>NC_065894.1:7847500-8472500 GCF_905147045.1 Nymphalis io | reverse complement strand
TTGAAAATACTAGTTTTTTTTTCTTTGAGAAAAATACACAGTACTGTTGAATAGTCATTGTGGTATTCCAAAAATAACTTTTACCTTTTACTTTTTGTCGGTTTATGCCCCTGAGTTAATAGTTAGAACTATATTCCGAAATATATTAAATATTAGTATTTTCTATGACTGGGTTTCAGTTTGTAGGGTAAGTAAGACAGTGTTATTACTAGTACAAGAGACATAACATACACACATATTATTTATTATATCGCGATATTCAAGATAGACCGCGGTCGAGACATTACCGTTGTCGAGATCTTGCATAAGCGAAATTGGTTTCGGAACTTTTGCTGTAAAATTAAAGTAGATATAATTAAGTAGTTGAAAAAGTGTTGTATCATAAGCAAATATATTTATCTACACTGTTTGTATTACATAATATAGCAGCTATTAGCATATCGCATGGAATATTTAAATATAAGGTTTGTTTATCTTTTTATATAGAATAGAAAGACGGACGAGCATATGGGCCATCTGGTGGTAAGTCGCCACCAACGCCAATAGACATAGGTATAGTGGAAATGTTAACCATCGCTTACATTTGCAACCTTGGGAACTAAGATGTTAGGTCTCTTGTACCTTTAATTAAACTGGCTTACTCACCCTTCAAACCGGAACATAACAATACCAAGTACTGCTGTTTTGCGATAGAATATCTGATGAGTGGGTACCCACTCAGACGAGCGTATGATGATAGAGTATCTTAACTTCTTCTTCGATTGGAAGATATCTTTTCTTGCAATGTTACTCAGGCAAAGGAGGTCAAAAACCTTGTTGAAAAAAGCTAACATTTTAAGATCTAATCTCAATCAGTAAAACTATTTGTTACTATTATTTATCAATGAATTTAATCGTATTACGTATTCACCATTGTTTGTGCCTACACATTTTGGTGTCATTTTTATATTAATATTAAATATGAGTTTAAAAAGCGTAGGCTTTCTTGTGCAATAGCGTTATCTAATTTCAAACACCGTGATATATGACTGTAATTTTGATAATGGTTTTATTGTTTCGTAAGAAAGCTGAAATACATTGAAGATTATATAAATTTATTATTCTATTTTTCTACGGAAACAGTACCTGCAATTAAACAGTTTAAGTGTTACTGTTGTTGGTAACGTATTAATAACCAAACTATTCCAATGTCACATGGATAAAATAAAGGTTTGAGGTATAAATAAAGATAATTATAATACAATTACTATAACGATTTATCCATTTGTAAAGTGGTATTTGATACGTGTAAAAAGTATGTATATATATATATATCAAATTACTAATATTTTATATATATAATATTGCAACTTAAAGTGAAAATTCTACCAGTATATCCTCCTGCCAATGATCCGTTAATAAGATGAGTTTTTGAGAATTATAGAAATTGTGACCTCTTGACATTTGTATTAATGTGATGTAAATTAATATGCTTAGTTACGATTAAATACAAATTAATCATGAAACAAATTTAGGTGACGTGACTTATGTAATATTAACGCCAGTAATTAAACGTTAATCTTTTTTAATAAATAAAAAATATTGTTATGTTGATCGAGGCATAGGGAATTCTAACCGATTGTGGTGTAAATTTGGTAAGGTATCTTGCGGCCGCTAGCGAAGACACTGGCCCAAAACAAACAAGATTTTTTCTTTGTATGTTTGTCTTAAAATATAAATGTTTTATCCTCATTTTACCTGTGTCAAGCCAGGACGGGTAGCTAGTGTAATAAGTAATTAATTTAATAATGTCTCACCGCCAAGCACGAGATGAGTAAGAAACAAATTAAGCATTTGGATAATCAGTGGTGTTCGGGTTTGAACCCGCAATCATCAGTTAAGCTTCTCGTATCCTAACCACGGAGCCAAAAAGAAAGGGAAATAGTTATTAATTTGAGTTATAAATAATATAATATCTAAGCCAAGGTGTTACATCAAAATAATTCAACAAATGTTCTTTTTTATTATTATTAAACAATAACAAAGTAACACTTTCAAAATTACGTATCTTTAATCACCGCATGTGATGTGAAATTAAAAAAAAAACAAAGGAACGCGTGACATAACGGTCTCTTTTATTTATAATTTCACATATCAAGTTGTCTTTTTTGTTATGAATATCATTTGCATGTCCCGAATCGTATATTTCTTAATATCTATATTAATCTACTACAGCTGAAGAGTTTGTTCGTTTACTTTGATAGAAAGTTACTTTAGTACTTCCAGTTGAATTCGAAAAATATTTTTGAATTTCATAGTCTAATCATATATGCGATAGCCCACAGGGGCAAAGTAGTAAAGCTTTGACGTGTTTGAAACCGCGTGTAGCAGCTAGTAATTAACATATTTATGTAAAAAATAAATGTACTACTTTAAAACTTTTTACTGTTTTTTACACTTTAAAAGTTCTTTTATAACTAAATAATAATAATTGAATTTTGTACTCGAATACATTTAAAGTAATAATAAAATATTAAATCTATAACTATTTATTAACAATTATTTCTTTAAATTAATCTGTTCATACCTAATAAAGTTTTTAAAATGATACAATAGTGGAACTAGTTTACAAAATTTGTTCCATCGTTAATACTTACTTACAGCCTATTACGAAAACTAAGTAAACATGTCATTATTATAGTCACCAGTAAGTGTGTGTAATACTTACTTGTCACTATAATAATGTTAATCAAGGAAACCACTAGTTACATCCACCAGAAAGTGGAATGCAATTAGATAACCACATAAATTGAGAGTAAAAGCTGGCACGCTCCCTTTTACAAGTGCGTTGCTATAGTAACCGGTTTCATAATAAACTGTAGTATGTTTTTTTTCCATTCACCGGTTATGTTCGCTGTAATGATAGGATCTGGTTGTCCCGTGGCACACCTAATCGCGCCTTTTTTAGCGAATCAGTTCACTGACCACGAACATACCTTATATTATATCACATATTTTTTTTATACTTAAACATATGTTTTTGACTTTCAGATAGCACCTATATTTCTCCTGGCTCTCGTTGTGGCAGCTGAGAAAAAGATAGAGTTGCAGGATATAGAAGAAGATAATTTGAGAAGTGAAAAGGAAAAACAGTATGAGAAATCTGGAGGACAACAGCAAGTGTATAGTTCTTCAGCTCCTGGCTTGGTACCACTTGACTATCTCAAAAATAATTTCGTACAATTCTATGACCCGACTCAAGCACCACAGCAGAATCGATATGTTCATCAATATGCTGTTACTGAACATCCAGAAAGACCATCCGTTACTCCGAAACCTCAGTATGGAGCACCAACACAGCAAGAGTATGTCAGATATTTGACAAATGTACCAATGCAATTTTATTTAGTTCCTCAATACTACAATGAACCTACAGAGCAAGCAGCGCATCCTCGACCTGAAGTTCAACTACCTGCGCCAGCTGTAACCCAAGTGACTTATCAGGAACCTCAAAATGTTCAACAACATGCTGGTTACATTCAAGTGCCTACGTATGTGACACCAACGGCAAAAACATATCTACAGCCTTACAATGCTCCTGTATCATATTATAGTTACACACAGCCGACAATAGCACCAACGCAGGCCTCTGTTACCCCAGTTTTAGCATATCAAATGCCAGTTGTTCACTATCCCACTGCTATTTCTGCACCACCACCAAAGGGTTATTACCAAAGTCCTCAATACATAGACACGAATTCTGTTGATGAAAGTCAAAACAACGATTTAAATAATCATAAGTCTTATCCTAGTCACATTGAAGAATCATTACCAAAACCTACGGGTTCAGGTTATCCAAGGTACTACAATTCTCGGACGCCTATAAGAAATGAATATAGACATCCTATAGAACTGCCCAGTCCAAGCCCACTTCTTTTGAAGGCCCCACCGGCACATTTAGCACATATCCCAAAAGCATTGCCAATTTACCGTCCTGTAACGAAACCGGCTTACCCAACTGGAGGAGGATACGTATCAAGTACATTTAGTCCTAGACCGAATGAAAATTACGCAATTCCTTTTAAGAGGCGACCAACATCTTTATTGGATTCATATATCCCATCCAGTATTCAGATAGAATATATGAAAAGAGGTTATACGAAAGATTCATTATCTGCCTACGAAGCGTTATCCAGTGGCAGACATTTATCACAGTTGCCCCAGGCATCGGTTATACCGAGACATTACGAGCGAGGATTTCTACCGAATCAAATGTATCATACGGCTGCAGGCGGTATTACATATGGACATCACAAAAGAGCTCCAAAATTGGAGAAAATTTCACAAAAATAGCCTTTACTAGAGTTTTCTTTAGACCTATAATAGGATATAATAATATCCTATTATAGGTCTAATTTTATACGAATATATAAAACGAATAGAGTAATATTTATCATACGATGAAGTTGTTGTAATGATAGTTATAATTAACTTTATTTTAGTGTTTTATATCTGTTATTATAATAAGATCACAAACATAGATAAAACTTCATTATTGTCCATATTAATTTAAAACAACAGGTTTGGATAAAGAAGTATTTCTTGGAGATAACACTTGCACACATTCAAAGATCAAATACATTAAATATAAAATTAAGCATCTGTGCTTTATTGCTATTAAAATTAAAGCTTAAACGTTCTTAAAAAAGAAAAAATAATGACAGACTTTAGTTTTTTAAAATCAGAATGTGCCTGAGTTTAGTTTATAGAATCATTCACAATTATTGTTACTAAATATTAAAATGTAAGAGACCGTTTTAACGAGGCTTGTCTTGTTTTTTTAATGTTTTTACGAATCGATAGGTCAGTATTTTAGTAAATCTATTATATTTATATAGTTCTAGTTTATGTCAATTGTTAATAAAAAAAGTAAAATTAGTCTTTGTTATTATAAAAAAATGAGTATCTTATTTTCGAAAGTCCTTTACAGGTTGATTTTTTTTAAATGTACGTGTGTTTCAATCGTTTATCATTGGTCATATTATCCTCAATCACATATTGATATATGTATGTATCTTGAAAGAGGGAACTATAGATTATGAGTCAAATCGTGATAATGTAATGTATTAACCTGAAAATATAAATGAATACTTTTCTTTAGTTGGACGACGCTATCGACTAATGCCATTATAATAATGGCATAAGTAATTAAATTTTAAAATGCATTTTGCATTTGGCATTTTGCATTTTCGTGAATTAATGAGTTTTCACGAATTTGGTGAAAATTGCTTTGTATTAATCTACGACCATACTTCGATGAAATTCTGTACTTATGTAATCATTAAAGTGAAATTCGAATTATAATTTACTTGCAGGGTAGAATTGTGTTAAAATATGTGAATATATATCAATATTGATTGGCTCCAATATGGTTATACCATCAATCATATAAAAAAATAGCTCGAAAAACTTTAAATTCATCAAAAGAATTTTAATTGGTTCATATCTTTGTCAAGCACCATTTAAAAAAATTTAAGTACAAATCAAGCCTCCCATATTGAATTTTATATAAAGAAAAAATATTGCAGATAAACTCATTTCCTTCGATATTTTAAACATATTTTCATTATACATAATACAAACATAATAAAGGAACCCGACAATGCTTGACTCGAAAACGTAAAGGAGCTTATAATAAAATATTTTTATATAGATTCTTACATCGTTTTCCCACAGACCTGTACTGAGGCTACAGCATAATCGTATCAGACGATTATTGTTCACTTTGTTTGAATGTGTATTTAAGATAATTTTGTTCCGGCGTCTGCAAATACGAGTCACGAGTGGATGTCGATTATCAACCTACTTTCTATGACGGAACAAGAGCACATAAATAGAATATATTTGAAATAAATTTGTTAACCTAAGTATGCATACATTGATATTTTTCCGGCATTATTTAGAATCTGCTTCCTGTTGTTTATTCTTATATAATCTTATGTGATTTCTTGCTTAGTATTTCCGGCTTCTTGGCTATTATTAATAAAAAATATGTTTTATACATGAAAAGTTAGATAATGATAGAATTTTGCAATCTTTACTATTACGATATGAAATAAGAATATTTTATATGTAGGTAATTCCCAAAAAGGGAGAGGAGGCCTTAGTCCAGCAGTGGGACATAAACAGGCTGTTACTGAGTGAGTGAGGTAATTATTCAATTGGCGTGGTTGGTCAATCCAAAACAATGAGGAATAGCAAAACTTCTCAAAGGTATATTGATGAAAATTAAAAAAACATTATTAGATTTTTGAAAAAAAACAATATTTTCAACAGGTATAAAACCCGTTGCTATGGAACAAATTGCTGTATTAATACACCATTCGATAGTTTCGCTAATAATAACCGAGGGAAAATTTTGAAATTTATTAAGCGGATTCAGCTTTTAAAGTAATATATCTTTGATTCATACATTACCTGTCCCGTATCTTGTTCTTAATGAAGTTCAATTTTATTTTTTTCAACACATACCTGCCGTGCAATCTACTCCCACACATGATGTTCTAATTTTAAATGTTTATCATCACTTCGCGGTTAAAGCACAGGTTAGGGCTTGGCTAAATTATGTTAATAATACGTATGGTAGGTGCGGGTTACGTTATTCATCGTGAGGAGCAGTTGCGCGACTCAAATAATAAAAATTCGTCCAAATCAGTCGTAAGTATTTTTTTAAATATTATACTTATATTATAAATATTTACCCTTTAGTTTTCTTTATGAACTTGATGTTTAAAAAATGTATCATGAGTCTAATAATGATTTATTTAATCTTTATTTATACACTGTATCAGCGAATCCTTTTTTGTACGAACATTTGTCTTTTTTTTAACAGTTTATTTCTTTTGTTTTTCAGAATGTTAGAAATGTAAACAAGTAATTATAAATTTGACGAGCCGGTTGGCGTGGTTGGTAGATATTTGCCTTTCGCACCATAGGTCGTGGGTTCGACTCCCACCCAGGCCAAACATTTGTGTGCATGAACATGTCTGTTTGCCCTCAGTCTGGTTGTAATTATCTATTTATTATAAGTATGCATTTACAAAAGAAAAGTAGTATATGTAGTATATCAGTCAGATCAGATAGCCTTGTGTGAAGAATGTCCCTATTATATTATATTAAAACTGCGTGCTAATTGGTTTATTATTTCTTTTAGTAGCTACAACCACGATGCCTCCCAAACGAGCATCGAGGTCTGAAAATAATTGGGCATCATGAGTCGTATCATGAGGAGTGCTTCGGCTTGTCACCGGCTGATACAGATGATTTTAAGTACCCCGATGGCTGTTAACCAAAGATTTTTTCCATTATTCTCAAGGCTTGAACCATAATTAGTGTATCCTATTATTGTTAATCTCATTTACCAGATGTACCAAGTTTATTTTGATTATTTAAGTATGTTAAAATTTTAGGCCTTATTACCCTACCATAGTATAAGTCTTATAGTCTACTAACAAGATTTTTAAAAATGTTTAATTTTGTTTTTGTTTACGGCAGAATTTTCCTTTTTTTAATTGTTTATCAGATTAACGATATCGATTAACAGTTTTTGATTTATTTCAAATATCCTAGGTAGGCCTTAATACCCGCACCGCTACCGTACTCGAAAAGGGACTTTGAATAACTTGTTATATAAAAAATAGGAAGCGTAACTAATTTGATTGTTTTATGACGAGTTGCAAATTTTTTTTTGATAAAAGTTTAATATAATATAAAAGTATAATATATCCAAACAACTCGAGAACATTAAAAAATATAAGAAAAAAGTGTGCAATTACAAGGAAATATTATGGATAAAAAGGATGGAAATATGGTTTTATGTAATGTTGCTTTTTATTCTATATGTAACATATAGGTTATCAGTTCGATATACTTTTTTAATTATTACTGTAAATGTAAATAATATTAACTTTTATTTTATAGTATTTGTCATACTCTACAACGCCATCTATGAAACATTTACAGAACTTTCAAGTTGTCCTCTCTAATCATTTATACTTTCTAAAAAAGAGTATTACAAATGTATGGTTTCTTTAAGAGAAGTTCTTATCGATTTTTTTAGATGCCGCTGGTAAATCATATTGGTATTTGAAAGTTAAATTATATTGCCGTCTTATGAAAGAGTGTTAAATAGACCCACAACATCAGCGCTGACTTAAATACCACAATAACCGACATGATATGGAGAATAGGCAACAGCTTCATGTTCTTTCCGATGCTCGAATGTAGCTATTACTCTTAATTTAAAACTCAATACAACTTCTTTTTGTAACTGTTTCACAACCCGATTCGGGATTCGTATCAGAGCCGTCGGGTTCCGCAGCCTTATAAACTTGAGAACGAGGCACTTGAAATATAATTTATTAACTTTTTTTAATTTTATTTTAGTACTTTTAAGATATCTCCTGTTATGGTTCGATGATTCGATATATTCGAGTAATATTTCCAAAAAATAAGTTTTCGTAAACCTTAAGTGGTTTTACCAAATTTTACTATTACGATATTAAATTAAAAAAATATATGTTTTTTTATGTTAATTATACAAAATACAAATCATCTCGTAAATTATGACAAAGTAAATCATTTTAAGGAATCTGCATGTGTTGGACGAAATTCCGGCAAATGTATATCCACCAAACCACACTAGAGGCGTTCCTCCAAGTTAGTGGAATACGCTGCAAAAATCTTTTCATTGACAGAAGATACCTTTGCCAAACAGGACATTCAAGAGATGTTACTTTATTTTGCGAATGTAATATTTTGATGGCAGGTCATAGAATAAGGCTTACAAAATATTTGAAATATCTCTTTAAGTCTTGTTGAAAACAATTATTCGTTACGACTCGCTTTCAATCAGCTGTTTACTTTACATTGATGCATTTATGTCACAAAACCTTCACACAAGTGACAGCAACCAAGTTTCTATCTAAGCTAAATCGATTAAATAATAGTATAGAATGTGTACTGGACAAAAATAGGTTTTATATATAAACTCGTAGTTTCGTTTGCGTCAAAATCCAGAATTTCTCAATACCAATTTCCATAGGTCTTTCTTCAAAGATTACGGATTTTCATACAAACTTTGATCACTTTTATCCTTAGGGGTCAAAAATCCTTCTTCACTAACCTAACCTCCTGCGTAAAAGGAACCCATACCTATTCAAATTTTCATAGTACTAGCCCCATTAGTTTGGGTTGTATTGTGATTCAATCATTTTATAAATTAGTATTGAACCTTCGGTTGTAGAATAACAGATATTGAATCGTTATGCAATGTTAACACAACATTAATATCATGATCATGATAGATAAGTGTTAAGCTATACAAAAGACAATTATTTCGTTAAATTTATAGTTAATTCATTTCGTTTTATTTTTTATGTTATAGGCAGACGGACGAGCAACTTCGACACTTGGGACACTTGGTGGTAAGCGGTCACCAATTCCTTATGTTGCCAATGCACCACCGACCTTGGGAACTGAGATGTTATGTCCGTTATGTCTGTAGTTACACTGGCTCACTCACCGTTCAAACCGGAACCCAACAATACTAATAAAGTATTGCTGCTTAGCGGTAGAATATCTGATGAGTACCCACTCATACGGGCCTGCACAAAGCCTTACCACCAGGTAAAAAGTTTAAATGTATTTGAATAATTATATTTAATTAAAATATATTTATAATAAATAATATAATAAGCTCTGAATAAAATAAATTTAAACAAAACACAAATACAAAAATAAAAAATACTCTTTAAAATTCATAGATCAATTTTAAAGTGTATTTTTTATTTTTATTAAATCCAATCCTAGTAATTTATAAATTTTTTTCTGTTCAATTCAGATTTGTTTTTTTAATTTTTTGTAAACAAATATATTTTATAAATGGAACATTTAATAGTAAGACTATCTTGCCTCTCGCGTGTAATGGTTCTTAGTGAGATTTGAACACGTGATCTCATAAATAATGCAAAGGCACAAGTCTTCGGTTATTACACCCGAATTCATGCATAAGATAGTAGGAGATGTCTCAGCTTCGAGAAAAAAGTGAAAACATAAATGATACGCGCGTGTCAATACACGCACGTTGTTATTAATCTAATTAGAATGTCTATACTTTTATTTTATTTGTTAATAGTATATGTTTAAAAATTTTTGAACTTATTCAGGTTTTTTTTTATTTAACATCCATAACATTCTATAGAATTGGCATGGTCCAGCGATGGATGGATAAAATACGTGAATTTTAACCAATGATTACGGTTCCAAATCCTGGAAAACACTACTGAATTTTCATGTGTTTAATTTGTTTTTACTATTCATCTTATGCTTAGCGGCGTATAACATCTTGAGAAATCCTACATGTGTCGGATGAAAATCTGACACATCTGTGTCCACCAACCAGCATTCGAGCAGCGTGGTTGGATAAGTATCAAACTTTCTCGTCAATCTTACTTATGTGTATTTTTCACGATACACGTATTAGGAAGCAAAATCTGATATGATGCAAACATTTTCCAATCGGGATGTAAATTAATGAATATTTCAAAGTAATACGTAATGATCGATGTTGAATAATGTTACATTTAACGATTCATTCTGTTGTTCACGTAATCTTCGAATCTTACTGTATAGTTATGGTATATTATAAAGCATAATTTGTACAATCGAAAACCAAATGTCCCATCCTACTGAAATAAGTATACATAATATAACCTTTTCATTTTGCTTCAAATAAATTTATGCAATATATTTTGAAATGATACAAACTGTTTAACCTTATGAAAAAATTACATTTTATTACGATTAAATAATTATATGCCAGTATTGATTTACAGTAAAAATACATTGTATCATACAATTTTCAATAAATTACACTAATAAAATTTATATTAATATTTCGTTATGCAAATTTTTGGTTAGTTTATTCATTGTACAAGAAAAGTACGAGTTGTTATTCATTTACATCGATTTCGAGTGACAGAATACTTTGTTTGTATTTGTTTAATTTTATTGTATGAATTATTGATGAAATATATAAGATTATTTACTAGATAGTTTTGATAATGAATATATTGACTTAATAAACGTTTAATTGACAAAAATATTGATATTAAATTTAAGACTTGCTAAATATGAATATGTATGTATTTTTAAATATTATTTGTCATTATTGCACAAGTAGTTCTAAGTTTGTATAAGTCTTCGAGATGAACGAGTTCTTACAATTGCGACTTCAAACTATGAAATATAGTTTTGGATTACCCATTACTGCTATCAAGATAAGCCAAATTATGTTAATTTTATAACTACGAATAAATCAACGTGTGAAGTGTTGACTTCATAACGTAATATACTATGTGTAAGAAAATATGTAAGTATGATAAATGTTGTGAATTAAGCAACATATGATATTATGTACGAGAAAACTAATTTAGAAAAACTTTACTATCAATCAAGTTTGAAATAGCTTTACAAATATAGGTTAATTTACTTCATTATACGAATAAAAGCAAGATGTTGCTACTCGGCAATCGCACCAATTTTTATTTTGAAATTTATGCGCTGTAAAAAAGATGATAGAGCAATGTCCGAATGTAATGTAAACCAAAAAAAAACAAGTTATAATGACGCTTACAAAACAATGCTTTCCTGCTATTACATTAGAAAATTGTACCAAAAAAACACTATTTTACACACACATTACACGAAAATTACATCGAGAAATGAGAGCACCCAGATAAATACGATACGATGCGATGATTGTTGATCAAGACTCGATCATGCTGTGGTCAAGACTAATGATATGACATCATGAAGATATTATACAGTAGAAATTTTTTAATGAAATGTTTATTTTTATAAACACGTGACGTGTTACAAAATATCATAATATATTTAAGCCTTTAAATTGTTTGATACATCCGAAATATTACAGAGTATTTAATTTTTTTAAGCTGATTTCATTTAGGTTAGTAGCAGCCTGTTAATGTCCTACTGCCGGGGTAAAGGCCTCCTCTCCCTTTTTAAGGGGTTTGGAGCTTATTTCACCACGCTGCTCCAATGCGGGTTGGTAGAATACACATGTGGCATAATTTCAATGAAATTAGATATATGCAGATTTGATCACGATGTTTTCCTTCACCGTCAAGCACGAGATGAATTATAAACACAAATTAAGCACATGAAAATTTAGTGGTGCTTGCCCGGGCTTGAACCTACGATCATCGGTTAAGATACACGCGTTCTAACCACTAGGCTATCTCGGCTGTTGTCATCATTTAGGTTGTTGACATTTAAAAAAATAACAATAAAAATGTAACAATTTTTGAAGCTAAAGTTAAGTATATGTTAAAGCATATCTTATTGTATATATTTCAGAATTATTCACAATAGTAGTCCTACTTTTGATGATTATATAAACATTTCATATTGATTTTAGGCATATACGAACTTAATTATCAAAACACGTTACGTTATAATTATACCGTTAAGTGTTATGTAGCGTTTTGCTTTCGCTTAGAACCAATTAGATTTTTTATGTTGCGTGTATCTGCCTTTTGTTGTTAGGCAAATATTGTTTTTATATAGTTTTATAACTTTTTTAGCTTAATTCTACTTTCTTTAGAAGGATAGAATAAAATTAATAGCAAATATATTTTTAAGAGTAATATTTCTTTCTTCCCCTGCAATAAAGGATTATGTCTGTGCGAAGCAATGGCAATGGCTCGGGATTATAGAGCATTGAACCAGCAACTATCACATCATTAGGTAGTGTTATATACAAAAGGCTTTGAGCCATCAAGAACAAATTTACATTAGAATATTGAAACGGAACAAAAATAAATAAATTTTATTCATATTTTATAAGATGCTACATTTGTAAATGAAAATCAAGTCGAAATTACTGTTTGTTAATATTACCAATTCAAAATCTATTAGTTGGAATTTCGAATTTCGTAATAATAAAAGAATATAAAAAAAAAGAAATCTCTGTTTCTAATGAGCTTGTTTTCCAGTTATACTAATTTTTTAGAGGTTTTCTTATAAAATTAGTATTTAATAAAATATATTGAACATATAATCACATAACAATAGCAACTTAGATATTTCCAAAGTTAGATAGATATTTACTTAGATATTTTTACTGGTGGTATATTTTTTTGGTGGTGGTAGTTTTATGCAAGCTCGTCTGGGTAGGTACCACCCACTCATCAGGTATTCTACCGCAAAAAAGCAGTACATGGTATTCTTTGAAGGGTGAGTGAGCCAGTGTAATTACAGGTATAAGGGACATAAAATCTTAGTTCCCAATGTTGGTGGCGCATTGGTGATGTAAGCGATGGTAACATTTCTTACAATGCCATGGGCATTGGTTACCACTTACCATCAGGTGGCCCATATGCTCATCAGCCTTCCTATTCTATAAAAAAAGTTAGGTATTTAAAGTCTATGTTTCTTGGACTAATATACTTAATGTAATAGATATCAAGGACAATTTACAAAACATGAATGTTTATTTGTTTTAAAATATAGCACATTTTAACATAACCAAAGTTTAGTAACTTATATATACCATTTAATTCACCATAATCGCTCCACTGGGAGTGACTGAACTCTTATATTAATATTTATAAGTTTCTTTAGTAAAACCTTATCTTTATTGAGCTTGAGATAATTGTAACGACAAATAACTCAATTATAAAAAAATGTCTTGATTGGAATCGAACCGACCACCGGTTACGATGTACATGTACTCTCTTAGTCATCTTTATACTTATATTGGTTTCGTTTTATTTTATTAAAATAGTTACTTAAATATTTCGTATTTTGAACTAACGTGAGAAATATTCGACGGTCAAACCGTGGGGTTATATTTCCTCAGCGTGTATGTAACCGTTTATAACATCTGTACTTGTTTCATCGACAACAGGATTAATTAAGTTGACATCGATTACACAATATTGCAAAATAATTTTCTACCGGATATTTAAAATGGATGTTTTTGTCGCTTGCGTATTGATTAATTTTAAATATATTAAAGCATGTATTATGAATATATAATATACGCGTTACGTTTTTATGTATGAAATTGGGTCAATGTTATATCTCGTATCTCTTATACGCCTACCAGAATATTTAATTATTCAATTCTGACTATAATTATAATCGCAATGAATAATTGCAATCATATTGGATTATAATTTATAGTTGTATTTTTTTTAATAACAGTAATTATTCTATATAGTAATTGGGTTTTTGTAAAGATTTCCGCAAAATTATATTGTTGTTCTAATTAATAATAATAATATGCTGGGACATTATTCACACAAGGCCATCTGATTTCAATCTAAGCAGAGCTTGTACTATGGAAACCAGACAACTGATATACTACGTATACTACTTTTCTTTTGTAAATACATACTTATATAGATAATTACACCCAGACTTTGGACTTACAGACATGTTTATGCCCATAAATGTCTGTCCTGGGTAGTAATCGAACCCACAACCTTCGGCATGTAAGTTCCTACGAACCACGATAATCGGCCCGTCAAATGATAATGTAGAATTCCTACATAAGAATATGCATTGAGGTTTTGGGTTCTGTAATTTTCATCATGTTTTTAAAATGCAATGTAGTTGTTTACATGGCACAAGGATATTATATACATACGTCATTTTATCTATATAGTAATTGTTTTATGTAAACTCTTATTCTACCTATGTAATGCCTGGACTGGTAGCGAGCGTAATGTTTATTTAACTTATATCAAATCAAGTTTCTTTGCATAGTTTTTAAACTATTTCATAAGCAAGATATATAGTATGTGTGACGTGACCTATAAATCAATTAAAGTTACGCATTCTAATGATACAATTTTTTGCAACACGATTGATGAAAGATAATAAACTATTGCGGTCAAGTTATTGAGTTTGGTGATGATCTATTAATCTTGCTACTCTGACTGTTAAGATATCATTCGCTTTAATCCGTAGCTTTGTTCGTTGATCTTCTTTATGTTATAGAAATTATGACGAACTCGTATTCACTGCTCATTTTAAAACGCTTTTTTAAAGTTTAATGTTAATAGTTCCATAAACATTGAACTTTAAAAAAGAGCTATATTTTTCTCAAAGCAAACTTTGAAATTTCTTTGTTTTCAATATCATAACAAGACCAATTGTTATATAAAATCAGCGTGTTTTTTTCTAAAGACATTGATCAGACTCCGATACGTCTCGCGCGCGTCCGTTGTTTTTTGATACTAATAACAATAAACTAACTAACTAACACATGTCAACAAAAACGTTGTAACTCAATAACTTTTTTTTTATAGTATACGTAGGCGGATGAGCATATGGGCCACCTGATGGTAAGTGGCCACCAACGCCCGTAGACATTGACATTGTAAGAAATATTAACCATCACTTACTTCACCAATGAGCCTTGGGAACTAAACTGTTATGTCCTCTGTTCCTGTAATTACACTGGCTCACTCACCCTTCAAACCGTAACACAATAATACCAAGTACTGATTTTTTGCGATAAAATATCTGATGAGTGGCTGGTACCTACCCAGATGAGCTTGCACAAAGCCCTACCATAAATCAACTTAAACATATAATATATTTATTATATATCATACCTTATTGGGTAACATAATAATTAATCATGTGTCGCAAAACAAATTTAGTTTTATGAGAAATGAAAAGAAACACATTAAATGTTTTTAATGAACGAACACGAATGCATAGCAAGTAGAAACCACACCTAATTAAAATATATTAACACCGTTTTGTATTCGCTACTTGGGTTATAATATAGTTAAATAAAATTGCAAGTTATCTCGTTCAACTTGAACCGCAAAACCAAAAACATTACCACAAAACACATCTTATAGACATAGTTATTATAACAAGTGAAAGTATTATTCATGAAAACAATTAAAATATGAATAATAAGTTTGCAATCTAAAAAACTATTACTTCATCTAATTAGTTAAAAATAAACGATTACGTAACATTAATTTAGTTACAAGAAACTGTCTCTTTTCTCTACTATAATAATGTAATCACTTTGACGTGAAACAAAAGTTCCCATCTTTGTTTTAAAACCAGATAATGGTAAGTGCATATTCTAGTTAGAAAAATATTACATTCCTAGCGAAGATTTCGTTGATTTAGATTGGATTGAAAAAAGTTACTTTATTGTACGTCATTAAATAATCTATTCAGTACGACTACACTATATTAATCTTAATCCGTCAAGTTCAATTAATAAGGATTTAAAACATTAGGATGTTTTCGTAGTGAAACTTTTTAGCGAATGGTGTCAGTAAAGATGAATAAAATTTCAAAGTCGAATTTGAATGTAATTTTTGTTAAAATAAGGGGAAATATTTTCGACGCATTGAAAAGTTTTACTTCTGTCACGTGTAGGTACTGAGTTGTATGAGCCTTAATTTTTTATTGTTATTTGTGTAAAATATTTTCAAGCATAAATCGTAATGCTATAGCAATTATATAAAATATAAATAAATGAGTTTGAGTTTATAAAAAAAAAGTTCATTTGTTAATTACACCACATATATAATAACAAGCGAGATTAATACATTATTTATCAAGATAGCACACTCCATTGTTATAATTATTTCAAATACTATAATATAATGGTTGGTTCATTCTTTAAATAGAAACATTACTAATTAAGTGTTTTACGAAAGTATAAGTAACTTTTTGGTATCCAGTCAATAAAAAAAATGGAATTCGAATATGTAATTTTCATAATTTCAGCTTTTAATTCTATCAACGCTAATCAATACTGTTTCTTTTAAGGAAAGCCATTAAAAGCCTTTTATAAGAAACGTATTAATGTTGTTTTAAATATGTAAAATGTATTATATACTGTATGTATTAATTTGTTCTAAATATTTTATATATATATATTTTCCTCTGAAAACCTTTTTTTTATAGGATAGGAAGGCGGACGAGCATATGGACCACCTGATGGTAAATGGTCACCAACGCCCATAAACATTGGCATTGTAAGAAATGTTAACCATCGCTTACCTCACCAATGCGCCACCAACCTCGGGAATTAAGATGTTATGTGCCTGTAATTACACTGGCTCACTTACCCTTCAAACCGGAACACAACAATACCAAATACTGCTGTTTTGCGGTAGAATATCTGATGAGTGGGTGGTACCTACCAGGACGAGCTTTCACAAAGATCTACCAATGTTATAAACCTATAAGAAACTCATAAATTATGATGTTCGTTATAATTAATATTGAATACATTGTGTAAATATGGGCGTATATATCTATATAAGTAGTTTATGTATAATTAAAATAAAAGTGTTGTATTTAATTTATTTGAACGTTTATACAAAGTTATCTGTGTATGTTATTTTTATTATTTTGTATGCAATAAAGCATATTTGTATAAGTAATTGTTTTTTATACAAGTATATGCGTTGGCTTTTATGTTGCTTGAATAGCGGGACCGTTAACGTGACGTAGATTGACTGATCGAAACGCATCCTTATTCTAGTTCAACGTTTTTTTTTCGACTTGCAATACTACCTACGACGTTTTCGTTTCTTCTTAATTTGAATTTAGATTACGTAACAAATGTCGGAATGTGACAATTTAATTTTGGAACGTCATAATTCAATTTCCTGTGATAATAATGATTACGTCAGAATTTGGTCACAGCGGAAGTTCTCATGGGAGACTAAACAACTACACGGTAGAAACCTATAGTTTGCTCCCTCTATTCTTGTTCGGATTATCGATGGGACGGTAAATTGGAAATAATAAAATAACTACAGCATTGTACCACCGGCTTTAATTGTAATCCACGAGAGTGTATATACTGTCAAAGAGTGTAAATACTTCTAAACTTCAAGCTGCTACTGTTTTTTTTTTAAATAAAACCTAAAGACTACTGGCGCAACACGAGATTTAAGCCGAGTACCTCGGGATCTACACTTTATAATGCACTTGCGAAATTAATATGTTTTATCCCAAGTGATTTAAATAGTCACTTGTTTTCAAACTGGAAAAAAACTATAATTGCTGTTGAGTAGAACAATTGATGACAGAGTCCAACTTACTTAGACGAGCTTACGAAGATTTTCGTTTTGAAATATTGTAATTATACAAATGGAAAACCCTTCGCCATTTGTAAAGAAACCTTCCTGGACATTTGTTGAGTCAAATATTACACAGATCAGTTTAAAGGTGATAGCAACTAATGAGTGATGAGTTCTCTGCTTATAACAGAAAGGGAAAACGTACGATAAATTCACTATTTCTTGCGAAAATTCAATACATTATATTCACATTACGATGTCGCTATATAACAATTTATTACTCAACTTAAAGTGCGATTTATATCATTAATGTAGAGAAATAGTAGGTACTGCCTCTTCCCTGACTTTTAATGTTGCTTTTAAAAATATATTTTGCAGGTATGCTAACGAATGAGAGTCATGGATTGCTTAGTGATTTTTTTTGTTCTAAATCTTTTGAAAATAAAACAAAAAGTGTAAGTTATGTCTAGGATATTAGTTGAAATAAATGCTCTAAACAGTTGCTTAAACTCAACTTGTATGCAAATAACTTGAAAGCGCCACTGGTCGAGCACTATAACCCATACAACAAATAGCGGTGCTCATATTTTGGGAATCCATTAAAATAATTAAATTTTGTAATTAAGTACATTATTTATAAAATAAATTATTTCATTATTATAAATATATTATAGATAAATAAAACAAAAATAATTACTTAATGATTTTTTTTTAAATAATATTCGTTACTGTACAAACGTATACAACAATGTACCTAACATTGGTATTGCGTGCAAATAAATGATTATTATTTTGTGAATAGGGTAAATATGTTTTATTTATTTTAAACCTTACGCCAAAAATTTCTTAAAAGGACCTGTCATGTTCTGTATTATTTAATATACGAGTGCGAATAGTTTTGCTATACCTTATTTATTAAGCTTGTTATAGTCGCAGGATATGTTTAAGTGAAAGTGTGCAATCAAGTTTATCGCACGCACCATAGTTGCCGCGTGCTTTCGGACAAGCAGAGCCTCAGCGCATCTCGAACTCTTCCGAGGTATATAAGAACGTAACATAGTGATTCACAGACCCATTGCTTTGCACGTACTCGACCACTGGAACACGATATCAGGTACGGTTGACCAAATAAATAAAAAAGCTCATACAATATTGACATCTAACAAAATATAATAAGCCCCATTTTGGCTTGTATGTTTTAAGCTGTATGTTGTATGGTCTCAATGTAAAGTGCAGATTAGTGTAGTGTTGTGAGGTGTAGTGTTGTGATTGATGAGGATTTTTTTTTTCTTTTGACAGAAAGTGGAGCGGCATTATACTTCGCAGTTTCAAAATGCGGTGGTTTTCAGTGGTAAATATTTTATTTTTGTTTCATTATTTTTTTATAAAAGTTTTGTAAACGAAATATTATCGAACGTTTATCAAATACGCTGACAGTATGTACCGTATGTTTTATAAATTGATTCAATTCAATGATTATTCAATGATATATCTAATGGTCGATTTTTAAATGGACTATTCATATAGCGGTATTTTATGTACAACGTTTCGTCATATTTTAAAAATATATTAAACACTTGATTACTTGAGTAATGTAATAACAAGTAATTACTTAATACTCTGAGTATCTAATTTATGTGAATATTAACCGATGGTTGCGTGATCGGTGAAGAAGGAAAACAAGTATGTTTCCACCAATCCATGTTGAAGAAGCGTGGTGAATAAACTCCATCTTCCTAAGCAGGAGAAAAAGCCTTAGCTCAACATTTACATGCTGTCACTTGATTCTTTTGAGATTTTGTTTGCTTCTAATATATACATATATGTTACCGAATACTTCCCTGATTAGTAATTGAACCCCAGATTACTAAGCGTATTTTTTTAAGTTTATTTTGCTTAATTATAGGATATATAAACTTTCTATTCAGTTTTTATTATCAGTTTTAATTTTTTTAAACATAGCTAGTAAAATCAGCAAGTACAGCTGTTGGTTTTGCGCCTAAATTCCTTCCGATTGTATCAAATTTTACCAATACTCTCACAATACCTACCTTAGGTGTTATAAGAGCGAGGGAATAGAGAATGATTTTAATGTGCACATACTTAATAAATGTCCTGCGCTGGAGAATCTCCCTCGAGAATGGTTACCATAGCAGAAGTTAGTTATGACATCACTTGTGTTTAAAACGATAGCTGTGACGTTAGATGTATGTATATCGGTTTTTTAACAATGCTTTAGCAATATTTTTCATAGCTCAGGACCAAAACATCTCTAGGTATTGACATTAGAAAACCCTACAACCTTGTCCTCTTGCTTCCTTAAAATCTATATCGTGGTTACCGATTGATGAATAGTTTTCTTAATGTTCTTATCTTTATATATATAGCGCTTGTTAGCCCTCCTGGGTATCATTTGTATGTAAAATATTGTAGATTAAATAGGATCTCAATCTAGAATCATCACGAGATATTACAATACAATATGGAAATATATCTTAAATCTAATCTATTGAATATTTCTCATAAAAGTCGATTTACAATTATGTCATCTTATTAAATTAAATATGAATATAATGAACCAAAAGTTATGTATTCGTTTGTATTTTATTAATATGAAAGTATTGTTGTTTTGTGAAATTATCACGATAAATTTACTATAAAAATTTTGAAATTAGAAATGAGAGGCGCGGCGCTACTCTTATCGAATATTTTTGTTTGAATAAAACATAAAAACATACCGGCATATTACTTTCTATTTGCAAAGCTAAAAGGTTACACAAGAAATAGAGAAATTATAAAAAAGTTTCGAGATTAGAAATATAAGACTTTTAAAACGCAAATTGGTGGTAGGGCTTTGTGCAAGCTCGTCTGGGTAGGTACCACCCACTCATCAGATATTCTACCGCAAAACAGCAATACTTGATATTGTTGTGTTCCGGTTTGAAGGGTGAGTGAGCCAGTGTAATTACAGGCACAAGGGACATAAAATCTTAGTTCCTAAGGTCGGTGGCGCATTGGCTATAAGCGATGGTTGACATTTCTTACAATGCCAATGTCTAAGGGCGTTTGGTGACCACTTACCATCAGGTGGCCCATATGCTCGTCCACCTTCCTGTTCTATAAAAAAAAAAATAATGACCTAATTAATTTGCACTATATTAGATTTAACTAATAATATTTAATAATTATAAAAATTTTCTTATGGATTATTAGGCGAAAGTTGTATTATAATATTAATTTAATTGATAATTAACATTTTGCGACTGGTTTGTTGACCTGATCTAGTTATGAGTTTTCAATCTAAGTATAGTGACAATCTCGTTGATGTAGTGGCTAGGTGATAAGGTTAAAAAAGATCCTGTGTTTAAACTCTAGGCATAGACAATAAATGTTACGTATTTTTACTGTCAAGAAATTATCAATAGCATTCCGAAGTTGTAAAGTTGTCAGTAATAACTTCCGTGCCTCGTCGTCGGGATCGGATTGCTGTCCCATCGGATTATGGGAGTGATGATTATGGGAATGACGGTTTAGAGAATGCACCTGTGTTTGCGCACATCAATTCCATCGCGCACAAAGAAATTTGGCAACTCCTTTCTTTGTCGCGCTACCAAAAAATGGAATTCCTTACTAGCTCACGTGTTCCCCTCCTCTTACAACCCGGGTTCCTTCAAACGAGGCGTGAAGAGGCATCTTGCGGGCCGGCAAGGCGGGGACGGCTAGTACAGAACATTCTTCCCGACTGTACTGGCCGTCGTCGCGTTTGGACTCTACTACCACTGACCATCAAGTGGAGTAGAGTCATTTGCCATCCCGGGGCATATATATAAAAAAAAACATACTTGTGCATTATAACGCAGTAGGCATTGTTCGCTGTTTCATTGAGAATGGCCCTCGTGACCGAAATTGATCAGGAAGAGATCATCATAAGTGCTATACTCGTATATAACAGCAACGAATAAAATAGTATATCTTTTAGATACAGATTTAATAAAACATTCTTTGTTTTAAATTTAAATTGTAACAATAATTTGAGAAAAATTGCGAAATCAAAGCATACAATTTAGCGTTATAGATCGTTCAATTAGAATGTATTTCATGCTCGATCGCAATACACTTATTTATAAAACAACACAAAACATGTTTCTGTCTACTTCCTAAGTACTAAGTTTCTTAAGTAAGAGATATATTATACTAAAAGGATTTTATTGGTTTATAGTTAACTCACATGAATAATAAGGAAAAGAGGCGTAAAATCGTTGTTTTAAAATTAAAATATTTTATATGCTAGCTATTTATGTTTCATTCAGTTACATATTGTAATCGCACCTCAAACGATTAACCATTATTATTATAATTTTTTATAGAACAGGTAGGCGTACGAGCATATGGGCCACCTGATCGGTCACCAACGCCCATAGACATTGGCATTGTAAGAAATGTTAATCATCGCTTTCATCGCCTAAGCGCCACCAACCTTGGGAACTAAGATGATATTTCTATGTGTCTGTAATTACACTGGCTCACTCAACCTTCATACCGGAACGCTAATATAATACCAAGTACTGCTGTTTTACGGTAGAATATTTATTATTTTTATTTACAAAAGATTAAATTTTCAGAGAAGGTGTACTGCATTTTGTAATATTAAATTTTGAGGTCGTAGTTGTATATCATTTACTAACATATGTATTATTACTAATATTTATAGTACTTTTTTTAAATATTTTGCATTAATAGTATTGTCTTTTAAACGCATTAATATACAATTGCTCATTTCTATTGGATAGTTTGGTGTCTTTGTAACCTATATATTGTTATATTTTGTTTAATTTTATTTGTTTTGATAACAAAAGACATAGCGGTATGTTAACAGTTATTTGGCAAATGATCGAGAACGTACGTGTTGTTGCCTAGATTTTAGTATGCACTGTAATACCTAACTCTCTTTTGCAATGTGCTCATTCCTTTATCTATAGTCGTTATAATGAACACACTTTCCCGTTGCATTCATAGAAATAAATAATAGTTAATATTCTCGACCTCACACAAGCTTAATTAAAAAAAAATTATATATATATATATATATATATATATTTTCGAAATGAAACCATAAAATATCCTATTTGTCTTAACATGAACTCAACCGTCTACAAATAATGTAACAGAATAAAAACATTAGCGATAAATTATTTCTCAAGTTTTAAATACTTCTTTACCAGCCTTTTTAAGAGCTTTAAACATTTATATGAAATATTGCGTTTCGTGTATTTGACCAATTTCTATAGAATCACAATTTCATTATCGTGTAATTGTGCATATAGATGCGATATATGGTAATAAATAACGTTAATCGTTGTACCATAAAAATAATTACACGATTCAATCAATCGTTTAAAAAAATATATTGAATGTTATCACGATATACAACGAGATGTTTGTTTATGAATCATTGTACCGATATGATTTTGAATAGTAGTTGTTATACTAATAATAAAAATTAATGTACCATTTTATTTAACTGTTTTAACATATTTTTTTTTACAAAATAGTAGATTTTAATCGACTTTAGTAATGTTAAGTTATTTATACTTTACTTATTTTGTATGTTTATCGTTAAGGTATAGAAAGGTTTAGTGGGGAATTAATAATGTGATTAACGTAAAAATATACTCGTATTTAATGAAATAAGCGTTATCTATCCGGCTATGAATGGAAATGGTTATAATTAAAAATATGTAATAACTGAAAGTACGTTTTAATAATACAATAAACAAAATATATTTTAACTTTATAAATAATTGCAAATAAAAAAATCATATTGAAAAGCTACTTCAACAAAGTTAACTTTTATAAATACTGTTTAAAGCATTTGTTCTTGGAGTTCTATATATTAATGATTGAGGCTTATGTTATTATTTTTTTAAATAATCTTGATAGTCTTTATCTCAACAATACAGAATTTAATAATATGTAAGAATTCAATTATCCGAGAAATTATTAAATATTTATTAAGGAAATAGGAATAATTATTCGATATACATACATATGTAAGTTATGCGTTGAATATTTGAATTAATAATGTAGTTTTATATAATACAACCATTTCATTAAATTGTTGATGAGTCGAAAGATCTTAGATAATGTTTTACGATTTCAATGCTAGGGTAAGTAAGCTACTATTAAAATTTACTACCATTATGAATTCATCGTTGAACGCTTAATCATCTGTAAGTCACGTGCGACCTGAAAACCCTTTTTGGAACATATTTCCATATGATTCTGCAATAATTTGTGTGGTTGTTGTTTATTTATACATTCATTAAGCACGTTGTTTATTTACGAAACGT
The DNA here is from genome assembly GCF_905147045.1 of Nymphalis io. Lineage (NCBI taxonomy): Eukaryota > Metazoa > Arthropoda > Insecta > Lepidoptera > Nymphalidae > Nymphalis > Nymphalis io. The sequence goes on along the minus strand of NC_065894.1, from coordinate 8,448,010 downwards.
ATTTGATGCTTATGAAATAAATAGAGATGTAAGCTAATAAATTTTATTTAAGTTTTTAAGTGTATTTTCCAAGACGCAAAAAGTTACGACAGTGTAGTTTTCGATACTTCGTTTACTATTGTAAAACAGAGCTTATATAGTCGTGTCTGCTACTAAGTGGATAATAGGTTGTCAAGCGATTACATTAATGGTGATCAACTGCGCGTTAGTTTATATATTTTCAATTAAGATAACTATATTTACTATTTGACACATTGAACAAGTTCCTCATTTCATAATGAGTTATCGCAAATATTCGAAGTAATCTTCTAACACAAAGTTATGTTAGGCAGTCTCCACTAATGTCATAATTTGACCTGGATTAGCATTAAAATCACTTTTACAAGTCACCATGATTGCGCACACGCTGTTATAGCTGGGTCATTTAATCTTCGAATACATTTCGACTAGTTATTTACTGATCAGTTACATAACTGTAATCTTTATCTGTTTTATTTGCATTTGTTTTAGAACATTGTTGTACAGCTAATCGAAGGTAAGTAAAACATTTATCTGACTGTCGAATCCGATGGGTTATTTAATGCCAAAAAAACTGTGAAGTTTTTGATTTTATTGTTTTTAATATTCTTGGTATTAGAGCGCCTTCGTGGTATCCTATTTATTTCTTATATTTTATAGTGTCATAAGGAAAGCTAAAGACACGTAAGATGTTATTTTTATCACCAAGTTTTATTGTCTTTACTGAATAAACTTGGAGAGAGTGAGGTCATTGTTTCGTCCTGAGAATCGTAATTACGATTTATATAATATTCCTGCCACAATTCCACGTGTGTAATTGTGTCAGGAATACTATTTAAATCGAAAGAATATATCTTTTATGTAATAAGTATTGCAATAACTGTATAAAGTTGATGATATTTTTACTCAGTCAGGATTATAGAGCGGAAAATGTTAGTTGATATTTAGCAATCCCATTGGACGCGATTTAACTTTCTCTTTTTATTGTCGATTAAATCCACTATTCTCACTTTCGTCTCGCGTTACTCCAACAACACGTCATGCGCTTCATCTTTGCATGCGTGCAGTCAGATTATGACAATTTGTACGTGTTTCAGCGAAAGCTTGTTAATAATTGTTTGTTTGTGTTTGGACCATTAATTATTTTTAATTGAACAAAACTATGTTATAATGACTGTGAATGTTTTTATATTTAGATAAAATTAAATCCTAAGCTTGATATTTAATAGTTTAAATTTTTGTGTTAATTTTATAGCTGTAATTTGCTACACGCTTAGTGGTCGTTAGCATTTTTTAAAATTTTTTAGTGAAAGAGATATTTAGCAAAACAGTAAAAAGGTTAATATATTATCGCGGAAAAATAAATTTGAATAACACATTACCGGAACACCAATAATAATCTTTCTTTCCGCTATGTTTTAATTAATAATACATAATTAATAAGTTGAACTTGTTGCATCATAGTTGGATTATTCATGGAGTAATAGAGAAATTTATATAATTTTTAATGATGCGATAAATTTATGCGTCGAGGTCATGGAAAGCTGACATGGCGTGTCGGAGGATGTTGCAGATGTTTAAGAAAATGTATGTTATATAAAATATAAATTATGAACCAAGATTATTTATTTGTCGAACAGCTTTTAACTTAATCATTCTTACGAGTCTATTTGTCTTTAGTCGTTTTCCTTATATTGTTACGTTGTTTTTCATAATTATATTTATATTTTATAATTAATAATAATAAATTGACTGCCTCGTTGGTCTAGTGGCTTGATTTAAGGCCGCAGACTCGGAGGTCCTGGGTTCAATTCCTAGGTCGGGCCAATAAAAAGTTATTGGGTTTTTCTGTCGGAAAATTCTCAGTAGCAGACCGGAGTCTGAAAGTTAGACGTGTGCACACTCCCGTGCCTTGGAAAGCACATAAAGCCATTGGTCCTCCGCCTGAACTCTTTCCGGTCGTGTCGGATTATCATCCCATCGGATTATGAGAGTTAGGGAATAGAGAGTGCACCTCTTTTTTTGCGCACACACTTGTGCACTATAATTTCTCCTGCATAGTTGGCTAATATCTCTTGAGATTGGGCACCGTGGGCGAAATCGGTTTGGAGGACATTATTTTATAAGTATATATTTTTAATATATGCATAACATCCGATGATACAGGCACTACATAACCTACTTTTTATGAAGTAATTCTAAGAATATATTTTTTTTTGCATTAGTTCAGAACATTTTCAAAACATTAATAAATACTGAGACACTAAATGTTTCTTTTCTTAATTTCAGGTGATTTTTTGTCTGGCGCTGACAGCAATTATAGCTGATCCAGATCCTAAGAAATTTAAAAATGAGTCTAATGAAAAGGATAAAAAGGCTGAAGCCCTGACAAATGACGAAAAAATTTTTTTAAGAGAAGTTGAAGAAAAGTTTGGCGTGAAATCAGATGTTCCAGTACAAAGTGAAAAGAAAGAATCCAAAACTAAAGTGGATGAAAAGAACAAAGGCACTTCATCGTCACAACAAAAACCACCGTTTCCAGCTGTCATTGCAATAGAAATCGTAAATGATACGGATTCAAAATCAAAGGGCAAACGAACTATCGATGCTAATCTTGGTTATGGATATAGGACTAATAATGGCTATACTTACACTTACTTCGGAAAATCGAATCAAGACAAGGGAAAATTCATGATTTATCCTTATTCACAAGAAGATATACCCACGAATCAAAATTCACATGACACTAAATATAGTTCCTACTCAAAATCAAAATACTCATCTTCTTCTACAGATGTTGAAATCCAACCTTCACAGGCCTATGAATTGGTTCCTGTAAATAACGAAGAAACATCTTATGAATACAAAAAACCTGCCGTTGAGTTTAAGGATAACTATGAAAATATTTCAGAAACGCCTTCTGTGGGATATTCTGAAGGAAAAGCCGCTCAAACATTATACACAACTTACAATGGTCAAGAATTTTCAGGCTTAAGTGGACAATTTCCCACGGTGATGCCTAACTACTTTGTTAATCCCACACAGCTTCTTAATAATCCTTATTACCAGAACGCTGGTTTGACGCAAGATCATTTGCGTACTCAAAATTCATACTTAACTCAAAACAAAGGTATCGTACCTGTATTAGTATTAAGGGTCCCCAGTTCTTACTTAAAAAATCCAACAGCTGAACTGTATCCTGATTTACCAAACAATTATCCTCTATCGCAACATTTAAATAGTGTAAATCTCCAAGAATTAGTTAATCAATATTTCAAGAAAAATGGATTCTCATCTGCACCACAGATAATGTCTTATCAAAGCCAATCCGTATCTTCACCTGAAACAAGGCCACAACATTACTCAAATCCTTATGTCAAACCTACATATACTCAAGCCGATTACTCTGGTATACAATATTCTGCAGTAAAACCAGTTATGGCAAGATATCCTTTGACGTATACACAACAAAAATATTTAGTCTCTCAGCCCCAATCACTCTATCAAAGTCCAGCCTCGCAGCAGCATCATCAACAACAACAACCACAACAGCAGTATGAATATGAATATAGGTATGTACCTCAAACAGAAGTTAAAATGCGTTCTTATTATATTCAACCACAGTACCAACAAAGCGCACAGTCAGGTGCTATTTCTAATGAATATCAGCAATACGATCAATCAGTAACTCAACAAAAACCAAACTCAGATGATGCTTTATCAAATATTGAATATAGAACTCCACAATATTCTAGCAGCCATCAAACTGAAGAGGCTTCAGTGGAGTATGATACCCAAAATGCTGCACAGGTTTCTGCTCAACCAGATGTATCCCATTATGTATCTGCCAATTCTGAAGCTAATGGCTATGACCTAACCAAACAAAATGATTATACAAAACAATCAGAATCATCCGGATACAATACTGCATCTCTGCCTTCTTATAGTTCTTCATCCGATTATTATTCAACACAAACCGGACAGAAAAGTTCCGTTTCCATACTCCCATCTAAACTGATACATACTGAACAGTACCAAGACAACACTGGGTCTAACGAACCACAACAATATGCTTACCAAAGTGAAAAAATTGAAGATTCTAAAACGTATGTGCTTTCTGAAAACTATCCAAGCAAAGATCACACAATTGCTACCGTACTACCTTATTCCTACAACTCAAACACAAAACCGTCGCAATCAAGTATTCAGACAGTAAGCTACGTAACTCCTATGCCTTCAGCCAAATATCAATCTCAGTATAATGTAATGGTACCACAGACAGTGTTGAAAAATCCAAACAATGAGAAGGTATCTTATGTTAACTCTCAATCATTGCATTATTTGCAAGCTGGACAATACACTGATTCTAATTCTGGAAGTGATTATGCTGTAGGTAGTCAATACGTACAACAAATAGCCAACCAGCCATCATATCCTAGGAATTATCACGCGCACCCAAAAAGAATGGTAAAGGCACCAATGAAAACTTTATCTAAGCTGTCACCCAGGAAAACAAATGAAAGAAGCGAAAAGAAAAAGTCAACGTAATTTTGTTACCGTCTTAATAAATTATAATAAGTATTAATAAACCGTTAACGTTTTGTAAATATGCTAAAAATGAATTTAAGTGACAATGAATGTTTTACTTAAAACAATTTATATTATAATATTTCGTTTTATGTTAAGCTGCAGAAAATGAAAATATATAGATAGTTATATAGTTTCATACACATACCATAACCACGATCATAATTTTTTCATTCAACTCGACCAATTAAAAGCAATTTTGTCAAACCTAAGGCACAATAAAAAAAAGTTATGATCGCGGCTACAACCCTAATTTAATATATAACATTTTTCATACACAGTATCTGTGTATAAGTTCCATTTATATTATGTACTTATCTATAACTATAAAATTAAAAACACGCAATGTTGAGTATGTCAACATGTAATTGCTGCCATCATTACCTATTTATTGCTTATAATAATTCCAATTAGTCAAAATATTGTTTTTTATTGATCCTATAAAACTGTAAATTTTTTTCATTATCAGCTGATTTCGGCTGTTTTTAAGTGCAATATTTTTAGATGTTTAAGTGAAAAATGTTACTATTATTTCTTTATAATAATTATGTTTGTTAATTTTAGACTCATTTTTGTGTATGCAAATGATGTTGTTGAAATAAATATCTTTAAGCTGACTTTTTTTATTAGTATCCTTAAACAAAGAATAAACATAACCATAATCAAATCAAAATTCTTCATTGAACATAGAAGCATTACATTTACTTATTGATTGTTAAATAGAAACTACCAACGGTTCGGAAAACAAATACCCTGACTCTTGAGTTCTCAAAGAACTGGCAAAAGAAACTAAGTGGATTTTTTTTAAACTCAACTATGAATAGAATGGTTAATATAAGATTTTAATTAGGCGTTTAAGTTGTCGTCACATATTAACAACAATAATATAAAAATTAAGACAGAAGACGATTAAAATTGCACATTTACTTCAATAATCCTATAATTTCCAGTGATACTGTCTGGAAATATCAACATCAAGCGGACACATCAAAAATGACAATGACAATATCTTATGATAAATACTAGGTTTAGGTTTTTAAGTTTATCCATATACATAGGTATTTTTCATGAAAAAACACCAACTAGACCGAACCGTAGACGTTAGCCGGTTACAAGTAGTTATAATTTAGTACATGATAACCGATATAAGTAAAGATTGAATTGGATAAATTAAAAGAATATATATAAAGCATTGTTCATAATCCATGTACAAACAAATGACGAATCCTTCACTAGGCATTGGATAATCATAATATTATTATGTTTGAGGATTTATTCAAAATTTTACTATAATATGTTCTTATTTTATTACAAAAATTATTCACCGTACCGTTCATAAAATCCTAGATCACAATAAAATTTATGTGTGTGTGTGTTATGTGTGATTGCTATTAAGCGCAATTCAGTATTAATTTTATATCTAAAAAAATTATAATATTTTGTAAGTAATCACTTTCTATAACTACAATCTCGACATATTAAAAAACTAAATAAATATCTTTTTCGATTAGACAAAATATTTCTTAAGCCCAATAATATTTTTTTCCTTTCTCAGTCTGCGTGTAATGTCATTCAGTGGTGAGATATTTGTAAGTCGAATTAAAACTTAATAAAATGATGATAATAAATATAATAATAACAATAATGTCCTCCAGACTGATTTCGACCACGGCGGCCACTGTCAAGAGAGATTAATAACTACGCAGGAGATATTATAGTGCACAAGTGTGTGCACAAACACAGGTGCACTCACTATTCCCTAACTCTCATAATCCGATGGAACGGCAATTCGACACGACCGGAAAGAGTTCAGGCGCAGGACCAACGGCTTTACGTGCTTTCCGAGGTACGGGAGTGTACATATTTCCAACTTCCAGATTCCAGGCTGCAACTGAGAATTTTCTGATAGAAAAGCCAAATAACTTTTTATTAACGCTACCTGGGAATTGAACCCAGGACCTCCGGGTCTGCGGCCTTATATCAAGCCACTAGACCAACGAGGCAGTCAATATAATAAATATATTGTCTATTGGAACGTCTATATTTAGATACATCGTTATAATGTCCTAAGTATTCATAAAGTTAGTATGTTCTTTCTATAGGATATGATTTTACATCCGTTTACATGATGATTGAGATAATGATAAAATCCTGCAGGCTGATTTAAGCCGCGGCGAACATTCTCAAATTCGCAATGAGTACTAGCTGACTATTATTATAAGCTATTATGTTATAGCGCAAAATCAAGCAAAATAATAGTAGTCAACATGTTATATTATTATATTATTTTTCAACTTTATAATATTAGTCTTGCAATTTGAGGTACGGGAATTTAAGCACTGCCAAGGATCTGTAGCTTTATAAGCTACTAGACCAACGATAAGATATTAAAAATTGGGGATAATGATTAATAAAAAAAAAGAAACAAATTTCTTTTAAAGAATAAACTTGTAATAATAATATATTGATATTTTATTTAAGGCCATTTGTCTCCATGCAAAGGGCGTTTGATCATTGATACTTTCAACTTTGAACTTAGTAATGTACGTTGAACACTCCCATGATATTGCTTATTCGAAACAATGAAACATTATATAATCATTCCTAAGTTCTTTGAATAATAAAGATAGACTTGGCTTTCGCTGGATCCACATAAACAGCGTTATAACCTCTAATACAATAAAATGGAGGTTTTCGTTTGGTGACTGATTACCTATAAAATTTTATACAACAATTTACGACGGGTAAATATTATTACTGTCCTTGTCATATAAAGTAGTTTTATAGTTAATGGCTTCGAAATTATTGTAGAATATAAAAAACGCCGTCATTAATTAATGAAAAATTCTTCATGAATACTTCAAATAATTGGTAGTTACTAAATACATTATTTATCCTGATAATCCAAATAAAGAAATTATGGCAATACATAAAGTTCCTGTTGTTAGACATCCTGTATTGGTTATGTAATTGATTAATTTATTTCAATTCCTAATTTTTTTACTACATACAAGCTTAGCGAACGTCAACCGCCTGATACTTTTATATAGCACCTCTACACAAATGATTCAAAAATATTTTTTTTATCACAATTTGACTTTACTAGTTGTATGGATTGTTGTTGTGTTAGTCCATCTCGGTAGGCTAGCCATCATTATAATTGCTAGGTTATTGCTTGAAAGATAAGCATTTACAGGCACAGGAGTAGGGTCTTAGGTCTGGTACAAAGTAATTAATGATTTACACTTCTTACAATTTGAATATCTATAGGCAGTGTACCATCAGTTGTCATCGGGTGTCCAATTACCTCTCTATCTTTCTTTTTTCATGATTTCCTTCATACTTTTATTTTTTAAAAATTGCACGTTAAATGTTGTAAAATTATTCCAAAAACAGTGCAAGAATTTTCACTCGCTAAATATATTATAAATATAACAGAAAAATGAAAACATACGTTCTTTGGTCATAGCGACCGTGTATCACATAGATTTTGTAACAGCCTACCGGAATAATACGTGTCTCTGCTTTTCCTATTCCTGCTCGGTCTGGTACGGAGCCGGTATTGAAGAAAATGCGGAAGGGTACAGCGAGAGAAAACAGCCCTACCCAGTACTTGAATTTTTATGTGTCATGTTGCTATTTGTATAAAACTTACTATGGGACTGCATATTACGAATCAATTTATCGTAAAAGTATTATTTATTATTTTCAATAATACCTACGAGTAATAATATAAGTGAATTATATAAAGGAGGTTAAAATTAGGTAGTATCTGTTATATTTCAAGATTCTAACTTAGTTTTGCACGTACTTTTTTTGTGTTATTATATGCTTTCGAGCTTTTCAGAATAAGATCCAAATTTCTTTTATGGTAGAGAACAGTAAGACTCGACGAAATATTTCAAAATAATTACATATGAATAGATGACATGTGATGAATATTTATAAAAGAAATAATGCATTTTATGCATGTACTTCCTATGACAATAAATTGTAAAAAAAGTAGTAATTGTATTGATAATATAATTGTGTGTTATGTGTATTTTATATTTACATTTATTTATTAGTTTGTTTAATTCATAAATTAATATTATTTTATTTATTATTACAGCACCACTTACCTCATATCCTATGAGTTATTACTTACACACGGTGTAACACCGTTGGTTGCCTGGAAGAGATCGCTATGTAGCGATAAGGTCGCCAAAATTGTATGCTACTTTTATTTAGACCGTATGCATGTTCTGTATTTTTCTCTTTGTGGTGTAAAATAAAAGTATGAAGTAAGTAAGTAATTGGTTCGTGTATCAAAATGCGTTTCATTTGTTTTTTTCTATAAAGTTAATTAACGCAATGTATCAGAGCCTATCCACTTGTAAGACTTTTCCTAGCAATGCTTAGGACTTTATCTTTATTGTAGCATATTTGCAATGTCATTTATTTAACAAGCACCTATCTGGCAAGCTTAGAAAGCAAGCCATTTTCTGTGCCCATTCATTTATTAGAGAGACGCCCAAGGAATATCTAAAACCATCAAACTCATAAACAAGGGGCAGGTGTGTTCCTCCTGAGGCGTTAGTATTGTTGAGATAATAGCGCTGTAATAACACTGGTCGTTTTTTGAAGCAATTTAACTAAAGCGGTTTTAAGCACTGCAAAGTGTCACTGATAGTATGATTAAGTTAATCGTAACTTTATACTAGGAAGTGATCGTTAATCAATTTGATTTTGATCACTGTTATTGGACTGCTTGTAGCCGTTGGGTATTATTACTGAAGTTTGACATAGCATCTAAGTGTAATGGCGTCATTATGTTATATGTTTTACGAGAGTTTGTAGCGTGTACCTTATTTCTTAACGTAAGTTTTTTCGTTAACGTAACGGCTTTAGGAGCCGAGATGGCCTAGTGGTAAGAACGCGTGAATCCTAACCGACGATCGTGGGTTCGAACCCGGGCAAGCACCACTGAATTTTCATGTGCTTAATTTGCGATTATAATTCATCTCGTGCTTTACGGTGAAGGAAAACATCGTGAGGAAACCTGCATGTGTCTAATTTCACTGAAATTCTGCCACATGTGTATTCCACCAACCCGCATTGGAGCAGCGTGGTGGAATAAGCTCCAAACTTTCTCCTCAAAAAGAGGAGAGGAGGCCTTTAGCCCAGCAGTGGGACATTCACAGGCTGTTACTTTTAACGGCTTTAGGCTACTTTGAATAACTCGATATATTTTAATTAAGTAACAAATATTGTATATTATTTATACTACATTATATTATATATGTATGTATTAAATTAATTTTTGCATTTGAATTTTAACAAAATGAATATAATTATTATAATGATTTTATAAGTTGCGTAAGCATGCAGTCGAGTAAGTTGCTTTGATGAGAACTTTCTTCACTTATTCAATTGTCTTTATAAAGTTATAACAAGACATAAATTGATACTATAATTTATTATAGATATTGAAATACTGAAAGCGTTGAATAGGAGAAGGGTATGCTGGACGTTTGCTAGACGTTGGCGATAAATAAAGAACAATGTTTCTAAAACTTTGCATGTTGTCATAAAAAACTGATATCGATTTTTAAAAAAAAATAAATAAATATGTAAAGTAGTAATAACCGTGCGACAAAAATAAATACAAAGTAGTAATTATTTATGTTAAATTACGTCAGTTATTGTATGAAAGTAACAATAATATTTAGTGTTGAAATTTTAAATGTTAAAGCATTTTAGTACAGAACAAATAAAAATAATCGTTTACACTAATTAAAATCTGTAAACTTTGAGAAGCTGTAGCCGATGTGCATGTGTGCAGTCACTTGCATTTATCTCTATGCACCCACCGTTGCACACAAGCGCATTACCACGCTCCGCTACCCCCGTATATAAACCTAAGATTACCTATCCTTGAACTTCATTTCACCACTGCTAAGGCAACATAACAAACCCTTGACAATTTAAAAATACATCAGGCAATATTATAGTGCAAGGATTTTAGTGTATGTGTAAAATGTTGTGATTATATCATTAAAAAAAACTGTGCTTGTTGGTGTTCTTTTAAATTAAATCAAGCGTACAAAATGAAGACTGTAATGCAAACGGTTAGTAATTTTACTTCTGGTTTATATATTAAAATATATTTTATACATCATATTTCAATGAAGCTATTGACTTGTATAATTTTTATTTATTGATTTTTACCATTATTCATAAATAGTTACTAATCAATTCACAATGGTAATAATTTTAAAGTCGTGTATGATAAAAATTACTTTATTAATAATACATGACATGTTAATTTAATTTCTAGCGCTAATTATGTAATAATGAATTCACTTTGAAAACGTAAATTAATTACAGACACCGTGACACCGATTAATGTTGGATACTTTATGTACTGCTCTTATATTTAGTAGGTTATTATTTACATGTAAAAAATATGGAAACAAATTAATACATATTAAATTAATAATGGTTTTTGGTTTGCTCTGAAAATTTCTTATGACAGTATAGTTTTCATTCATATTCCGCACTAGAGCAAAATTATTATCTCTATTTAAATTGCTTTAGAGAGTATATATTGAATATAAAAAATTAAAGTGAAAATAAATATTTTTTTAAGTATAAATAATGAGATATACAATTTTAAGTAAAAATAATGACCGCATGGAATTTGGAAGGAATGTTAGCGCAATTTCTCAATGAACGTAATTAAAAAGTTTATTATATTTATATGTGTTGAAATCTAAGCGATTTCAACACATATAAATATAATAAACTATATAATTTTAAAGCAATTTCTAGTATTTTATTTACCGAGATAGTGTCAAAACACATGTTTATTTCTATACATTACAGCTTTAATATAAAAATAGAAAATATTTTAAGTATATCGAGACATATATAAAAAACAGTGACATCGTTGATATACATAATTGTACATTTACTGAATATTACCATATTATATTTGACAGCCTTGTTGGTCTAGTGGCTAGATATAAGACCGCAGGCCCGGAGGTCCTGAATTCAAATCCCATGTCGGGCCAATAAAAAGTTATTGGGCTTTTCTGTCGAATATTGTCCATAGCAGCCTGGAGTCTGGAATTTGGTAGTGTGTACACTCCCGTGCCTTGAAAAGCATATAAAGCTGTTGGTCCTGCGCCTGAACTCTTTCCGATCGTGTCGGATTGCCATCCCATCGGATTATGCACTATAATATGTCCTGCGCAGTTGGTTCTCTTTTGAGATTGGCCGCCGTGGCCGAAATCGGTCTGGAGGACCTTATAACCTTAATTGAAAATATCAGTTCAGTATCAGATTCTTAACAATGAGTACAACATAAATAAGAAATTAAGAATCATCTTAATTTTAGAAAGCTGTTTAAAGTTAATTGTATCAATTAGCGAGTGTATTTTATGTACTTCGCAGCGGAAGGAAAAGAACAATAGACGGATATTAAAGGGGACGTCAAACAAGTTATTCAATCTGATTATATTGTATACGTAAAATTACCGTGTTTTCTTTAGAAGGGAAAACGAGTTGATATTAATACAAAACCCAAGTAACAATACAAAACAGTAACAGCCTATGAATATTCCTGGGCTTTCTCCTCTCCTTTTTTGAGTAGAAGGTTTGGAGCTTATTCCAAGACGCTTCTCCAATGCGGGTTGGTGGAATACACATGGCAGAATTTCAGTGTAATTAGACACATGCAGATTTCCTTACGATGTTTTTTTTCACGATCAAGCGCGATAAATTTATAATTCATCACATAAATTAAGTATATGAAAATTCAGCGGTGCTTGCCCGGGTTGGAACCCACGATCATAGGTTAAGATTCACGCGTTCTAACCACTGGGCCATCTCGGGTTTTTCGGCAAAATAAGGGTAACTTACTATTTGAATGACTACTGTATACATATATCGTATTAACTACCTCGTTAGTCTAATGCCTAGATTACAATGCTGTTGATCTGTAGGTTCTGGGTTTAAGCCTTGAGTCGAGCTAATGTAAAGTTTCTCAGTTATTGCAGTGTTTGATTGATTCAACACAATCTAAGAGACTTGATCAGTTCGATTTGATTTGATTAATTATTTTTGCTTTAATAAGTTAATTTATTAATAATAGACTATATAAGTTCAAGCTGTACAACAACTTTTCAAATTATTAAAACTTAACTGTAGGTCTGTTAATTTTGTTTTTTTTTTTTTTTATAGAATAGATAGGTGTGGACGAACATATAGGCCATCTGATAGTAAGAGGTCATCAACACATATAGACATTTTAATTGTAAAAAATGTTGACTACATTTCCATCGCCATTGCGCCACCAACCTTGGGAACTAAGATGTTGTCCCTTTTGCCTGTAATATATCTGATAAGTGATTGTGAGGATTTACTGGTGGTAGGGCTTTGTGCAAGCTCGTCTGGGTAGGTACCACCCACTCATCAGATATTCTACCGCAAAGCAGCAATACTTGATATTGTTGTGTTCCGGTTTGAAGGGTGATTGAGCCAGTGTAATTACAGGCACAAGGAACATAAAATCTTAGTTTCCAAGGTTGGTGGCGCATTGGCTATGTAAGCGATGGTTGACATTTCTTACAATGCCAATGTCTAAGGGCGTTTGGTGACCACTTACCATCAGGTGGCCCTTCCTATTCTATAAAAAAAAGTGGGTGTTACCTACCCAGACCAGCTTGCATATAACCCTACTATATTTAAAATTATACATTAATATTGAAATGTCATTGAAAATCCATTACAAATAAGTAATATGATATTAGCATGTATTAAAAATTTCATTAATGTTTTCCACCTGTGTTTAAATGGTTAAAACATTCCATCATTAAGCAAAGTCAAATTACGTCACGACCTGTTATTCCTATCTTTATCGATGATTGGAACATAGATAATGTTTACGCATTTGCAATTTATAGGCTCAAGTCGAGACTGTAATGATACACACAGTTGTTTCGGAAGTAGCACTGGAGATAAGTGCTTGTTTATTTTATATCTGGCCAATCTTAAACTCTGTACATTTATTTGAAGTAAATAGATAAATATACTTAGTTTGTCAGTTCAATAATTGAATTAAACTTAATAATATGTTTCAAATTAAAACTATGTCGGAATAATTTCATAATATATAAATATTTTATATTATTTCAATGAAAATATAAAAGTCAAATAGCATATTTTAATTAAGCTTCTTAAAAAATGAATATTGCTTAAAATGCATTCGTTATTATGAATGTTATTGACAATTTTATATTGCTACTTAATAACTTCGATTAAATACGTATGCCTTAGCTAAGAAAAGAAATGCACAATAAATAATCTTACATTAAATATAAACCATAGTATATTTTAAAACATTTGTCAAATGAAGTAAGAAAGTGTCGCTTACCGTTAAAATAAATCATTTAATATAAAAAAAAATGTTGAAACCCAGGTGGAAAATTGATGCATACACTTTCACTATATTACGCGTTACTATTATGTAACTTACCAAATTAGGCATAATGTCTTGGCCCGATTAGGGACAACACTATAAATCTAATTTTTTATATAACAGTGCATTGTTCTCAGATGTCTACTAAAACTAGTTATTTTTTAATTTTTTTTATTTTAAAACCACACGGACAACTTTTGTTGTTATATGGAATTAACAATAGAATACTTTTAGCCAACATTTTTTACTTAAAATAGTTTAGATTAGGCTAACTTAATGAAAATCTGAAAACTTAAACACTTACAACGTATATAAACTACAACTTGTAAGGAACAAAATATAAGAGAAAAAATAAAAATGACAGAAAATGTCAGCTTAGAATTAAATATTGATATTATTGGTTGGATTTTTTTCTTGTATTTTGTAGTAATTATATTGTTATTGAAAATAAATAGTTTTAAAATTGTAAAAAAAAAACACGATATGATTGTACACCAGTGTCACAACTTTCTTAAGAAATAAAGATTTATGTCATGTCATGGATCTTAAACTAGATAATATATACGCAATATTCATACATAATATATTTTCCATCACATAGATTCCATTTTGATATGCATATTTGCGTAAGAGTTTATAATAGTTGGTAAAATTTTTAATAGCTTATGGTAAATAGCCGGCTTAGTTATTTGCATTTCAACGGATTAAATTGGTAAAAAAATTACAAAGGTACTAAATCATTAATGCGTACTGCATTATCATGTTAAGCAGTTGTAAAAATGTAGATTGTATTTTTTTGATTATAATTTCACTTAATCTAATTGCTTTATTTCTAAAATAAGAAACGTAAGTGACAGAAATATTCTCATTGTTTTCGTGTTATATATATATTTTTAAATAGTCAATCGATTATTACTGAATGTATTATTAAAATATTTATTTGGAATTCGTTAAAAGAAGTATTAATTATATTTTTGTCCTAACATTAATTACTTACTTAATAATATTAAACTATTCTTAGAAGAATAGGTTAATAGTAGTAGTAGTAGTAAATATTCTTATAAGAATATTTCAAATTCAATTCATAAAACTAATCATTCTATGTGAGTGAAAATTCTGTACCTTCTCTTCTCTCAAAAATTTAAAAATGAAAAATTTGAAAATTTGAAAAATATAAAGAATAAATTCAATGATTGCTATTTAACATTGTAACAGAATAATAATCTAAATTAATTTTTGATTTTTTAAAACTACAATCTATGCTAATAAATGACGACACGTTATTATTCTAATGAGAAATCTACTTAACCAATATACATAAATATAAAACTTATATCAGAAACTGTGAAGCGTTTCGAATCAGGCTTTAGTACATAATAGTATTACATAAGTATTTGAGCTTCACAGTTTCACCCGCTTTAAATTTTGACTATTGACGTGACAAGCGCGGATTTCATGTTCTTGTAAAATGTAAATTATTATTTAACTTTCCCTGTGTCCCAGTCGTGACCAGTTGAACCAGCAAAGGCTAGAGAAAACGTGGATATATCAGATCTACTCGTCGCAACGCCCTTTGACTCCGGACATTGTTTATCCTTCAATAGGCTTGCGAATTTAACCTTTGTACTTTCTATGGGAAAATTATTGTGGGATGTATCGAATGAAAGGTACATTGGTACATCGATTAATAACTATACTCATTGTAAATATTATTAATCAGGCTCTGGTTCAACTGTTATTTATAATAAGTGTAGAGTAAGGGTCTATGTAAAACATTATATTGAAGGACAAGATACCGACAAAAATGGTTTTTCGGGCCATGGCCTTCGCTAGCATACACATAACATCCCAAGTTCATCATCACAATCAGATGAATAGTCTTGGAACACATAGAGTACAAATATATAACTGCACTGGTGGTAGGGTTTTGTGCTAGCTCGACTGGGTAAGTACCAGCCACTCATCAGACATTCTACCACAATTAAAAACAGCAGTACTTGGTATTGTTGTATATATTTTTTGGGATAAATGACGTGACGTGTATTTATTGTTCACGTTTTATATTATATTGTATAAAAAATCCAGAAAACAAATCTTGGATGTCGATTTAAGCCTACTTTTCACTGTCGTATCGAAGTACTGACTAAATATTATAACAATATTATAATAAGGTTTCCTTTCCAAAAAAAAAGAAAGGTTGTTTTAAAAATGCTTTATTTTGCGTAAGTATTATAAATAACAACTAAAATTAATAAGTAATAAAATAATATATACATATAAAAGGTAAGAAGTAATTTGAGATTTAGATCTGAAATAACGCATAAACGAGTGTGATTTATAGTATGAGAACAGCTGCTGTTATGTTTTACATAAACATGTATGTATTAAATATTATGACATAACTTTTATATTGAAGCATAAATCTAAAGGGAAGTATGCGACGTAAAATATTCCTATGTACTACTAAATTAAATTTAGTAACTTTACGTCATATTCATAGTATGTACTAGTTGAAAAATATAACATTAATTAATACATTTTTGTGTAGAGATACCCATACATACATCTTCGGTTATTCTCACGATGTCTTCAGCCATCGATAACGGTAGTATTCAAAGGAAATATTTATTATTCTGTACTAGCCGTGCGATTCTCGGAGGTTATCGGTTAACCTTTCGCTTTCTTCATGAACACCGTAACTAATGGCCGCTAAAGGAAATAATTTGATTTTCAGTAGTTTCACTTGATGTATGTAGCCTTGAAAACGATAGTTTGATAAATGATTAAATATAAATGATTATATAGATACATATGGTTTTACTTCATTAGTTATATAATTGATGTTGTTTTTGTTATGCTTCCTTTTTGTGTACATATCCTAAGATTGGCAGCTTGTGAAACACTGTCTGATAAAAGCTGCCTTTAGTGCCTTGTTACAAATGTACTGAATCACATAAATAAAAATAGCTTGTATTATTTATTTATACTAAAAATTATGTATTTATTTCATAGGTTAGTTATGATTTTACAAGGGTTGCCTTAAAGTGATTGTTGTTTTTGCGATATGAGCGTGTTGTTGCACCCTTATGTACTTCCTCTTATGACTGTGGCAGGGTTATTTATATATAGTATTTAGGTATACAATATAGTATTAAAAGCTTGTAATAACAGGACTATTGAATAATGGTTACACATTAAGTGGCGCTTATATTATTTTCATTTTTTTTATATCTGTTTCAGATATGGCTACTAGTTACAATTTTGATTATTAATAAAGTTTGCTGCCAAGATGGATACAGTGACCAAGACTTTTATCGGCTACAGCAGTACTCTAATAATAATGCCCAGACTGAAGCTGTTACCGGTTATAATACTAATATTATGCAAAGAGAACCGCACAGTCAGTCAATGACTTCTGCTGGTGTACAATATTTAAGCGACGAGAACAACAATGGTGATTATAGTCGAGGAGATCGTAGTAAGGGTCGAAAAGTTTACAGGATAAAGAATCCATTTCAACAACAACAGGAGGAAGACAAACCTTCTCAAGATACCGATACCCAAGACAGCGAAACCGGAGCTAGTAACCAGTATACGGGTATGCAATATTCCTTACCACCTGAGGATTTCTTACAAAGAATGAGAGCGGAAAGTCAATACCACAACCAACAACAGTTAAGTACTCCAGTTTCTGCGTCACCGTACACAGCTACTCCTCAACCGCAATATCAATATTCAACAATTCAGCCTTCGAATTATGATATAAATCAACAATCTAATCAGATATCATCCTTAGAGCCGAAAGCATATACACCGGTTTATCAACCGAATATAAATTCATTTCAGTACAGTAATCAAAATTTATATAATTTGGATAATGCACATAGCACACCCATTCCGCCTTACATGTCCACCCCGTTACCGAATACTCAGTACTTAGGGACGCCAGTGAATACCTATGTTTCTAGTTCTTCACCAATATATCTGTCTAGCCCTCAAAATGTACAACAGTATGTTTCTTCGCCTAACACAAATACTCAATCTGGGGTATTGGATTACAATAATAACAGAGTAACTACTATAGGAAGCAATTATGAAACCAATAATGATGTAAATAAAAGGAGGCAAATTGATCATTATGACAATTCTAACAATGGCGTAAGATATCCTACAAATATTCAAAATCAATATCAAAACGATTATACGCCATCAACAACTTCACCTACTTTATCGACTTATCCTGATTCTTGGCAAAATTCTTTGAGCACCGGCTATAACGTATTATCGAAATCTGAAAATGATTACCTGCAAACGCAATATCAAAATTTAAGATACAATAATAACCAGAAAGATAAGCAAGAAACAAACGCGGATGTTTCTAATGGTGATACACATCGTATCGGCAGTATGCAGTCAGCCAATAATGTATTTTTAAATTATATTCAACCTGATTATCAATTTTATAGTAACGTTAAAAGTCAAAGTAGAGACTCTGAACCAGAAACAAGTCAATCAGAAGTTTATTCACACGGTGACTATGGATGGAAATTATCTGATAAAAAATCTTCGTATGAGCCAGAAATATCCTCTAAAAATAATTATTTTAAATATCAAATACATAGTGTGCAACCGGATTCTGGAGCGGTAAGCCAAGTGAGTTTTCAAATGGATTCTAGCAAACCATACAATTATGAAACAAATACTAAGCCTATAGAAGAAAAAAAATTAGAAGCAGAAGAGTTTGCTAGAGCTGCTGTAAAAGCACATGAAAAATATAAACAACAATTAGAAGCTGGTAAATATCTATCAAATTCTCAATATAACAATAATGTTGTAAGCAACTCATTCGGTGTCGATTCGTATTATAATAATGATAATATGAAACAAAATAACAAATTGTATAATTATAATGCTTATGGAAATTCACAGTCAGAGGCCGTTACTTCATCTCCATTTTATTACATCAATTCAAGGGATAACTTAGATAGTAGAACGAAACAACCTTTTGATCATGACAAAGCTTTAAAAAATATCGTTTCTATTGATATGTCCAACGTTGTTCAAAATTCAGATTCATCTGTAAAGACTGATACAGATACAAGTAATCGATTTAATTTTTATGGGCACAATAAAGATGCCGAAGAACAAAATTTTAAACAGTATTCAAGACTGGCCGATTCATTTTATGGAGATAAAAACAGTCTTTATGCAATAAAATCAAAACCAGATGATTATATAAGTTTGGATAAACTGAAACAATCAGAATATGGAAAGCATCAGTTAGCCGAATCGTTTTATAACCTTGGTTCAGGAAATAAACGTCTTATAGATGAAATGACACAAACTCTTGCAAAGCAAATATCAAATAATCAACAGAATAACGTCCAATCATCAGCAAGTATTAATCAACAAGGATTACAACACTCTCAAATATCATCCGATATTGCCAATATATTAAAATTTAATGATATACCCTACCGCCTAACTCAAAGCTTAAATTCTAACTCTCAATATCTTCGGAACAACAACTTTGATCAAGGTAATAACCCATCACCTTTACCTGCACGAATCAATCAGAATGTGGAGAACCATCATATAGATGTTACAGCAGAAATTCTTAATAAATTGATGGCAAATAATAAACCAGCTAACTTGAAAATGAATAGACCTGATACTGACTTGCAGTCTGGTAATTTAATATCAACAATAAATGGTTATAAAGTTGCTAATCCATTCAACGTAGATCTTAAATTAGTTGCAGATATGCTAAAAGGGAAAGCAGCTGTTGATGAGAGTCAGATGACTTCATTTAATAATAAGCCTTTACCTATTAAATTAGATGTTTCGCAATTACAGCAACTTCTTCAATTTAAAAACGAAAATAATGCTATGGCCCTTAACAATGGTCTTAGTTCAATTACTAATTCCTTTTTTGATATTTATAATAGTGGGCGATCTCCTTACCAAGGTGTTAAATATTCACGTAGTGAAGAAGAACCAGAAAATATTCCTCTAGCAGACTCTTCAAATAATCATCCAATAGGAGCAGTTATAGAACAAGAGGGTGTAGTAGCAGGAGAGATAATAGCTGATGGATCTGAATCGGCAGAGGATGATATTTCATCAAATTTAGACGATGATAGACCAAATAATGTTGTTATTAGCTCTGGTCAAAGAGGTTTAGGGGACAGGCATAGGCAAATGAGTACATACTCTAGTCGTCATTCCTATAAAAGGAAATATCCTAAGTCAGAGTTTGAGGAACCTTACCCACTTCTTAAGCCCCCACCTCCTCACTCTTCACGCCATCGTCAAGGGGAAAAAAGCCGGCGACGAAGAGTGAATAAGCCTAAAATGCTAAGAGTCTTTAAAACTGAACCCTTATATGAAGCTGGTACATTTATAGACGATGATATAAAGCCAATACATATGAAACATGTACATGTAATAGCAGAGGATAAATCAGATACAGTAAATGAAGAAGAGACGATGTAGGTCGTTTTTTTGTTGTAAGACTTTCAAAAAAACTCGGATAGTTTTAGCTTATCCGTAGCTAGTATTTATATTTTTCTTATTATGAATAATTTAATACACAATTACTTTGCTTAAAAAAAAATAATTGGGACTTGAAGTTTTGAACCAAATTTCAGTAAACATGATCGGAGAGAAATGTTTAAAATAGGTAATAGTGCAAATCTATAAAATGTTTTTGTGTAGTTATCACTGTTATATAAATGCATTTTTTTTTCTTTAAAAATATATTATGGCATTTCAGTATATTATTAGATTTAAATATAAGCTATTTGGTGCTACAAATATAATAATAGCAATTCATAATGGCATTTATCGATTATCGACACCGTTTTTGTTGTAAATACGTAGAATGTAAGCTTAGATTAAAATAAGTTTATAAAAAATATGAATGTTAAATTTACCATAATGTAAATATTTAAAATGATTAATGTATAAAATATATTTTAATTGTTATTGTGATGAATGAAATTGTTATACGTTAATGTTTATATTAAGTTGTTATTAGTATTAAAAATATGAAATCACTATGAAGCTATTTTATTAAATTTGAATGAACCTAAACAACAATTAATCACACTGCATAATATCAGTTTTAGTAGAATAATTAATTAAATTAATACACATATACTTTCCCATATATCACGCAAGATATTAATCGTTAGCTAATAGCTGCGCTCGCGCAGGCTGAAAAACGTGAGAGCACGATGTTCATCATTTTCTCTTGTAAACATTTCTTAGATTTCACTTAATTCTAACGGTCAATTATAAAGATTAATACTCTAAGATCATTGTTACGTCATTTAAAAGTAACATGTGATGACAATATTTATAATGATGGAAATATTGTTGCCGATTTAAATATAAAAGCTATAACGTTAAATTTATGGAAATGTTTTGTTTAAAATGCTTAATTTCAAATGATGTTTAAGCTCTCTCTCGTTAATATTTTTGCAGATTTGTATTTATTTTATTGGGAATATAATATTATACCTGCTCTTTCAGAATTAAAATAATTAAAAAACATAGCCGATAAGGTTATTTGATTTTTTTTTAAATAAATATATATGTTCTTGTCTATTTAATTTTCAATGGCTCACTTAATATTTAAATCAAAACACAACAATATAAACTTTGGCTGTATATTAGGTGGTACCGGTATTGTACATATGGAATAAGATATATACTTTCATATTTTATTTTTGAGATTTTTTTAGAATAGGTACCACCTGATGGTAAGTGGTCACCACCGCCCATAGACATTGGTATTGAAAGAAATGTTAACCATCGCTTACATCGCCAATGCGCCACCAACCTTGGGAACTAAGTTGTTATTTCCCTTGTGGCTGCAATTACACTGGCTCACTCACCCTTCAAACCGGAACATAACAATACCAAATACAGCAGATTTCCGGTAGAATAGTTAATGAGTGCGTGATACCTACCACCAGTAAAATAAAAATAGATTATTGTTTATACTGAAGCATAGCCGTGATTCACATATTCTGTAATACATGTTACTACATACTCAATCACATCTTAGAGTATATCAAGATGCTATGTAATAAAGTGCGTGTGTCGTCTCGCTTTCTTAATGCATGTACTGCTCGAATAACACATTAGCCACTAAATATATTTGCTTTTATTTAGACAGATCATTTATAAATCTGTCTGAAAAGTATTTATTCACACGTTGTGAAAAGTGAACTAGATTTCGATTATATCTTAATTTTCTTAGAAAACCATTCGTAAAATTTCATTACTGCCTTAAATTTAAAAAATGATTGAAATCTTCCGCTTTATTCAGTAAATTATGTTTTTTCAGGCATTACTTACATTACTTTTTGTTTAAATATCACTCATTGGTCAATTATTCACATGCAGCTTTTATAAGAATGAGTTTTTTTTTTATAAATTTATATGTAATATATTTCTTAAGTTATATTTTCAACTAGAAAATAATAAGCTACAAACAATAGTGATGAACTTTAGAATATATTATGCCTAATATATTTTGCATGATTTTACGCGGATAACAAAAATGAGTCGCCTTATTAAATATATGATTCTAGAAAAAAAAGAGATATAATTTGTACTTGAGTAACAATGTGTTTATTATTTATAAACAGAAAGCAAAAGTAAATTAGAGCTTGGACCTCATTACAGTTAGGTTATTAGTAAGTCATAGTTCCACTCATTTAATTAGAAAAGTGTGTGTCATGTAAGAAAAGATAGGCTTTGGAATGTGGTGCCGGTAAGTAGCTTACAAACTCGTTATTCATAATATTTTCTATCGTGTGCATAATAAGTAGTAAATATTCTTTGTAAAAATCATATTATACCAACTTTACTTATTTTTTTTAATTTAAATCTAAGTTTTGTTTATTTAGATTAATCGCACGCGCTTTCCTAACCGTGTTAACTTATTAAGTAATCGATATGATGCTGATGTGCCTATGCTTTTTTTGGGACACACGTTAAGTAACCGGTAATAGAATTAATTTAGATAATATTATATCCGTTAGAAAAGGAAAGACTATCGTAACCTGTTCTTTGCACTCGATTTCTATCATTTTAAAACACGATATAAACGACACAACTATATAAATATGATGGAAATAGTCGAAACTACGCAAACAAGTCCAGCTTGTTGTGGAATACACAACTTTATTAGAGTGGCCAGCTGTTAGCTAAACAATATGGCTACCCTTGTAAGTCAATAAATAAGCTTATGACGAAATTATATTTTATTTTTATTTTGATATTTGATTATTTATTTATTTATTACAGACAAAATTGACAGCCTTAGCTATTCTTGTGAATAGTTGCTATGCAGGCATTTTACATGGGCATAGTCATCATGAAGAACATAGCCATGGTTATCCAGCGGCACAACCTTCTAGCATATTTTCAGCATCTTCTTCAAACGCCTTAGCATCATCAAGCTTCTCTCCCAGTTCATTCCCAGTTGGATCTCTACCATCTGCTACTTATTCTGGTGACACTTTCATAGGAAGTGGTCCTTCAAATGGATTTGGACATGAAGAAAGTAGTCACTCGAGTGGATTCGGACATATAGAAAGTGGTCACTCAAGTGGATTAGATGCTGGCCATATAGGTACTGGTTACTCCAATTTATATAACGCTGGTCTTGTCGGAAATGGTTATGCCAATGGATATAATGCCGGCCTTATCGGAAGTGGTCACTCAAGTGGATTCAGTACAAGTCTTGGTGGAAGTGGTCACATAAGTGGATTCGGTGGTGCTAATACTGGTTTCGGTACAGCGGGATTGACTGATGTTTCTGTTGGTAGCAATGGATTTGGATCAGGATTGGGTGGTGCTACTTTTGCTGCACCAGTTGGGGCTGGAGCTGCTCTTCCAGGATCAGAAATTATTGGAAATGATGCACCCCCTGCAGGACCAAAAGCTCCAGTTATCACTGAGATTCATGGCCTAGCTAACAATAATGGTGCTCCTACAAGATATCGTGTTCGCGATGAACCTTACCAAGTATTTCGTGAAGTAACACACAGAGTTCCCCAACCCGTTCCCGTACCAGTTCCTCAACCTGTTCAAATTCCTGTACCACAGCCCTACCCCGTCCAGGTCCCTGTTGTAAGAAACATCCCCGTTCCAGTTGTTAAGATCCAGCACGTAAAAGTTGACAAGCCCGTACCTTACCCGGTAGAAAAAATTGTAAAAGTTCCCGTCGAGAAAGTTGTTCATGTGTCGGTTGACCACCCAGTGCCAGTTGAGAAAATTGTCGAAGTACCCGTTGTAAAACTGGTCAAAGTTCCAGTTCATGTCGTGAAGAATTACCCAGTACCCGTTTTCAAGACTGTTCATCACAAAGCCCATGCTAGCTACGGCCAAGGTTATGGACATGGCCACAGTTACGGCTACGGTCATGGCCACGGACAAGGATTGTCTCTCTGGTAAACCAATAGTTAGAATTATTGAATACAAATGTACATATCTCATTCGCAATGCAACCTAGTATGGTTTATTTGTAAATATACGTCATGTCGTTAGCTCATCGAGAGGCTGCAATGTAGGGTGATAACTAAGTCATTAATTTAGGTAAATGAATTGTGGGCTTAATTTTTCACGTTTTGTAAATAGTAATATAGGTTTTATTACTTTATTAAAACGATAATCCAAAGATCCTAAAGTTTTATTTATCCCTTATTATATTTTACAATATCCTATTATATATATATGTCTATAATTCATATTTGCAAAAATGATATTTGTTTTGTCGAATATTTTAGTAAATATTACAATATTTCAATATATTTCACATACAAATAGTAAGGAATTTATTTTATATTAGCAAAATAAATAAAAACTTATCATACATTCGATTTTACTTCTTTCGCTATTTGTTTGACAATATATTAAAAATATATTTATTGCAACAAAAAATAGCTATAAGATAAATAAAATTAAAGTCCCATAAATGTACCCATGCAAGTAAAAAGCAACGTATCCTAGTAAGGAGACGGTTTATTCCACTATACTACAAATGCAGGTTTGTGAATACGCATATTCCAGGACTTCATATGACACAACTAGGTGGTAGATCTTTATACAAGCCCTTCTAGGTAAGTACCACCCACTCAGAGATTCTATCGCCAAAGAGCAATATTAAGTCTTGTTGCGTTCAAGGCCGAGTGAGCCAGTGTATCTACAAACACAAATAGCATCTTAGTTCCCAAGGTTGGTGGCATGGGTGATGAAAGAATTTCTGAATATTTATTACGTCACCTATGGGCATTGTGGTGGTGACCACTTACTATCACGTGACCTATTTGGCCGCTCGCCTACCTATCACACAAAGAAGGATGTTTCAGTAATTGTCGAGCACGATATAAAATGTAAACACAAGTCAATGTATGAAAACTGAGTTCCGAATATTGAGCTTCTTTATATATTTTTTAATAAATATTTATATATTTTTTAAATAATGACGTAATTCTTTTAACTCGTAATTATTGTAAATTAATTACCTGTTAATGTCCCACTGCTGGGCTAAGGCCACCTCTTCCTTTCGAGGAGAAGGTTTGGGGCTTATTCCATCACGCTGCGACCGCTCCAATGCGGGTTGGTAGAATACACATGTGGCATAATTTCAATGAAATTAGACACATGCAGGTTTCCTCACGATGTTTTCCTTCACCGTTAAGCACGAGATGAATTATAAACACAAATTTAGCACATGAAAATTCAGTGGTGCTTGCCCACGATCATCGGTTAAGATTCACACGTTCTAACCACTAGGCCATCTCGGCTTTATTGTAAGCCAAGTTTTTGAATGCATATACATAATATGATCGCATAGCCTTTACAGTGTTAATTTTTTAATGAGATTTAAAACAAACTTCAATTTTTATAATTATTTAAATTGATAAATCTTATCGGTTGAAGGGCAGACAAGATATAGAATTAAACAGTAAAAGGGGAAATTTTAATACTGTGCATCAAAGAGAAAGATATTATTTATCTATTCATCAGAATATTATCAGCACAAAACAGATTTTCTAATTCTTCTCATGTAAACATTATATTAAAAAATATATATTTTGCTTACAATCTTAACTATTATAATGTGGTCGATTGTGAAAACAGCTGTAATTATATGTTTGTGAAACATAAAAACATAATGGAAAAATTATTTTTATTTAAAATTTTTATGCGTTTCTGCGCATACAAAAATGTGCTTAGACTTTTATTATGTTAGTACTTTTCTTCTGGCTGTAAATAAAAACTTTAAACTTTATGTTTTTTTATTTTTATGAAAGGAAATAACATTTAAACCGCCATAGTGCTAAAAGGAAATGTTTGTGGTACTAGATTCCAAAACATAAGCTTATGGCTGGCTGGGGAGCCACATTTAAATGGATTGTATTTTTTAAGTGCAAAAAAACCCGTATAGCATTATATTTATATTTATTGATGATATAAGTTATTTAGGTCAATTCATTTTAATAAGCTAAGTTTAAAGTTGTAATCACATTAATTTCTTTTTTTAAGATATTTTAATAATTTTGTTTCCGTAATTATGTTCTACTTTCATATTAAATAAATAATAAATGTAATAAAAACATAATAATAATGAGAGTTAAATTATTCTTGTTAATAGTTTATCAAAACACACACACACATAACACAAATACATCTTACTATAACTAAAAGTCGAGATGGCCCAGTGGTAAGAACGCGTGAATCTTAACCGATGAACGTGGGTTCAAACCCAGGCAAGCACCTCTGAATTTTCATGTGCTTAATTTCTGTTTATAATTCATCTCGTGCTTTTCGGTGAAGGAAAACATCGTGAGGAAACCTGCATGTGTCTAATTTCATCAAAATTCTGCCACATGTGCATTCCACCAATCCGCATTGGAGCAGCGTGGTGGAATAAGCTCCAAACCTTCTCCTCAAACAGGGAGAGGAGGCCTTAGCCCAGCAGTGGGACATTTACAGGCTGTTACTTTTATAACTAAAAGTACAATAATTTATTATACAGCAGCGAAATTTTAGGTATTCCAAAAAAAGGCAAGGGAAAAACTTCTTTATTCCAATTAGAACTAATTTAAATAACTGTATGGTAGGGTTTGCAAAAATACACGTAACATTTGTCTATATATTATTTTATCTAAACAAGCAAATTAGAACAATAAACGCCTGTATTAGATTATACTTGCAATGTCGTCGTTTTAAAAAAAAAACAGTACATAAGGCTTTTATTATTAAATATCATTAATATAAAGATTAGCTTAAAATTTTCTTGTAATTTTAATATTATTCGAAATAGACAATATTACATATAAAGTAAATTGAAAGCCAGCAAATGTATTGTATTCCACCACGCTGCTCCTATGAAGGTTACACGTCTGACACAATTTTATCCATCATTTGCAGGATTCTTCGCGATGATTTCTGATGTTTATCCGGCTCGAAAACGTAATCTTCATTTACTTGTGTTAGCCATTGTGCATCTTAGCTCGATTTTATTTCAAGTAATTTGAACCATGCAATTTATACATATATTTTGCCAAATTGTAGGTATATTTTGTCTTTATCGATAAAGAAATGAATAAAGGTTAAATAAAGAAATATTTCATACAATTTGCCTTGTAATTTTTTTCCCAATCAATTTGTTTTCAAGGTATACGTACTTACTGTTTATTATTGTATTAACAGAGCAAAACTTGTTTTGGACTCACACTTTTTCAATTCTGTACTAGTTAGTAACAGCCTGTGAATGTCCCACTGCTGGGCTAAGGTCTGATCTCCCTTTTTAAGGATGGAGTTGAGTGAGTGATGGATGGAGTGAAGTATGGAGCTTTATTGGATTTTACTAGTTTTCTCTGAATTTCGTGTGTTAATTTATTTCAGTATATATGTTATACAGTGTTTGTTGAGATGGTCGTGATCTATTATCTATGGAATGCTTTAAACTGGTTGAACCGGCTTATTATTACGAAACACTTTCTTAAGACCGCAATATAAAAATATATTCGCGTTACAATTACGTAAAGCTATTGCCACAGAACTTCTCCGGAAATACCTCCAAATATCGGTTAGACGATATTTTGTTACTAATAATATAAATTCTTATAAACCAGGTGAAATTATGTGTACATTTGAAACCAGTTTTCATAAATTATACTCTTAAAGTTATGTAACAAAGGTATGAAGGACGGAAATCGATTACATCACGAAAGATGCCCTCAAACGTGAAATCAATTAAAATATAATTCAATGAATATAGGTTAAATGTTAATTTTATAGCGTATTGCTGAAATTTTAACAATAATTTATGGAATCTCATTAAAATGTGACATAGATAATAAAGGGCCCAGGGCAAAGTTAAAAGGTTTTTTTAGCTATAATATGA
This sequence comes from Nymphalis io, assembly GCF_905147045.1. NCBI lineage: Eukaryota > Metazoa > Arthropoda > Insecta > Lepidoptera > Nymphalidae > Nymphalis > Nymphalis io. Next base: position 8,419,508 of record NC_065894.1, on the reverse strand, counting down.
TTTTAGCACTAACATACTTTAAAATATAATTACAATAAAATTATAGCGGAAATATGATAACATTTATTTAATATAGCAAGCTTTTAATCTACACCAATTTCAGGATGAAAGTAAAATTCTTTCAGAATGAAAGAAGAAAATTTATTAGATTAATTTTTTTTTAGGTTTTACATTTCCTATTTTGATTCAGCATATTAAAAATATACATAACATATTATGACGCTACGACACACGTTCGACTAATTTATTCATAGGCGTTGTACCAAAATGGCGACGTCTTTGACCACTATAAATATGTGGTTACGTTACGGTATCAAATCACAAACTTTCCGAAGTCGGGACAAACAACAACAAACTTTTTTGGCTGGCATTAAGCGTTTAGCTAATAGCCATGGTGTTTGTTGTAAGTACTTCAAACTGTTTGATACTAAAATATAAAAAAACATAACTGAACACGTTTGATTTAATTTTATATATCATTATTTCAGGTCAAAGCGGTTTTCCTGTCAGCACTAGTGTATAGTGCTGCAGCTGGTATATTGACTGGTCAACACGATCATGATTCATATGTAGAATCAGCAATTGGTGCACCATCTGCATCTTATGGTGCACCCTCGAATTCTTATGGGCCACCACATTTATCAGGATCAGACTTCAGTGCACACTCAATAAGCGATGGCGGTGCTTTGCATGCACAACATGTGAATGGACACAATGTGGACAGTGCTTCTTTCGGCGGCAGTGGACCTGCTTTATCAAGTGGACCTTCTTCTTTTAACAGCGCCGATTTTATCAACAGTGGCTCATTTTCAAGTGGTGCAGTCAGTAGCAGTTCCGCTTTAAGCAATGATATTGGAAGCTCCGGCTCAGTTTTAAGCGATGGAGATTTAAGTGGACCCGCTTTTACTGGAGCATCAGGTTTGGATAATAGTGGAACTAGTTACAACGACCCTGGAGTGAATAGCCCTTCTTTTACTGGTTCAGCTATTGATGGAGGATCTATCGGTACTTTAGGTGGTTCAAGCCCGTCAGGTGGAGACCTTGGCGGCATTGGAGGTGCACTTACTGTATCTGGAGCACCAAGAGTTATTGGAACTTCTGTTTCAGTTGGCCGCCCTATAGCTCAGGCTTCAAGATATGAATTGCAATCTGTCGTACAAAATATCGTCCGTCGCATTCCAGTTGAAGTAACACGTCACATACAAGTTTCTGTACCCCAACCCGTCCCAGTTCCTGTGCGCCAAGAAGTTAAAGTTCCCGTTCCACAACCCTACCCTGTCCACGTAGATGTTGTCAAACATGTACCATATCCAGTATACAAAACTGAACATGTTGAGGTAGAGAGGCCAGTCCCCGTTGAGGTTGTAAAACATGTACCATTTGAAGTTATTAAAAAGGTTCACGTACCAGTTGAGAGACCTGTAGAAGTAATAAAGAAAATCCATGTACCAGTCGAGAAACATGTTGAGGTCCCGGTAGCAGTTTGGAAACCTTATCCGATCCACATCATTAAACACGTCACTCATTACAAAAAGAAAAGCTGTTGTTGGTGAAATAAGTCATGATCGTGCCAAATAGTCAAATATAGTTGTAAATACTTTAGTCATTAGATGTACATATGTAAAATAAATATCATATTTCTAAATCATTCTTTTATTTTCTTTTATACTTTTAATAAAACATCTTAAACCTAACAATATTAACGGAAGCAAAACAAAGCCCTATATTATACTATCTCGGGTATATTGAAAAATCTTAAAATTAGTTTTTTAATAATGATTTCCTATTTTTATCTCAGATAGCGTAGACACTTATGATAGACTTAAACGATATTGATAAAATAAAAAAGATACGGTACCTTGGAACACTCCCCATAATAATCACAATGCCTCCTTTTGTAATTTTTACTCTCTTTGAAGATTGCCCGTACATACACATAATAATAATAATTAAAAAAACGCAATTATTTTGAAATCACAGGCATATCATTAATTTTTGTTTATTTGTATATATATATATATATGATATGTAACATAAGATTAACATAAAATTTCTATCAATGAACACCATTCATGCTGTTATTATCTATATTATCATCCTACATAACAGTAAAAGTATACATAATATTTATGGTAATGACCTCTGAGAGATACTAAACTGTAATATATTATATAAATATTGTCTAATTTGATCACACGAATTATTATCAGTGTCAGGCTTATATAATTTTCTTCTTATAAAAATTAGAGCTTGGACATTTAAATAATTCATAACATGTATTATATAATTATTGATTTTCAAAATTCAAATTAATAATACTAGTTACACTTAATAGATATATTCTACTATATAAAGCATTTGTGCTTAACTACACTTATGTTATCTGTGGTCAAGTCAAAATCGAATTCCAGATCGATCATCGTACATAAAAAGAACAGTAAATATTAGTTTTGAGCCAATTGAATTTAATGTTTGTTAATACTTATAATTATTTGTTAGAAGAACATGAAATTTATGCTGTCACGTCAATACTCTAAATTTAAAGCGGATTTAACTACGAAGCGCAGCTCCTTACGAGTATATAATTTATCAATATTAAAAGCTTCTCGCTTTAAAAGCGTCTACGCTGTATGCTCTTTTATAAATTTTATGTTTTAGTAGTTTTTTTTTTAGTTAAGCATTTAAAAAAAAACGTTATATATATTATAGAAGTGCATACATATTCGTTAGAAAGTAAGTTCAGCGTAAATAACTCGTAGGAAAGGTCTTTTTAACATAATTTTATCAATCGCTTTCTGTACCTTCTCAGCGCTGACATACAATATATTTTACATTCCAGGCAACAAATATCAATCAATTGATATGTAGCCTTATATAGTATTGTATATATTATAATGTTTATAACTATTTGGTCTTCTACCGTCTATAATTATTGGACCATATTGTGCAGAAATGTTCCAACCCACATAAATACTAACAAAGTTACGACTTATAATAAAAAGTGAAAAACATTTATGTATATTATTTCAAAGACAAACAGGGTTACTGTCAATATAAAAAATGGTTTTCATGATCATTTGTGCACAATACTGTCTGATTAATACATTTTTTTTTCATTTTAAATGCGTTCTGAAACTTATTTAAAATAACGAATTTATAAAATGGTCATAGTGCTAACCTAATCAAATATATTATTTAATGTACCTACATAACAATTGTACTTAGTGACTTGTCTTATTGACCGCCAGCTTAAAAAGCGCCCATTATTAATGTTCATAGCTTTGTACAGATTATTTCTTTGTCCCTTATTCATTCTTATTGCAGATATCCGATTGTGACGAAACTTTGGTGCTGTACGCCTGGATGCGCTAGTTTAAAAACCCAATAACGTTTTATTGACGCGACCTCGGGAATCTGCTGCTTCATATCTAGCCACTAGACCAACGAGGCCAGTTATAAGTAGCTTTGAGGCTTTATGTATTGCCAATGCCTCTTAAATTTTTAGATACTCATGCTTCGTCTATTGTTTCTATTATTGATGACATGATTACTATGTTAGAATACCTTCAAGCACGTACTATCAAAATCACTGTTCAAATCTGTCGGATGAACGATTTTTTCGGTTTCACAATAGGTTCCCAGAAAACTCTCAATATGTCCCTGTTGCAAAATTTTATAAAAATTATAACCGAACACTTATGTCGGCATTATACAATTAGTGAGTTTATGAATGATAGCATACTTTGGGAATAGAATGTTCGCCACATTTATCTTTGTTGTAATAAAAAATTGAAAACAATTCCAAGATCTCATAAAAAAGAACCCGATGAGTTTCTTTCGCCGGCTCTTCTCAAGTCTGGATATTTTCTATTCCGAACCAGTTATCGTTTTTAATTTGAAAATCAATAAGTGTAATACTTCTATAATCAATATGGGATTTTGGTTTGGTACGCGAACGATAATACAAACATCTATTTCTAATAATAATATAATATATATCTTTATTATATAAAAATAATAAGAAATTGAATTGGTAACCATAATATTATAAAAAAAGGTTTTTCTTCCGTGTATTACGAAAATCAAAATTTCTATATTTTAATATGTAGTTTTGACTCAAAAAATATTCATTTGCATATGCGGCCGGTGTTAGTTAATTCATAACATTAATATCTCAAAATTAGTTACATATCATACAGATGCGAATTCGATATAAAACTGGATTTTTTCTTTGATAATCATTAGAAGTTCGTCTGCGTTGGTTGAAGACAGAAGGATAGATTATAATAATGGATTTTCGTGTAAGTCTACTTATATTATTAAAAATAATATATAAACATAGCAACACGGTTTCCCCTGGATAAGTTTTACTTAGAGGTCGGGGTTTTGTATGAATCTGAGTTGATACCAACTCTTATGTACTTAATGTTGTTGTGCTCCGGCTGGAAGAGTTATTAAGCCAATGAATGTTGGTGGCGCATTGGCGATATGAAAAATCATAATATATCTTACATTGATGACCAGTTACTATGAGATGGCCAGTTTAACAGTTTTACATTCTAATGATAACTATTCTTACATATTTTTAATTATTAATAATAGGCCTAAACATTAATACATATATTTTTTAATTTTTATAGCTTATTGTAATATATGTATATTTCCACGACCACAATAAATAAAAAATTGTATTTTATGACTGATTTTAATTTTGATTTCAGGCAATATTTCTTGCACTGCTGTTCGCATTGACAGAAATACAAGCGAAGCAATTAGATCCTGGTCCACAAGCTATCAAAGAGCCATTATCTACGTCAAACTCATCGTTGCCATCAACGCAAAAGTCACAAAAACGTTACGCAACAAAAGAAATAATTTTATATCTTACACCGAGTCAAATAAAAGCATTGCGAGATGGAAAGGGACTAGCGAGTTCTCAAACTACTTCTCAACCTACACAGACACAAGAACAAAATGACCAGCGTCTAACTATTCAAGAACATGAAGAATTTGTTCGTCAGCAATTTGAGAATATAAAAGCAGCAAAAATATCTCAGTTGGAAAAACCACAGTACGATAACTTAGAATTAGTTGCACATGGTCCTTATTATAAAAAAGAACAGTTGGCTAATGAAAATCAGCAAAAACATTTAGATTTGATAGAAATTTGGAAACAAGACAAAGCTGGAATCAAAGAACAAGTTAAACCACAATACTTCTTTTCTCAGCTTGGGAAGGATAAGCAAATAGAACAATGGAGCTTACAAAATGAACGAGATTCCGAAGATGGAAGAAACGCATGGATTACAGGATATGGATCAGTTTCAGAAAAAAAACAGGAAGAACTTTTATTACATGAACAACTGAAACAGCAGTGGAGCCGTATTTTAGAACAAAATCGTAACGAATTGAAGACCTTGTCAACAATAACAGCTGAAAAAGAAAACTCTGCATCACTGGCAGCTCAAACAGAGAAACCTTTGTTACAGTTGCAGTATGCCCCGAGATACAACGATCAGAAAAACGCAATAGAAATCGAAAAAATCTTAAGAAGCCGTCATCGACAAGAATTAGAAAAAGAAAGTGCTCTTGCAAGGGCAGAAGGTATTGCAAATTCTCCTCCCATTCTCATTCACCAAGAAATCAGGGTTACAAAACACCGCCCAGTACCCGTGGTTAAACACGTTAAGGTTCATGTCCCAACACCTGTTTTAATTCCCGTACCCGAACCATACGAGGTTAAAGTTCCACACCCTTATCCAGTACCCTTAGAGATTATAAAACCAATTCCTGTACCGATTTTTAATACTGAAAAAGATGAAGTGGAGAGGCCTGTACCTGTTGAAGAAGAAAAACAAATTAAGGTGCCATATACCAAAAAGGTATTTGTAAATGTTGATAGACCATATTATGTCCAAAAAATGTTACCTGCAGAGATTAGGAAAGAAGTTCCTGTCGAAATTCCTACTCGTAAAGAAGAAAAAGTGACAATTCTCCGACATGTTTGGCAGAACTAAACAGTTCTTCAATGACTGATCTACTTTTTGATTATATTTTAGTTTGTTACTACATATTTAATAAATAATATATTAAAAAATAGTTTTTCTTTTGCTAATTAGCATCCTTTTTTTCGGTAAGGAAAGGCATTTACGCCTGCCGCCCGGTCCGGGACACTAAAATCTCCCCGGTTTCAGAATCACCGCAGGCGGCGGGGTTACGGGAACGCTGTGGCACCAATTGTTTTTTATTGAAGTTTTCTCCTCTTGGCCTAACCGGTGAAGACAAGGCCCTCGGTCCCACTACAGGCTGACGCCAGGATGGGGAAACGAGTTTGAGAAGGCGGTGACTTTTTACACCGGTGGGTCTGTCCACCTAGTATCAACATTGGGCGAACCTGCCTCTCCCTCCTCCTTCTACTTCCTCCTGTCTCCGGCAGCCCGAAAGGGCCCCGGAGCCCAGGGTACACCACGTGGCATTTACGCTTGCCGCCCGGTCCGGAGGGACCGGGACGGGTATGTGGGACTCACGGGGCAGAAGGCCCCGTCCTACCCACTAAAACCTCCCCGGAATTCCGCCTCTCCGCAAGGCGGCGGGGTCACGGGAACGTTGTGACTTACAACCGCAACCCCGCCAGCGGTCGTCGTCATAAGGCGACCCATCTCGAGAGCGCGCCAGGATGATAGGGCGCGCCTCCCTCCTTTCTCTGCCTCCGTCCCGTACCGTGACGGACTCCCCCGAGTCCGCCACTGGAGGCTGGGCGTCAGGGCTCGGCGCCCCGCGGCGGATCAGTAAACTGGCTCCACCGCCAACCACACCTTAACTCTGCGGCAGCGTCCGGCCCGCGAAGGCACGTGGCCGTCGAAAAGGTCTTCTTCTTCGTTGCGGGAGCGAGTCCACGTCGTACTCCCGCTCCCGCTCTGCCTCCTCCTTTTGCGACATGACGCATCCGCTGAACCGGGACACTGCCGCCCAGATCTCTTCGCTTCCGGCCATCTTCTCGACCACCACCAGCATCCCAGCTAAACCCATTATTAGCCATTATAGATTACCTCTCAATGAGCTCTACTTTAGATTCAAGTTTAAAAAGGTCATTATTTTTTTTTACTTACTTAAATTACCATATATGAATTATCAAAAAAATAAATAAAAATGTAATGTTTATGTGAAATTATTTTTTCTTATATAATTACTGTACGCCTGATAAAAGTTAATAGCTATTTTATCAATGAGTGGAATAATTGTCTTAATTTTTTTAACATTGATAACTTTTGTCAATATTGTGTGAATGTTATTACAAACGCAAGGGACATTACATCTTATTTACTAAGGTTGGTGATGCACTGGCAATGGAAGGAATGCTTTAGAGTCCGTCTAACTCTAATAAATAATAATAATAATACTGAGAAAATAAGTCTAACCGTTTTGGAGTAAATGAAGAAACAGTACGGTCTTGCGTTGAATATTGCTCGCACCTTTGGGATGGCTCCGCTAAGTACCTACTCCGTTCGCATTATTGGCGACGTAAAGGTCACAAACACCCTCGAGCCTTTACAATTGCGTCGAGAGATAGCAGCGCTGAGCGCTTTCAATCGACTGTATCACTATATATATTCATAATATATATATTTATAATATACATCAAGCACAATATAGCCCTCCCTAATCAGAATCATTAATGCGTAATGAAACAGTTAAAACTATCAAAAATCAAATCAAAACAAGAATTCTGTGAGTAAAAACTTGCCAATTAGTAAAATATTTTAGTATTGTTTAAATTCTTATTACTCTCCGAGGTCTATTAAAATAGTTATAAAACTAAAACAATATTTTTTTAACGACTAAATTGCTTTAATGATTAAGCGTTTTGTACTTCCTAATCAAATACCTTAACTTACTGTACCAGAGTATTTTTGCTATACGGCATGAGTGTGAATTTGATTTGTGTTTTAATTTTATTCTTTATTTCTTTCTCATCTTGCGGCTATCAACCTGTTAGTAAGAATTAAAATTTATTTTCAATGACACAGTAATAGTGACTTATGTATGTCCTACATTTTATAAGTCTATCTAATATAATACTATTCCTCTAAGAAGTATTACTTATTCTTCGCTTTATTACTACTCTGCCTACTATGCAAACATGAAATATAGCCTAAAACTATATACGTGTACATACGTCATACATATATTTTACATATAATATTTATAATTAAACTAGTTCAATGACATAACCTTCTCATCAAAATAATTCAGTACCCTGGATAAAGGAGTAAAATAACCAAAGAGAGACTATACAAGTCTCTTTATAAAAAAAATATTTTATGAATTCTCATCTTTTACCTGATTAATAAAAATACTTTAAATTAATGAAAAGATAACTCTAAATATTGGTAAATAATGGCTTAAATTTCTAGCAATACAGCATTGATATTCTATACCATTTAAATTTTTTACCAAAAAATAGTTTATCAATTTTGTTACATATTAAATTTAAATATAACATAGTAAAAAATACGAGGTTATAAAGTAGCTGGTCTAGGCGTGTTTTTGTTAATTTTAGACGGGAGATGAAGTACAACCTGGTAGTGTTTTGTTACCAGCGACAAGACGGGGGAGATATTTGGCAAATATAGTGAGAAGACAAGCTGTCGTAAGTATTGTTTGACAACAAACTGGAATGCCAAAATAAAAATGTAACACATTTTAATTTTTTTAAAGGATGGAACAGGAATCAAGTTTAATAAGGATGCCGATAGAGTAAGTTTTTATTTGTAACTTTTTTATAATTTACATTATTAGCTTGAGCGATATGAGCTATATGAGTATCTCTTTCATATTCTGGACTATGCTAACGTTTACTACCTGATGCGAATGAGGAGTTGCTTAACAAATTAGAACGTTTTTAAATTATGCTATAAGGATAACGTTTTTAATTTATTTATAATTTATGCTATATTACTGAGTGAAAAAAAATCTTGGTACACAATTCTAACTTGCAATATAAATGAAGCAGTTTCTAATAAGGTTATTGCAATTGCTAATAAAAATATATATAACCTGAAGTTTCTGAAACGCTGGTCAAAGTCAGGTTAAGCTAGTTGACCTTTATGACAGTTAACGACTCAACAGGCGATCAATGAGCGTCATATATTTAGCTGCTTTTATTAGCGTTTCAGAAACTAGACATAAGTAAGATTAAATTGACAGATGAATGCAGAAGCGAAGAAAAAAGTTGACGTATTATCAGAAGAGCTCTTGCCGTATATAATAGCAGAACAAGAAAGACGTACGACTCTCTATAAAAGAATTATGACAGCTATACAAAACGGAGAAAAGGGTGTCACTATCGCAGAGATGAGGAGTAAACCTCCCCTCATAATAAGAAAAGGTCAGTAAACTAAACAATAGTTTAAAGGTGGAAATAAATTCTGATGATTACCAAAAATCATTTTAAAACGTTATTTATATTTCTTGTGCCTGGTATTACACGGGCTCACTCAACCTACAAAACGGAACTCAGAAATACTGAGTATTACTTTTTGACGGTAAAATATAATATGATGAATGAGTGGTACCGACATAGACAGACTTGCACAAAGCTTTACATTAAATAGTAATATATAAATTATCATATATATAAAATAATAGTATTCAATAATCTTGGTCTTAGGATTACTTTACCGGTGTCCCACTAACCTGTTGCCCAAAGAGCCAGATGGTTCTGGCTTAATAATGTGCGAAGATGAGATTGAGCCGACGCAAATTATGTATGATTCCTGCCTTAGTGCTGAGGATAAAGAGCTATATGTGGCTGAGAATAAATACTTCTTCTGTAATCGTAAGTGTATTTTAAGTTAACCACCCTTTCGATTTTTATTCATGTTTTTTTTTATGCTTGCTTCTTATTACTACTAAGATAAAATATAAGATAAAATATAAGAAGATTTATTAAAATCGGTTCAGCAGTTTCAGAGCTTATTGATTACAAGCAAAAAAAAAATCTTCATTATTATATTATTATAGATTTACATGGCAGTATTAAGACTAGTTGGATTTTTTTCCAGGTCATAAAATAGAAGGTCCGGACTTACCCCGTAACGGGTCTACTGTAATTGGTTGTGCACCTATTGAGAGAACATCCCTTAATTATACCACCAGTCGATGTGCGTTAGAAGCAACAGATGACGTCGTTGTTCATTATCGCTACTATCCGGATAGAGTAAGCAATTTTTTTCTAGTTAACCCGTAATAAATTCACTCAAAGAGTTTTCTGATTACGCTGATAGATGTTTACATACAAGTGTTATGTAGTTTGTCAATAGTTTTTGTTGTAAATTATAGACATCATCTCTTTGACAACTCAAGTTTTTTACCTTCAATTTGCTGAGTTGCTCGATAGATTTTGGTCATGTTGTTTGATCAAGATGAATTCTCACTTCTCACTAAATCTAGTGTATCAAAATCCATTTACATGTTTACATACAAGTGTTATGTTAGTTTGTCAATGGTTTTTGTTGTAAATTATAGACATCATCTCTTTGACAACTCAAGTTTTTTACCTTCAATTTGCTGAGTCGCTCGATAGGTTTTGGTCATGTTATTTGATCAAGATGAATTCTCACTTCTCACTAAATCTAGTGTATCAAAATCCATTTAGCAAAACTAAACGAAGTTAAACGAGTGAGTTAACTAAAATTATTTACAGTGTTAATGATTCCAGTCGATTACGAAAAATCTTATTTAGATATATATATTAGGTTAAAGTATTTTATTGCACCAATTTATTTATAGACTTATAAATTCGTCACGGAATTGGATCCAGATAAAGAAGTTTGCGATCATTGGAATCCTTGCCAAATTGGATACATTTTCAGTCTACCTTCACCAGATCAAGCGATGCTAGCTAGTGAATTGTGGCGTAAGTATTTATTGTGTATTGTGAAGAAATAGGGGAAGTCATATTCGGAGTTTATATTGTAAATAGATTATCAGACACTTATATTTTCACAATTGCTATGTTCTTCTATTAAAACAATTTGAATTTCGAATAATGACTATATATTTATTTCTTTGATTTAACAGCCACAAAAATAGTTTACATTTACATAAAACTGTTTTGTTACGCAAGTTAATAGGTACCTCACATACTCGTAAATGTTTGGACTAAATTACAGACTGTAAATGACTCACTGCTCGATAAAGGCCTTCGCTCCAATTAAGGATGTTTGTAGTTATACCGCCATGCTTCTCCAGTGCGGGTTGATCTGACAGAATTTAATCGGCCACAGACATGTTTTACTTCATCGCCGAACTAAAGCCCATAAAGCCGGTTGTGCTTACACTAATTTGTACCCCCGATCTTCGGCTAAACTCCAGGTCCTTTATCTATACTAGGTCATCTCAGCTAGACCCAGACGTAACTTTAGAAAGCTTAATGTACCTATTGGATTTCTGATTTAATTCACATACATTCTAAACTAAATTTACTGAAATTGGTTACAGATAACTTTGGTAAGTTTTTATATTACACCTCTTATGTAATCTTATAAGGCTTTTTAAAAATGTGTGTACCGTTATTTTTTCACAGTTGAAGGTAAGTCGTTATTTTATTAAAATTAATATTTTTTTTATTAATTTCACATATAGAAATGTAAATTATTACCAATGTGTCTTATATTCTTAAAAAACACATTTATAATAATAAACATAATAACATTTTTATTTTATTTCAGATCATGACGGTAATTTAATAAATAAACATAAATACTCGTATATACATTACACTCATCATAAAAAACAATCATAATTATTAATATTTGTTTTTGTTTTAGAATATGAACGTAAGTTTATTTTTTCTACGCTGTGAAATTATTCAAATGTTTTAATAATATGTGTTTAAGCTACATAAATAATATTTAGCCTATTTTATTATAAAATATAAAAAAGAGCATAAATATTAATTATTATTATAGATGTATAAAAAATTAAGTATGTAGTATAATAATATTGGAATATACTTTTAATTGTTTTTTTTATGTAAAATATTCTCGATAGGACATTAGAGCTCATCGCCAAATGGGACTCTGATAATCTTGTTGAGTTTAATGCCAAGAAAACACAGGTATGCGCTCTCACAGCGAAAAAGTCAACATTTTCCCCTCTTCCCTCCCTCTGTGGTACTCCGCTGGTGATATAAAGCAAAATCACCATGCTGGGGATTGACGTTCGCTGCGACCTTAGTCTAAGGGATTACATCGAGGCTGGAGGCTTATAAAAACAGCTTCACGGAAACTCGGAGTTCTGAACAAGGTGCGGCGTTTTTTCACGCCACAACAACTGTGCCTGCTGTACAAAACACAGGTACGGTCTTGCGTGGAATATTGGTCGCACCTTTGGGATGGCTCCGCTAAGTACCTACTGGAGGCCTTGGATCGGTTGCAGCGACGTGCGATCCGCATTATTGGCGACGTAAAGGTCACAAACACCCTCGAACCTTTACAATTGCGTCGAGATATAGCAGCGCTGAGCGCTTTCTATCGACTCTATCACGGCGAGTGCTCTGAGGAATTATTCTCTCTAATTCCTGCTTCCCCCTTCCTTCTTCAGTCCACGCGAGCTAGTTCTCGATGTCACCGCCTAACTGTGACATCAATTCCATCTCGCACAAAGAAATTTGGCAACTCCTTTCTTTGTCGCACTACCAAAAAATGGAATTACTTACCAGCTCACGTGTTCCCCTCCTCTTACAACCCGGGTTCCTTCAAACGAGGCGTGAAGAGGCATCTTGCGGGCCGGCAAGGCGGGGACGGCTAGTACAGAACATTATTCCCGACTGTACTGGCCGTCGTCGCGTTTGGACTCTACTACCACTTACCATCAGGTGGAGTAGAGTCATTTGCCATCCCGGGGCATATAAAAAAAAAAATTCCTTTGCGCACAAAGAAATTTGGCAACTCCTTTCTATGTCGCACTTCCAAAAAATGGAATTCCTTACCAGCTCACGTGTTCCCCTCCTCTTAAAACTCGGGATCCTTCAAACGAGGCGTGAAGAGGCATCTTGCGGGCCGGCAAGGCGAAGGTGGCTAGTGCAGAACGTTTTTCCTGTCTGTACTGGCCGTCGTCGCGTTTGGACTCTACTACCACTTACCATCAGGTGGAGTAGAGTCATTTGCCCTCCCGGCGAATATAAAAGAAAAATGTATTTTAAAATTATTTATATTAATTAATTAATATTATAATTTATAAATACGTATATTTTTGATGTAGAATATTTTGTCGTCGAATAATCATATTTTTGTTTCATGTTTTTTTATTTCTTATTGCAGGTGATGGTAATTACACTAACGTAATTTAATTTATTTCATCGGTCATTTTTATTCTTATATTCTATAAATAAAATAAAAAAAAGAAAAAATGCCGTACAAATTGATTATCATTAACTTGAACATTTTTTTATTGTTTTAGAATTTGTACCACGTAAGTATATATTTTAATTTCTGCTTAATAAGCTTCTAGGCTTTTGTCATTATTAAAATTTATTTTATTTAAAAACTCATTACATCAATATCACAATTATTATATACCGAATATATTACTGATTCTTTTTATCCGACCTATAAAAAGGAAGGATGTTATCAATTCGATTTTGTTCTTCAGGTTTTTGTGTGTACTTAAACAATATGGAGACAGAAAAATTGTTTGCATTACATTTAAATTGAAAATTTCAAATATTAATAATATTTTATAAATTTAATTTTAATATAATAATAATATTTAAATAACGTCAATGAAAAGTTTTCAATGATAACATATAACGCTATTTTTATGGAAATATTTACAGCATGTTATTAAATTTTTAAAAGATATTTTTTACATATGACTATTTTTATTGATTTTTTGAATTTTTTGTCAATCAGCTATACCAAGTAAGTATATTTTTACTAATAGATCTAGGTCAAGATAGCCAAAGTTTGAGCCAGGGTGACCCAGTGAATCTTAACCAAAGGTCGTGGAAATGAATCTAAAAAGTATTACCGAGTTTTTGAATGAGCTTCATTATTTAATAACCTGCTTGTCATAAAAGAAAACATTGTAAATAAAGCATGAAATCCTGTGTGTACTAAAAAGAAAATCTGAAAAACTTAGTTGGATATTATCTATACTAATATTATAAATACGAAAGTAACTCCGTTACATATACTTTTACGGCTAAGCCGTAGTAGATTTTGATGAAATTTTGTATGAAGCAAGCTTAAATCCCAAAGAAGGACATAGACTACTTGTCATGTACTTGTTATAACAAGCTAACCTAAACGTTTTTTTTTTTTTTTCTCGCAGTGGAGACCTTCAGAAAGGTACCCCGGTCCTATGGGGGTGGAACCGGGTTATGTGGGATTCTTACCCACTAAAACCACTGCGATGGCCGTCCTCAGCACGGATCGGAGAGGCTGCGGGATCGAGTTGATATAACGCATCCGCGGCCTCTCCCGTGCTTTGCTCCACTCGTGGCTCGGCGGAGCTCTCATCAGGGGGCGAATTTTGACCCCCCTCCACACTCCTCGCTAGTCCTCCACGGGGCCGTCTGAAATAGGCCCCCACCTCACGCATCCACGGCCCCAGGGTTACGCCCTATCTTTTAAGCCCGGGCGTCTGGGCTATGGGAGGGCCGAGACGACGCCGTCGTCGTCTCCGCCGAGCAAGATCGGCCCTTTCCCGTTCCTGCTCCACCGTCTCCTTCTGAACCATGACGGTCTCACAGAAGGAGGCTACAGCCCTCCACGCCGATTCCCTGCGAAGCATCGCCGACACGATTGCTCGCAGGGACAGGTCTTGTCCGACTTCACGGACTAGGATCTCCCTCTCCGCACTCCACGCGGGGCACACCTCCAACGTATGCTGAGCGGTGTCCCGATCCACGCCACAGTGGTGACACATCGCCGTCGATTCGCGTCCGATCTTACACAGGTATTTTCCAAAACAACCGTGACTGGTCATTACCTGCGTAATTCAGAAGGTGACTCGTCGCTTTCATCTCATCTAGGCTTCGAAGGATGGCAGGATCGCTCCAATGACGCGTTTGCGTGTGTACCGTTCTTCACAGAGGCGGTCGCGCCACGTCGCAAGAGCCCTTTGGTGTTCCTGCCGCTTCAACGCCTCGAGCGCACTCGAAGTGGGCGCGCTTTCACTGTTCTGGCGGAGGATGCGGGTCTGTTGGTAGACCCTCACATCCATATCCGCCAGAATATCCAAGGGGGGAAAGCGCGCTGGGACGGCTGCCGCCTCGTAGGATATCGTGCGATATCCCCGCACTATGCGGATGGCCACTCTCCGCTGCGAACTTTGGATCTTAGTCCTGCAGCGGCGGACGCCCGATAGTCTGTGAGACCAAACGGGTGCCCCGTAGAGGGCCATCGATCGCACGACACCGGCATAGAGACGGCGAACTTTCTCCCTCGGTCCCCTGAGATTAGGCAGCAGTGTGTGCATGGCACCCGCTACCTTTTCGATCCGGGGGGCTAACCTAACCTAACCTAACTCTAACACCCAATAAGCGGGCGAAGCCGCGACAACAACTAGTATTTTATAACTTATTTATTATGACACTTAATAAACGCAGTCAAGTGTTATTATTATTCAAATCTTTACATTTCCAATATATATTTGTCCTGATTATTAATTAATAATGTATCCATACAATAAAATATATTTTAGTTATAAAAAATACATTTGTTTTATTTAATTACATTTATCAAAAAGGTGACAGAAACGAGGAATATGTTTCGCAGAAGTCTAAGAATTATACAAGTAGTACTAAAAAAGTTGTCATTCCCGAGGGCTACAAATACAACGATGTAGTGTTCACCAAGAAAGGAGCAACAGTAAGTTATTGCTTGCTTATTATTTATATGAGTATCATTTTCTTAACACGTTCCATAAAATAATATAACGATTCAACGAACGAAAGATTAATTGTCTTACATTAATAAATAATCTGATTGTATATTCGTATTACATTGTATAAAGTTCATTTTCTTAATATTAGGTCCTTACATATGAAATTAGCGCTTTGTCGTACTGACCACTTTGAGCTGAAATAACTCCTCTTTGGTTAAGAATTACAAATTCAAATTTATAAATTCATTTGAAGGGATTTGAAATCGAATCATTACTTGTGATGAAAAGCGCATACTGTACGATAATCGCGCAGAAAGAAGCGCTCGTCGCAATGGCTGAACCCTGGGGCCCTGCCAAGCCAAATGCTGCCCTAAACGAAAATTGACTCAGAAAAAGTTACTTGTGTGTGTTTGGTGGACTAGCGCCGGTGTCGTTCACTACAGCTTTCTAAAATCTGGCCAAACGATTACGACAGATATCTATTGTCAGCAACAGCAAATCATGAAGGAAGAACTAGCTGCTAAACAACCGAGATTGATCAATCGCTCTAGGCCACTGCTGCTTCACGACAACGCAAGATCACACACTGCACAACAAACAACCACTAAGTTAGATGAGCTACAAATGGACTGTCTGCAACATCCACCGTACGCCCCGGACCTTGTTCCAACAGATTACCATTTTTTCCGGAATTTGGAAAACTTCTTACAAAGAAAAAAATTCAACTCTGATGCGGCAGTCCAAACCACCTTCCAACATTTTATTAATTCTCGCCCCCATGGTTTTCTTAGTAAAGGGATCAATGAACTACCTATGAGATGGCAAAAGTGCATAGATAACAATGGTGCATACTTTGATTAATTAAATATATTTTACAAAAAAGAAATTGACTTTATATTCCTCCCGTACAAAACGCCAATTTCATATGTAAGGAGCTAATATTAAAAAAATGTCACGATTTATGAATTATTTTATTTAAGTAAATGTTTTATTTTTGTGCAAAATATGACTATACATACTATTTATTAATTCAATAATTATTATATTGCAGAGAAAAACTCATTCAGCTAACACACGGGTAACATATTTTTCTATTAAAAAAAATACGATTTTAAAATATCGTTTCCTCTCGTATGATTACATTATTTAGTTCCCAATAATAAAGACCAATCAACTGTGCAAGATATATTAGTGAAAGATAGAGCATAAGTGTTTGTGCAAATGCAAGTACTTCTCTATTCTCTCACCCTTATGCGTCTCTTATCCTCATAAAACAGGAATACATAACTGTCGGCCTGAGCTGATGCTGAGTATTTCTTGTGACTAAACCAAAGCTAAGGAGTGACGATTACATTACAAAACATATTATGCTGCATAGTATCCACCGCTGCTCCTAAAACTACTTATAATAATAACAACATATGTACAGATATAAGTATTATACAAAAAGGACTGTTTTTTATTGGTGGTATTTTACTGGTGGTAGAGCTTTGTGCAAGCTCGTCTGAGTAGGTACCACCCCACTCATCAGATATTCTACCGCAAAACAGCAGTACTTGGTATTGTTGTGTTCCGGTTTGAAGGGTGAATGAGCCAGTGTAATAACAGGCACAAGGGACATAACATCTTAGTTCCCAATGTTGGTGGCGCATTGGTGATGTAAGCGATGGTTAACATTTCTTACAATGCCAATGTCTATGGGCGTTGGTGACCACTTACCATCAGGTGGCCCATATGCTCGTCCGCCTTTCTATTCTATAAAAAAAGGAGTGTAGCACATACTTGAAATGTTTTAGTTTTTTGTCTAAAATTTAATAAAAAATAACTAACAATATTACATTTCAATAATAAAAAAAATCAATGTAGCAGATTTATTGTAATAGATTTACGAATGTTCCAAGTTGATATAAAATATAATATTAATTAAGTTTTACATTTAAAACAAATGATTTTTACTAATACATAAAGCGGCATTTTTTTTTGTAATGCTTAACTGAAAAAAATACGAAACCAATATGCATAAATCTTATACCCGAAGATGCAACGCGTTTCGGAGGAAGCTTATAATACGAGTATAATTAAATAATCTTTAAATTTTAAGCTATTGACGTGACGATCTTATTTCACTTGTTTCATATAATTGAAAAATTTTAGGTTCCTTTAGACCAATCATTATACACGGCAAAGATTAGCAAATGTGGACGATTTGTGAAATTAACATTACATTTTTCGGATTGGTCCAATGACTATTACGGCAATTATGAAGTTGAAGCTATAAAGAAAGCTGGGAAAGATTCACCCCTTTATCTTAAAGCGTTTTATCTAAGTAAGTTTTTTAATTTATATATTTTTTGATGTGCGTAATCTATTAACTAAATTATTAATGGAAAAAAAATATTCATGGAAAAAAATGCAACATTATTTATATATTATGTTACATAAATATAAAATGAGTTAAAGAAGAAATTATTGATCTAAGGCGGATTATTAATTGTTTAAATAATTTCCAATGAACACAAAAATGATCTAAAATACAAAGCTATGACTCTTGAAAAGGTTATTATTTTAACGCTAAATATTATTTTACTTCTAGCTCAAAGTTCAATTTCGATCCAAGCGCGATCTATGGAAGTCTATCTGGGCCAGAAAACCAACGCTACTGCTATACCGATGCGTTGCAGTCGATGTCAGTTCGGTTCTATTATGGTGCGGGCGAATGATGGCAGCATCTACGTTTTGGATACATCCAAATATCGTAAAAGACATTATACTGACAAGTAATTTAACATTTCTCTAAAACATCTTTTATGTTAGATGTCATTTGAACACCAAATTGAACAAAACATTTAATACAAACAGACAGATAACAATAGATAACCACTTGTTTTGTGGTAAGACAACAAGGGAAAACAATTGTCTTGATCACTTCATGTTAAAATTAGACAAAAACAAAAATTCTGCCCAAATCGCAGTCCTGAACTCTACCATCACAGACCATTATATGATATTTCTTTGTTTGGCTTCACTTACATTTAAACATAAAGCACATATGAACATAAAAACTATTGTAGATTTTGATGGGGCTCTTGTTAGTTTAGCGGAGAAAAATCTGTCAGAATTACTATTTTGTGATAACCCAATAACTGTAATTGAAAAGCTTATTCATAATATTGCTGAGTCCTTGAAAGATAACACCAAAACTATACGTGTACCTAAAAATAAAAGAGTTATAAAGCCGTGGATAACTCCCGGTATATTGAAATGTATTCGAAACAGAAATAGAATGCAAAAAAGGCTAAGATCAGACCCATCTAACGAAATTTTAAAAATCTCATACAAAAGGTATCGTAATTTCTGCAATAAACTTATCAAACAATTTTAACGAAAATACGACAGAGATCAGTTGGAAAAATCATCTAAAAACTCTAAAAAATTTTGGTATAACATTAAATCTATAACTAACTTGAACTGCTCAAAATCAGATAATACAGAATTACTAAACATAAGATCTTCTCCCACTGAATCTATTAATTATATCAATGACTACTTTGCTAGCGTAGGTGAAAAACTGGCCACTGATATTGTCCAAACAAGTGGTTCATTTTTTTCCAATACTCATACAAGTCAGTTAAACTCCTTTGTACTTCTTGATACAGACTGTAAAGAAGTACATGATGTACTTATGTCTCTTAAAACAGATAGTGCCCCTGGATGGGATAATATTCCAACTAAATTTTTAAAAATAGCTAAATTAGTGGTTGTTCCAATAATCTGTCATCTAACGAACCTTTGCTTTAGAAAAGGAATCTTTCCGTCCCTGCTTAAACGATCTATCATAACTCCCGTTCACAAGGGTGGTGACAGAGATGACGTTAGTAACTATCGTCCAATTTCCGTTTTGCCGTCAATATCAAAGGTAATAGAAAAAATTATAAATGTGAGATTATTAAACTATTTAAATAAATTTAAGCTTTTGTCAGACTCTCAATATGGTTTTCGTCAGGGCAAATCCACGGAGGACGCTGTTGAAGCTCTAACCTCGCACATTGTTAAGAGTCTTGACAGTGGTAAAAGGTCTTTGGCTGTATTCCTTGATTTAAAAAAAGCCTTTGATACGGTCTCTGTCCCCATTCTTGTGAAAAAGTTAGAAAATTTGGGAATCAGAGATACCTCGCTGGCTCTTTTTAGGGACTACTTGAGCGACCGAACTCAAGAAGTCAAAATTGGACAGTTTGTTAGTCGTGCCTCAAAAATAAGTTATGGCGTACCGCAAGGTAGTGTCTTAGGACCTACCTTGTTTCTAATATACATTAATGATCTCTGTAATTTAAAAATAAACAATGCTAAAATATTTTCCTATGCAGACGATACCGCAATTGTTTTTACACATACTAGTTGGACTAAAGTTAAAAATACACCAGAAAGAGGTCTCTTCACTGTCTCCTATTGGTTGAAGTCAAATTTACTGTCTCTAAACACAACCAAAACAAACTACATGCCTTTTTCCATCTATAATCGAACCCAGCCAGACAGTAACTATAATATTACAGTTCATGTTTCCAATAGTATTAAATGTGAGGATTGTAATAACTGCTTCATGATCAAACGAGTGAACTCTTTCAAGTACCTTGGTGTGTTAATAGATCAAAGACTATCATGGGATGCACAGCTAGAAGCTATAAGATGTAGATTGCGTAAACTAATTTGGATATTTAAGATGTTACGCCACAAAGCCTCTTGGGCCTTATTACATAAAATATGTAAAGCTTTGGCGCAGTCAATATTGGAATACTGTATTCCTGTATGGGGAGGAGCTGCTAAATCTAAGTTCATTGAAGTTGAGAGAGCGCAAAGGCTTTTGCTAAAAGTTATCCACTTCAAGCCATATCGCTTCTCAACGGACACGCTATATTCAATGAGCCAGATACTTACTGTCAGACAAATGTATATCCAACGTATCATTCTTAAAGCTCATAAATCATTAAAATTCATTAAATCCAGTTCATTAAACAGAAGAATAAAACATAAAATTGCTGAAACGTATGGTGCTAAGATTACTTTTGCTAGCAACCAATATGTAACACGTTCTGCCTACCTTTATAATAAAATTAATAAAATTCTAAACATATATCCCGAACAATATTTTAACGTCAAACAGAAATTATTTGAATGGTTAAAAACAAAAACATACGATGACACCGAATTAATTCTGTTTCATAAAACATAATCTAATCTACTGTAATCTACACATACACCCACCTACACATACACACACACACATACACACATACACACACACTAACACACACACACACACACACACACACACAAACACACAAGTAAAATTCATTTTGATATAATGTTAGTTTACCTACTGATTGTGAGTTTTAGTATATAGTAAGATATTGTTTATTCTTTTTAAGAACATGGACAGAATTGTATGTTATGGAAGAGCGGGTCCTTCTGTCACGAGTATTATATTATACTCACTAAAGGGTCCCAACCTTTATTTGCTATGTACAACTTGATAAAGAATAAACTATTTTTTCATTTTCATTTTTCATTTTCAATCTTTCATTTACAGACGTAGTAAGGCAGACGTAAACAAATGAGCAACTTTTTGGTTACCTTCGCTCATAGACTCTTTATGCTAATGAAAAGTTAATCAACTAAGATGCTATGTCTCTTGTGTCAACTTAAACATATGACTACTAGCAGAGTAAGAAATGTAATGATTATGCGTTTTTGAGGTTATAGTTACACATGATCGTACAGCAATACAATGTATTATGATTATTATAAATAATCTTTTTATAAATTTTTACAGACAAGGAAAACGGTATGTATACAAATTTATAATAAGAGACAGAGTTCGTACTTAAAATAAAGAAAACGTATCAGTTAATAATTAAATTATTTCGAACTGTTTTAGTCAACTTATATTAGAAATTGAAGTTGAAGGCAATACGCCGCAAGGTTTTGGCGATTACTTTGCGCTTATGTATAATGGGGATGGTTACGAAGAAAAAGTACGACTTTTGACTGTTTTGTGTAAGTAAAATAAATATCTACATTTATTTTAAAACGAGATATTAAGCATGAAATAAATATTTATTTATATATATAATTTCTGCTAAATTTTTATAGAATTAGAAAAACAACATGATATAAATAGATTATTCTTTTCATTTTATAGCTCCGGGTAAATAAAATTATTATGCAAATAATGTAGGTCCTTTTAAGATAAAAAATTAACTAAATTGCAAATAAAAGATTCAGGAAATAATTTGAAAACCCATTAATTTAATCACTTTTAATCTAAATAAATAAAATCGCTTTATCTAAAAACAATGTGACTAAAGTAAGCTGCCATTAATTGTACAAAAAATTTTAATTCCAGAAAAAGGTAACGCACGCTTTATATATACATATATATTTTTTATATTTATAAATGTATGGAAACAGACCCTTAAATACTAAACGAAATTAGAAGATCAATTGTCTCAGTGTTCATAACTCCACAGTATTCCCGGTATTGGCAAGCCATTAAGACACTTATTAAAAAAACAATAATTTTTATGCTCTGGCACGGGTTTTTGCGTTATACAGCCTTAAATCTATATACATATGTTGGCTTCGCCAACGAGGCAGTTGAAAGAGACCTAGTTTCTATAGTAGAATCAACAAACGGAACATTTTCGATCTTCGATTAGAGAATTGAAAATTAAGTCCTTACTTTTTTACTTTTACATTAAATATTAATATTGAAGCCATTTTAATAAAGTAATATTTTCATTTTCTTTGCCAGATACGGGTAATTATAAATTTTTGTTTTTGTTTCCATGTAGGTATTTACAAATTGACAGTTTATGGTTAGTTATTATAGTTAAGGAGGGCTATATTTTTATCTCGGAACCAGTTACAACTACTTGATTTTAATGATTTTGGATTTAGTAATTAAAAATACTTAAACCTTTATAGTTAAGAAATTGATGCTCTAGATCTTTATTTATTTTAAATTTTAAATTTTCTCAATTTAAAAAGACTCAATATAAATAAAGATATATATATTTTTTGTCAAACTTTCTCTATTACGTATATGACACTATTTGTTAATAAAATAAAATATATTTTTTAGAAAACGGTAAGTGATGAATTAACATTATTGGTATAGTTTACTTCATTTATTTATTACAAAAGTTAATAAAGTATTTCTATTTATGATTTTTTAAAATTTATATATATTAATTTCTTTTTATATAATTCAG
This sequence comes from Nymphalis io, assembly GCF_905147045.1. Classification (NCBI taxonomy): domain Eukaryota; kingdom Metazoa; phylum Arthropoda; class Insecta; order Lepidoptera; family Nymphalidae; genus Nymphalis; species Nymphalis io. The sequence continues at coordinate 8,396,346 of NC_065894.1, read as the reverse complement.
GTTTTTTGAATATTGTCAAACAATAAAAATACTAATATAATTTCATATTTGTTTTGTCTGGCAAGAGTTTATTGGTTCAAAAAGCTTAATTTAATTTTTATTCAGGATTATATTTTTATTATTCAGCTGCTGCGGATTTTTGATTTGTATATATTTTTAACCGCTATGTGTTCGCGTTCCTGTACGACTCGCTTAGTTTGGTTAACATGTAAACTGCCACGGCTGCATTCGATCTTATTATACTTTCGCCGTTTGATATGGCAGGGTATCCTTTGGTGTACGTCAACATTTCGCGATATAGGTCAAAGAAATGAACAAAAAAAAATGAGGCACAGTTGGGGTTTGGGTCTTAGTCAGCTAGTCTTAACGCCTGCGCTTAACGCTTTTTGGTCTAAGACTAAGAGACTTATTGCATATAAGAGATGCAATAATAATTTTCCAGGGATATATTATTATTATTTAAAAATAAATTTATTCTATTCGGGTTGTAGACAATTCCATATTAGGATTATACACTCTCGTCAATTATACTACTTTAACTCTTAAGTCTTTAGCGATCGTTCATTTTTATTGAACCGGTAAATATTTTATATTCATAAGAATACAATTTGCCGTTTTTAATTATGTTTTTCAGTGGTAAAAGCTAGCCGTTTAACCGCCTCATACGAAGTGGGTAAACACGTCGAGCTGTCCATGAACTATTCTTGTCAAACCTGTGAATTGTCCGATGTTCTTTGTAATGGGGAGAGCATGCTCCCTACTGATAACGTTCATATTATAGCTTCAAAAAATACGATCAATTTCAACTTCCCCAGGTAATAAAAGGTTTATGTTATACATTTTTTATCATTGAAAATAGGTGACAGAAAATAGTTATAGACTGGTTAATGAGCCTGATGCTAACCTGATGGTAACTACTTACATCGCCTTACGACGCTAATCTTGGGAGCTAAGATATGTCCTTTGTTCTTGTAAATACACTGGCTCACTGACCCTTTAAACTGAAACACAGTTGTAAGTGTTGCTTCTAATTAAACCACCAAGTAAAATATATACATATTACGAAGAATATATTATATTAATAAATAGAATGCACACTTAGAGGTGGTAGTAGAAAAGAACTAGCTTCATATTCATATCTCACTTATGAAATGTCGAAAATAACAAATTACGCTGTTTTTGTTCATGTATCTTTAACGTTATGATTATTTATTTATTACAATAGATTTCCTATATACATGTGGTAAATATTATACTTGGTATATGTTATAGGTTCGAAGACACTGCATCCTGTGTATACATGGGATCTTTTAATGATAGTGGAAAAGTGTTTACGAAAATTTTAGCTGTTATTGAAAGTGAGTTTTTTTTATTTAAGACATTACACATTTTAATTAAAGTGCTTGATTAATTGTTATATTTAATTTTCTAGACATTTGTAAGTACAACATTTTTTACTCCAAATGTTATGAATGAAGAACAATTTATCATAATAAATTATAACATTATTTTAATATTTTTAATTTTAGCGCCAGGTACGTATTATTTTTGTTTACCCTACTTTAAATGTTTCTGTTCGCCATTAGTTTGTTAGAATGACCATAAAGGAAGGATATTATAAGTAATTCTAATTACGTTTTAAGAATAGTAAAATGCGCACTTTTTTATAGTATTTTTATTATTTTCTGTATGAATATATTTTGTAATAATACTAATACGTTTTAGTTACATATAAATCTGTAATTGTTTTAATAACTGCCGTATTCATAAAACCATTTTATTTTATAAAATTGGGTTTGTTATTTGAGCCTTTTAAATATATTTTTGTTGTTCCATAACATAAATATATAAACATATAATTTTTAGTTATAAATCACATAAAAAATAATAATCATTAGTTCGTGTACTATGAGCTTCTAGCAGTTCAAATTTATTGACGCTCTAAGAGGCAAGTTACTCTTTGTACGAATATTTACATTCTTTAAAATTGCTAATTGAATAGAAAAGGGGCAAATGAATTAATTAAGCAAATTTATTGTTTTTGGAATCATTTCAAACGCCATTATTTGATTAATAGTAACGGTGGTGGTTGATAAGGCTATGACTTCGAAAGTAGACTCGGTTTTTATTATTAATGTAAATGTTAGCAGTAGTTAAATGTTTGCTTATATTTTCAGCCGTTACAATTCCAAAAGTAGATGTTCTAAAGGCGCCAAATGAAGGGGAGCAATTCGAGCATGAAGTTCCGTACAGTTGTGACAGTTGTCTCGTTGATAAGGTAATTTTAAAACGTTCTTCTTGCTTAAAATGTGCAACTTTTATTTTTACACTTCCGTAATGGAAACATTTTTTTGAGGTTTAATTCTTGAACGTAATACCATTAAGTTATTTAAGATAACATTCCCTAGATAACATAGTGAATAAGCAAACTACGGTATCAAGCTTTAACAGAGAAAGCCCAGCTGTACTTGCAGCTTATGTAACTTACTTATTTTACTATTAACTAGTAATTAAATATATGTAGTGACGACTTTTTTGTCTAAATGCTCAAAAATTATCCTAATATTTGTTTTATAGGTGTACATCAACGGCATACCATTAGAAACATCAACTAGAAGGAGTTCACTTAATTCGATAGCATTTTATGTCGTAAGTAGTAATAGGCAAAAACCTTGACTGTATTCAATCATCATTTTTATATAAATTTTATTGTTTTTAGTGTTATATGACTAAGTATAATTTTCCTTTCGGCGAATACACAAAAATATATATAGCATTCGTATATTTGAAGAAGCACTTCGTAGTTCTTCAAGTAGTTGACTTACTTAAAGTAACTTGGATAGAATGCGAATCTTGGCATTAAGCTTCAAAGAAAACTGAGAAATTGTTTGTATGGGTTAATAGATATTGTTTTTACAATTTACATATTATTTTAACGTAAGTAACATTTTTATTTTTAGACCTCGCCTTCAGCTATAACAATTCGTATTACGGGGTACACAGCCACATTCGAAGGGGTGTTTCAAGCAGTTTTTAGTGTGGACGATGAGAAGATCACTAAGACTATTATGGAGATACAGTATGTATTGGTATTACATTACCCAACATTAACTCTTATACATATATGTACTTACAAGTTAATTTAGTGCTGTCATGTCAAGGGGGATTAAATAACTACGCAGGACATATTTTCATATTGCACAAGTAAGTGCACATACTCAGGTACGATCTATATATCCAAAGGGGCAGCAGCTAAAATTGATTCTAACCGATGCCTTTACGTGTTTTCCGAAGCACTGCCAATTCCAAACTTAGGGCTGAATATATGGACAGAAAAAGTCAATAAATTTTCATGTGCACGACAGGCCTGGGTTTGGACCCGGAACATTTAATGTACCTATATAACTATCATGCAAATCCCTAGCACGTATAACGGTCATAACATTTATAAAGTAATATAAAAAAATGTAGGGTAGTATTATTATTTCTCAAACAATTACAATGAAAATTCCGCGACTCTATATGTCATTACACAATTTCAGATCGGAGTCTGAAACAGTCACGGATGCTACAACTGCAGCTTCAAGTCAAGGTAAACTTTTTTATATTTTTTGTTTGTTTTTTTTATGATATAAATAATGATCAACTTTTCATTATCATAAAAAAAAAGGTAATCTAATTACAATGTAGTTACGAACTTTGGCTAATTAAATAGTTGGCCTAAGTAATTGCTGTCTTCGGCCTCTAGTCGACTTGATAAGCAATTTAAAAAAAAACATGATAATTTCTGTATGTTAATACTTTAACAATATTTATAATACTAAATTCTTCAATAGTTTAATGACGTAAAAGTCGCAGATTCCATCCCAATCCCTTAGTTTATTATTATACTCACTCCTTACACAAGCTTTACGGTAAACTGGACGAGAAAATAAGAATATTAATTTTCTTTTAAAACGTTGCTAATTAAGAAAAAAAATACCACTATTCTGTGATTAGAATGTTTAATATAAAATGTAAATAGTTTCAGATGTAAAATCTAACCCAGATGATTTGACTACAGGTAAGTTAACAATATTACCAACATCACGAATTTATGAATGTTACAGGTAGTGATATGGACTCCTCTCGAGTTATTGTTTTTGAATTTATCAAATTGAAGTTATTATCTTGTCTATATTTTGAATAGTGAATATACGTATATAATACCCGTCAATAAATATTTGCACATCGACCATTGGAAAGAGACAATCGTATTATACATTGTGTTGAACAAAGAAATTTATTTATTGAAAAAATATCAAAACTTTTATAATTATTTCCTTATTTTAGCGGCTTTACCTAATACAAGTTTACCAGACACTACAGATAGTATAAGTACATCCACAGCAGCCGCATCATGAGTTTCAAATTCATAAGGTAAATAACAATTTATAATAATAATAATAATATCCTGGGACATTTTTCACACACGGCCATCTGATCCCAAATTAAGCTTGTACAGAGCTTTTACTATGGAAACCAGACAACTGATATACTACATATACTAGACATGTTCATGCACATAAATATCTGTCCTGGGTGGGAATCGAACCCACAACCTTCGGCGTGAAAGGCAAGCATCCACCAACCACGCCAACCGGTTCGTCAATTTAATTGAAGTGATTATTTTATTATAAGTAAAAATAAATAAATTATAAATTACCTACATGATTATGATTTTCAGAAAAGATAAGGTATATGCCTACTTTAGTCGGTAGAGGTAAAAGTTCATAATAATTATTTATGACTAGCAGCCGCAGTGGTAACAAACTTATCTTCTACGTCAATGGTTCCGTCTTATCGATACCACATAGAGATTAATAGATAGATCACCGATTTTGTGCAGGGTGCCTGAGTGGGTCGCGGAACGAATGAGTCTGTGTAATTAGGCACAAGGGACTTAGTACCTTAGATCTAAAGGTTGACAGTGCGTTGAAAGTGTAAGAAATCTATACCTACTAATAATATAAATGCGAAAGTAGCTCTGTATGATTGTTACGCGTTCACGGCTAAAACACTGTACCGATTTTGATGAAATTTGTCATGAAATAGGCTTGAACCCCAAGAAAGGATATAGGCTACTTTCGTATACATAAAACCTGCCCGTAAGCGCCCACTAACACGCGGGTGAAGCCGTAGGTGAAAATCAGTAGTATAATCCTTACTGTGCTAATAGAAATGAGCATTAGTGACCACTTACGATCATTTAATCCTTTTGTCTAATTTGATTAATTACCTAATTTGATCGATTACCTCAGTAGTACATAAGATGTCATAGATTAGAATTAGGGTTAGTAAATATTAATGGAATGTTTTTAACCTATGGTATCACGTTTACCTTTCTATCTTGAAATAACGTAACTAAGCTTTAATCAAATCTCCCATGAACGTACTATCCTAACTTCGTAATATCAAAACATAAAATAACATCGACTTAACAGTAGAATTATTATTATTTAGAAAAATCAAACTTTGTACATAAAGCTTACGCTAGAAGAAATAATGTCTATAAAATATAAACTATTATAAAATCGGAAGTCTCTTTTATATACAATTTATTATAATTTCATAAAAAATTCGCTGAATGACCAAATAAGGCTAAGTGATAAAACAAATAGCGAATAATTTTAAAAGAAATAATAATTTATGACTTTAAGTGATTTTATTTTATGTAGTTATGATATGTAAATGAGTGTGAAATCTCTTGGAATCTATATTAGGTTTAATGATGATTTTAATAAAATTTCATGCTACCAGGTTGAAAAAGAAATATTATTTAATATATAAATTAAGGGAAAGTTGAATAAGATTAATTTTTAGGAAATAAAATATATTTATTTTATCATTTAACGTTTTTTTTTCTTTTTAACAGTTTAAATTCGTCGAGAGACTTCAGTAGCGGCTGATATTTATTGGAAAATAAATTATTAACTATATGTGGTCTTTTATTTTAAACCCTGAAATAATCACAAATAAAAATTAAAAATAGTTACTGTACAAATCTTGATCTCGTGGAATGGTGGCAAGAATGCTAACATGATTTCGTTTATGAATTGCAATTCCGATTCTCTCGGCGAAAAATGAACCAGCCCTCATGTCACCAGCAGATGCAATAGAAGGCGTGTAATATTTTTTATGAAAGGTTTTGCACTATTACTCCAAAGTCCAAGCGTTTCAACTGCAAACGAAAAGCAAAAGAAATTATTTTAATTATTATATAATATCATTTTTTGCTGAATATTTAAATATGAGAATTAATTTAGAGAAATTTTAATGTTTCACCTAGTAAAATAAAATTAATACTCTATGCCTAAAAGAACGGCTAAGATAAAGAATTAAATATGATTTTGATAAAATAACATTATGCTAATACGGCCTTGTTTTCGTTATTGGGTACAAAATGTAAAACTATATAATTATATGCATATATGGCCAATCTTAAGTTTTACTGATTTAAAAAAAAAATAACTTAAACTACTTTTAAATACGTAATCTATGTACATGTTAACTGTAGCTAATATTGATATATACATTATAAATTACCAACGAGATATGTATACTAGGAATATGAAATTAATAACTGAAAAAGTGAAAGAAAATCCATTACATTTACGTACTTTGTTAAATGTCATAGAATAGTCAAAATATGAACAAAATAGCGCTGAAACTACAGTTTACACTTCGATTATGATAAATTTCCATGAACGTTACGCAAATATAAATTAATGAAATAAACTATAAAAATGGAACCAAAATTCGAAATCAATTTCGATAGTTTTTTCGATAGTTTATATATATATATATATATATATCTATAAATACTTAAGTAAACATTATTTTGGCATTCATTTAATAAATAATTGGTTCAGTTGAAGTCAAAAACAGAAAACAAATAAAGCGTCCTGTTACATATATTTAATATGTATTAATTTAATTCAAATTTCTAATGGTATAAACTTATAAGACTTAGCCTCTTCCGCCAATTTCGAAAACTAATATAATTTATTCAAACCAAATGTGTTCTTATGAAAATTTTTGAATTTGGCGAGTATAAAATAGTTGTATTATCGTTTTTTTTTAACAGATACCTACCTGTTCTCATCGAAGACTATCATAAGCTACTTCGAGATGCAGTCAATTGTAAGTTTGATTTTTTTTTAAATGATTATAGCAATAGGATATCTGGTATTGTTTATACGTTCTCCATTAAAGTTATTTTATTTAATAATAATTAAAACGTAAATTAAAACATATTTTGATGCAGGCGGTACACTCCTCTTTAAGTGATCTACTTATAATATTGTAACTAGTTTCAGTGCTCTCTTGAAATTGGCCTCCATGGCCAAAATCGGTTAGAAGGACAATACTTATTTTTATGTTTATATTATATTTTTATATATTACTTTCAGATATTTTTCACGTTAGCCATACTGGCATTAACCGCAGCAAAGCAGTTAAATCCTGGACCGCAAGCAACCAGTGAATCTTCTTCATCGTCGAAATCAAACGATAAGAGATATGTCACTCAAGAAATTACATTGTTTTTTACACCGAGTCAAATTCAATATTTGAATGGAGCCAGAAATTCTGCGAAAAAGGAAGCTGAGGCTCAATCTCTTAAAGATAACCAACAATATACCCTCCAGAGCTACGGTCAACAATCAGAGCTAAGTGCGTGGCCAAAATATACCAGGGTAGCACCAGTTGAACAGCCCCAAGAGGAAAATCAAGATTTTATTTCCCAAGAACCATTCTCATTCAAGACTAAGCCAGTCTTTGAAAACCAAGAAGGAAGTTTTGCTCCTTTCAACTTATATCAAGAGCAAAAACTTGGAGGACAGCAAACACAAACACAAATTCAACAAGAAGGCGAAAACAAAGAGGCACAATTTTTCAATGCATACAATCCTATTTCCGATAAAGCCCAAGAAGAAGCACTTTTACATGAAGAGTTACAAAAACACTGGAATCGTATTTTAGATCACAACCGCGACCAGCTTGAGGCTCTATCCCCCAATGAAAAACAAAATTCTGAAGAGTTAAAGGCCAACGAAGAATCAAACGTGCAGTGGGAATCCCAGTGGGGAGAATCCAACTCTAAGGAAGAGGAAACAAGGTCTGAAATCGAAAAAGAAATTCAATTTGCTTCGAGGAACAATCAAGGTTATGACTTCGGGCAAGAGAACTCTCGCGCAGAAGAACAATCAAATAAGCAAAGATCACCAATATTTATTCACAAAGAAGTGAGAGTAACTAAACATCTCCCAGTACGAGTTGTAGAAAAAGTAAAGACGTCAGTGCCTACCCCAGTTCTCGTACCAGTACCCGAACCTTATGAAGTTAAAGTACCTCACCCGTACCCTGTGCCTTACCAGATCATAAAGCACATCCCAGTACCAGTAATCAGGAAACATTGAAATGTGATGCCAATTAATTAATACCTTTTAAAAAATGAGGCTGAAATGCATGTTTATTTCATGTAAAATTGTTGTTAAAATTAAAGATATTGTTGACTGTTTTATATTGTTATATATTGTTATTATGTAATACAAATAAATATTAAAATTTTCATGATCTTTGCTTAATTTTCACCCGATTCGACTATATCTAACAAGTTTATAAAGATATAATAATTTTGTTTATGCGTTGATAATCCTTGAATTATTGTGACAAATAATTAGGCCAAGTACTTTGATTTTTGAATGTCTCTAAAGGCTAAGGTCGCAAAAGGCTTAATCGATTTTATTGAACCATCCTAGAAAATCCTCTGCCTTAGAGATTTTATCTTATTTGAGACGACTTTAGTGAATATTTTTAAAAAGGTTTGTTTTGTAATTCAATGTTACTCAAATTCATAATTTCTATATAAAAATCTAGTCAAATCTAATTATTCCTTTTAACCGAATTTAAAAAAGGAGTAAGTTCTCAATGGTATATCCATATTTTAATAAAAAAAATATTTAAAGCTACTTTTGTGGGTTCGCCTAGACCACAACCGAAAATACTTATATGTAATTGTGTTAGATGTATAATTGTGTTAGGTAATCTTATATATAAAAATCTCGTGTCACGGTGTTTGTAGTCCGTGTTTGTAATAGAACCGTTTCAAAGTTGCACTCCTTCGAACCGATATATATAGCCCATTTGGGCTGTTAAACGAATTAAGCAAAAAACATAGCCAATAGAGCAGATAAAGCAGAGGAACAAATGCAACAACATAACAAACAAAATGTGCATGTGAGCATGTCGCAATTGAGTGCATCTCAATCATAAGAGGCACGAGCTGAACGAAATCAAAAGCGACAATTGGAACGGAGACAAGACGCACAGGAAATGACCGGCAACACCAACAAGTACATCGAGCATTTACATAAGCTTCGTTCTTCATCTCGCATTCGAATAAAACTCAGATGTTAAATATTCCGCTCATCCGAAAGTTGAGTGGTGCTATGGACAAAGAATGTCCCCATTGTATTGCGCTCAAATTCAGACGTGAGTTAACCGGGATGTGTTGCGCATCAGGAAAAGTGCAACTACCAAAAATTGAGACACCACCAGAAACATTGAACGGTTTGCTCATCGGCAAGGATCCAGATTCAAATCCGTTTCTGATGTCTATTCGCACATAAAAAAATATCGCAAAAAACTTCGTTCCTGACGAGGGTCCCCCGACCGCACTTTTTTTTGTTATCGTTTTAATTTACGCGGGACTTATATCGTGTCTTCGTCGTAATTTTATGATGGAAAGTCGAGAAACTGAAACTGCAGCGTGTGTAAATAAGTTAATAAATCATATAACTGAATATAAATATTTACACATTATATACATTCAATATACACATGATTCGAGTGCTTACTACTTACATGCATTACAGAGAAATTATAGAATTCAGAATGTAAAATAAATACCAAAAAAAACGTCGTACTTTGCAAAAATTACATTATTCACACACGGCCATTTTATCCCAAACTAAACAGAGATTGTACCATGGAAACCAGACAACTGATTTACTACATATACTACTTTTCTTTTGTATATAGATAATTACACCCAGACTCATTGTGAATAAATTACTATTTTCTATTATGTTAATTAAAATTTATAAATTTAAATAAATACTTTACATTTTTGTATTGAAAAAATTATAAAAAAATAACATAAAATATACAAATAAGAGAGAAAGAGTTTAATAAAGAAGGATTGCGATTTTGGTGTAAAATAAAATAAATATCTACATTTTTTCAACTTAAACGTGTTAAAACAGGTTTTGAAAATACAGCAGCTTCGTTCCTGCCGTACAATTTTTTTTTTTTATTATTTAAAACTTTAAGCCGCTATATAAAAATTAAGCGACCACTGTGCCCTTTCTTTAAAGATTAAACTATATGCTTAATTTAAATTACTATCTTAGGAGTTATCAGTTATTAGTATTAGCGTTATAAGTAGTCATCACATATCCCACCGCCAAACAGCCATATTTAGTATTGTTGTGTACAGGCCCTGTGCCTAACAAATTGGATCCCAAGATGAGTTAGAGATGGTTAATATTTTTTATAGCGTCAATGTCTATCGGTGGAATTGACCATTAACCCACATTAAAAAGAAAACAAATAATGGGCCACCTTTTTCAAAAGGCCTGTCTAATAATGTGGGACGAATGTACGGTGAGGCCCCACTCACACATAGAAGCCGTTAGCCAACAGAACCTAAGAAAACAATCCGTACCGTAACAGCCTGTGAATGTCCCACTGCTGGGCTAAAGGCCTCCTCTCCTCTTTTTGAGGAGAAGGTTTGGAGCTTATTCCACCACGCTGCTCCAATGCGGGTTGGTGGAATACACATGTGGCAGAATTTCAGCGAAATTAGACACATGCAGGTTTCCTCACGATGTTTTCCTTCACCGTAAAGCACGAGATGAATTATAATCACAAATTAAGCACATGAAAATTCAGTGGTGCTTGCCCGGGTTTGAACCCACGATCATCGGTTAAGATTCACGCGTTCTTACCACTGGGCCATCTCGGCTCATAAAGAATCAAGAAAACAATAATAAATGAAAAAATACGCAGGGTGATACTTCATGCATACGTATATATTATTATATGCACTTTACTATATGGGCGAATAGATCGATTGGAGAATGTTTATACCTAATTGATTAAAAAATGCATTACCCGTACGAAGTCGGGGCGGGCTGCTAATCTTTTATAAGATTCGTTAAGTAACAATGGAGAATAAGTTGAACGGACAGTAAAGCTGGAGCATAGAGGTAGAATTTTCATTATCGCGTGATCTTGATTTTTCATTCAGTTTTAAAAAGTGGTAAATTGTAATGAATTAAAGCTATATACGATATCATATGTGATATAATTATTAATTAGATGTACCAAAATACTTTATAGAGTATGTTTGCATATATGATCTTTCGTTGTTAAATCTATTTAAGATACACACGAAACAATATCTTTAAAAGATTTTCGTCTACAATTTTTTTTGTTAATAAAATAGTTAATCTGTATATTTAAATTGTTTATGACTGAAATTACGTATCGTATTTAAAAATAACACAACACATTGTCATACGTATACATAGACGATGGGTTGGTTTGCAATATTCTTATGATATATCTTAAACCAAGGTAAACAACTTAATATTTAACTTACCTAATCTTATAAAAGATTAACCAACATAATTATATATTTATTATATTTACATTTTTATTTTTTGTATTTTCGGTTGTGGTCTAGGCAAGCCCACAAAAGTAGCTTCAAATATTTTTTGTTATTAAAATATATATAGACCATTGAGAACTTACTCCTTTTTGAATTCGGTTAAAAGGAATAATTAGATTTGACTAGACTTATATAGAAATTATGAATTTGACTAATACTGAAATACAAAACAAACCTTTTTAAAAATATTCACTAAATTCGTCTCAAATAAGATAAAATCTCTAAGACAGAGGATTTCCTAGGATGGTTCAATAAAATCGATTAAGCCTTTTGTGATCTTAGATTTTAGAGACATTCAAAAATCAAAGTACTTGGCCTAATTTTTTGTCACAATAATTCATCGCATGTACAAAATTATTATATATTTAAAAACTTGTTAGATATAGTCGAATCGGGTGAAAATTAAGTAAAGATCATGAAAATTTTAATTTTTATTTGTATTACATAATGACCTATATAACAGTATAAAACAGTCAACAATATCTTTAATTTCAACAACAATTTTACATGAAATAAACATGCATTTCAGCCTCATTTTTTAAAAGGTTAATTAATTGGCATCACATTTCAATGTTTCCTGATGACTGGTACTGGGATGTGCTTTATGATCTGGTAAGGCACAGGGTACGGGTGAGGTACTTTAACTTCATAAGGTTCGGGTACTGGTACGAGAACTGGGGTAGGCACTGACACCTTTACTTTTTCTACAACTCGTACTGGGAGATGTTTAGTTACTCTCACTTCTTTGTGAATAAGTATTGGTGTTCTTTGCTTATTTGATTGTTCTTCTGCGCGAGAGTTCTCTTGCCCGAAGTCATAACCTTGATTGTTCCTCAAAGCAAATTGAATTTCTTTTTCGATTTCAGACCTTGTTTCCTCTTCCTTAGAGTTGGATTCTCCCCACTGGGATTCCCACTGCACGTTTGATTCTTTGTTAGCCTTTAACTCTTCAGAATTTTGTTTCTCATTGGGGGATAGAGCCTTAAGCTGGGCGCGGTTATGATCTAAAATGCGATTCCAGTGTTGTTGTAACTCCTCATGTAAAAGTGCTTCTTCTTGGGCTTTATCGGAAATAGGATTGTATGCATTGAAAAATTGTGCCTCTTTGTTTTCGCCTCCTTGTTGAATTTGTGTTTGTGTTTGCTGTTCTCCCAGTTTTTGCTCTTGATATAAGTTAAAAGGAGCAAAACTTCCTTCTTGGTTTTCAAAGACTGGCTTAGTCTTGAATAAGAATGGTTCTTGGGAAATGAAATCTTGATTTTCCTCTTGAGGCTGTTCAACTGGTGCTACCCTGGTATATTTTGGCCACGCACTTAGCTCTGATTGTTGACCGTAGCTCTGGAGGGTGTATTGTTGGTTATCTTTAAGAGATTGAGCCTCAGCTTCCTTTTTCGCAGAATTTCTGGCTCCATTCAAAGATTGAATTTGACTCGGTGTAAGAAACAATGTAATTTCTTGAGTGACATATCTCTTATCGTTTGATTTCGACGATGAAGAAGATTCACTGGTTGCTTGCGGTCCAGGATTTAACTGCTTTGCTGCGGTTAATGCCAGTATGGCTAACATGAAAAATATCTGAAAGTAATATATAAAAATATATTTATATATATAATATATTTATATATATAATATATATATATATATATATATATATATATATATATATATATATATATATATATATATATATAAGCACTGACACTAGTTACATAATATTATAAGTACTAAAACAAGGCTTTAAAGTCGAAACAATATCTAATGTATTGCTATATTTAAAGCATAATACAACATTCGATCACTTATAGAGTATTGTATCGTCCGCATCAAAATATGTTTTAATTTACGTTTTAATTATTATTAAATAAAATAACTGTAGTTGAGAATGTATAAACAATACCAGATATTCTATTCCTAAAATTATTTAATAAAAGGTTTTTTAAAACTTACAATTGACTGCATCTCGAAGTAGCTTACGACAGTCTTCGATCAGAACAGGTAGGTATCTGTTAAATAAAAATGATAATACAACTATTTTATACTCGCCAAATTTAAAAATTTTCATAAGAACACATTTGGTTTTGAATAAATTATATTGGTTTTCGAAATTAGCGGAAGAGGCTCAGTTATCGTTTATACCATTCGAAATTTGAAATAAATTAATACATATTGAACACATATAAAACAACTTTATAAATATATAGTTTTTAAGTATTTTGTTTTATGTTTTTGACTTCAACTTAAGCAATTATTAGACACTAAAAAAAACAAACTGATGCTAAAAAGGTGTTTACTTAAGCAAATAACAATGAATCTGTATGAAAACTCAATTTTATTGTCCTAAATATTACTAAGGGTTGGACAAGTATACTTACCGTTACCATAAGAATGATTCTTATGAGGTAATAGAATCACTGTTTATACACTAAGTTAATATTTAACTTTTTCAGTCTACTTAAATTGGACTTATAAAAATATAGTCATTAGGTAAAAACACTAATCGAGCTACGCTAGCTAGCCACTAGAATTTTTAATATTAATTTAATTGCTTGCATATTAGTTGATGATGTCATTTAATTTGTGAAAATGAGTTACTACGAGTTTCTTGCCGGTTCATCTCCGTAATCTACATACCGAATCTGTAGATTAGCTTTTCATTTAATTTAATTCTGCAAAATTACGATTTGAAGTGCTTGACCGTACTTTAATAACGTCTCATTTGAATTAAGTAAAAATTATAACTTAAAATGTTGCTAACTGCCACAGATAACCCAAATACAAACATTATAATGTTATTTAGATTACCTATATCTCAATAATACAAAATAAAAATATTATAATTTCTCATACAGACGAGGAGTTGTTTCCAATACATTCGTTTGTTATGAAACTTTAAGAATACCAGAAACTATAGCGCCCAATAAATTATAATATTTTAGTTATATTTTACCTTCAACTGATTTCACATGGAGATTCTAATAAAGATTAAATCGAATCATTAAGATTTAATTGTATTGCTAATGTTACGACAATCGTTTGTAAAGTTGATGCCGCTGTATGACATAAATGAACAATTGCATATTTGCTTTTAGATGAAATCTATCGACTCAATCGTAGATAAATTAACGAGAAAATGTACCAGTGAACGGAGCTTCGTCCTTCTAAATCCTCTCTATACCTTAAATGATATTCTCTTGTTCTTTATTGTGTATTAAAGATATAACATAATGATATTTATACATACATTCTTAGGAATATGATCAATTTTATGATGCACTAAGTATTAAGTGTCCGTTAGTTACTAGTTGTTTTATAACAGTAAGTAGAATTATGCGTGTTCTAAACAAAAATGGTAGTTATTTATATGTATTAATTTCTTATAAAAATAATATAATAATACTCACAATACGTGTTAATTAATAATTATTGAAATGCATGAACGTTTTGTTCTGATTACATTAAAAAGCAATAAATTCATCTATCACTAATACTTGATGGAATTAATCTAACAAATAATATATACAAGAACTTTATTATAAAAGTATTGATTTAAGTCCGAAAACTGTAAAAGAACAATTCATAAATGCCGCAATAAACGTATTGTTAAGTTGCCTTGAAGATTATGAATATTATGATATATATATATATATATAAACGATATAATATATAAATGATTTAATTGAGTGTAATTTAAAAAATAAGCACTTATTTGACTTTGAGTATATTCATACTCATACTTATAATATAATGTTAGCAAGATATTTGTGTAACATTTATTTATTTTATTTATTAGATCACCAACAAAGTACACACAGATACATGATAGCACAATGTTCATAAAAAATAAAATAAAAGAAGTGGTACCTCAATTACAGGTGATAACTGCATGAACTGCATAACGTTGAAGTAAGTAGAAAAAGATTTAGTTGACCATTTCGAAACGTGGTTTTATTTGAAGTTAATGAAATGTTTTGTGCCCAAATTTGATAACGTCTGATTATGCATTTGAGACAGATCATTGATCAACATTATAAAATATTGTTTAAAGGTCATGAAATAAATAATATACATTATGCATATACCTACAATTAAAAAATACAGACGAGTTAAAATTCCTAAAATGTTTCATAATTATTAAAATTTAGAAATTGGACCATCCATGAATTCGTTTCGAACATGTTTTAATGTATCACCCCACACATACATAGTTTTACATATTTAACACAGAAAACGACTTTTTTTTTCATTTAACCCAATATTTATGTACTTTTCAAATTCATCGATGCTTCCGGTAAATTATAAAATCAAAACGTAATTTATTCAAAATTATTCCAAAACGGCATCCAGTATAATTTTTTTGAGCTTGCGACTATAAAAAACGATGTCCTTTCTCGATCTTCACCAGAGTTCTTCTGATCTCATCGACAGCAGCAATCATGACTAAGTTGCTAGCGTATGTAAGTAAATATATTAATGTTTAAAGGTTTATTGACAAGAAATACAATACTTCACATTAGTAACAGTTTTGATATCAACATCATTTGGATTATACATTTCCTAAATATATATATTTTTTTGTGTTTATATGTTTTTTACAAGAAGTGATAAGAACATTTTAACTTTATTCATTATTAGTTTTAGTTTGGTTCAATAAATATTTATCTTTTTTCAGATATTTTGCATTTTAGCCCTAGCAGCGCTTAGCAAATCAGAGCAACTGAAAACTGGTCCAAAAGCAATTGAAGAATCAGATACATCATCAACATCGCCCCAAAAGTTTGATAAAAGATATACCACTCAAGAGTTTACATTATATCTGACTGAAAAGGAAATTAAGGATTTGAAAAATGGTAAGGTACCTGCAGTCTCTCAAGTTAGTCAAAAATCAGGCTTACAAAACTATAATCAACAAGAAAGTTTGAATGCTTATAATCAGTACAACAAAATTATCTCGCAAGATGTAGAACCCAAAGTGGAACTTCTTGGACTTCGATCACGTAACAGTCAACAGCAAAAACAGAAAGAATTAAATGAATATAATAAAGCTATCTCACAAATTGAAGAATCCCAGCCAGAATTACGTGAACTTCTATCACGTAATAACCAAGAACAACAAGAACTGAAAGAATACAATGAATATAACAAAGCTATCTCACAGATTGAAGAATCCCAGCCAGAATTACGTGGACTTCTATCACGTAACAATCAAGAACAACAACAACTGAAAGAATACAATGAATATAACAAAGCTATCTCACAAATTGAAGAATCCCAGCCCGAATTCCGTGGACTTCTATTACAAAACAATCAAGAACAACAACAACTGAAAGAATACAATGAATATAACAAAGCTATCTCAGAGATTGAAGAATCCCAGCCAGAATTACGTGGACTTCTATCACGTAACAATCAAGAACAACAACAACTGAAAGAATATAATGAATATAACAAAGCTATCTCACAAATTGAAGAATCCCAGCCAGAATTACGTGGACTTCTATCACGTAACAATCAAGAACAACAACAACTGATAGAATATAATGAATATAACAAAGCTATCTCACAAATTGAAGAATCCCAGCCAGAACTTCGTGGATTTTTAACACGTAAAAATCAACAACAACAGGTTAAAGAATATAACGAATATAACAAAGCTCTTTCACAAATTGAAGAATCTCAGTCAAAACTTCTATCAAGTAATAATCAACAACAACAACAACTAAAAGAATATAAACAGAACAACAATATTTTCTTACAAAATGAAGAACCACAGGCAGAACTTCGTTCAATTTTATCGAAAGACAATAAACAACAAGAAAAATTGAAAACATATAATCAATACAACAAGATTACCTCAAAAACTCAAGAACCCCAAATAGAACTTAGAGGGCTTTTATCACATGACAATCAACAACAACAACAACAACAACAATTGCAAACATATAATCAATACAACAAGATTTCTTTACAGGCTGAAGAACCCAAAGTAGAACTTCGTGGACTTTTATCACATGACAATCAACAACAACAATTAAAAACATATAATCAATACAATAAGATTCTCTCACAAGTTAAAGAACCCCAGGCGGAAATACGTGAAGCTCTATCACAATATTCATTTTATCCTAAAACAACTTTTGAAAACCAACAAAGTAATTATGATTTTATGAATTTGTATTCACAGCAAAAGTCAAAGGAGGAACAGGGACAAAAATTATTCACTGACATTTTTAGAAATGAACCGCAGAACAAAATGAATTCTCAAAAGGAAAAAAAAACACAACAAGAGGGTGTTTTACAAAACGGGTCTGATTGGGTACCATTTACTCCAGAACCTGCAAAGCAAGAAAATGTCTTATCGTATGAACAGCTAAAACAACAATGGGAAGGTATTTTTGGTCAACAACGTTTTCAGCAAGATTTATCGAATGTTCAAAAGGAAAACCAAAAAAACCAAAAAGAAATAAGCACAGAAGAAAATGGAGCTGAACAAATACAATCAAGTTCTAAATCTGAACAAAAAACTGAAGTTGAAAAGCAAATAGAATCAATCTTTAGACAGCAACAAGCCTTCGAAGATGAAAGAAGAAGTGATCAAGCAAAAGCCTTTAATCAAAGGCCACCAATAATTATCCATAAAGAGGTTAGTGTAACGAGACACCTTCCCGTGCCCGTGGTAAGGAAAGTCAAAGTTGCAGTTCCTACACCAGTCCTAGTTCCTGTTCCTGAGCCTTACGAGGTTAAAATACCACATCCTTATCCTGTACCTTCAGAAATTGTCAAGCATATCCCTGTAGCGGTAGTCAAACACTATTAATATAGTGGTACTACTAGTACTAAATACCAAAAAGAATATCTCATATTTGAAAAAATTATACTCCAAGGCTAAATTCATATTCGCTATCCTAAATCCCTATCCTAAATACCCTATCCTAAATCCTAGTCCTAACACACTTCTTTAAATGAATGCTTTATTAATATGAATAGTTAACACGTTTTTCATTTAGTGTAAGTATATGTTATCTAATTTTAAGGCTCTTGTTATATTGTTATTAAACGAAATGTATCATTGATTATATTATAATGTTTTATTTTTTTGTTCCGATATAGATAGATGTGGTAGAACTTATTTTTAATTATATATTTAATCTTTTAATTATTATTTTTTAAATACTGCATTATGTCAATTACTATTTAAGTTTAATTTGTCAAGCTATTCTACTGGTTAACATTACTATCTTAGCGACATTTTAATTTACAGAGTACAAGAAGCATGATTTTTTTTTAAATTATAAATAACGAACTAAGCTAAAACTAAAATAACTTAAATACCTGGTTTTAAACCAGCTGTATTTTAAGGTTTTTATCCAATAGATTTAATATGGGGCAAACAATGTACATAATTTTAAAAACGCACACATTTTTGGAAATAGTTGAAGAATATTTAAGTAGACAACGTGACTTCGTTTAGAAAGCATACAGCTACCGTTTTGAATACAAAATTATCTAGTTGAACATCAGGAAGGAGAAACTAAATGGTTTTTATTATTCGTAATCACGAAGATTGCGCAAACATCTTCGAAATTAGAAGTTCCCCAATAACTAGCATAGTCACCATCCTTAGCCATAGTTAAAAATAATCATAAATTAAAAATAACAATAAATATTGCAAACAAAATTAATTAATCAAGAATAATAATTAATCAATACCCCTAAAGATTAATTCCTTTAATTTAATATTATTGTTACTGTAGCGTATTAACAGCTTATAATGATCTATTTTACGAGTATTTCTATTCATATTTTATCACTGATTTTCTGCTTACACAACATCTTTATATTTCAAAAGACTTTTAAGCGTATGTAAAATAATGCATAATGATATGAAACTACCATGAAACATGAGTAATTATAATAACCCGTTCGTCGTCAGTCAGTTAAGTCGATTTTGATATTAATCACGTAACATCGGTTTGACGAATTAGAGCAATAATGACCATTATAACGTGTTATTTATGGTTGGAATAGATTAATACGAGGCTGGCGTTAAATTGCATAAACTTCTGGTTATATTATCCAACTGAATAAATGAGAATCGGTTCATAAAATTAAGGAAGAAATATGATTTAGTGTTTTAATTTTATACAAAACAAAAAGAACGTCTTCTCATATATTAAAATAGTTGAGAAATATTTCGACAGATGCATAAATAATTTTTATTTATTTTTATTTTAGTTAAACTTAACAAAATGTAAATTCTGTTAATTTCATCATTTGAAATATAACTAAATTATAATGAACTTAATAAAAAGCTTTATGACTTAAACACTGATTTAAATCTTTGTTACTTTGTGGAGGCTTATGAAAGTAAATTATTGTTACAAAATTAATTTGTCTTCTACCTATTGCTAGTGCATTACTATTACATACAATACATTATTAAAACAATCTTATGAATAAGATAATTTTAAAATCGAGCGTTCCTTAAGCCAATATTGAGCAAGTAATTGGTTCACAAATTACGCATCGTGACTTTATCTAGCAGCATATCAATTAGAGACAATCTATTGGGTATCGGTGAAATTATTGTGACTACCGATTTGCGCAATCCCCACCCGCTTGTTGCATATTGACTCACTTTTATGCCATTTCAAAATCTGTTATGTTCGAGGAAATCGAAACTGGATCATCCACGGTTTGCTAAAATAATAATTAAATTAATAGTATTCGTTATTTCAGAGTATGTATTTTAATAATGTTGCGATTATTATTAAGATATAAACATTCTAAAACCCTAATATTTAATTTGTGGTCGAAATCCAATATTATGCAACGAGATTTATATTGTTAAGCTCGACAAGCTACGAACGTAATAGCGATGTTTGAATCACCGCATGTTATTTAACTGGACACCTACTTATTAGTTATTAACATAACATTGTTATGCAAATGCGTGCTCATTCTTAAAGATTTGGTGCAAAATCTGTTACCTGTTATCGATCGAAACTTTCCTGACCATGAAATATTGTATTTTATATTAATATATATAATTATATGATAATTTATACAAAAAAAAATATTTTAACTGTATATTATCTAATTTCAAAAAGTAAGAAAACGTAAAAAGGTTTACTTCATTATGATTTAGGATTAAATAATTAAACTGAATATAGTTAAAATTCAACATTTTATTAATATCACAATTTCACTGGGACTCATCATACGCCCTTAATTATAATCATAAAAATACTATACAGAAACAAGCAAGGACAACACACCATAAAGGAATACAATATATATAATACCATAATACAAGTGCCGACACACATTTTACTCAACATTTACACCACTAAAAGAATTCACGGGTTATTGAATAATTTTACGTTTAACCTATGTATGTCAGGTACATTTTTATCAAATTTTGAAGCATTAATAATCACAAAGCCTCCGATCAGCAAATCTTATGTGCTGTAAATTATGCTTATACAACAGGCAAGAAGAACATCTTAAAATAATTTGAGATGGTGAAGAATTCTTCACACTGGTACGCCCGTAGGATTAAAGTTAAATGCGATTAATAGTGCTCAAATTTGTAACCCTCTCCACTGGCGCCTGAAAGCCCTTGAGAGTGTTGAGGATAGAAATGACCCTGACCTTCAGACTCTTGTACTTCAGCGTATGCTTTTAAACCTTCGCCGCCTTCATAACTGCCAGCGTAATGTTCAAAACCTCCCTGTTGTTCAAAACTTCCCTGTTGTTCAAAACCACCGTGTTGAAGACCAGCATGTTCTAAGCTTCCTTGCTCCAAAGAACCCTGCTCAAAGCCGGCATGTTCGAAACCTCCATGACCGAGGTTAGCGGCTAAGTGTTCAGTGTCTAGTCTGTGGTCTTCCAAGACAAGACCACCACCGTGGCTGTGCTGAGTTTCAGGATGAATCTGTTTCAAGTTTTGTTCAGATTTTCCCTTTTCAAGAGGGTGCTTAAGAAGATGGCTGTGTTCTTTCTTGACATACACTGGAACTGGATGGAAGTGCTCGAACTTGATAGATTGGTGTGACTTTGCGTGCTCGTGTTGTACTTGATGATGGTGTCCTGACTCGCCAATAAGGCCTTGATGGTCGAAGCTCTCTGCATGTTGTGGTGCTTCCTGGTGGATAATACCTGGATAGGCAGCTGCCACGGCGAAGAGTCCCAAGAAAATCTGAAAAATAAGTTAAGATAACGATAATTCATATAGAGTGGTTCTAATAGTACTTTTATTACAAATTTAATGAATAACACTATATTTATCGTAACATATATTTTAGTGAAGTTGGCGCTATTAATAAATACATTTAGGAGGAACTATATCTTCTGAAATGAATAGTATGAGGAACCCAACTTCCTTACGTAAGAGAAAGGCTTCCTATAACAAAGTTATTACAATAGTTAACCGATATAGCAGGAAGAAAGTATTCTCATTAGCGGTTCATTAACTCTACATAAATGAATATTATAAATACTCTTAACAATTACAATCAACCACTAATAATAATATTCCTTATATTTATCCAAAATCACCATAAAATTGTAATAATTATAATCACAAGCACAACAAACACATTACGCACATGGTACTTCATTGTGGTAGATTCAGTACTGGTCACGATTCCACGAAAAGGTGGTAGATAATGCAAGCAAATGCTATTTGCATCGCTTTTATACTCAGTTTCTCTGACATTCGCGTGTGTGAGTGCTCTGCTTTGATATTACGTGTACTTGCAAACGGTACATTGGCATTTCGTCCGCGTCTTAAGAACAATAGATAGAAATTTATCTAGAGATACGAGAAAAAGTCGATCAAAGAATTACACTATTTAAATATTTAGTATCATTATTACGCGTCTCTTAAATAATGTACCTATTAATCACCATTAAAAAATTATTTAAATGCAAATTACCTATGGAAGCGTATTAGGAGTCTGTGTATTGCGTTATATATTGTAAAGATGATTCTGTTAATCACTTCTTATTTATCAATAGAAATCATAAAATTAAATAATAGATAATCCTAATAGAATCAAATTTCATAACAACGTATTTGAAAGAGCATAATTATTATTACTAGCTTTTGTAATCCAATTTCAAATCCATTTCCAGAGAGGTGTATTTAATAAAGTTAAACTGTATTTTTTATATGTATTCAATGAAATAATCTACGTTTATATCAATTTAAATTCCGTATAGTAAATCTTTTTCAAGAACTTTAATTACTATATTCAATTAAATAGTGTATCCATTATACATCAATGATATCATTACGAAACAATTCCCTTTAAAATTAAAAAGATTCAAAATGAAATAGTACCGAGTAATCTGATGACCAAAAAGGCGCTGATGACAAAATAGACGAACGCATATATCATATATTGATATGAATATCAATCCATTCTCATAAATAGTATCTTTGTATAAGTAAGCCGACAAAAAAGAAACAAATATTTCAATTCTCCTCACGCAATTCATTATCATTTACGAAAGGCTTAAGTGTTATAAAAATAAAAGCATTACATTATATCGTAATAAAATAACGACAAACTAAATTAAGGCCGACAAAGATTGAACTAGATAGTTTTTGTAAAGATTTACTGTATTTTTGCCTCAATGTTATGAATATATTTTAAGCTAGGTCCTATTTAATTATCAACTCTTAAAAAATATTGCAAAGTAATTGCTAAAAATTTTCCGCTAGCCACAAATGTGACATACCATAAAAATTAAGTTAGCTTTACACTTAAAAGTTGAACCGCCGATATGTATATTTTATGGATAACTAAATAGGATATTATATAAATCTTCAATACTATTATTTTAATTTTACCTGAACGCAAAGGCAAAATCTAAAAAATATACATCCTATTATATAGAATGATTAAAAATATCAAATCCTAATCATATCTCTTATTAATATAAACTTCTGAAATGTGTTAAAATATGTAAGTAATTCCCATTTAATTTATAAGTATAGCATAAAACCTAACATTTAGCCTCTTATGACAGACTGATGTATCTTAATAATGTACTTCAATTTTCGATATGTTTACTTTTTTCAACCTAATAATTTTTACCTAAATAATATAAGCGACGAATTATCAGGATATTGATTTGGTCATAGCGGAACTAAATAACATAAGAGTAATGTTGAAACAGTAATGAGATTTAATGACTTCGTTAACAGCTAAAAGTGAATGCGCCTCATATTAAAAGAATACCACCTTAATAGCTTATACATAAAGTTTGTTTTTCTATAATATTTTAATCAATTCAGCATTACTAAATAGATTACTACAAAGACGCTATGGTAATATCATTAATCATACTTTTGAAAAAAAAAAGTGTACTGTAAACGTTTTGATTAACTATGCTAAGCTCTATATGTAGTTAATCAAAAATAATTCTTAGTGATAAGTATAGAGACGGTGTAAATTATAAGTTGCAATATTCTGCAACTCAACCGAAGTAATACCATGCTAGGCATTTTATGGTTTCAAAATAAAGTGATTTTATTTTTCAGACTTTTATTATAAAAAAACTACCTCGTTGGTCTTTTTCGCTTGATGTAAGGCCGCAGACCCGGAGGTCCTGGGTTCAAAATCCAGGTGGGGCCAATAAAAAGTTATTTGGTTTTTCTGTCAGAAAATTCGTCCGGTCCGGTCGTGACGAACTGCCGTCCCATCGGATTATGAGAGTTAGGGAATAGAGTGCACCTGTGTGTGCGCACACACTTGTGCACTATAATATCTCCTGCGTAGTTGACTAATCTCTCTTGAGATTGGCCGCCGTGGCCGAAATCGGTCTGGAGTACATTATTATTATAATAAAAATCGTTATTACCGATTTTTACTTTTAATAGTGACTTATATTTACTATTTACTGTGACGTAAATGTTGTTTTTTTAATGAATAATTACGTAAATGAGGCTAACGTTTAAACAACATATTCCTTATTACACTGAGCAACGGAGCAGGAAAGTAATCTTTTCGGACTCTACACAGATCTTTGAAATTTCGCCATCGTCCTCGAATTAAACTGCCAAGTCTAATCACCATTAAAAATTATACTGTTGAATATATTGTATACCTTAGTTTTATGTGAATTTAAAGTATTATTTGACTCTGACTGCACTATATTTGTAATTTAATTGTATTATATTTTAACATTCCTTATATAACACTGATGTAGGTACTTACAGTAAAAAAACCCATTTTTTATAAGTTATAGTTGGTAATATGATACCTTAATCTTTATTTTATGATTCTTTCAATTAAAATAATATTTGATACAACGTAGTCTAGTATTTTTATCGGTACTATTTTATTTGTAAGTGGAGAAGTATAAGATAAGTGAGGTGGAAATTCAGAAACGAACTTAATTTAATCTTATTGTATTATACTATAAGTCATAGAATCATTTCGTTTCTTTGGGTAATAGTAAAATGCAAATGCATTAAAAGTTTTATAATTTTATAATGAACAATTAAATATAAATGGATATATGTAAATAGAAAGTAAAAATATATCTTCGTCAAATATAAAAACGCAATGATTAGTAAAACTTAATTATATTATATGCATATATATATATTCTGTTTCAAATGTAATTTTTCGAATAGATTATCTTAAGTGCAACGTTTCAAAGAGAATTATGCAAACAATATTTTCGAAACAGAAAATTACGGTACTTTTTATTATTTCTGTCTATTATAAATTCATAATTATCTAGGAATGAGAACAAGTAAGGTAGACACTCGATATTACGGGCGACATTACGTAAATCAAACCTAAGGTTGGCTAGGAAACCGTATCACACTCACTGTTTGAAATTCGAATCCCAATGCTGTTCCACCTTGAGTAATATATCGATTGCAAGTTTAGTATCGATAACATTTTTTTTAAGTATATGCATCCACGAAAACAATTTGAGTTAAATTTTTGTGACTTGTATTTGTTTAATACCAGTCACAAAAATTTTTGCTCAAATATTGGTGAAGTGAATTACGAAATTACCTTAGATTTGGTTATGTAATTCGAACACTTAGGTAATGAAACAGCAATGAATGTCTGCACATTTAGATAAACAGTGACGAAAATTTTAATCCATTGTATATTCTTTCACATATACATTCAATGTTGTGTTTTAAATTACGTTTTTTATTATATGAATATGGAAAAATTTTAAAGATTTCCTGATCAAGAGAAGTAAAAAAAATATTTTTTAGATCATGTCAAGGTGTCGCCATATACCTAATTGTTATTTCTACATTTAAGTTTATTTATGACGAAATAATAATATATTATTAGGTATGACATTTCGAACAGTATGTATTACTTGGTTATTATAGCAGATGACTGCCTCGTTAGTCTAGTGGCTACATGTAAGGCCGCAGACTCGGAGGTCCGGGGTTCAAATCCCAGGTGGGCCCAATAAAAAGTTATTAAGTTTTTCTGTCGAAAATTCTCAGTAGCAGCCCGGAGTCTGGAAGTTAGAAGTGTGTACACTACCGTGTCTCCGAAAGCACATAAAGCTCTTGGTCCTGCGCCTGAACTCCGGTCGTGTCGGATTGCCGTTTCATCGGATTATGAGAGTTAGAGAATGGAGAGCGCACCTGTGTTTGCGCATACCCTTGTGCACTATATTATGTCGTGCACAGTTGGCTAATCTCCCTTGAGATTGACCGCCGTCGCCAAAATTGTCTAGTGGACATTATTATAGTAGATAAATAAATGCGGTTATGTAATAGTATGTTTTTAATTTAACGCTTTTAAAAAAAGGTCTTTAAAACTATCAAAAATGCTAAAATACTTTGATATGAACGGTTAATTATCATTTCTTTACAAATATTACGTGATTTCAACGATCAATAATGATTGTTCTACGGCTACTACTTTTGTTTGTGTGTTGTAGATGTATAAATAATAATAAGTAGGTAGATACTTTCGTTACATACACGCGATGTAATTAATACACAATTGATAAGAATCGGTTTAAACAAATTGTACTAAAAACATTTACATACTCAAATAAAAAAAAAATTAAAACGTTATTCTTGAATGTATCATTCATATGCATATTTGGATAAAAAATATTAATTTGTAAAAACTAGTTTACTCTGTTCTAATATGTTATGTCATATAATTACTTATATTTAATCACTCTCACTAAGTAACAATATTCACACATATTATACGCTATTTTCAATCGTTACACTCAATAATGTGTGACGTGACGAGATTTTGATTCGTTGGGTAACATAGACTTGTAACCAATCCGATCTCTAATAATTTACATTTTATCGTTATCATTTGAATATTGTGCTACATTAAACTTTCCATATCGAATTAAATATACCATAAAAGCTATGGTTTTCTTTAATGGATATTTTTTTTAATGTATTGTCTGTGCTTGCAATAGATCGAAAGAACGGTCAATAGATGGGTTCAATGCACCTTGGCACGATGATTTCTAGTTTGGATCTTAAAACTATTTTCTTCAATAAAAACAAAAGAATCATAGGTATACAACAAATACATATGTATAGACACATTGTTATTATTTTTTTTATAACAAGATCGAACCTGCGAATTTCACACCGCTCGTCCATCATACATATACATCATGCATACCGTTCAACTATTGTGGTTCAATAATAATAATATAACAATAATATTTATATAATTGGTTGAGCAAATTATTTAAAATTTCTAACTTCCATCCGTGATCGCTTACCTAGTTTCATTCGATCGTATAACACAAACATCAATAATCATAATATTATTCCTACATGATCTTGACATTGTGACTGTTTTTTCTTTAATAATAATTTACATATGTATATATTTTTATATAGTCAATAAGGTCATTATAGGCATATTACACACGCTATTAATACCGTTATCTGTAGATGCTTTATTTTAGCAACATTAAAATCGTGGTGTAAAATAAAAAAGGCAGTAGGTACATAAACACATCTAGGAAATTGGTTACTTAACTTCAAATTGTCTTATTGATTTTAAGCATGCGTATGTATGTTATGTAATTCGAATGACAATACAATAATTCGGCACCTACCTATCATCGACGATCATTAATGGTTACTTGTAAACTCTTCAAACTTTGTCTCATCTTGTTTGTTTTGATGAATTAATTACAAAAACATATATTTCTTATTTTTAAACTATAATTAATACACAGTAAACCA
This sequence comes from Nymphalis io, assembly GCF_905147045.1. NCBI lineage: Eukaryota > Metazoa > Arthropoda > Insecta > Lepidoptera > Nymphalidae > Nymphalis > Nymphalis io. The sequence continues at coordinate 8,368,336 of NC_065894.1, read as the reverse complement.
AAATATTTTTTAAAATAATGTAGTATTTCCAAGTCGTGCCTGCTTACCTACAACATGTACAAACATAAATGCATATTTGTATGGTATCATACTAAATATGTCAACAAAGGAAGTGTCTTCGCAATTTCCACGTCGGAAATGTCTTAACAGAGTTAGCTAATGCTTAAGAGAAAATTGTTTTAGATGACAAGGGCATTGGCGTGCTACTTATTTAGTATAGCTTAATATAAAATTGAGTATACAGCAAGCTTGAAACCCAAGAAGGAACAATGACTACTTTTTTATAACCAAACCCTGACATCCCCTAACACTTATATTTAATAAAAATATAATCGATTTTAGAATTTTATTTACATTGACTTGTCAGTAAAAAGGAATAAATAAATAATAAAAAATATATAAGATTATTTTAATAACTGGTGTATTTATTAATAAGAACATAAAATATAAATATAGTAAAGAAGTTTATTTTTATTACCTACTTAGGTAATTTATGTATCGATGAAAGTTGGTTTTATAGGATATTTTACTCTGAGAAAATAGTTGCGTAACGACTTGTAGTTTATTTCGCACGCTCTCGTAACATATAATTCAATAAAGCATTTTGTTTTGTTGTTTATTTGGATAATTTTAAAAGTAAATTTCATGTCATATTCGATTCGTTGATAAATAATTCATAAATAATAATTCATGAATAAGTTCTTACGTAAAATATGTTATATACTTACATGTTTTTATTTGTGAATTAGCTAAGTATGGCTGCATTCTTTCATTTGGTTCTGTACAATAATCTAGCGTAAAAGTTACCTACATGAAGTAACCATTAATGATCATTAATTTAATTTTCGTTAAGGGGTCGTCCATTAATCACGTGATGTTTTTTTTTAACAAATCACGTAATTCATGGACGATCCCTAACATGTTTTATTTCGAATCTAAAAGTAAAACTGGTCGTCCTCGCCTCGACGCTCGTATCGATGTTGCAATTCCAAAAAAAGCTTTCTTTGTTTTATTCTATTAATTAGTTTTACAACAGAATACGATTAAAATGTTGTTTTAAAATAACATTTTATGTAGTTGCAATAAAGAAAACAATTACAAATAATATCAAACACAGTACCAGACGACTGGAATTAATTTTAAGCTATTACACTTCGTCATAATATTGATGAAACGCTGTCAGTGGGAGTTAATACATAATACTAATAATAAATACTATTATAATTAATAATATATACTATTGTCAGTAATATTTTAAATGAAAAACAAAGGAGGCAAATACAGATAGATTTTTATTGTTTTTGTCAATGTCAAACTCAGAAAATAAAGTACTTTGGATATTTTTTTTACTACTATACTTTTGGATTTACTATAACTATTTACCGCCAGGCATAGTAAAAAACTCCGTTCCTTTTTTAAACTATACGACGATAATTAATCAGAATATTCACAATCTATACAATATTCACCATATATATCGATTGAAAAACATGACCATAATAAAATATTTGTCTAAAGATAAAAAGTTTTATGAAATTGATTCCTATAATATTTTATATAAAATATAATCCAAACGAACACTAATAATTATAATTTTGGTTTCATCAGAGACTCTGATCATATAACTTAGAATAATATTTTTTTTTTGTAATATAAATATAGGTCCGTACATTATACAAAATGTATTTTAAATAGGCCACAAACATCTAAATTTTTTTTATTGTCTTATATACCTAATAGTGATAGTACTTATCCAAACTTTGTTATTATCTACAAGTTAAAAGGCAAATTATTATTAATAAAATTTGGGTTATTCACTACAAACAACATTTATCTTATTTATAAATATTAATCAATGATTTTAAAAAGTACTTCTTATTACATGCTTAATAACATTGATTTTAATATAATACGTTAAATGCACACACCTGACATAAATAATAAGTAGACCGTAATCTCTATGGCATCTGCACTAATGGCGACAAGGGCCAATCACATCAAAGCATTGGACGTTTTGTTTGTAACGTATTGAATTTTGAAAACTTCAAACGATCAAGTCTCCTTACAAAACCAGTGTCGTATAAAATTCTGAAAATTAGATTTCGTTGAATAATAACGTAAGATTTAGGTTTAAGTGGTTAGTGTGTTAAAAGGAGTGAATTTTAAGACATTACTTGGAGAGTTTCCGTAAAAATGATTACGTTAACTGAGGATGTCGGCAAGCTATTGTAAGTTTTTCTAAAATTTTGTATGAAAAAATCATCTATTTCACGTTGTCTAGATAATCACAACTGATATATAGTTTTAATTCTACAAATTTAAATATAAAATCCTTTGTGGCGGGGAGCTGATTGTTTTTGACAAACGATTTTTAAGCGAGAAACTTGTCTAGTCGGTAACTACCTGATAGAAAGTAGCAGTTTCTTTAATTCCGGATTAATGAATGTAAAAACTTAATTACAGCAATGAGGTTCTTCAAGAAATTTCTCAGAATATTCGTCACATGATGGAAGAACTTTGGCTCAACTGGTCTCATTTGGGCGTGGATGACAATACAAAAGTTAGCAATATAATTAAATTGAAACAGATTGAGAAAGAGTTCCATAAAGATGTGATATCTGAGACTAGACAAAAACTAATAATTATGCAAAGTCAAGTAGACAGTAAGTATGAAGTTTCAAAAATATAATTTAAAACTAGTATGAGTATCATAAAATATCAAAACCGTTTCTAGAAACGACCTTCCAAAATTTTAATATATTATTTCAAGTTTACAGTGCTTCTTTCTTACTATGTATATTGGGTTTAAAGTCATGCCCATATTATTAATAGCCTAAATTACTACACTTCAAATTTAACAACATATTTTGAGGAAAAACTCATACTATATTGTAAAACACTGTAGCCAACACCCATTTTCACAGTTACTTTTAAATATTTATTACAACATTTTCTAAGAAAGTCTTCTAAGGATGATTGATACATGTGTCAATTAAAACTGAGTTAAATTTTAGAGTTAAAAGAGGAAACTGAAGAACTAAGCCGATGTCTGTCGGTGGATATAACAATATTGGACTTTAAAGAAGAAATGATGTTAGTTGAATATAAGAGAGAATTGGAAGAGCAGATAGCTGGGTAAAATACATTTTGATGTTATATAAAAGATTATTTCTAAGCTGTGTATAAAAAGTAAATTCAGAACATTTTTAACAACTTAAAGTATAATAAATTAAGCTTGAACATTATTAGTGCAAATTTTGTTTATTATTTAGTCAAATATAAAATAAACACTTTTGTTATCACATTTTATCAAATAATATAGATATAGAGAGCAAATGGAACAGCGCCGCAAGAAGATGAAAAGGCTTGTTGAGTGGCAGAGAGACCTTACTGAAAAGCTCGGTGTCACAACACATGAGCTACAAGAAATACCTCTTCCTGCTGAAGATGAATTGGATAAGCTCAAAGATCACTTGGAAGTCCTACAAGCTGAAAGAGATAAGAGAGCAGAGTTGTTTCTGAACACACAAGCTGAAATTAAGGATATCATGGGTATGAAACATATTTTTGTAAAAAATTTAAATACTGTTACGAATATTGTGTCATTTAATGTTCACCTATTTATATAAATTAATGAATTGTTATTTGCAACTGATAATTATGTGTAATCATTTTAATAATTACTATCATCATCATAAACTAAAAACTTTAAATTAATATACAAAAAGATTTTTATTAAAATGGACAATTTATAAGTTATCATTGTTTGTTTATTTATAGATAAGTTGCAAATAAAACCGCAGAGTAAGTTTGAGCAATCTGTTGTATCATCTCTATCAGTAGACTTTAAGGTTACTGACTATAACATGGATCGTCTGGCTAAGTTGAAGCAAGATCTGCAAGAGAAGTATGATCAAACTAACAACCGGGTAAGTTATATCTTAAATGTAAATGTTATTATATGATATCAATTCTTTAAAAAAAGACTTTATTGTTTTATTTGATTGAAAATACACTATAATTAACCAAAGTACTAAATTTAGAATGTTTAAATATTTTATTTATATTTATAATTTATGTTTTATTCTTTTTTATAATTTATGTTGCTTTTCAATATAAAAAATATGTGTGCCTCAAAGAAAAAAATGTTTAATTAAACATCTTAAGAATTTAAAGAGCCCTTTGTCCATCAATGAAATATTGTGATGCTGTTATTTTAATTTTTAAACTGATGTTGACATGAAAATGCATTTAAACATGTAATTTATGCAGGTTTTAGAGTTGCGTGAGAGACTTACTAAACTCTGGGACTGTTTAGAGGAAGACTATATTTATCGTGATAACTTCCTACAAGCACATCCTGGTTGTCACCCTGAAACGGAAACAGCACTCAAAGAGGAAATAAAGAGATGTGATCAAATTAAAAGACAAAAGATTGCGGTAATTATTAATCATTTTCTTTTGTTTCTGATTATTTCCTTTTATTGCAATAAAACTTACCAGAAGTAACATCTACATTGTTTAATTACATGTCACAATTCTTATAATTATTACATAGATTTCTTTGTTTACCCTATAATTTATAATGCCATAATATTATGTTAATTCTGTAATATTCTTGATATTGGCCTCATTATAGGTTAAATTTCAACTCAAAATTAGGGTACATTATAAAAATGCTCTAAGCATCTAGAAACATTAAATTACATAATTTATTATTTTTAATTATACTCTATACTATTTTTAATATATTAAAATTATAATAAAAAATAAAAAAATGCATTTAAGGGATGAAAATGTAATATATAAATTAATAACCATTTCTTCCAGAGAACCTTTGCCAGTTTTACGATATAATGACCATTTCATTATATTTCTGATGTCTTCACTTAGTTACAAAATTTCTGAAAACTGATAAATATAACTAAGAGCAACTAATTTCTCATACCATAACATTACTACTCTAAATTTGCCCTTTATGGCAAAAAGATAAAAAAAGACTTGTGTTTAATATTTATCTATACAAAAACATAAAATTGATGCTTGAAATCACAGATGATTTCAAAATATATGCCTAACTAAAATAGCCATATTAGCAAATAAGAAAACAAACATAATTTTTATTTTAGATTACTGTTGCTACCTAATAATTTCAATCTATAATATCTTGTTTAGGATTTTCGTCCCAAACTCATTCCATACTGGGAAAGCCATGTCAAGTCAAAATAAACATCAACTAATAAATTAAAATTTTGATTCTCAGGTGTTTGTTGCAAATGTCCGTACAAAGATAAAGTTGATGTGGGACAATGTGATGTACTCAACTCAAGAGAGAGAAGAATTTTTACACTACTTCCAGGATATATTCACCGAAGACACCCTGACCTTGCATGAACTATATTTGGATAGAATTACCAAATATTACAATGATAACAAGTAAGTTGGTGTTTTTATTAATAATATTTTTAAATATTTATTACAACATTATATAGGAAGGCAAATTGGCCAATGAGCCATCTGATTGAAAGTGGTCTCCACTGCCCATTAATATTGGTAATAATAACCATTTCTTATTCACATTTCAAAACAAACACAATACTAAGTATAGCTGTTTAGCAGTAGAATATGTGATGATGGATGGGATGTACCAGGCTTAAACAAATCCCCACAACCAAGTAAATGCGTTGTTATTGTAAGTTGACTTGAGTTTTTATGAAATCAAGATTAATTGAATCTGTTACTATCCCTACTAATATTGTATTTGTCCTTTGTGATTGAAGATGAAAGGTTGAAGGTGCTATGTCCCTTGTGCGTGTAATTTCTCTGGCTCACTCACCCTTCAAATGGGAACACAACAATGCCAAGTACTGCTGTATTGTGCTTAGTCCCGAGTTATATAGGCAGTCGCAGCTACGATTGTAATCTAGTTATAAATAAATAAAAAATATTTATTCCTACAGGCATATCTTTGAGCTGGTAGTTACACGCAAAAATCTATGGTTGAAAATGACGGAACTAGAAGCGCGTGCCTCTGAACCTGGCCGATACCACAACCGCGGAGGACAACTGCTGCGAGAAGAGAAGGAACGAAAGGCGATAGCTAGCAATGTACTTTGTTTACTATATTTATTTTTTATCTCTAAATGACAAGCCAAGTTGTTGCCTTATATGACTTATATGTAACTCTTAACCGAAGATTGCTGGTTCAAACCATTTGTGTTTATAATTCATCTTATGCTCGGCGGTAAATGAAAACTTTACTGGTGGTAGGGCTTTGTGCAAGCTCGTCTGGGTAGGTACCACCCACTCATCAGATATTCTACCGCAAAACAGCAATACTTGATATTGTTGTGTTCCGGTTTGAAGGGTGAGTGAGCCAGTGTAATTACAGGCACAAGGGACATAAAATCTTAGTTCCCAAGGTTGGTGGCGCATTGGATATGTAAGCGATGGTTGACATTTCTTACAATGCCAATGTCTAAGAGCGTTGGTGACCACTTACCATCAGGTGGCCCATATGCTCGTCCGCCTTCCTATTCTATAAAAAAAAAAAAAAACTTCGTGAGGAACTCTATATGTGTTGGATGAAAACCTATTACATATGTACCAACTCTCATTAGATCAGCATTGTAGACAAAGTCAGATTAAGAACTTTACTTTAAGTACAAAAACGAAAGAAAAAAGTGTGTAGTATAGATTTATTTTAAACAATTTCAATTATTTCTTTAAATCTCCTTCGCATGGGGTATTTCGTATCTTCCAAGTATTTCATTATAAGTTGCATTTTTTTATATAAGCAAGTATTTAATAATAATCTTTTTATTACAGTTACCCAAAATTGAAGCACAAATTAGAGATTTGGTCACTGAATACGAGTCTAAGACAGGCAATACCTTCACCGTGGATGGCAAACCACTTTTGCAGCTGATACAAGATGAGTGGGAGGTCAGAAAAGCGGTTAGTTGAAAATGCTTATATTTATTATAAAATTGATACAAAAATAACGAATGATCAATAAATTGGTTTCAAGAAATAATTTCGTATACAAAAAAAAAGTATTTTTGATAATGTACATTTGTTGTTTCATATATATATCAAGTTATATACACCAAGTATCAATGCCATTATTTGTAATTGTAAACTGCCTAACAGTTTAAAGTTTGCAAATTTAAATAAAAAACATTGTATATCTTATACAGGAGCGTCATAACAAGCTGTCGGCTCGCAAGCAGGCGCTAACACCTACCACCCCACTGTTCCGTTCGCTCGCAACTTCACCACTCGGCAAACGAAATCGCACGGCGGCTGGTTTAGCGGCCACCGCTGAGAAGAACAGGTATATTTTATTGACATGCTTCTTTGTCTGTCTGTACAAATATAATTTTTTAAATCCATTTTAACCTAACTTCCCAATGAGTAATGTAATGTAAAAATTACAAAAGATTTCATCTATATTAATATTATAAATGCGAAAGTAGTAGATAAAAGTAGCCTATGTCTGTCTTTGGGATTCAAGACATAGGCCACTTTTGTCTAACATCTGAAACAAGGCAGGGGCCTTCCTGCCTCAACCGCTGGTGAAGTTTACGTCCACGTTTAAGTTAACGGGTGAAAATTAGTTTTATAATATATTACTTCAAAAAAGTAATTTAAAACATTTAATGGATAATTAGTTGATGCATGAAAAATATCAACTATTAAGTGAGATTTCTTAGTGTTAGCTATTATATAATATTATCCATGTTAGTAGTTCCAACTAAAGGAACTAATTAAATAATAAAACTTCTCGTTATCAATACATGTTAAAATTACAAGTGTGTAGTCAGTGTAAACAGGTCTTTTGACTTCTAGACCTCCCAGCAAGCGTCAACTCATCACGAGTAGTGCAACCAAGGCCGTCACCACTCTCTCCTCCAACCTATCTGCGCTCAAGAGGTCAGCTATATCGACTGTTAAGAGGTAAGCAATTGATATTTAAATTAAGATCTCAATGGTTTCAAATAACTTATTTTAATAAACATCAAATGTTTATGCTATAATATACCCTGTGCAGTTTCTTGCAGTTAAATTGTGGTGTATAATTTAATAAATAATATTCTTAATGTTACTTAATAATAACGTATTTGCAACCAACTTTAAGTTTAACCCTAATTTTTTTGTTTATAATATGGTGAAATAATCCAAGTGCTTCTGTTTATTAAAAATACATCTTACTGCGCCTCGCATGTCTATTTTTATTCAGCCATAATTAAATATCTCCAAAACTAGAGAAAATATAAAATTTTAACTAAGATAAATGGTGTGCTATAAATGTTTAGTTTTTTTGTATTGTTTAATTTTAACAATTATATAATATCTATCTCTTATGTTAAATTTTAGTACACTATCTGTTATAGTTTTCCCAGTGTCCACCAGCAAAGTGTCCGTGCAAATGGTGTTCAATCAGAGTATGTTGACATACATATGTATGTAGCTCCTTTCTCAAACTGTACATAGTTTGTCATAACATATGAATGTCCATTGTGATGTGGTATTTCTATGTAAAAAGGAATATTAGTCTGCATGATTTTGGATAATATATACTTTTGTTACCAGTTAATCTATATCACTCACTTTATATGATTCTTGAATCATCTAAAGTGAGTGATGACTATAATACACTTTTACAAAAATACTTCTCATCCCTAATACTATTTCAGCGCTCGTTTGTAACTTAATGAAGTGAAAATATTCGCGTCATGCAGGCAAGTTGGATTATTGACACGTAGCTAAAAAGTTAATTATCCATTACATAAGTAGAGGGAATGAGAAGTGTTGTTTATGTAGAACAATCCGTAACTAGTTGCTGCCCAATTAAATTGATTAATTATAGTGTAATTATTTAGTTGCTCTGTTTAGTAATTATTGTAGCGAAGTGTATTATGTAATCAGTAAATTGGAAATTAGATCTTATCTTGTATTATCGATTCGTTAATGTTCTGAATAAAAAAATACTGCTCGCCAAATCGAATAAACGATAGGCAATTTATATTGCATACTAGCTTCTTGATTTTATGAAAAAAATTTATTACTGTGCCAGAATTCTTTATGAAACTACCAATACAACAAAAACTGTTTTAATTCAAAATATATTAACCGTGCGTAAACGTCTTATACGAATTGCAATAAGCATGAATGTGTATATGTTAATAAGCTACCCAGTGATAATAACATTAATTTTATTAAAAAATAAAAAAAGGATCCTATATCATATTTGTAATTACAGGCACAAGGGACATAACATCTTAGTTCCCAAGGTTGGTATTGGTGATGTAAGCGATGGTTAACATTTCTTACAATGCCAATGTCTATGGGCGTTGGTGACCACTCACCATCAGGTGGCCCATCAAATGGACCACATTCATCACACATTGTATTTTATGCTAAATTTCATACTGATTGATCTGTCCATCTCTTTGAGTTAATTTTATTTATTGAGTATATGTAGTATTCATATTAATAAATATATATATACATATATTAAAAACAATAAAAGTAAATAAAACACAAAATAAATAATGTTGATTATTTAATAATTTTCAATGTAGTACAATTCTTTTTTCGCAAATTAAACTAGTAATAATGGATAATCTGCACTAATATAAAACGTAACTCTTCGCAGACGTATCAGCGGGCGGCTGGCGGCGCGAGCGGTGGCGGAGGGCAAGGGGGAGCTCGCCAAGCGGAAACTGGACTACGGCGGGGATGGCAAGAAGACTCCGAAGGCCACCGTCAATGGCAACATTCTCAAACACAAGCGGACCGTAAGTAAATAATGTAAAACTAATTTCACAACTAAAGGATTTCTGTAACAATTTCGATCATATGTAGTTGCATTTCTTTGTTGTTTGTAAATTATTCGTTATATTTTTTCAATGTATAAATTGGTATACATTTTTTAAAGATGTATCGTAGTGATATTTATGTAAGATGTAGATATAGCGTTAGAGTAGTGTAAAATTTTTTAGTTATGCATTTTTAAAATTAAAAACTCTGAAGTCTAGTGTCTCCACTCTAAAGTGTGTAGTGTTTTCAGATGTATGCGTTTAACAAATGTCTTGAATTTACTCACTAATAGTGTAAACAATAATAGTCAAAGTATTCAACAAAATTGACCTTTTTTTATGAATGAAAATGAATCTTATAAAACCGTCAGTCTTTCCAATTAAACTAAAGTTTAATCATTTCAATTAAATCGGAATTTAAAAGGATCTCTTTATCTGATATAGCTGTGTCAGTATGTTAACCAGTGATAGAATCATAAGTTTCATTCACTGCTCAAAATATATGTATATATATTTATTAAAAAAAGTGTATGAACGAATGTATCAAAATTAATTTTGTTCGACTTTATAAGTGAGAGTGGGAAAGGGAGCTGTTTTGTCTTTAATTTTATTAACTTAAAAAAATATATACAGTTCCTATTGAAACGCCATAAGCGCCCGAAATCCGTTTATGAACTAATTACTCTATATACATCCAAAGCAAAGAGCATTCGATAAAAACACTGCGATCGCCGAAACTAGCTTCGTATTAATGTTTTTGTATTTTTAGTAATAATATGAATAAAGCCTAATTTAAGAGAGGCATTTAATTAAAATATTTTAGAACAACATTTCCGTATTAGAAATAGTTTGTCACTATGTACATTCGTCTGTTCCCGCTTAGTCGCACGGTCGGCGTCGTAGCGGCGGGCGGCGCTCGACTGGCGGCGCGCTGTCGGGCGAATCTCGCGCCACCGATCCGCTCATGGAGACCACGCTGCTCACCACATACACTGACTTCAAGGTGACTGAATAGTTCTGAGTAAATCTTAGATGTATCTTGTATCCCACTTTTGTCTGTAGGCTTTGTTACATCGAGGTACCTTTACCTTACACGTTACCGGGTTTGTATTTAACAATCAGGTTAGGGAATATAGCTAAATATTTTTTTATATAATAGAAATTATTCGAAGAGTAGTAGTAATATTAGTAAGAAGTTATTAGTAATTAGAAGAAAATAATAAATTTATATATATGTAATTAACTCTTAGTCCGTAGATATACATTGACGTATCTATATTCATTTATTATAAAAATGAAAAATATATTCGACGAAACAAAAAAATTATGCATTCTTAATTAATCTTTCAATTTTATTATCAACAGGACGGCATTAACGAGAAACAGATCAGTCGAAGCTCAATGGCAAACAACAAAGGCCACGAAGTAAATCTTCCGACCATAGTCTTTCAAACTTTAGAAGAGAGAAAAGAGACCCCAAAAAAAACTTTAAAAACGAACCCTACTCCACTGACGCCGAAAATCGGAAAGGAGAATATACAACACGTGAATATGCCGATGACGCCTAAGAGTAATCTCCTATGTACGCCCACGAGACTAACTCGATCCGCTTTAAAGTTGAATAACGATGGCTTCGCGACCCCCCGAGCTCCCCTTAGCGCGAACAAAGTGAACCTTCAGAGACAAAACACAGTCACCAGTATGCCCCTAAAGACGACTCCAAACAACGTTAGCCGGTCTAAATCGCATTCGCATTTAATGCGAGCCAAAAACTTCCCACCCCTCATATAAACTCTTCGAAATGATGTATGCATATTTTAATACAATGCTGTGCTCCTTTTATTACGAATAGTAATGTATTAAGATGTGTGGACAATCAATGACATAAGTGAGATTTTTAGAACAAAAATCAAATGTTAATTTATGACATACTCGTTAAAATATTCCAATTGTGTGTCTCAATTATTATTATTTTTGATAGGTTTAATTGACATTGTATTGAGGTAATTTAATATGTTAATAGATTATGTTATGAATAGTATATTTTTTACGTAGTTTCATATGTTTTTTTAAAGATTTTCAGTTGGATATAATTTTCATTTTAGTTGTTTTTTATATAGTATCATAGTTTAGAATAACTGGCTCGATTATAGTTTTTAATTGAATGATTGAAATTGCGACGAAATACCAACAAAGAATTTTTATTTTTATTCATACTATTTACAAGATAATACTAAGTAATTATCGTCCTGGCAGCTTTAACTGTTCGTTTGTGAGATGTACTTAATACTGGTCAGTATTGTATGATTTAAAGAATACATAGCACGTGTGGTTCACTATTTTCATGCACATAAATATACGATGATTTTCGATATAATGTAATTTTGAATAATTTGAATTTGTAAATTATGATTGTAATATATTATTCATATTTTTATTTGGCGTTTTATTGAATTCATAACCAACTAGAGATTGAATTTTTGGTCCAATAATTCAAGCGTTCTTTACGAGTGTTAGTGAAGATGTCTATATTTTTCGACTTTAAAGTAGGACCAAATGGTAGAAGGTTCAGAAGAGCTGTAGAAGGTGATAAACATGATATAGACTTGATAATAAATCTCAAACATACTGAGCAACTGTTTGGTAATATTGATATCGGAAATTTGATGTAAGTATCGTCTTGGTACGTTATTTTTAATGCATTTTGACTTGAAGCGAATCATCATTTTACAAGTAAACATTAAATGGAAGTTTTGAATTTTTCAAAAGCTGTTGCTGATTTAAAATGTATTACTATTTATAAAAGCTGATAAGTCAGTAGTTATTTTGTTTTAAAATAGCAATAATTAAACAAGAGAAAATTGCATTGCTAAACCACTTAAGATTAAATTGTGCTATTTTTTTATATTAGGTATTTAAGATTTATTAACTATTCCAGAGAAATATCAACTTTATCGATATGCATGATAAATAATAAAAAGGAAGTAATAGGGTTCATGGCACTTTGCGACCACCCAAATATAAATGGCGTTGATCCTTCGGATTGGGAAAATTGGATACGCAACCTGTTTCAGTTTGTTTATTACTAACTTTACAATCACAAAATCATTCCACAGCAGATTCATTTGTCCCACATTTGTCATTGCGGTGTTTCACATTAGTGTTGATATTAGTTATAGTAATAATTGTGTTTGTTCATATTTGTGTAATGTAATTTGTGGACGTTATCATATTAGACACGATTCTATTTTTTTTTCTTGCTGGTAAAACGAGTCTACGCGTTTACCCCTGGTAGGAATACCCACTAAAAAGCCAGCGGTTGGGACTCGTGGAACGGGATCGCTTGCGCATACTACCGTGACTCCCTGACGGTTAGCCCGCCCAATCCTGGTAGAATGGCGCCTTTACGTAAAATAAGAAGATAAACAACCTTCTAGCTTTAGGAGTAAAACAACAAAGATTATTGCTTTCTGATGTTGGTATTTAGCAACAATGTATTTATTTTAGGAAATATTATTTGTCAAGAAATACTTTGTTCATACATTTCATGTGTTGCATTGATGCTGTTACGGATATATTCGTCGAAGAAGCTTTTGTGTCGATTTTCCGTAATGACGCTTATCTTTTAAACATTGTGTTGGTTGTGCCGCCTGGTTGTCCGGAAGGTATTTCGGTATTTATTATACAAATAAATGTTTATTATATTACATTACTTTTAAACTAAAAATTAATGCGTAACACAGCAAGGTAAGTTATATTTAATGTATTATTTACTGTTAAAATCTTCTAGTCTATCATAAAAATATTTTTAAAATGAATTATTATTATAATTTATTTAATATATTTTATAAATATTTATAAAATAATTTATGATAGAGTAGAATATGCAGTGGACTTTTCTAAATGATGACGGATTATCAGTACTTTTATATAATGTCATGAACGAATTTTAGTTAAAATACTCGATTGCTCATATGTATATTTTGCATTTGTCGGTACCTATATGAATGCTATTAACAAATTAATTTATTTTCTATGCTGTTGATGTAGAATCAGGTCATGTTTTCCATAAAAATGTATTGTCCCTGTTAAAAGTTGTTTTATATTTCAAATGTTATAAATATTTGCACAGGTTGGATGACCAGATATAAAACTTTTAAGAAACGTAGTATATACAAATTCAAGCCAAAACCAAACAATGGTTCTGAAGATCTTATGTACCTTTACACTGCGATACGAAATGACTTTTGCCCTAAACTTAAGATACGACGAGCGGTGTTAGTTTTTGAAAATATTTCTAGTATATAGCATTTCTTGAAGAAAATATGTAAAGTTCAAATGGTTGTTAGGGCAGGTAGCCTAATAGAACACATGAACGTAGAACACATGAATTTTATTCGATAATTGCTGGTTACAATCTGAGTAATCACCACCATAATTATTTATCTCGTATTTGACGGCGCAGAAAACGCATCTAAAGAAAACCAGCAAGTGTTGGATAAAGTAGCGTGATCAAAATATTAAGCGTTAATAAAGCAATGGTTTACGGGCCGCCTTGCAAAGTAAAAGTAGCAGGACTACCTGACCCCTTGGGCTATTGTCGTACCCGCTTCTAACACAAGGTGTTAGAAGGATTAGTAATTCCTTAAAAACAGGCAGTAGTTGACTTCATAGTCGAACCGATTACAGTTTATGAATGCTGCGACACAGTTCTTATACTTTCATGTATATTAGATTAAATAATTGATGGCACATTACATATTTATTTGATTTACGTTGCCACATAGAGAGGAAGACAATGATGATATTGTAAGATTGTTAGAAAAATATTGTCCCCGATTACAAGAAATGTATGGTGAATTTTATATAAGTGAAATTATCGGGCGCCATCCAGAAACTGATAGAACAATCATTGTAGCTGATGTAAGTTTCTATAAATAATGATATTTTATACTAGTTGCAAGTTTTGGTTGTAAAAATACGTTTTCTTATCCAAAGCATATTTTTATATAGTATCAAGATCAAGCAGTTGGAGTGATGTGCCTGAACTCTAAGATCAATTATGACATGCTGCAAAATACTTATGAACTTGCTCCTCTTCATGGTCTACGAAAAGCAACAGCTTTAGAAAAAGAAAAATATAAACGATCGAATACTTTGCTAAATACTTTTGGGTAAGATTTGATGTAAGCCTTTTTATCTGAGCCGGTTGGCGTGGTTGGTAGATTGCCTTTCACGCCGAAGGTTGTGAGTTCGATTCCCACCCAGGACAGACATTTGTGTGCATGAACATGTCTGTTTGTCCTGAGTCTGGGTGTAATTATTATATATTTTAATAGTGTATAAGTATGTATTTACAAAAGAAAAGTAGTATATGTAGTATATCAGTTGCCTGGTTTCCATAGCACAAGCTTCGTACAAGTTTGATTTGAAATCAGATGGTCGTGTGTGAAAAATGTCCCAGGATATTATTATTATTATTACAAGTCAGATTTTGACCATCACTTTCTGAAAAAAATAAGAATATTATTTTTCTACTCATGCTTGCAAAATGCTATCTATTGTAATCGAATCGACATTGGCATTTATTTAATAGAAAATGACAAAAAGAAATATATCTATATATAGTATAAGGAGATATATTTATTTTTTTTTGTTTAATATTTTATAGAGAGCCAATAATGCTTGGAAAATGGAGTCCATTTCATGATGCTGTTCATGGCATACAAGAAAAAGGAGAAGTTAACGAAGTAAATATTTTACAGAACTTGTCTTTTGCAATTTATTTAATATCCTTTTGACAGGATTCGCTCAAAAACTAGTCAATTAAGCACAACCAATCGCTTTGCGTGTTGTCCGAGGTAGTGGGGTACAATAATTTGTTGTAAGAGTTTCCAATATATTGTTACTTGATCTGGGATTTGAACCCAATACAATAAGGCTGCATACTGCAACATTAGACCAAAAATACATTCAAACATATTTTTGATCTAGCTTTTTTCAAAATACCGCCTTATTTAGCTAATTACAAGTAATTCACAAGTATGTAGGTACCTATAGAGTTTGGTGTGTCCAACAGGCACCAACGATAAAAAAGGAACCCGGCAAAAGGACTAAAACACATAGTAAAGTTAATTTTGATCGTAAATCAGCTATGCGGAGAAGTTTCGATCATTTTTATTACAGCAAACAATATTCAGAAGACAGCGAAAGGGAGATAAGTTCACCAACTCCTTCAACTGCAACCAATCTATCATTTGTGAATTGCCTTCTAGAAGACGATCCTTTTGATTACGAAATCGTTAATATCGATAATCGTCTTTTGACTGTACCACAAGTACTTTCTTATGAATTATTATTGTAAGTTTATTATTTTCAAATTTAAAAAAGATAACGCTGAAAATAAGCCACACAAAACGCAAAAAATCTGCACTAAGAGCGTATAATTTTTTTTAGCACAATTCCAATAATTTGTTGTAATTGTAAGTCGTAGGTACAACAATTAGATAGTAAAATTTTTATCCTTCGAATAAATATTTATTTATTAATTTTATTATTTCGTTCTTTAATGAAATACAGACCTGATCTAAGAAATCAAGGACCTCGGCATTCTCGAATAATGCAGATTCAAGATAGAGTGAACCGTAATTACAAAATAATTTCTTAATAAATGTTTTTATATAAGTCTATTGGCGTTTTTGCCTATTGTATAATGACCATGAATTACAGAAAGAACTTCTATATTTAGAAATAAAACCAATGAAGATAAAAATAAGAAGATATATGCTGGTGATCCAAATGCTTTTATGATCGAATTGTTCGGATTTCAAGAAGATGTGGATGAAATGTAAATATGAAGTATTTGGATATCAGCTATAGTTAAAAAAAGAGAACACTAGTTTAATTTTTTACTAAATATTATTTTTTCACATTTATTTCCTCGTGACTAGCTTATAAAGCAGTAGATCTGTAGGAGTTTGAAAGTCCTGTTTCTCTGGAAGCACGTAAAACTGTTGATTCTGCGCCTGCAGTATTTTCGGTCGAGTCGCATTTTATGCTTGTTTGATAATAAGAGTGAAGGAAAGGTGAATTCATTTTTGTTTGAGCATACAATTGTGAACTATAATTTGAGTCTTGAACCGTTGGCTAGTTGGTCTTGCCGCCGTAACCAAATTTACCATGAGGACATTATCATTATCCATTATCTTTTTATAAAAAAGCAAAGAAAAAAAAATTCAAAGTTTGTTAAACATATTTTGTTAAGGAAGTGTCAATTTTGGTAGACCATTAGTAAATAATGAAAACAAATTACATAGTTGTGAGATTAATATTCCTTAATATAAATTTGTGTTATTTTCAGACAAGCCTTTCATTTGCTAGAAGCAGCGTTTGAAGTTATGAAGGATTACGATTATTGCGTTATTCGGGTGCCTTGCAAAGACAAAAGTTTTCATTTACTTGAGCATTTCTATGTAATTATAGCTTACTTTGTTAATTACATTTTTACGTTTACCATATATAAAGCTTTGCCCTAGTAAAAGGCTAAAGGGCGGATCTCGTATTATTTTAGTTAGTGAACCTATACAATTTTAATTTAATTAATTAATTTTATGATTCGTATCTAAGTCAAATATTGCCTGAAATTTCCCGCATGTTTTGTTATACTTACTCCAAAGAAATTAAAACAAAATAAATATTTTACAGTTTGTTCCCACTAATGAAGGAACTTCAACAGACTATGCTCTTTATGTTGCTCATCGAAGTTCTGTGCTCAGGTAGTTTTTTTATATATATATAATTTATTGAGTAGAAATGAAAAAATAATTTAGCTTTTTGCTTTTTTTTTAAAACAAGGGCCTACCCCGCTGTTTAAAGTTTTAAAAGAAATTAGTATTTCGCTTAATGTCACAGTCACAGCGTATAAATGTCTTCCAATTCTTCCCTCTTGAGGAAAAGATAATGTATTCAGAGGATTTTCACAAGATTTGTAAAATATTATTAGAATTTTTAGAAAAACAGTTGTCCTTCAGACTTTAAATCCTTATCAATTGGTTTCTTAAAACTATGTTATTAATTAATAGTAATCAGGCGATAAAAATTAAAAGCATTTGAAACATATATGTATATATATATTATAATAATTAATTAAGTCCTCTTTTATTTTGAAGTAAGCTAAGGGTTCGTAGGGCAGAGTTAATGGATGTACCTCAAATTGCTCATCTCTTAAGGAGCTTAGACGGAAAGGAGACATTATGGACTATAGAAAATACTATTATAAATAAAAGTGACCTACAATGCTACGTGTTTCTGAGTGGTGTTACACTCATTGGTGTTAGTATATTAGAGTGAGTATTTCATATCAATATATAATGCTACTACTATAAAATATATATGAAACAACAAAATATTCATATGTTAAGTTTAATTGACAAAATAAAAGAGACTGAAATATTATAAAATATATTAACAATTGTAATCAATAAAATCATTACCACCTAACAAGTTCACTTATTTTGTCGAATCTAATGACTTGCTTAATCACTGTTTAAATTTTTAGGAAACCAGAACAGATAGACTTCATTCGCATTAAATTTAACCTGGATTCGCATCGGATCCACAAATACCATATCAATCAAGGCTTGGACTGCGGCTTAGTCACACTTAAAGCTGTTTTAGTGTATCCTGTATTCGAACCACATTACAGGTTCTTCGCCAGAGATATGATAAGACTCTCTGGCTCTAACGCTATGATGTGGTTAACTGCATATAGAAATAAATGGGTTAGTAAAAAGCATACAGTCCTGTAGTCATTCCATACTTAGATGTACTAATTCTACATAATTTAAGGTAACTCATAAAGCGAATTCATTAGCTGTTTGTATGGTACCTCTCATGCCAAGAAATTCAAAAATTAGTTATGTGTCTACGCCAGAACTGAGACGGGTCCGCAAACTTTCTAATACTGTGTAAGATTTACAAAACATTATTTTTGTATTATATAGTTATTTGTATTTATAAGCTAGTCCAATTTAGTATAATAAATAATTAGGCAAGATTCATTTCAGAACATCTTTGTCATGATATTATTTAATAGACATATCTCTTTTCTCTAGCACATACCCTATAGGACGACAATTCGACGTGACCAATGACTTTAGGTGCTTAGTATAAATACTGCTAACTTCTAAACTTTGAACTATTACTCAGAATTCTTTCATAAAAAACCGCATAACATTTTTTGGCCCGACCCAGGGATTGTACCCAGGGCTCTATATAAGCTAGCCACTACCACCACCGAGGCAGTGAATATTAGTATATTTATTGATCAGACGGAAAGATGTATTAATGTGCTATTAAGATAATATATATATATATTTTTTAATTAACAGAATGGCATTTAGTAGCTGGTTTATAAGCAAGAAGTTAACAAGTGTTCCTAAAGTCAATATTAACGCTAGAATTCTTGTTGTTGGAGCTTCTAGAACTGCAATGGCCTTTCTTAATACGTTGCTTTTCAGGTAGCCCAAATTTCATTGGTATACCTTTACTTTATTTTTATATAAAAAGCAATATAAGTTACATGACAATATAGATGGATTAGCAAATAGCGCTGTAAAATTGTATTAGCTTATATATCTTTATGCAAAAAATATTAATTTTTATCTAATTTCAAGTTTGATACATTGTCGACTACATGGGTATGTTTTGTACTGATAATGCGACAAGCTTACAGAGTCTACTCGTCTTGTACTGAAATACTCGATGAAAATAAAATATATCTTTTTCACACTGAGTAAAATTTTATAAAATTCTTGTGTTTTTCAGTGATTCTTGTTTTTATTTATTCTTCACAAATGTGACTTTAGTGTCGCCAAATGGTCTGCCATATACAAAAAGAACAAATACACTGTCTGAAATGATGTTCCAAAAATATTACACAAATTCCGAAAAATATCTTAAAAGCGTTCCATATACGTATTATGTGAATGTTATTCAAGGGACAATGGTCGAGATTGATAAGTAAGAATACTATTTTTATTAAAATCATCGATGTACTTCAGTTTTTGATATGGACGTGGGAAAACCGATAAAATAGCGTGAAATCGTGACTTTTCGCGCATTCTAATCATCCATACTAATTTCCTTGTTTCCATTTGTGCTCGCGTTAAAGAATTCTTGATCTTCTAACTTGGCGCGAATGTAAACTCACTTACATAACTCACATAATATGTGACATCACATTAGAAAAGGATATAAGATTTATATTTGTGTTGTAGACGTAAAAAACACATATATCTGTCAAATGGTCGCAAATGTGATTATGACCTTTTATTTTTATTATTTGGAAAGCAATATCAACATCCGGATTACTTAAAGTCTATATTAAAAAGAAAAAAAGATGTGAGGTATGAGAATTTATATGTATTTTAATGACTTTTTCCGACTGACTGCTGTACCGGCTAACGTTTTTTTTAAAAGTACGAGTATAATACTTTAAAGGTTAATATTCGATTTTGTATTATTCAAAATTATTAATAATATTGATTGAGAAGCGGCATACGATAAACATAACTATGTGTAATTATTTTATTTTATTTAGGAGCGGCAAACTTCCTCAATATACACCTCTTGACATACCTCAGCCTAGGTTAGAACCAGACGTTATTAACTATACTCCAGCTAACGTCTTCATTATAAACACGATAACAGATGCGAATAAGGCACTTGGCTTTGTTCGGTCATTAAATTTGCAGGATACGGACTGTGAGTTTTTAAATGAGTTTTTATGGTTTAAAATATTTTGGGTCTAAGTGGTTAAATAAATATCAAACTTTGACTTCTACTGTTTTATATAGCAATATATCTAACTAAAACTATGTGTCTTTTACTGGTGTACATAAATGGATTATATAAAAACTATCACAATCTTGTTATTCTTCTATTTAAACACAAATGCTTAATATGATGATTTCGGTCGAACCGTCCGTTAGAATTATTTGGATTATGACGGCCATTTTCAAAGTATGCTAGGCAGTGTAGTTGAACATGCAATAAGACTGAATCTGAGTTAAAAGTCATTGGGATTTCAGATAAAATACTCGTTTACGGTGCTACGAAACACGTTTACTGTTGTTTGGCAACTTTAATTGAAATGAAGATATCGACTGAAAATATAATTTTTATTGAACCCTTCCCACCTTTACATATTAGAAAAATGAGAGTTTCGTTATTTTGTAATGCTTATGTAAGTTTTATTGCAATTAAAATAAATATCTTTGCGTTATCGAGACATGGAGCATTATATCTCATCATAATAATTTTACAACACTTTTTTAAAATCAATTAATATACATTGGTTAATCTATTTCCTTATAAATGTGAAATGTATTGCATAATTGGCGTTTAATTAATTTACCCTGTTAAGAGTTAATATTTATCTCACTGACTGGTTGTTATTTTTATTCCTTAGGTAGAAAATTCTGTGTGCGAGCTTCTAAAAAATCTGAAAATCAAAGTTTATCGTTCGTATTATTTTCACGTCTGGCATATGGATGTTGACAATCTAGTTACTCAGGTTGATTTCCTCTCGCAATTTCATCTGTTACAACTAAAGTGCTCAGCCCTTTTTTATTATGGGACTCGTGGTGTAAATGAGCAAGCGTTTTTTGGTATGGATTATCATAATATATACTTAACGTT
The DNA here is from genome assembly GCF_905147045.1 of Nymphalis io. Classification (NCBI taxonomy): domain Eukaryota; kingdom Metazoa; phylum Arthropoda; class Insecta; order Lepidoptera; family Nymphalidae; genus Nymphalis; species Nymphalis io. Next base: position 8,346,812 of record NC_065894.1, on the reverse strand, counting down.
TTCTTACGTCGTTAAAACCTTTCTTATTCCAAACCTTAAAAACTAGAAGAGGCCTTAGCATATTTACAGGTTGTTACTTTATTTTACTTTAATTTTAATTCCTAGCAATTAATAAAAGCGGTATGGCATATGATGGCGGGATTCTAATAGACCATCAGTTTAGGACTAAAGATCCTTCAATTTATGCCGCCGGAACAGCCACTAGATATTATAGAAGGTACTACGCTGATACAATGCGGCAAAAATATTACGATGCCTACGAAGTGGGAGCCAAGGTGATTTCTTTAATTTATTAATTTTGTTCTTTCCTTTTTCTTTCTTTTTTTCTTTAATTTATCAATAATTCATTGGCAAAATAAATAAGAACTGAAATTAATTTGAAATGTATATATATATATATATATATATATATAAATAATAATGATACAATAAGACAGAAAATCTTGGTACTTTGTTTTTACAGCTTGGTTCTCAAATTAGGGATCAGTTAGACCCACTTTTCAAAGAAACACCTATAGAGCTAGAAAAGTCAGTAAAAGGGTCAGTGAAGTGTGTTAGTTTTGATTCATCTTCAATTGTTACGAAAGATTCTACTGATGTTTCGGAATCAATTAATATTGAAACATCGTAAGTAACTTTAACAAACATTTTTGTCTGGTTTTGATCACGCTTTTTCGAAACGCTTGTTACGCGACATATAAAATATATTAAAATATACACTTATGTGTTATTTGTTTTGTACTATATAATATTATTTTCTAAATAATATGTAGTTGCCAGTCTCACGATTCGGAAGAAGTTCGAAGAATCCCTATTTTTAAAAAGCCGCATGTAACACAATTCATACTTCCTGGTGGTATTCAGTATTTAGAGGTGCGATCCCCTGGGATGAAGATTCCTCATCATTATGTTCAATCCTTACGGTATAATGTGAGTTGTACGTGTTTTTACTTCAATTATAAAGTGTCTTGTACACTATCATATTACTGAAATATTATGATGATATTTATGTATCAAATGATAATGTTCACTAAAAATACAGGATAAATACTAAAGCTATATATATATATATATATATATATATATATATATAAAATATATATAAGTAAATATAAAACATAGTTAGTATATATAAAACAAGTATTCATATTTTAAAAAGAGTTTAATATTTTTAGTAAAATATTTTAGGGCATTGTAATGGAAACTTTTAAAAGTGGGTATTTTAAACTTCGCATGACTAATGACCTTATCGTCGATGGAATTACATGTTTGACTCCCGAAAAAATTTCGCTCGAAAATTTTAAAAATCTTTATGGACTTTCCTCGACCGTTCTTAATAATGTTCATTTGCGATATACTGTAAGTAATTTTTCTGTTAATTAAAACGCTGACTTTGTATTATATTTTCAATATAAAAGGAAATAAATAAAAGCATATTATAACTCTAAAATAAATATTAAGGTAGCGCAAAGTCTATGGGCTCAGTGCCTTAAGCTCTACGGGTAAAGACTTTGTGCAGTCAGATTTGGTACCATCCACTTACTAGTTATTCTACTACCAAACAGTAATGATAATTGGTATTGCTGTTACAATTTAAATGGTGAGTGAGTGATTTTCATTACAGGCACGAGGGACATAATATCCATGGTTATAAGACGAACATGCTTAATGCAGATTTTGTTTTTGTTCAGGAGAGCAGTTTTTGTAAATTTCTACAACAACTTTCAGCTACTGTAACTCACCATTTTATATATAGAATTGCCTATATTAAGTTTAATCTTTAGCTGTTTAGCTTGTCCTTACTTAAGCAAAGATTAAGATGACTCTTTTTATCTCAGATACCATGTTTAGCGGCGCATTGAAATTTATTATGTCTGAAACGACGTCTATGGGCGCAATTTAAGCTAATACGATTAAATTATATAGAATCATAACAATATATGTATTTTTAGGCAAAGAAGTTGGATAATTTCTACGATTTTTTTCAAGATCCTTGGGCCTGCTTTTTATATCATGACCAAACTGACGAGTTATTTGCTATGATTAAGGAAATACTTCCTAAGGTACATTTTTTTCATCAGTAATAATATTTGTATTGATCAAATAAATCTAACTATTTCTTGGTTGAATGTTTTGACAATAACAAAAATTCTTTTAGGGACAAAAATATGGTGAAACTTTAGCAGAAACTATGAGAAAAGTAGGAGATGGTTCGAGTAACCAGGTATTTTGTCTCACTTTTTATATTTGAGTTATTGGAATCTTATAACTTTATAGATATTTTAATTAATACATACTTGCCTGTCAAAAATTATTTCTGAAAAACATGATTTCCGAAAGCCATTTACGTGGAATTTAATGAATAAAGATTTTTTTTTATTCCAGTCATTTAAACCCCATACCAAAATGAATATTCGATCCAGCTTTGAAAAGTCGCCTCACGTGGAAGCTGTAACTGATTATGTTTTAGAATGGTTATCAGAAAACGACATCCTATTACCTATGTACCTTCTGCCCTGGCAAACGAGACAGTACAGTTATGATTTGGATCACAATCCAGCTTTCAAGAACAGAAAAAATACAATTGTCAAAATGTTATCTAAGATTTTTTGATTCAGGGTTTTATTAAATAAATACTTGTCTTTTTATTGCTAAATTACTAAATATTAAAATTTCACTTCTGACTATACAGTAGGTGTTGGTTATTTTGATCTTTGTATATTACACTATCCCTTTCGCGCGGTTTCAGTCAAGCTACATGTTACTTACTATTCCGCCCCCGTGGGACATAGCGAGATGTTATGTACTTGTAATTTTAGTCTCTCAATAAATGAGTTAAATAACGCAAAAAGTTTTTCATTAAAGCAGCCTAGTAGATAACGTTAGCGCGTTCAAACAAACAAGCTCTGTTTTATATATTAATAACGATAATAATATTTTATGGCACCATAATTGTAACGGTATTAATTCACCATACACACACTCACACTCATGCACTCATATTTATACTAAAAATGGTCAGTGAGAACAGCGACTCATTACGATCAACATGCTCATTTAATTGTTATTTTTATTATTTATTAAAGAATTATTACATTTAAAATTGACTTAACGTATATTTTACTTTTTACATAACAATATCTAAATGCTTCCAATTAAACTAACATAAAATAGGACATTAATAATATGAGATTTACATCTGCAATAAAACCTTCAAGGAGACATATCGACAGATTTGTTACCTATGTAACGCTTGTCATTAGTTGCTTGTCATAAGACTAATCATTATAATTTTTGTAACCCTACTTTTATATTTATAAATTCAAACCATGGCAAAAATAAAGGCCAGTAAGCCACTTGTTCTCAACGATCTACTCATACAGAATGTGAACACATGGGGCAACGTATACTATAACATTCCCTTAAGGCTTTCCAACAATGAAACCAGAACGGCGACAAGTATAGCACATCGATACATACCAGCGATACCGCATAGCTTGGATTGCGTAAGTTTTTGTTTAATGTTAAATCAAACATTCATTCATATTCAATGTATTAGAATAATGATTTCGAATCTTAATCCTTTACTGTTAATGCAGCTAGACCATGGAACTCACTGCCACACTATCTGTACAAGTCTCTTTTTATTTAAAAAAAATATGGAAGTACTTTTTTTCTTCTTGTCCATACGTTAATGTATGTATATAAATATGTATATAACGATAAGCATGCCTTTTATACTAAAGTTCTCTTGTGGCATGTTACGTATCTATTTTTTTTCTGGTACGTATAATAGTGTTAAATATATATAACATTGCATCAATATTCAATATTTAAATGTTTAAAAGTATAAAAATAAAAATGTATTAAAGTGTCGGTTTTCTAGTAGTCTACTACTCGGTCTATAATAAAACGGTGCATCGCGCGTTTTGTGCGCCAGTGGCTCATAGTGTGAAGATACATAATAGTCTATAATATATCTTTATACATGGGCTATCCAACGCAAACATACTTGATCAAATCTTTCCTGTAGACCCTGAGATTCATGCGTTCAAGCAAAAATCTTTTCAATTTTATAATATTAGTATTTAAGCATATTATTATATTATCATTTTAAGAAAATTGATGACCCACTGCCCGAGCGAGTGACTGGACGAGACATGGTGGTCGAGAAGGAATCATACAAAACTACCACTGGTGAATATTGCGTGAAACCTAACCCAAATAAAGCGATGGAGAGATCCGACTGCGCCATCAACTGTCGAAGAGTGATTTTCATGACCGGCGTCGAGAAAAAGGTATTAGCAAAAATTTAACATATTGGTTATCCATTTTGGACGACCACCACTTTAAGAAAGTTTTAAAGTTTTTTTTATGCAGACATATATATCCATCCGCCGATTTATACATTCATCTATTTTTCTATTGAATAAAAATATCTTTATATTAAAGTCTTGAACAACATAATTATGGCCCATTTGCCCTAACTTTCTATTTAAAGTACATTTTTTTAAATATATTCAGAAGCTGAATTACTACAACTAGCATTATTACCATTTTATCTATAAGCACATCGTATCGTTCTTTTTTTCAGTTACAAAGTAAGAACATAGTACAACCAACTATGATATCGGAAATGAAAGACAGTTTTAGAGGCATCGCAGCACCGCCCACTGCACCTCCAGAGATCGTTGTCAAGTCACCAGATCCTGAATATATTTTTGACGTAAGATAGAAGTAAATCAGTTGTTTTATATTCTTGCACTAATAAAACAAAACAGCAGGATCTAAATGTACTTTATTCAAGTAGTCATTGTACAAGATACAATTTAATGTGAAGCTAACCGGTTAGGAACGTAGATTCTACCAAGAATAACCAGCAAGAAAATGTACATGTACAGTACAGTAACAGCCTGTTAATGTCCCACTGCTGGGCTACGGCCTCCTCTCCCTTTTGAGGAGAAGGTTTTGGAGCTTATTCCACCACGCTGCTCCAATGCGGATTGGTAGAATACACATGTGGCAGGATTTCAATGAAATTAGACACATGCAGGTTTCCTCACGATGTTTTCCTTCACCGTCAAGCACGAGATGAATTATAAACACAAATTAAGCACATGAAAATTCAGTGGCGCTTGCCCATGTACATGTATTAATCATATATCTACGTCTTAATTTATGTATCCTGTATGAAAATCATACATGATAGATACAAAATGTTATACCTTATTTATGAATATTATTTAAACATTTAAAGTTTGTTTTTATTAATTGGTAAATAGTTAATTAATGAAATATTTAATATCGTGTTTCTTGGGTAAATAATTGTACCAAAAAAAATTTAAAGATATAATTAAACTAATTGTTGCATTTTTCAGGTGGTTGCATCTGGTCGAAACGAGGTTCCTGCTATATCAGATAGTGATGGTGGATTCCGCAGACTTCTTGATCCTTACGTGTCAACTTACAGATCTTGCAACAGACCTTTCACGGTAGATGAACAATACGGAGTCGCGGCTAAGGATCAGATCACATTTTATTCAGAATTTAACGTACCTAAGGTCCGTATTCGTAACAGCCTGTGAATGTCCCACTGCTGGGCTAAAGGCCTCCTCTCCTCTTTTTGAGGAAAAGGTTTGGAGCTTATTCCACCACGCTGCTCCAATGCGGGTTGGTGGAATACACATGTGGCAGAATTTCAGTGAAATTAGACACATGCAGGTTTTCCTCACGATGTTTTCTTTCACCGTAAAGCACGAGATGAATTATAATCGCAAATTAAGCACATGAAAATTCAGTGGTGCTTGCCCGGATTTGAACCCACGCTCATCGGTTAGGATTCCCGCGTTCTTACCACTGGGCCATCTCGGCTATTTGTACCTAAGGTATTTTGTAATAATTATTACCAAAACCGTTCAAATCGTGTTTTGCCAAATATCATTAAAAAATGTATGCATAGAAGAAATATTATCAATTAATTATGGTCAAATTTTGACCACTGCGGGTTTTATTAAATAATATTTTTAAGGAGCATTGATACATATTAAGATTAATATCATTAACACATATACGAGTGTAATTTTTTTTATTAACTGTATTTAAGGTACGAGGCTTTGGGCCAAGACATAAGGAAATATGGATGCCCTTAACCGCTAAGGTACACAAAGGTGTATATGATAGAATTCATGTGAAGAAAGAATATAAGGAAGTGGCTGCTTGTCATAATCCTGTCAATAATATTCAAGGGTATTTTAAGTTTTATTTTTATACAAGAACATGAATTTCATGCTTGTCATGCCAGTTGCGGTTAAGCTACGAAAAATAATAATGTACTGGTGGTAGGGCTAAGTGGAAGCTTGTTTGGGTAGGTACCACCCACTAGTCAGATATTCTACCACAAAACAGTAGCACTTGGTATTGGTTGTGTTCCGGTTTGAAAGGTGAGTAAGCATGTGTAATTACAGGCACAAGCGACATAACATCTTAGTTCTCAATGTTGGTGGCGCATATATATATATATATATATATTGTAACGGCATGCCACATAACGCCACGCTACATATCGTCACGGGGGGTAAGGGGGAGAACGACAATACCGTCTAGTCGACCCAAAACGCCAACCTCGCCTGCCCGTGGTGCTTCCTGCTAGATAACTGACGAGGCTCTGGCGACCGAGCTGTGGCGGTATAACCACTAAGACCTGGCTGGGTAACCTAGAACAGAAGAGGCTTCAACAGCCTGGGGATACAAATAATCTCCAAAAGGATTGGTGCAGAAGGCAAGGGGAAACCAATGCAACTATCCTTCCCAAGAAAGTCAACATGAAACTACGAACAGAGAGAATACGATTGCCATGGCCACGGGGCTACAGGGAACTAGGCTCTCCATGGAAATTCAGCAACTGGAACGTATTACAAGCTACGCCAAAACATGCAAGCGACAACACTGGATGTCAGATAATACCTTAGAACTAGTCGAACGGAGATGCACGCTAAAGTCAACAGGTGCAGGCATTGGCGACTTAAACAAACTGTCAGCACAAATTCAAGCAGGTTGCAGGAAGGATTATAATGCCTATCTCTGCAAAATATGTGAGGAAATCGATGCTCATGCAAATAGACATGAGTCCAGAGATCTCTATCATAAAATTCGATCCATCACAAAGACACTTCCTTCCAAGACCTGGGTCATTGAAGATAGTGATGGTAGAGTGGTCAATGAACTAAATCATATAATTGACGTTTGGAAGAGATACTGTCCGTCCTTGTTCCAGGACAACCAGTCGAAAAACTTTCCTGATATAGAGCCCGGAAATGAAAACCAAGAGCCAGACATTCTTCGATCGGAAGTAAAAGCCGCATTTATGCATCTAAAGAAAAGGAAAGCCACAGGAAGAGATGCTATACCGATCGAAACTATAAGAGCCTTAGGCGACATAGATGTCAATATCTTCCACAAAATATGCAACAAGATATGGCATTCAGGAACATGGCCTACAGAATAGTCTCACATAGTTTTCATTCCTTTGCACAAGAAGGGTTCAACTAAGAAGTGTAGCAACTACCGCCTTATAGCCCTCATATCTCATGCTAGTAAAATTTTGCTACACATACTCAATGAACGACTGAAGAACTTTCTGTCCAAGGAAGTTGCACCAGAACAAGCCGGTTTTGTAAAAGGAAGGGGTACACGTGAACAGATCCTCTTTGTTCGCCAGATAATAGAGAAGCGAAAAAGTCACCATTTTACCCTCATCCCTCCCTCTGTGGCACACCGCTGATGATACAAAGCAAAATCGCCATGCTGGGGATGGACGTTCGCTGCGACCTTAGTCCAAGGGATCACATCGAGGCTATTATAAAAACAGCTTCACGGAAACTCGGAGTTCTGAATAAGGTGCGGCGTTTTTTCACGCCACAACAACTGTGCCTGTTATACAAAACACAGGTACGGTCTTGCGTTGAATATTGCTCGCACCTTTGGGATGGCTCCGCTAAGTACCTACTGGAAGCCTTGGACCGGTTGCAGCGACGTGCAGTACGCATTATTGGCGACGTAAAGGTCACAAACACCCTTGAACCTTTACAATTGCGTCGCGAGATAGCAGCACTGAGCGCTTTCTATCGACTGTATCACGGTGAGTGCTCTGAGGAATTATTCTCTCTAATTCCTTCTTCCCCCTTCCTTCTTAAGTCCACGCGAGCTGGTTCTCGATGTCACCGCCTAACTGTGACATCAATTCCTTTGCGCACAAAGAAATTTTGCAACTCCTTTCTTTGTCGCACTTCCAAAAAATGGAATTCCTTACCAGCTCACGTGTTCCCCTCCTCTTAAAACTCGGGATCCTTCAAACGAGGCGTGAAGAGGCATCTTGCGGGCCGGCAAGGCGAAGGTGGCTAGTGCAGAACGTTTTTCCCGTCTGTACTGGCCGTCGTCGCGTTTGGACTCTACTACCACTTACCATCAGGTGGAGTAGTCATTTGTCATCCCGGACATATAAAAAAAAAAAGGCACGAGAGTTTAACAAGCCTACTTATTTTTGACTTCTCAAAGGCATTTGACTCAGTTAAATGGCCCAAACTATAGAGGGTGTTACTGGACATGGGTACACCGAAACACTTAGTTCATCTTCTTAGACGTCTTTACGAAGATGGGACTGCATCCGTGTGGACGGATGATGTTTTATCTGAAAACTTTCATCCCAGCTGGAGTCCGCCAAGGATGCATAATATCACCGCTCCTGTTCAATGCTTACACAGAACTGGTAATGCGCATTGCGCTTGAGGACTGGAGTGACGGTGTTGCAGTTGGTGGGCGCAAGATTACGAATTTGCGTTATGCCGACGACACGACCCACGACGACACAACCTGTTTGCGTCTGACGCAGTTCATATGGAAGAATTGCTTCTTAAAATGGAGCGCGTATGCCAATAATTCGGATTAAAGCTTAACCGCAGTAAAACGAAGATGATGATCGTAGACCGGGCGAAAAACAACTCACCCGAGATCACTCAGATTGCGAACTGTGAGGTCGTCCAATCCTATATATCGAATAATGGCGGATGCGTAGATGAGGTCAAGCGACGTATGACAATTACAAGAACTGCAATGGAGAGGCTGAAGAAAATATGGAGGAACAGAAACATTACCAAAGCAACCAAGATCCGGCTCGTACAAACGCTTGTTTTCCCCATATTTCTATACGCTGCGGAGACGTGTACTTTGTGGCAGGTCAAAAAAAAGAAGATCGATGCTCTGGAGATGTGGTGCTGGAGACGAATGCTAAGAGTTACGTGGACCAAATCTCGTACCAATATCTCCATTCTTCAAGAACTCGGCATCAAACAGCGTCTTTCGGCGCTGGTTCGAAAGCGCATACTAACATTTTTTGGACACGTCTCCCGGCAAGGAAATGACTCCATTGAGCGCCTTGTTATTCAAGGCAAGGTGGATGGCATCAGACCACGTGGAAGGACGCCCATGCGATGGACCGACCAAATAAAAACAAATGTTGGCGGTCCTTTGCATGAATGCACCAAGCTCACCACTAACAGGGACTTATGGCGAAGGCTCGTGAGGCGAATAACATCTGCTCCGAATAATTCATAATACTTCATGGCGACCACGACCGCTCTGACAAGAGTATCACGACGAAGGAACATATCGTCACGCCACATGCCGAGACGAGACAAGCCAAACCAAGTCAAGCCCGCCTGTAACCATTACTGGTGTCACATTCGAGTGACAGAATGTAATACCCGATCCGACTCATTTCGGAAAGTCATTCGTTTATGTACAAAAATGTTGCTATGGCAACAAAAAATAACGGATGAGAGAAGTGGCCATGACAACAGAAAAATAACGGTGGGGAATTGGAAAAGGATTAAGATATAAATATTCATTCGATTATTTATATATTTATCATTATTACCTTCCCGTTTCAATATACTAAAATCTTCTTCGAAACGCGCTGCATCTTATATAAGTTTTATGTATATTGGCTTAGTATTTTTTCAGTTAGACATTACAAAAAAAATCACCACTTATTAATATGGATAGAAGATTTGATTTTTTAAGTTATAGAAGACAAAAAGATATTGGTTATCTATAATAATTATTGGTCAAAGGTTTGTATCATATTTTCATTTCCAGAGTTTTTGTATCGGAAATGAAGAAGAAATACAAACTACCGTTTGCGTCTTCTTCTCTCGCTTCCTGGGATCATGGAGAGATGTTCGATTTGGCACCATTTCCCCCTAACCCTTATCAAACAAATATGGCTCCTTTCATGTATTGCAGTGATTACTGCCATATTGCTCAAGGCACCCCTCCTTATACGGTAATCGACCAATATAAGCATTACAGGCAAGCACATAAGCCATGTGTTAAGAAATTTGTCGTATCAAGAGATTTTGTACCTTGAAATATTTATTTATATAAATTATATTGTTTATCTGATCAGTTTACATTATTCGTAGACGAACAAGACTACAAAATATTTATTTTGTCAACCCGATAATTATAAATGTGTAGTAAATCTGTCTGTTTGCTTTTTACCTTAACAAACGAACATTGAAAAAATCCTAATTAAATTTAACATTCACTTCATGGGAAAATTATGGGATCTGTGTAAAAAGTAGACGAGTCTCGCGTTATGTATTTAAATAATTAAGGAATGTCCAATCACAAAATAGTAAATATTGTATTTAAAAAAAAAACAACTTGTGGTTTAATCCATTACTTTAGTAAGAAAAATCATTCAATGTCAAAAAAATATGTATGTTGCTGAGGTTACCTGAAATGGAAAAAAAAAATTTTTTTAGTTACATCAGTCGTAGTCATAATAAAAAAGTTTTTTTATTATGATCTTATGGTAAGCCAATTCATATAATAAATATAAACAATACTATTTATTGGGCACCATAAAACACATTACACTCTCATAGAACTGACATGTTCATGATCACGTTCTGTCTATATTTTCTCGATTACTCATTTAAATTAACAAGTTTAGAAATTTACTAAAACATTAGCATAAAAAGTAATAAGCGTACCTCACGCTTCTCTTGATAAAAGTAATTTCAATGTCTGCTGTTAGAAATTTGACACACATCGTTCACGTCTGACAGTAAAGTTTCGTCTGTTTTGGAAGTTTTAACCTACAATAGTAATATTTTATTTAATTGAAATCCTGACCCCTAAACTAGAAAAGTGTGTCTTAGGGGGCAAACAGTGTTTCATTATATTGGAGCTATACATTAGGGCACTTTACATATGATTTTATACATATTTTGAGTTTTCAATTTTTTATGGTTTTACATTATGAAGTAAACGTTGTGCTTGAATAAAATATTTGATTTATACCTCAGGCTTCCTAACGAAACAGTTTGAGCAAGTAGGTGAGTCACATTCGCATTGAGATATTTTATTTTTTTTCTGTGGAGGACAAGGTCTGTTATTATAAGGACAACAAAAATAGTTTTCGTTTTAGATAGACTGGTAGGTGGGGCTGGCTTACATGGATCATAACCGAAGGTCGTGCAAATTCTGAGTTTCCTGGTAAGTTTTAATTTGCTTAATTTGTATCTTTGCCGCGTACTTGCTACGGTTAACGAATACATTATGAGGAGATCTGCATGTATCGGATAAAGATTTGCAGCTATATCCATATAATTAAAAATATAAACTTTCGAAAAACCAACAAGCGGACCTGTTTAGGGGCAAATAACAGTCCGTATTATTAATATATAATAAATTCAAAAAATGTAAATTAAATTTACCTTGAGTAACTGTTTTTTTGTCTTTTTATTATTATAAATTGTTTTCGAGGAAACTATTTCAATTGTCTGAAACAAATATGTAGTGCATGTTGTATAATGTAAAACAAAATCACTTCATGTTTTAAACTAAGTCAACTTCGCCTTGTCTGTCTGTCTGAACGCGATGAACTCAAAAACTACCAAATGATTTTTCATACAGTTTTTACAAATGGACGAAGTTGGGAGTCATGAGAAAGGTGTATAAATCATTAAGGTTTTTGTAAATTGGCAGAAATAAGATGATGATTGTTGAAGGTGTTGTTGGTGGCGAAAAATCATGCCAACCTTGAGCGTACGCCACATAAAACAATAAATAAACGAATGTGTATTACGAACCATACGATCGTATATAATAAATATATTAGTTACCCCTATACACGAACAAGAGCGGTGGTCTTCTGGTGTTTTAACCATTATATTTTCATTTCTTTTCTCCAAATCTACTTTCAATTGCCGTTTTCGTAGATGGATTATTCTAGAAAAAGAATACACAAATATTTTTTGTACATATCAACTCAACTCTGAGCGCTACTTTAGAATTATCAATTTAAAAAAAAATCATGTGTAGCATTTTAACAGTTCTTTTTTCTAAATAGTTTCTTAATAAAAAATAAAGTTAACTCACCCCGAGACAAAATTGATTTTCACATTTAGTATTCTTCGATTCATCGAGACATTTACCAGTCTAAAAATATTTTATAAAAATAAAAAAATTAATAAGATTATGTAAAGATGTTCACAAATGCACTATAAAATGTAAAAAAAACCTACATCACAAATTATTGATACAATAATAAAATAATCTTGTGTCTTATTAAAAATATACTTACGGTAGGACATCGTTCTTCAGGCGGAATTGGATACTTTCTTTTTCTTGGAGCTCTACAGGGTGGATTATGGAAACATCGCGATGGGTGGTTACAAGGGGCTCCAGCTCGCGCTGGCCAGTAGCACGGCATCAAATAAGGGAAGCAGGAAGAGGGAGGAAGACATTGCGGAAAATGGTGACAAGACCTAGCGGCCATTGGCTGAAAAAGAGATCAATATACATATGTAATACCTTCACAATGAACACCATTATTTAGTAATGGTAGTATGATATTCAGAAATTACCTTTTGTAAAATGCAACTAGATCGAGGCGTTAACTCCAGCTTAAATATATAAGAATAATTAATAAATAAAACTATGTAGAATTTTTTGTTGTTCAATTTGATTAAAAGAACTTACAGGGGATGGTTCAAATTTAGGTTTCCTTTTAAATGATACCTGAAATTCAGAATATAATTAATCAAAACATGAAAAACAAATGATTGATTGTTATAAGGTCTCATTCTGCTCATGGCCCAGCTATCACAAGCTTGAGGCGTGTCACGTGGAACGCGGAGAACCAATCCTGTCGACGATACTCTATGATGTATTATTTCACGGAGAAGATTTTTTTTAATATATAGCCACTTTATTATATTTATAAGCTAGATGACGGCCCAAGCACTTCAATTTTTAAGCTGTTTACAATCAGGACAATGTCAGCCTGGTTTTTCTGGTGCATTATAATTATGATAATTATTAGAATTCTTACCTTCAAGCCATAATAGTTATTGCAATCGAGTCTACATTTCGAAGGATGACATAATGACTGAAAAGTAAGAGGAATACAAGTTTACCGTACGTGTTATTTATTTTTGATTAGTTAATAAGTTATTTCATGAAGATAGACTTGCAATAGGCCTCCTGATGATAAGTGTTTACTTTTCATAGACTCATTTCTTAGGCATATAATAAATATAAACCAGTTCTTACACTGTTAAAGCGTAGCTAACCAAGGTATCTAAGATATTTTGTCCTATATGTCTGTGATTACACCGGCTAACTCAACCTAGAACACAGCTATATAAATCACACTATATCACTTTATAAGCCAAATTATAATAACTGAGTGGATGGTATGAGGTATCCAACCAGACGAGCACAAAGCCCACCCATAACCACCTATAGAAAAATAACTTTAGTCACACCCATGTTAAGAATATTTTATTGGATTTAAAAAAAAAATGTTATCAAGATATTTTTTAAAAGTTACTTATTCCTAATAAGGTTGGTTTGTATGAAAGTAGTACCTTACAACTGCATTTCCCTCTTGGACACTGACTGCACTGAAATACAAGTTTTTATTTAAATTAAAAAACACAAAGAAAAATATACGTACGATCATTTCCAATCAAAATATAATGATTATCTTACAAGTGATGGACAGGGAGGATCGTCCTGCAAATTAAAAAAATTGTTATTTTTATCGTTTTTATAGATAAGATAATCAATTACAATTACAAAATGAACTATAAGTTTTTATAATATTATTATTTATTAATCCAATCTTTGTGCAACGTGATAGAATATTTCTCGATAAATATCGCAGTGAAACCGGATCGTAGTGCTATTCTGTAAGACCTCACTTCGTATATTACTTGTGTAATATTGAAAACTGAGACACGTTTTCGTGTTGCGTTATAATTAATAAAGTCGACGCCGTATACGTCGAGTATGTCTAGCTTACCTGGTGGTAGAGCTTTGTGCAAGCTCGTCTGGGTAGGTACCACCCACTCATCAGATATTCTACCGCAAAACAGCAGTACTTGGTATTGTTGTGTTTCGGTTTGAAGGGTGAGTGAGCCAGTGTAATTACAGGCACAAGGGATATAACATATTAGTTCCCAAGGTTGGTGGCGCATTGGCGATGTAAGCGATGGTTAATATTTCATACATACCAATGTCTATGGGCGTTGCTGACCACTTACCATCAGGTGGCCCATATGCTCGTCCTATACAATAAAAAAAAAGTCACTTTCTGACATTTCGCGTCGTGTTGGTTTGCAGCGAGCTTAGTGTTTGTTCTTACAGAATAGCTTTATAGTTAATAACAATTTTGAGATAATATATTTTGATTATTTATTTTATGGAAACTTACTTACAAACTATTTAAAACTTATAAATTTATTTTTAACTTATTTAATAATATAATATATATATATATATATATATATATATATATATATATATATATATATATACGTACACAAGGCGAGTCGCATGGTCCCACACAAATCGGGCAATATGGATCATAACAGCAACTACGACATCCGCCACACTAAAAAAATTTATTTGCTTAAAATATATTGTTCTATGTTATTAATGTACTTACTTATGTTAAATAAGATAACTAAGATGGCTCTATGGGGCAAGTGAATATTAACTAAAATCAAATATTATGTAGTACTACTGTAGCAGAAATTGATCATGTGCAGTTATATTTTCTTCATCCCACGATAATCGTTTTACGTTTTTTTCGTCTTAAATAAAATTATGCCATAACGCCTATATGTATATACCAAGATGAGAACCAAACCATAAATCTATTTCCTAACGTGAGCCCCTAGTTGTGAGATATTTATGGGCAGTTACTGAATATATCTTACCTTTAAAGAAGCAGGTAGATCAGTATTACTCTGTAAATAAATATTTGCAAGTTAATGTTATAATAACTTTCCTTAATTATTATTTTGCTTTTTTTAATATTGTTTGCTGTTTTATATCAAAATGCCCATTAGTACTTATTAATGTTAATATCTTTGCTGCCAATAATTCTATATATTATGTATAAATTTGATAAATTTCACTATCGTTATGTCACTACCAGTACGGCTCAATAGGTATCATCTATACATCACTTATTTTACAGCTAAACATGAATGCTTTTTTATGTTGTGTTCTGATTATAATAAGAAGCTTGTGTAATTACTGTTAAAAGGGGTAAACATTTTAGATCGCATAGTTAGCTACGCATGACCATGACCAACAACGACGGCGTAAGTAAAAGTTAATATCTTATATACTTATTTTAATAATTTACTCCCATTTTGAGAAAAGTAAACAGCATCATATATTACTATACGTCTTTACGCTTATTTACACATAACAAAACTTCCACTAAAAATAATACACAACTTTCACCTTATTTACAAATATAAAGCTAATATAAAAAGCAAAATCTAGTCAAAGCAAAAATACTAGTAGTTATTTCCTCAATGAATCTTTACAAATAAAAATTTAGATTAACTTGAGATTAGCGCATCCAAAAAAGACAAACCTTTCAGCTTATTATATAAAGCTGTAAATAGATATGTAGATAATATTTAGTATGTTATAGATGCAATAATATGACATTATGAATATTAAATAATATAATAATTAAATGTAGTTACGAGCCTTGTTCTTGCAGCAGCCCTTTGCGCAACATATTTGTATTATAGCTGTCTGAGGAAACACTGGTTCTTCCTTGCGTATTTTTTTGGATGTGTTTTTCCCAACTATCGTTATATTTGATAGCCCGAACATATTGTGTTCTCTGTCTAGCTTAAGTATTGTTGATAAGCACTTTTCTCCGAAACTAAAACGATGATGTATGCTGTCATCAGATTCTCGGCTACAAATTGAATTAGCTGAACCGCTTGTTGTCAATGATTGTGAACTGAAATAAAATGACAATAAGATTTTTGAGTATATGTTTTAACTTAAAAATCTACGTAATCTAAAAAGTAATACTGGCGAAGAAATTGGAATTGCATAAAAATCTTGCCAGTGCCTTCATATTTCTCACTGTTTTCATGGAGTATTAAATTCGTACGAAATAATAATAATAAAACATGGAAAGGAAGTAATAACAGTCTTATATTTAAATTACTTTATTTAAACAAACATTTCAAATGCATTTTTTCAAGTATATAAATATGCCAAGTAAAATTCGGAGCAATAATGATATATTATTCTTATTATATCTTAAGACAGCAGTCTAAAGTCTGCAAATTCATTTCGGTACGATTTTATTTCTACGTTCATCTATCTATAACGACATGTTTTACAAATTATTCTGAAGAATATGATATAGTTCTTATAACTATAAAATAATAATTAATATATAAACGCTGTCAATTGTTTTTTCCGCAGCGACTGATGTAATAACCAAATTAATTATGCTTAAAGTATTTTTTCTTAATAACCTATAGCATAATCAGAAAAATGTATGATTAGAGAAGATCCGTGATTTAATGCTTCAATTTTATGCTTTTATATTTTTGATCAGAACAACCCTTGAAAATATGTAGTTTACAAAAAATATTTTTATTTTTAACTTTAAGTTGATGTACCCATACATAATATCAAATAAAAAACTACTTTTCTTTATAAATGCCCTCTTAAATCTTTATGCAAATATTTCTTACCTATTTTAGTTTAAATTATGTTGTAATCCTCTTCGTTTACGTCTTATGTTAGTGCCTGTTAAGGCATTCAACTTTCTGGAAGGACAGCGAATCTGAACACCGAAAAATAAATAACAAGAGTCTAAAGTTAGATTATATTTTACCTGGAATCTATTGACCCTTCCCTTCCTTCAGATAACCATTTCATTTTTGTCAATTTCAGTTTTTTTGGGTTTACGTATTGGTTATATTCTTCACTGTCAGAAAGATCGCTGTCATCGTCACAATAACCACTCTAAAATTTTTATTAAAATTCCATATTTCTAATACATATTAAAATATATTGACTGATTTCAGATATATTATACAAATTACTCACTTCACATTTTCGCTCTATTTCAAGTTCAGAAATAGTTTTGTGTGGATTGGTTGTAATTAGTTCATAGTGTGCTTTCGTTCTCTCTACTTTTATTGGATTTTCTTGAACAAACTGAGAAGCAATAATTTAAAATCTAAGTTTCCGGGCAGATGTAACGTCAATTTCCAATTCAAGCTATGCCTTAGCCGTTAACACCCGCAACAGAGTAGAATAAATCTCATTTCAACCCATAGTTCTAGTAAGAGCCGACTTAAATTACGTGTTAAGCAACATTATCAAGCACGTAAGCCCTAAAATCATCCGTGCAGTATCGGAAAACCAGCAAAATCATTGATGAGGTAGGTCGGTGTCAGGCAATGCGGCCGTAAAAGATTTTCAATATCTATTAAATTAATGCGTCGACCCAATTAAATGGAATAAAACTAAGTAAATGATTATATAAAATATTGATGCTGAATATGTAAGTAAGTAATGAAGTCGATTCCAACGGCAGAAGTAGTGAAAATAATTAGCTTTGACTTTGAATTGACAGAACAGCATTAAGCGAGATCTAAAATATTATGATGGATGTAGGCGACGTTGCTATCGGACCTTTGAAAGGAAACTGGTGGTAGGGCTTTTTCCAAGCTCGTCTGTGTAGGTACCACCCACTCATCAGATATTCTACCGCAAAACAGTAGTACTTGGTATTGTTGTTCCGGTTTGAAGGGTGTGTGAGCCAGTGTGATTACAGGCACAAGGGACATAAGATCTTAGTTCCCAAGATTGGTGGCGCGTTGGCGATTTTCTTACACTGCCAATGTCTATGGGCGTTGGTGACCACTCACCATCAGGTGGCCCATATGCTTGTCTGCCTACCTATACTATAAAAAAATAATAAATAAAGAACATATAAGTAGTTAAGTGGAATACTTTTGTATTATAAATAACTAAAATATAGTATATTAAGAATTGTTTGTAGTGCATAATATAGCAGCGTTAATAGCAAAGTTTATGATATATCAATGTTTTGCTTATGTTTTCTCCTTCTGCCATTGAAATATAGTTTACTAACTTCGTCAGAGTTCATAACATGTAACGATCTCCCTTGTCTTCGGTCCATTGAGTTCATGTCATTATTATTTCCACTTAATGATGGTTTCACTTCATTGATCAGGCATACATAAGTGAAGAATACATTCTGGTCTGATGCACTCCTTGTCAGTTTCATTGGGGATATGTGGTTCATGTTGTCGTATTGTCTATTGTATTGGTTGACGAGAAGCATCGTTTATAATAATTATTATAACTGATCAATTTTTTAGTTAGCCATTTTGTTGGCTATTGATTAAATATTTTAATTGATTTTGATTTTCTACGCCATAGCTATGGAAACTTCTAATATAAATTTGAATTAGTCATCAATCCGTCATTGTTTTGTTTTCGTAGACAATGACTGCCAAGAATCATTTTAAAAAGAATTTATTTAGTTCAAAAGCATAGTCATACGATCTTCTTCAAATGTTTCTATTTTATTTACTTATTACTATTGATTAAAGGCGATGCCTTTAATCAGAACAGAGATTGATTACAAAATGATTATAGAATTAACCCACAGACAAAAGTAATCATAATATCATGTGATATTTTGTGATTTGAATAATTCAGGTATCTTTATCGGATTAGGAAGTAATTTGTGTCAAGCGCGTTAATAATGTTCACTCTATGAATAGCAAATTGAGGCCTTTGAACTTAAATGCGGATGTGTAATTTGAAAATTTAAAAAGTGACATGTTTTAAAACTATTTCAATTATATTCATAAGTAGTTTAATAAGTATATTGTATATATTGTATAAAGCAAAGACTTCTTGAATAAAACCTTCAATGTTTGTAAAAAGCAATTACGCATAATTTGTTGCATCAGAATATAATCTTAACTGCGTTGATGCTTGCGTCTCTGTGAACCAGAAATATATTTTAATTTAAAATGAACAGTAGAAGTACACCTGGTTCAGTGTCCAGTGACCCAGTGTGAATGACATCGGGTCGCGCAAAAACCGACTTTAACAATGGGGTAACAAAAAAAAACTGATTTTCACTCAAGATTAGCGGCCACGCTCCGATCGTCGTGTTGAATTTCGAGTCTTTTTTTATGAAACAACAATTTCGGTGTGAATTAAAATACATTATCAAAGTAATAGACGTTATGAGGTGCGAATTACAATAACAAAATTGTATCCGTATCTATATAAATAAATTACTCATTACATTATTATTTTAAATGAAAAAAACATAGTACATTTAGTTTTTGAGTATTATAGTAATATTTTGGTAAATATATGTTTGACAGCGTAATATAATTAAGTAATTGGTTGATAAAATCTTTTCATATGAGAGAGTCGGAACATACTGAATATTTAAATAAAATAAAGCAGGATATAGACAAACTTTAATTTACAAAGACAGTAGATAGTGAAGTCAGAAGATAAAATTTGGGCAACCGCATTGAGTTTTCTTCTCCTTTGTTTGTTCATTATGCATTTTTGTCCGATGGTAAAGGAAAACGTCGTTAGAAAACTTGCATATTCATGTAATTTTGGCACATGTACCTAATACACATATGCAATACAACCGTGATGCAACGAACTCTGTACCTTCTCTTTAAAATTAGAGTAGGCCTTTCCGTAACAGCGAGACATATACTTTATTGTTATTTTTTTGTATTAAAATTAATTTTTATTGTCATAATTTTATAATATTTCATCCGTGGCTTTGCTTGCATGTTATTACTCACAGTACGAATAAATGGAGAATCATAACAATACAAAGCATTATGGTATATTAAAGGTTAATTAAGAATATTAACTCGTTAGTAACTATTGTTAAGGTAAAGTGAATGTAAATCTATCTATACATATAATAAAAGTAAAAAAATATTGTTAGAATTATTGTCTGTTTGTCTGTGCGTTTGTGCGCGCTAATCTTAGGAACGGCTTAACTGATTTGGGTGCAGTTTTCACTAATGTATTGTGGCAAACTTAATTTAATCTCTAGTGTTTGTTTTATTTCAATCGGTTAATAAATATGTCACTTTCAATAATCATTTATTCATTAAACATTTATTCGATAAAAATGCAATAAAATAACTGTTCAGTTGAATTGGGTAAAACTTAACCTACCTATAAATTAACAGGACATTTTCAAAGATTTAGAATCTCCAATGTAAGTGGCGCTCAAATCTACATGATCAATCATATTAAATAGGGTACAGCTTATGCTGGACATAGTCAGTTAAACGTGCCCACGCGTATATGCAAAGCGCGCCTACTGCCATTAGTTGATAATAAGTATTTATTTATTAAATACACAAATTTACTTATCAGTTTTAAAAGGATACAATTTTCTGTAATGGTTTTTTTTTTATATAATAGGAAGGCGGACGAGCATATGGGCCACCTGATGGGAAGTGGTCACCAAACGCCCTTAGACATTGGCATTGTAAGAAATGTCAACCATCGCTTATACAGCCAATGCGCCACCAACCTTGAGAACTAAGATTTTATGTCCCTTGTGCCTGTAATTACACTGGCTCACTCACCCTTCAAACCGGAACACAACAATAACAAGTACTGCTGTTTTGCGGTAGAATATCTGATGAGTGGGTGGTACCTACCCAGACGAGCTTGCACAAAGCTCTACCACCAGTCTTTTGCACAGGGAAAGATATTCAAGTATGTCGGAATAGATTTATGGGAATGCTGTTTTTTTCATAGCCAATTGTATGTTGCCCTATGTAGATACCGGTGCGGCGAAAACCAATAAGTACTGATATCCTATAAAAATAAAACTAAAAATGTTGTATATACTGAAATATTATAAGTCTGCTCTTAGTGATTTATTTAAGTTATACGCGGGTGACACCGCGGGCACAGCTATTTTAAGAATATAACAGTAACCTAGCCGTTGTACATTTTTAAAACTATTTGTTAAAATATACAATTCAAATAATTTTAACTTGTATTCTTGGATTATAAAAAAAGTAAAGACTGGATAGCCAACAAGAGAAATTTTATCATTCACTCATATATATAATCTTTTTTCTTACAAAAATTAAATATCTACCAGACTAACCAAGTTAGGTTATTATGTAATTAATATGCCGTATTATTCCACTGGCAGCATAGTCTTAAGTTGAGATTAAGTACACTGTTGTCTGGTCAGAAAAAGAACAGCCTAGTTTTTAATGAAAAAAATATAATAAAGCCGGAGAGTTTATGTTTAAGAAGGTATTAGTAACTTTGTAGTTACTAAGAATACTAGTTAGTAACTAGTATGAATAATCTTTTTTTACGTTCTTAGATATACCGTTTATTAAAGAAAAATTGTAAACTTAAATTATAGCTGTAAACGACAATATAGCGTACTGAATGAAAAAGGCATTAGTTGATCCTAATTTAAGGCGGATGAAACCGCGGGGCACAACTTGAAGTACAATAAATTCATCTTTAAGTAGATATTTAAGATATAGAATCGTTAATAGCGGTTTTTAAAATTACATGTGATAAAAAACTTTCTTAAATGATATTAATGTAAATTTAACAGCGATATAATATGTTGTACACGATCATACTAAATGATGGTGAATATTCGCTTAATAAATCTGAAGCGGCGCGGCGCATAGCGGTGATTCACAGCTCAGAGATCACAAACGATTTGTAACGATTGTAGTTTTTTTTTTTTAAGATCTTAATTTATATTTATGGTAACGAAATTAAGATACAACGTATTAATTGTATATTTCGTTTTACACGTTAAAAAAATGAAAAAAAGGATATTTCTAAGCAAAGAAGAATATATTATATTATAATTATGAATCATAGAGTTTCGTTTATTTTTTAAGAGTATTATAGTTATAGCTAGTTATTAGAATAACAGTCTGACATTTATGCCTTGATTTGATAACTTATTTTTGTAAATACAATTTTATAAACATTTAACTAAAATAAATAAAACATTAACATTTTCATATAAAATCTTATTTTCTTAAAGATATCAAAAATTATTTTTATTAATGAGTGTATAGTTATATTAATACTCAAATTATTCAATTGTTGAGCATTCCTGCATCACGTCAGTCGAAACGGTGGCTTCGTACCGTATCATTTCTGTTGTGATCATGCTATCGGCCTACAATGAAAAACATATTATCAATTGCGTCTTAAAAATATATATTTGGTAAAAAAAAAAGTAAAAACATTGTAGTTTGTCAAAAAACTGTGAAAGTACTTAATTATGAACGTATGAACTGTGATTAAGTTTGTGAAAATGACTGCTTTTCCTGTAATATTTCTTGTGTTTATTTTTAAGTTAACAGTTAACGCGCAATTTGGAAGTAAGTTATGAACGATAATTCCTTAACTAAATATAACAGTATATTTACATATATATAGTGTTATTATTTTAATTGGTCTGGCATTATGTTAAAATAGTAGCAAATCCAAATGAACATTGTTCAAGTTAGTGTTTAAAAGTACTTTTTATTCACTATTTTACAATTTTAAATAAAATTAAAGCTTGCAGTTATGAATATAAGACTCGTACCGCGAAAAATCGATCAAAAATTGAGTAGTTGTTAGTTTTTGTTTAATTTAAAGAAGATGTAGATTGTTTACAATGAAACTAAAAATATTTATTTCACAATAATGAACAAACTTATGTTAAATGTGTATATTTCATTTTTTAAATCATCTTTAAATATATGTACAATTGCTTACTGGCTCATAGACTAATAATTTCCAAGTTATCTATATGTTACCGCATTGTTTTTGGAATTGAAATGTTTTAAACATTAGAATATTTTACTCGTAATATCAATAACTATGTGCATCAAACATACATAATCGTTACTGTAACCTCGATGTTATAATTTCTATTGTGGTCGATTTCAGGGTTATTCGAAATGACAACTGTAATCACACATGCAATATTGATGGATGATCTTATTTTTCTGACATCAATTTTATTCAATGTGTTCTTTTTTTTAAATAATTTTAATAAAATTTTTAAGAAAATAGGAAGTTGTTTGGGCGTTCTCTTGACTTGATTTACCATCGTGGTATTATTTCTAGGCAGCATCACAATCAAAATATCAGGATTACAATTTAACTTGCCTTTAAACAACGGTTTACCGTTACAATGTATTATACAGTAACAGCCTGTGAATGTCCCACTGCTGGGCTAAGGCCTCCTCTCCCTTTTTTGAGGAGAAGGTTTCGAGCTTATTTCTCCACGCTACACCAATGCGGTTTGGTGGAATATACATGTGGCAGAATTTTAGTGAAATTCGACACATGCAGATTTCCTCACGATGTTTTCCTTCACGTCAAGTACGAGATGAATTATAATTACAAATTAAGCACATGAAAATTCAGTGGTGCCTGCTCGGGCTGGAACTCACGATCATCGGTTAAGATTCACGCGTTCTTACCACTAGGCCATCTAGGCTTATATATTATACACAAACCTGAATGGACAAAAACCTGCATTTGATTTTTTTTGGGTCAGTCTATTTAACATAAGTCTTACATTTTAAAGCGTAAACGATGAGAGGATTTGGACGTTCTTCTTTTAAAAATATGTTTTTTTTTTAATATTTTGTATATGTGCACAAATAATTAACCTAGATATCATTTAAATTTTGCAGCCGTATCTCTTAGCATTGATATGAACCCACGTGATGAAAATACGTTATCTCAAGTAAGTTTATTTTAATTTTTACTCTGTAAAGTAAGTGAAATCAAAGTTATTGTAAGTTTAATAATAAATCTTTACATTTATTTTTTTATTTCCATTACAGAGTCAATGTCCGGTCAATATGTCATGTGTGCCAATTAGCGCATGTCCATTATTAGAAGATCTCTTAGACTTTTCATGTTTTTCTTCAGACAGGTAAATTATCCATAGAATGGATTTATAATACGTCAAATAACTACGTACAATAATTTTATGTATTTTATAAGGTATTTTCACCGTCTAAACTCCTTGACCTGCGGTAATGTGAATAACGAAGACCACGTGTGTTGTCCGTCGTGTGATTGTGCGCACCTTTACGAGCCGGGCACTCGAGAATGCGGCAAGAGTATGGTGAATGGTGTAGACAGCGGAATCGGTGCTCATCCTTGGGTTGCCAGAATTGGATTTACAAGTAAGTATATGCCATTTGTATAATGGATAGGTTCTGGGTTTAAGCCCCAGGTCGTGCCAATAATAGTTCAGTAGCAGCTCGAAATTTTGGAAGTTGCAAGTGCAACTTGTGTGTAATGCAGAAAACATGTAGAACTCACTGAATTATTTTCGGTCTCACCAGATTGTGAAAGCGAGGGAAAAGACAGGGTAATTTTGTTAGCACGCTATAATATCTTCTAACTAATCTACTTTAGGATTGGCCGCCGTAACAAATTCGAGCAAAAGAACATCAATATTACGTTTTTGTAATAACAAATGATTTTTATTAACATTAACTAATTCCCCTTGTCGCACCTACTTCATGGTATTAATTTTTTGTGATGCAGTTATTTATGGTAACTTAATTGGTCAGTATAAAATATACATTTAATAATTTCTTATAAATGTAAATATTTGGACAATTTATGAAAAAAATCAATAGAATGGTGTGATAGCTTTATTATATTATATAATTGCTGTAATTGTTTCTTTTTTTGTAATAAAATTTCAGATAAAGACACTGGCAACGTCAGGTTCGCTTGCAGCGGCTCCATTATAGCTAAACGCGTTGTTCTAACAGCTGCACATTGCGCTTTAGCCAAGCCTGAAGGATATAAGCTGTAAGAACACCCTACTTCATACATAATCAACAATAGTAGTATCAATTTGCTCCCTTAATTCATTACATTTCTGGTCAATAGGTCAAGTGTTGTTATTGGTGAATGGGATATAAGCCAAAGTCCTGATTGTAACGAATACTTCTGCGCTCCAGCAACTCAGGCGATTAAGGTAGAGAGTGTGTCTGTTCACCCCGGGTATGAGCAAAAGATATTCAGACACGATATTGCCATGATAATACTGAAAGACGAAATCAAATACTCCGGTAAGTTTTGTAGACCTTTTGAATCTATAATTATTTAGTTCCGTAGAAGTTCAAACAACTCGTAAAAAAATCATGAAAAAAAATTGTTTCTTTATGACAAGCATATTTCGAAAAGGGCATTTGACAAATTAAAAATAAAATAATACGATCCCTGTGGTTCTTTCTTTGGCAGACTTCCAAATGGGCGACTTGATAGAAAGTGGTCACCACCGCCCATAGACATTGGCACTGTCGGAGATATCTATATTTTGAGTGATACTCACTGCTTATTACATTATTAATTTATAAATATATAATTTTACCTGTTCGTAGTCGGGAAGGGAAGGTAATTATTGAAAATTTCATTGTATAGTACAGTAATGCGTGATTTCAAATTTGTCCTTGTACAAGGTTAACTTATTATGTTAGCTGATAGTAAATCTTGACACTAATTTGATATGCTTTTATTTCAGTGACAGCGGCTCCGATCTGTTTGAATGATAAGCCGGAAATAGTGATCAACGAACGCGCTTCGCTGGTCGGCTGGGGAAAACTCTCAGGACAAAACAATTTGGTACAATTTGTGTAATACTATTAGTTTTATAGCCTTGCATTCGAAATTTTATATATAGTTTGTAAATATTTAATATAGTTTATATATTTGTTAGTATTCATTTAGTATTATTTAAATGTTATATCTTAGCATCATTTTTACTAAATATACTATATCAAATTTATTTATAAGGGGCGGCAAATATGAATACAAGACAGTTTAAATATTATGCTATGTAATACTGCGAAATATTTTTTATTTCGCAGTATTACACAATAGCATTGTATTAGTTAATACCAGCTAACCTGAAATTATTTTAAGTAAACATAAAATAAAGAAAGGTTTCGTTCATGACTTATTTCTTTATTCAGTCGATCAGTATTATCCAAAAGACTTTTTAATTTGATTGTAATTATTATTTTTCACCGCTGTTCTAAACAAATAGTTTGTTTGATTTAATATAAACAACACTATACCTATTCACTATACTCGTAAGTATATACTAAGGTAGGATTTATTCATTTAGATAGTCAATTCATAATAAAAATTTTGAATATTTAGAAGCAAAATATAATATTATATTTAAAAAAAAGGGTAAATAGTTTCGATTGGCAACATTTTTTACATATCAGACAGATGCATGGTGAGTGTGTGCGACACAAGATTACGCACACAATTTTGTAAATGATGCTTCCATTCATTGAATTTTCTTTACGTGTCTCCTTTTTTCTTTTAATATTCTTATTTAATATATATATTTTTATATTATATTATGTATGGTGATAGTTTTCTTTTATAGACATTTGAGGATTAGGAAATGAAGTTCAAAGTAATATAAGCGTTTTTATAAATGCGATTTTGGGAACATTTAGTAAAGCTGTTTGCGTGTTTGTTTTAGATTGGACGCCAACAACAGTTAGATGTACCATTAGTATCTCTAGAGACATGTGAGCGTATATTTGGTGAATCGGTTCCCATTCACGAAGGCCAGCTATGTGCAGGGGGTGAAGAAGGGAAAGACGCTTGTTCCGGGTTTGGTGGAGCGCCTCTATTACTGAAGAGAGACGGTCAATATGTTCAAGTATGTATACTGCTATTATAAAAATATTCAATACTATAAAATATAAGCTTTACGTGTAAAACTGTATTATATATTATCAAAAAATATAATAAATTTACTGATATTGAAAAAAAGAAGAGAAAACTGAGACAGAAATTTGGTGTTTTTCGTAAACTATTCATAACACCTTTTCGTGCCATAGGATACTTTATGTTTATAAACAACATTTGTTATTGTTATATGATGGAAAGAGGATTCAGGCTAATTAAATTAGACTATTTCAATTCAATCATGTTAAGTACTAAAATAGTTTTAAAAAATATTTATCAAGAATAATAATAATTATAAGAAAAATAATATAAAAATATATAATATATAAACGCAAATAATTTATGAATTTATAATACGTTTTGGTTATATGTATATGTACTTTATATTATTTTATTTAATAGTTGGTTAAGTAAAATATTTACTTAAATAAAAAGCCAAGACGTAATGTGGTATTTTTTTTTTCAGGTCGGTATTGTGTCATTTGGATCTGAAAACTGCGGAAGTGAGGGCGTCCCGAGTGTGTACACAAACATAGCTCATTATTACAATTGGATCGTGGATAATTTGCCATCTTGAGTCTATTACATATTATTAATATACATATATTGCCAGTGTTATTAATACAAATAAATAAGTGAGTCTAATAAGCATTATTATTATATTTTATTATTTAATGTCTTCAATTGAATTTATATTTAAATTGGTTTAATAATATCTCGTACTAGTTTACACTCGTTGCTTTGCCCGCGTGTGTGCGAAGAGGACAGACGTAGATGTTGTCCTTTTCTGTACCCTACGTGTTTATATATGCAAAATTTCATGATGATTGGTTCGGTAGTTATGACGTCACAAACAAATTCACTTTGCACTTCCCTTCATCACCATAGTTAATGCTCTAAAAAATATCATGTTAATAAGTTATAAAAGTGGTTAATAGTCTTATTTATTTAATTTATTTTCTATTTAGTCTTATATTGTGTATTGTGAAAACGTAACAAACGAAATCGCATTTATAATATTAGTTATGATTATTCTATGTTCAAAATATATTCTATAATTTGACAGAACAATTCTATAATAATTTTTTTATAGATTTCATATTTACAAATAAAGAGTCTAATAAATTAAAGAAATTGTATATTGTTCGGTGATTAATTCAATGCGTATTTCTTGGACTAATATTCATAAGGTTCTTCAGAGCAATGTAATTGTAATATCGCCCACATGGTTGAGAGTCAGTCAGCATGGAGCAGAGAGTGCCGATGAGGTCTACTTGAGCGTAGTCCTGAATCTCTTGGTTGTATTCCTGAAAAATAACATATTTTGATTTATAAAATGATAGGGGTTTTTAAAGCATATCGATAGAAATACAAAGATACTATTAAACTACGCTGATACCTATTCTATCTAGATATAAGGGTTAATTTTTTTGTCGAAACGCGATTATCTCAGGAAGTTCCAATCCGATTTGAAAAATTGTTTTAGCATTTATATAATCTATAATATATAATCTATATATATATATATATATATATATATATATATATATATATATATATATATATATATATATATATATAAGCAACTAAGTGAAATACCACTCATCACGAGATCTCAAGACATTCCGCCCGGAGAACGGATTTTACGCAAAACCTATACAAAATACATTTTTCTTATGTGCCTGTGCGAAGCAGGGACGATTTAGTTAATCGTCCCTGCTCCCCTCGTCCCTCGTCATTAGTTATAATTTTAGTCTACGTCTGTTATTATTTGCATTTTCAATAATATGCGGAGACTTAATTGGTTTTTGTGTATTTTAAATGGGTCAGTTATTTATTAATGATAATTGTATGTCTACCTCATTAATAAACCATAAAAATAATTACTTACTCCATTAACTGTCACGGTTGGAATAAAATTTGGTTTTACTAAGCTAGTGAAGTATTCGGATTCGAGCTGCAAAATTGTTCCTTCGCCCGACGACACACAGCGCTCTACATGCTCAGTCGATAGATTTGACTTCTCTATACACTGTAAGAACAATAATGAACTTATATGAAAAACAATTCTTAATCACTTCTCGTTTAAATATAAATTTAGTCCGCATATCTCGGAAACGGTTAACGATTTGGTTCGAATTTTGTATTTAGACAGGGTTTTGCTATTTAAGTTTATCTATTTAGGTGTATACCCTGAAAAAACGCAGTTCACGTTAAATATCATACATAAGACACATACATAATTACATAAAAACTGAATAAATTAGATTCACATGTTTTTCAGTTTCACATTCAGTTCTTTTAAAATACAATTGTAGTTTCTATATATTACAAAAAATGATGGAGTTAAGTGCTAAAATCTCACGATAATCTATTTTCTATGATTGTAAAGAAATACATACTTATTCTATTATAATACGACCTGTTACCAGCTCGCTTATATAAATACATATTCCACGAAATTCACTTGATGGTAGGGCTTTGTGCAAGCCCGTCTGATGAGGTACCACCCACTCATCACATATTCTACTGCCAAACAGCAGAAGCATTACACAGCATTAGTATTAGCGGTAGTAACTAATTACTAACTGGCGGCCCATTTTACCGTTCGTCTACCAAATACAATTAAAAAAAAATCCAGTCCAGTGTTATTATATAACAACCATCGAAACATAATTTTGCTTATAAAATATTAGTCAGATTAAAAGCGTACATCAAATCTACCCTGTGAACCGGCCTCGGTGTGCATTTCGCACACAACATATGCCAATTTCTTTTTGTCGCTTTGACTCTTCATCTGATGCAAGCTGCAGTCTTGTACCATATTGCCTAAGCATTCTGCTGAACCGTGCTGACATTCGAACCCTTCATCGCCGTAATTAATGCTCTGAAATGTTTCATGTTAAGAAATTATAATAGTTTTATTTGTGTGTTTCTACTTAGCCTTATTTATTATCTATGAAAATGTGTTAAGACTCCCTATAAATTTGACTCGTTTAAGATTATATGGCTGAATATATTTGTGATCATATCAATGAGCAATGTTATTTCTAATAAATAATAAATTGACATTTTAAAGTATTCATTAATCTTATTTTTTTTTCTTATCTACAAAGTCATTATTAAATAAAATTTGCGAGATATCTTGACTGGTTTATATTTTGGTCATATAACCATATTTAAAAGAAAATGTTTTAATACTTTTTTTATCCATGATAAGTAAAGAACCAAACAATCAAAGACCATACAATCTAATTCGTTATTCATTAAACAAACATGGAATACGCCAAATATGGATTATTAGAATTAAAACAAAAATAATTTGATTTATTTTTTATAAAATTCAGCCAGAATAGCTTGCCATCAAAATATTGCAATTACAAATGCTGATAAATGAATATCATAAATAATAACATGTTTTATTACCCTTGATTTTCCAAATGGAATGAAGCTTAGCTTCAAATGTTCATGCAGTAAATGAAAGGCTGGTAGCAATTGATTTAAAATGAAGGATTTACTGTCAGGGCAATTGCTCTCATAGTAAACCGACAAATGTATCTGGAAAATAAAAATTAGGTTGCCTTAAAAGTATTTTTTTAAACTGGCAATACCGACATAGAAAAAATACCATACAGGCAGTATATTGGATTGTAGCTCAATTGAAAGTTTTGTTAAATATTATCGATAGATCAGACTCCAATCAAATCAGACCAAGCAAACATGCAATAAAATCTAAATTCAAGTGAAAATATGATTTGATATGCTGATTTTTTTTGAGACTGGTACACTGGTACACTGGTACTGGTGGAAGACAAAAATATTGAAAATTATAAATATTTTTTTGTACTTATTTATATTATAAAATGGTTCCTAATCTATTTTTGGTTCCTCTCAAACTAAGAGAGTTAAGTAAATAAAATAACGTTCATATTGATGATTCAGTAAGGACAAGTCATTTTATATGTATAGGTTGAATGCGCTGTTCAAAATTTTTCGACAGTTTGTGTTTAGATTTATTATAAGCTAACGGGTCTTGCAATTTCACGACGACATATACTCGCACGTATACACATGTCATGTCTGGCCAATATGCGTTATTAGTTGTTGAGGCAGGACAACTTTTACTGCTCTACTTTATACATATATCGACCTCGCCTGCGGGACTAAGCGACATTCAGTGAAATGTTTGTATATATTTAGATTAAAAACAGGTTTCATGTTTGAATCTCATTCGCGGCTTTTTATTTTATAATCCATGCATATATTTATATCAACAGAATGATACTGTATTTTGATTTTAGATAGAGCCGGCCTTACGTTGTTGCCTTATATAATTATACATACAGGTCTGTGGTAAGCAAATTTATATTAGCTTTACAACAACATAATATTTAATCGATATAAGTATGTATTTACGAAAGAAAAATAGTATATGTATATCAGTTGTCTGGTTTCCATAGTACAAGCTCTGTACAAGCTTAATTTGGAATCAGATGGCCGTGTGTGAAAAATGTCCCAGGATATTATATAACTATAACTGCGGCGTTGGTCTAAAGGTTAAATATAAGGCCGCAAGCCGCAGGTCGACCTAATAAAAAAGTCAATAGGTTTTTCTGTCAAAGATTCTTAGTAGAAGCCCAGAGTCTGTTGGTGGTAGGGCTTTGTTCAAGCTTGTCGGGTAGGTACCACCCACTCATCAGATATTCTACCGCAAAAAAGCATGGTATTGTTGTGCTCCGGTTTGAAAGGTGAGAGCCAATGTAATGTAATAACAGGTACAAGGGATATAACATCTTAGTTCCAAAGGTTGGTGGCGCAATGGCGATGTAAGCGATGGTTAACTTTTCTTACAATGCCAATGTCTATTGGCGTTGGTGACCACTTACCATCAGGTAGCCCATATGCTCGTCCGCCTACCTATTACATAAAAAAGTCTGGTAGTTCGAAGTGTATACACCCTTATGTCTCGGAAAACGTGTAAAGCCGTTAGTCTTGCGCCTGAACTCTTTCCGGTCGTGTTGGATTGCCGTCCCAACGTATTATGATATTGATAGAATAGAGAGTGCATCTCTGTTTGCGGATACACTTGTGCACTGCCATATGACCCGTGCAATTTCCTAATCTCTCTTGAGATTGGCTGCCGTGGTCGAAATTGGTCAGGAAGACATCATGATCTTATCATTAAATAAAAAATTAAAAAGAAATTTTAAATTGCTATTTCTAAAATCTCTTTGAGACAACCTCGTTTTCGTCAAAGCAGAAATCCTTCAGCTAATAAGCACACCTAATACTTGACATGGTCATAAAATTGTTTCACCGTCATTTAAAATTAAGTATTTTACAAACGGCAAACCTTCATGGGTAATTTGGATAAATGTATTCATTTTCACTCTAGTGGGTCCGTCACAGCGATTAGTACTATTAACCGTGCGGATAATGACTGTTAATACATATTATACACATATTTGTATGTATAAAACATATATATTTACATATATATAAAGTGGTCAGCTCGAATTTACGTAATATAAGAATAAATGATACAATCTTTTTAGAAACAGACAGTTATTTTTTGTTTCATATATAAATTATAAACCAATTCTAAAATTAACGGTACGTTGACTTAAATAATAATCGTTATTATACATATGCCATACATATTTATTATATTCATAAATAAATAATCATATAAGAAATAAAATATTTTAGTAGATTTGCGTTTTCATTCTTTAGTTATATTAAAGGTAATAAATAATGCAATAGTTGACTTACCTTTCGTGGCGAAGCAAAAGTAAAATGCTCCAAAGTTATTAATAATAATAAAAACTGCAATTTTAGTTGCACCATTTTTTACTTGTCTATATTTTCTTAATCACAAAAAATATTTACTAAAAATAAATTACGACACGTCGTACCAAAACTATATATATTCAATTGTGCAAACACGTGTGTATGGTTCAATTACTATGCTAGTTGTTGCGAGAACGCAGCTAGTTGCTCCGTCTGATCACACACCAATATGCTAGCGTTAATATAAAAATAAACAATTGTAATACAATATACTTATACTACAACCTTTATAATATGAAAGTATTATAAGTAATATATGTATTTATCATCAGTCTTTCGACAATTGTATAAAATTTTTACCTTCTCTGATGACGAAAAAGCATACAAGTAATCTGGCGTCTGAAGGATAATATTATAGGGAACCTATAAATATAAATAATTGAAAGCAGATCCTTTCTCTTCGTATCAGAATCTTAAGTTAGTATCTGTTTCAACAAATACATAGTATATGAATATGATATTATTTCACTTACTTGTAAAAATGTTAATGGAGTTAATATTTTTCAAAATATCATTCCAATTTGAGTGTACAGCGCATACACGAATGTAATAGATAGAATTAATATCCAATAAGGCTGTATAAGGTATATTACAAACGACACAAAACCTATTACTATAAAAAAATAAATTATTTCCATCTAATTTTCGAATACATTTTGTTGTCACGAGAGAATTACGTAAACATATCTTAATGACGTTTCATTGACGTTGTACGTAAAAACAGTTTTTAATTTCAGTATAGGCACGATTTTATAAGTCCGAAAATAGACAGAAAATAAATTTGTTAAAAGATACATACAAAATGTATTCAAAGATTTTAAAATTTGGATTCAAAGATTGCGAAGCCACGGGCGGAAACTAGTAAGACAATAGTCTTTGAAATCAACTGAGATTAAGTTATTATTAGGTAAAATTATTATAAATTGTTGAATGTTTTTCCTTATCTAGTTTAAACTTTCACTGCGTGAAAAAGGGGAGATATGAGCAGCGCTTGAATGGCTTAAAACAGCAAAGCTTTGTGCGATGATACTTCAAAAGGCAATGACTTTATCCTTAATGAATACTCTTATAGGTCTGCTGTAATATATTACTTTGCTCAAATATGTTCAGTAGATTTAATAATACCTGCAAACGAGTAAGCGACACATTTACGGATTTATACAGCGCAAATGGCAGTTACATATATGCACAGGAAACAATTCATAATGTAGGACAAAAAGCGTTGTCCAATTGGGTATCTTAACGAGATCCTGTAATACAAAATTGTCGACCGATCGTTCGTTCGCTTCATTTCTGCCTGTACATTTAACACAATAATTTATTGGAAAATGAAATATGCAATTTGTCTCAAATTGCATGTATATTTTGTAACGAACTTACTATAAGATATTTCTTCTTAGTACATGAATACATGAGCCGAGATGGCCCAGTGGTAAGAACGCGTAAATCTTAACCGATGATCGTGGGTTCAAACCCGGGCAAGCACCACTGAATTTTCATGTGCTTAATTTGTGATTATAATTCATCTCGTGCTTTACGGTGAAGGAAAACATCGTGAGGAAACCTGCATGTGTCTAATTTCACTGAAATTCTGCCACATGTGTATTCCACCAACCCGCATTGGAGCAGCGTGGTGGAATAAGCTCCAAACCTTCTCCTCAAAAAGAGGAGAGGAGGCCTTTAGCCCAGCAGTGGGACATTCACAGGCTGTTACGGATACGGACATGAATACATACACACACTTCTGCATTATAATATGCAGTTGGCTACCATCACATGTTAAAAGTGTAATCTATACACAGGTATCTTACCAGGTGATAGGGCTTTATGCAAGCCTGTCTGGGCAGGTACCACTTCAATTCATATTCTACCGCCAAATAGCAATACTTAATATTGTCGTGTTTGCGTTGGTAGACTGAGTGACCCAGTAGGTACAAGGAATATAACATCCTATTTGCCAAGGCTGGTGGCTCATTGGCGAAAGCGGTGGTGACTACTTACCATCAGGTGGCCCATTTGCCCAGCCATCAATGTTATAAAAAAAACTCGATAGATTTTAATCCTAAATTCATCATAGCATCATTGACAATGTATTTTATACGATATTTTCTCTCTTCGCCAACTTCTTATTCTTCTCGAAATGTTGATCTATTATTGAACATATCGGCCTTCCAGAACCGATGTGAGAGTTTTCTGTTGTGTATAAATAATTAATATCAGATTGTTGTTGTTGCGAGCTCGTTTGTAAATTGGCGATCGAACGTTGATACTCAGATCTGACTTCCTCTTCGTAATTATGTATTCGCGATTCGGACCGAGAAGTTTGTTGTATATAGTTATCTTTTGTTTCTGAACAGAATGTTCTGTAAATGTAATGGAATAAAATATTAAGTAATAATTAAAAAATAATTCAAATGTTTTTTTCAGCGTTGCGATCGTGTGGGTAGGTGGGTATTGTTTTCTGTAAAACAACATATAAAAATGACGTATAAAGATAATACTAATTGTTATCAATTAATACTTCCGGTCCTACATATACGGCTAGTTCGGATACATCTTGATGATTATTTATAAGTATAGATTAAAACTTCTGTTTAACAATTTAATTAGTAATTTCATAATCAAATAAATAGTTGATTCATATTTGTTTATACTTGGAACATTTTATTATATATTATTCTATTTATTAATGGCGCCTTCTGCTTGTCAGCTTCCGGCGCAATTAATAAATAGTGCTTATTGTTTATTTATATTTTCTCAAATTATGTCGATTAATCAATGCTATAATAATTTTGTTTTATTATGTATAATGTAAGGATTAAGCTACTAGAATCTTATTTTACTGATCTGGCTAGGTTATCTGCTGCTTATCAACTTCCGGTGTAATATATTAATTTTTAATATTTAATGTTACATAATCCTGTATTATTAAATAATATTTGTCCGTAAATAATCATTAGAATAATTAAGATAAACAATGTTTAATATTATCTTTTAAGTTTGTAAATTTAGTATTAAATTAGGTCAAGATGTTTTTGTATAAATACCGCCAGTTTAAATATATCGGGCATTGGTATTGTAACCGTTGTAACGAGCATTACAAGAGTTTTCTTATATAACGTATCGTCATTTTCGCCGCCACCCTGGTAATCCACCTTCTATATAATATAGAACTACATTTAAAGATATGATTAAAGGTTATCATTACTTTTCCAATATTAAATTTTATAAAAATGATAGCTAAATATATTATTTAACTGAAGTAATACTTTTCAATTTTTGTTTTAGTGTTTTTAAATACAACTAAAATTAACTATTAAATGAAAGATAAAAAATAAAATTCTGATACTTGTTAAGTTAAGCATTAAATGCTTATTTTAAACTTTTGCGATCAATTTTTTTGCTTTCAAAAGATGAGCTGATTTTCCCCTAAACAAATTCAATTTTCAAAGTATTTATTAAGTCTTACCTGGGTACCCAATTTAACTTATTGTGAGTTCTAACTTCACGAAATTCATCTTTGAATTTTTCTTTATCCCAAAGCGGTTGAGGTTTACTGAATGGAAGTCGCCATTCTTCGATATTCGGTTTTCGTGAACGCACCTAAACTTAAAAATATATTTTTGTACTTTCGTCTTAATGTTTTAATAATTATATGTGTCTATTTCTCTATTTGATCACATTTGTGATTTTATTCATCTCGTGCTTGATGGTGAAGAAAAACATCGTGTAAAAACTTGCATTTTACTAATTTCACTGAAATTCTGCCACATGTGTATTCCACCAACCCGCATTGGAGCAACGTAGTGGAATAAGCTCCAAACCTTAAGCACCTCAAAAAAGGAGAGGACGCCTTAGCCCAACAATAGGAAATTTACAGGCTGCTACTGTACGGCCATTATTCCGTATTGAATAAAATGTGATCCACTAAACTGAATCAAGTTTACTTACCCAAGGGGTATTTGAATAAATATAATATGTGAGAATGTCCTTTGAGTTCGATGACCTCCTTAACACATCAGATGTAAACGGTCTATGATGTAATCTGTTAGTGGTTAAATATGGATCTAAATATTTTTCAAAACCTTCGTATGTAGTGTCCAACTGCTCTATTTCTTTATAAAAGGGTTCTACTTTTGGCTGGAAAAATATCGGTACAATACATTTTTTATATAATATTTAAAAAAATATGTATATAATAGGGAGAATATTAATGGCCTCACATATATCACTCATAAACATTGTTTAGCGGGTGATTAGTTAAACAATGCTGTCTTCTTCTTTCGAATGTCAAATCAATAATGACAGATAGGGAGACATGAGTGCTTAACTAAGTAATCAGTCACTAGACAATATTTATAAGAAATTGGAATTATTGGTCATTTTTCAAATTTCAATAATATTTAAAAATCGTTAGCCAATTTTTATTATATACCTATATTAAATGGAAAAATATAGTTTATTAAATTATCTGATGGATTCTCTTACCAGTTCTAGCGGCAAGGAAGCAGGATGCTTGAACTGATCCTTGTCGGTAACCAATCGACATGGTTTTATGGGTTTTGTATATGAACTCTTCATCTCTGTTGTACCATGTACTTTTTGGGCTGGTGTTCTATCAGCGAGCTGTTTAAATTTTAAAATCAAATGATTTCCTAATTTGCAATACAATAAAATCTAGTGTTACAATTAATTTATTAACTACTTATGTAATCATCTGAAAATTTGTTGTGTCTTAACATTATTCATTTATGTTTATTTTATTTTAGGCAAATATTACATTACAATTAATAATAATTGCATACATTTTCTGAACATCGAATACTTATATTGTACAAATTAGACCGCTACGAATATGTTTGACGAACAAACGATGATGTACTTACCACACAGCTGTGATCTAAGTAAATATTATTGTACTGTTACCTTCTTACTAGGCGGGTAAATAAAAAAGTTTTCATCGCAAAAAGTATGCTTATTAAATCTACACGCTTCAGGTATTTTGTATCTATAGTCCAGATTTGTTTGTGTGCGTAATAAATCGAGTGTTATATTGTAGTCTCTGTTGTAATCATTTTCTTCATCAACTGGCGATCTCTGTTAAATTAAATAGATCTATTAACACATGTACGGTCACAAAAATATGTATCGGTTGACGATACATTTTTATATTAAAAATTTATGTTTTTTAGCCACGTTCTTGTGCATTTTATTTACCGAAATATAGGTAAAAGTAGTCCATGATTTGATGTAAAAGTTCTGGTCGATTCATCTGTCTAGATAATAAATAATGATATAGCAACCAAATAATTATAATATTCAATATTAGTAATTGCTTCAATTAATAATTATTTTAAGTAAAAATGAATTTAGTGGTGTTCAGCGCTTAAAACTGCAATTTTAAGATTCACGCCTTTTAACATTAATGTCAGTTGTGGTGGTTTGCTTGTTAAGACGTTACGGGACGTCGAAAGGGGGTTCATTCGTTTGAGACACGAAAGTGAATGCTTGTTGCCGCGATGCATCAAAGTCACCGCGTTTCCGCTTTTTAATTACTCTTGATCTTTACAAAACTCTGTATTTTCTTAAAACTGTGTTCGTAACCAAATTTTTTTTAATATATAATAGGAAGGTGGACGAGCATATGGGCCACCCGATGGTAAGTGGTCACCAACGCCCATAGACATTGGCATTGTAAGAAATGTTAACCATTGCATACATCACCAATGCGCCACCAACCTTGGGAACTAAGATGTTATGTCCCTTGTGCCTGTAATTACACTGGCTCACTCACCCTTCAAACCGGAACACAACAATACCAAATACTGCTGTTTTGTGGTAGAATATCTGATGAATGGGTGGTACCTACCTAGACAAGCTTGCACAAAGCTCAACCACACTAAATACGCGCTTAACTTATTTTATCCAACTTTTATTTCGTATTATAACGCGATCACTCTGATAACGAGACGCCTCTCCTAGCTCCGTCAAGGATATATTTTTTAATAATTTGGATATGATACTTACAACGAAACAAAATAAATTAAAATAAGTAATTTATACATATAATAAAAATGTAACTGATCGCTATCTTTACATGGAAGATATATAAGTAAAACTTAACGGAGGCCTATATCAACGCGATAGAACCCAAAACAATGATTGTTAGATTTTTGTCTGTTTGTTTGTGCGCGTTAATCTTAGGAACGGCTTAACTGATTTGGGTGCGGTTTTCACTAATGTATTGTGTTAAACTTCACTTAACATTTAGTGTTTGTTTTATTTCAATTGGTTTAAAAATAAAAAAAAATATGTTAATTTGAAGAATTATGTCGAACATACATTCGTTAAAAAGGCTATAAAATAACCGTTCAGTTGAATTGGTGTGAAACTGTAGCTACCTATACCTATAGTTTGTAAAATGATGACGATTTAAAGCTTATAGGATCAAAACAAAGTTACAAAATTGACTGTTTCAGAGGTTTAGATAATTCCAATGTAAGTTGAGATCAGATCTATATGATCAACCATATTAAATAGGGTTCAACTTATGCTGGACATACGTCGGGTTAAACGTGCCCACGGGTATATGCAAAGCGCGCCGACTGCCGTTAGTTGATAATAATGTTTTAAATATTCAGATTTACTTATCAGTTTTAAAAGACATAATTTCCTGTAAAGGTATCATTTGTACAGGGACATTCAAGTATGTCGGAATAGATTTAAGGGATGCTGTTTCTCATGGCCAACCATTTTTTACTGAGGCGAAAACCAATGAATTCTAAATATCCCATAAAAATAAAACTAAAATTTTGTATATACTGAAATATTATAAGTCTGCTCTTAGTGATTTCTTTAACTTATACGAGGGTGAAATCTGTTCTCACGGTAGCATGTGAAAGCGATCCCGTGGCGCTCCTCGTTAAGACGGAAAGGGTACCGCTGGTTTTTTTAGTGGGTATACCGATGTTCGGGGCGCACTCGGCGCCTTGGACAAAGGCGAGAACACCTTCCCCCCTCCCCATTGTTCCTGTGGGGGAAACGCGTAACGCGTTTTTCCAGCGTTATAAAAAAGGGGTGAAATCAGTGGACACAGCTATTTTATAATATGCAAGACTAATAAGATTTGAACTTACTAGCGCTTTCAATATATCCGGCGAGGGTCTCCATTGTCTTCCCAATGTTTCACTTGAAATTCCAGTTTTGGGGAAATTTTTTATAGGATAATTAAGATGTACCGTATCCCAAGAGGTCGGAGGCAGTCTATTTGGATAATTCGCTTGCATATTAGTTATATTTCACAGTGCGATTTAAATTAAGTTCGTTCTATGTTACACAGTGCCTTGTAGATATTAAAACTTTTGTTGCCATGAGAACCCTTCAACTAATTACTTAAACTTAAATCGATTAAACACTGCTAAACTACCGTTTTATTAATTTTGCTTCTTTATAAAATTATTTTTTTAATGTTTTTATTTTTAAAGAATCGATTGTAATGCATGTTTTTATATATGCCTGTAATCTATTTATAATATCCTTTCATATTTTTATTTTATATGGTACCAATGATGGCGAATATTCTATCTGTATGCCGAGGGTGAGTTTTTTTTTAATTTTTCAAAACGTCATCGCTATAACGTTAATTGCGATTTGTATGGAATTCCGATTAATGTCGCTAGACGGCGCTGTTTTTATTCGTTTTCATTCTTCACACATTCTATTTTCGCAATTTAGAAAGATATATTCGGTAAGAAAATAAAAATAAAATATAAATTTATTGTTTGGTAAAAATTGTTTTTATTTTTCACAAATGACTGAAATTGTTATCAAAACACAATATACGTGTTAGCTAACCTTAAAATACAAGACTGCAATAAATACAAAACCGTACTTAACACAGTATTACGACGAATTGATAAACACCGTCGCCAATTAAACATCTTAGACAAAATTATTGTAATCATTATACGTATGTATATTTTTATAAAGACAATTTATTTGTAACAAGAGAGACAATTCGCTGTAATACAATGTATTTTGTTTGATATTCAGATATGTGGCATTTGAGTTATTTATTAACAAACACATTAATTAGATAACTGTAATTGAAATACGCAGTAAAATATAAATAAGCTGAATTTACGTATTAATATTATTTTATCTATTAATAATTAAAACCTAGTGCATATATGTCCTATATAATAAAAAGGAAGTAAGAGAAATGTTTATTTGGTAACACTCAATTGTTAAATGTATTGTTTGTAATTATTTAGGTATTTATATTACGAATATTGTACACAAACATTCCAACTTTACTCTTTATTAGAAAACGTTTATTAATGATATTACATAGTTTGTCTCTTTCTTTCAAGTTAAGACTTATCCTTGAAATGACTATGAAAAAACATATTTTGGTTAAAAGGTACATTTCATAAATTGTATAAATAAGACCGTAATAAATATCCTGCGGTTCATTAGAATTTCAAGGTCGTTTTTTTATATTATAATTACGATGCATATTTAGGAAACAGTGTTGAACTTTAATTCAAAATCCAAACAATAATTAAGCGCTACAGCGCTTTGAAAGCTGTTAAATGTTGTTCAGTTGTAATTTAATCAATAAAATTATACGCACTAAACTATTATTATGAAAGTTCAAACGACTTTCTAAATTTTACACAGGAAATAGACGATAATAATAAAGTTTTTTTCAATGTTAATCGTATAAATGGTATTCTGTGTCATTTATTGAAGTTGCAACCGAAATTTTAAACATATTTTAATATTTGGTAGCTATTTGGAATTCACAATTTTTACTATTAACTATATTAATCGGTTTATTATTGTTTTAATTACATTGTGAATTCCAATAGAACCTATGGAAATATTCAAAAATCGAAACTATAAAAAAACATTTGCTCATGTAGACCTTGCCTTATCACCTTTTTGTAAAGATTATTTGGTAAGCATTCTGCACATCTAATAAAAACGAAATTGTTATGTCCTTGTACCTGAATTTTTTTTTTCCTTCAATGATGAATGTTGATTTTATTCATAAAATAAAAGTATAAGTTATATTTTTAAGTATAAATGTTTCGAACTAATATTCTTTTTACGGCATAATAGTTTAATTACATTACAAAATAATGATGATTTGAAATAAAAATGCCACCATATCTGAATATATTAATTGATGAATAAATGTTAGCGGTTTAATTGTTACATTTATGGCGTTTTTAAAACATTTTTATCGTTGTTTTTGGTATTAAATATTTTACTTGACTTTTTGTTATATCTTTTTTTTTGTATTTTTTAAAACCATATTTAGTCCAAGTCAACTAAAAGTAGTTACTAGTTTTAAAGATGTGACATTATTCTCTGCCAAAATTTATTCATCATTCGTCCGAGCCGTACACTTCCTTAAACTATACATAAATAAATTATATTAAGAAAATCCTCTACGAATATACAAAATTAATACAAACTTACATTACTAATACAAATTACATCACAGTTCAATAAACAAGTTAGCGTTTATAAAAGTTAGAATAGACGTTCAAATGAAATTTAGAACTAGAAAAACTTTCAGATACTACTAAAAACTAAAAACAACAATTTGGTGAGTTTTTTCAGTGTACATTTTGTAATTTAGGAACATATACATACATACAGCCGAATAAAAAGCTACCTTTTTAAGGTAACGATCGTCGGTTTAAGTTAATTATAAAATAAAACAACTTATTATAAAACTTACACCACACGAACTAATTAAAAACACGCGTAATACAAATGTACAAAACATTTGAGAGGATCATGATTATTCAGTCGAAGTATATAAAATGTTAAACACTAATGGGGTAAAAAAGCTACATGGAAAATACATTAATTAGTACGCAAATACGTGAAGCGGTAGCAAGGCTTGAAAAATACTGCCTAGACGCAATTTACTTATACAAGACTACAATAATGGTAGACAGTTGGTTAATATCGTCGATATATCACTATTCGATGACAAAAATATATTTTCCACTGTCAAATATAATATATTTTCTAGTAATGAGCACGTCGACAACCTTAGTACTTATCGTCGTAAAAGACGATTACAGCATTTATAGTCGTACAAAACTTTTGTAACATTATTGAGAAGTTTGTTCCGCACTTTATCCGTTTTCAATGAGTGAGATTTCTGCTTACGACGCTAGTGAGAGAGTCATTTACGGATAAGATAGCAGCGCCTGCTGAGGCCACGCGATTTTAGCGTCTATCCTCTTATAGGCAAGAATGAAGTTTTGTCCACTTTTTTCCGACATTACCTCTTGTGGGCAATCATTTTCATTCAACATTGTTTCTGGAAAAGAAATAAAACATATTTTATGATGGAATAAGCTCAAAGCCTTCTTCTCAAAAAGAGGAGGGGAGGCCTTTAGCCCAGCAGTGGGACATTCACAGGCTGTTACGGTATGTTTTATGAATTTGTTCATCACTATCATTAATTATATACTATTACTAGTTTAAGCAAAGGTGTTTTAAAAACTATTCAAAGACTAATTCTTGTGTATTATAATTTATCTAGCATTAATTTGTAGTAGTTTAATATCTCATTTTTCAATATGTTATTTAAAAAAAAAAAAAAAAAACAATTAATTAATTTAATAGAGAAAAGGTTGAAGATTAGTCTTTTTCTATTTGTTTTAAAATGAAGTAAGACTTTTTTTTAATGAGAGAAAATAAAATGAATGCATTTATTCCGAATTGTTTTAGGCTAAGAGTTTTTATATTAAATGATTA
The DNA here is from genome assembly GCF_905147045.1 of Nymphalis io. Classification (NCBI taxonomy): domain Eukaryota; kingdom Metazoa; phylum Arthropoda; class Insecta; order Lepidoptera; family Nymphalidae; genus Nymphalis; species Nymphalis io. The sequence continues at coordinate 8,302,991 of NC_065894.1, read as the reverse complement.
GCTAATATAAACTACCTTATAAACGATATAATACATAAATATTTTCATTATCATAATTTATAAAATAGCCATGGGGAGTACTCTTTTATTAGTGATTGTGTCTCAACGTGTAAATTAATCTAATAAAAATAAAAAATAATCTTCTGATTGCGATTTCATAACTTACATTGCTTATTCGTAAGGGGATTTTCTTTCCGATAAAAAGAAATACCTACTGATTTTCGTCTTTTATTATTGTAACAGCCTTTTTATAGCAAATGGGGATGAAAATCTTTATGCGCATAGCATGTAGGTTTTTATTATATAGTTTTTACGAAGTCGCTCACCCTGTCCGTCGTGCAGCGCGAAGAGCGCGTAGTCCTGCGGGTTGGTGATGTGCGCGGCGTGCGCCAGCGCGCGGCACAGGTCGCGCGCGCGCGCGCCGGGGCGGCACGGCAGCGCCACGCGGCGGATGGACCCGCGGCACTCGTCCGGCAGCGCCACGCGCACCACGGCCACGCCGCAGCCCTCGCGCGCGCTCTCCGCCGAGCCGCGCCGCCACTGCAACACGCCCTCATTGCTAGCCCCGCGACTCGACACGCGACAAACGCTCGACGTTCTGAGCCGACGTGCGATATGGGCGAGCTCACTCGGAGCCCGGGAAGGTTCAAATTTTAAAGGCCAGTAGACCCCCCAGCATTTACACAATAAGAAAAAATATATGTTACGGGACCACTCTCCGTTCGACGGTAAGTCGCCTAATAGAAAATTCTTTCATACTACTGGCCAATTAGTAATTTGTGTAGACAGAAACGTGAACTGAAAAGTAGAGATTATTTTAATTTTGAATGCGTTCAATTCGATTTAATTATATCCACCAATTTCGAGGCAGTAATTTAAATTTCAAACGATATATATTTATATCATCTATCAACTTACAGGAGTCGTACTATCCGGTCCGGTATCCGGTGCTAATCTCTTCAGCACCGCAACAGCAGAGAACAAGGCCGTGAGATAGTAGCCACCCTCGCCGGCGAGTAGGGCGGCCGGCAAGAGGCCCGCCATCAGTTCCGCTTCCAGCTCTGCGCAGACGAGCCGACAGCGCGCGACCGTCCACGCGAGAACGGGGAGCAGATCATCAGCACCAAGCGTCCGTTCACCGCGGATCTAAAATTTTAGAGAAATACGCTATTACTAATTATCTATTTTATTGTTTCGAACACACCTATTGTCAACTTTGCGTCAGAAAACATGTAACCTATTTTTCAGACTTTTTTTTAGGTAACCATTAAATATATATATATCCAATTAAATAATAAAATCATTCACTCATTTTACTATAAATATTCGAAAATATAATCACCGCATTAAACATGACAGATATAGCCGCTAGAAGATTTTCAAGTTTGTCCAACGGTGAATCAGCTTCTTGCATCTTCAGGAAATGTTTTGAGATGATTGCTAAGACTGCTGATGATGGTATCTTAGTGGATTCCTGTCAAATGTTTTGATTTTGTTATGTTTATAAAAAAAAACACAATACTGTTGGTTATTAACTATTTAAATAAACATTTTTTACGATATTTTAATGTTTTAAATACATATATAAACGTATCACAATTTATATATTATTTTTATCAAAAAAATAAAATAAATATGGTGCTTAATTTCTGATAAAAAATTAAGTCACTTACTTTAATTCCTAACTGCAGAGGCGTAGCATGTTGCGCTCTTTCAATAGCGGAATGCAACTGTCGTACATCAGCTGAATGCCATGAAGCGAGTAACGTGTAAAGCTTCGAGCGCAACGGACGCACGACCAGTCTATGCATCACGCCTTCTAATATCGCGTCCAAGTTCAGGAATTCGTTTGGTTTCAACTGAAAACAAATTTTGTCATGTAAAAAAATCCTTCCATACAGATTTGAAGCAAACTATATATGGAATTTCTTATAAAGCTTAAGTTTTATACAAAAAAAAAAAAACTTATTTTACAATCTGGTTCGATACTTCTTAAAAAAAAAGAGGGTTTCGGCTTTTTGTGGAATATCTACAGGTTTTTGTTACAGTAATCTCTGAGTAAGTTTCCTTAAAATATTGAATATTATAAAAACTGAAATTAAATCATAAAATCTCACCTTGAGCCTTTCTTTCTCCACCTCCTTTTCAAACTCCCTCTCACCATGTTTCACAAGATAATTCTTCATTCCGGACATAAACTGTCTCATATTGCGCATCATTATCTGCAATATAATAAAGCTTTCAAGTTTTAAACGTTTCAAAAAAATATAAAATTAATATTTAATAATAAATAAACTACAGCAGGGTTTTGAACGCACTTATATTAAATTAGTATTTGTCTCGATTGCTGCACGTGCATGCATATTTGCCCTTTGATTAGGACTTCTAAGATAAGTAATTGTAACATGAATGATCTCATTACTCTAGGGCCACGTGCTACTTACGTGTTGAGGTCGTGTCTTCAGAACATAAGTAAAACTCGTATAGTAGAGATTTTGCGATTAACGACAATTTTTTATTTATTACTTTCAATGTTTTTTTTTACACAATGTAAAAATGTTTATTTCATTTTAATTCAAATCTATTTACTTGCTATCTTTTCTCTATAATATCGTGCAGATTACCTATAATAATAATAATCTTCGTCCATAAAGTTAATAATTAATTAGAACTTGAAATGTAATAGGTACAAACAGCTAGTTGCATCGCTAATTAAATGCAGGTAATTTAATAACGATTATTGATTTGTATTTAATATTAATTATATTAAGCTGTTTGATTAGGCATGTGTTTGAAATGATAAGTAATTATAATTTTAAATAACTAGATAAATATTAAAAGAAAAAAATATAAGTATCCTTTCATATACTATTGGAAGTAAAAAGATAAAACCATTTCACAGATATTATCCAAACAATAGATAAGCATTTAGGTTAAAGGTTATTTTTATTTAATACCTGAGGGCAAGTTTCTTTGGAGTCCAACGTGCAGGCGATGAAGTTGTCAACATTCTGTGCGAACGTTGTACTCTTGTCCTGCGCGAGGTGTAGCGCGTACGCTCGTAGCGCTGCGCCGGCGCCTCGCGTCGTGCGTCCGCCGCGCAGCGCGCGCACACGACCCGCTGCTGCTCGGACAAGACAACAACGAAGGTATTTTAGATTTATTATTCGTTTCGATAACTGAGAAGAATCGCGATGGCCTAGTGGTTAGATTACTACGTAAATCTTAACTAAACAATGCGTGTTCAAATCCGGGCAGGCACTAGTTTTAATGTGCTCATAATTTATCTTGTGGTAGTAAACTAAAACCTTGTGAAGAAAGCAATACGAGCCGAAGAAAAAATGTCACTATCAACATTGGAATAACATTCACCTCCTTTTATAAGTTCCAACCCATTTGCAGGATAATAATTTACTTGACTTCATCTAAGTAATCGATCACTAATAAATATTACTATTTCGAAGAATAATATAAAAGTACACTTAAATTAAAATAGTTTGAAAATTTAATTAATTGACTCGTATAAAATGGAAAGAATCATTACCTACACAGATACGAATTCGTGATATCCAAATGTTGTTCCTCGACAACAGAAGAATCACTTTTTATATTATATAAGCATTTCTTAATTCTACTATAAAGACGTTTCCATGCACTAACAACTGCTTTCAAAATTCTTTGAAAGGGATTTCCACGAAAATCTTTTTTTTCGCAGTTTTGTTCCGTATTGAGATCATTGCAGTGACAAGCTGGTGGCCTTACGGTGACCATTGCCTTTTTCTTGTGACCACTCCTTTCCGCTAATTTTTTACACAAATTTGTTAAGGCATCGGTTTTAGTTAAATGCTGCTGGAACCTCGGCTCCATTAACTTCTCACGAGCCACAAACACCCATTCACTTTCGAAAACGTATTCGTTTATGGAATCGCAGCGAAAATTTTTTATCGTCGTCAATGCGAATACTCCATCCGTAACCGGCTCCGATGCATTCAGTACTTCAGGTACTTTCTTATCATCTTTTGAGTTTAATTTTCTCAACGTAGGTTGATTATTGCAGGATTCAATCTTAGTCTGTTTCCCGGACTTTCCTTGGAACAACTTTTTGAACCACCTCATGGCCGATCACTCTGCGGTTACGTCCCGCTTGCACGAAAGATTTAAAGCGATGATTTCTCATTCACACAACGTTAGTCGCGTTGCAAATACGAGCTTCGGCTAACGACTGCGCGTTTGATAGCGTCGTGAGTAATTCACGGCACGCGCAGACCTCTACCCTTTAATCTTAATTAATTATTTACTCAGCTAATATATTTATTGATAACAGATGTGCGCTGCGGCCTCATTGTTTATATCATCGTTCTGATTGATTTTAAAATAATGAAGCGGAATGAGCTATTAAAATGTTATCGCCACGAGAACACGCTCGGACGAAAGGCGGTCACAATTATCATTTGTAGTATTCAACTTAATATCAGGACATAAAATATTAAGTATAGTGAAAACTTTCACAATCATGTTTTATATCTGCTTCATACTAGACCGTGATAATCTTTGTTCGAACATAAATCGTACAATCGCAATAAACAAGTTATTGTCTATTACCGTTCTAAATACAGTGTTGTTAAATAATAATAATATTGCTTTACTGATTATTATGATTATATACACTTTAAGTATTCATATTTATTATTGCAAGCTATATTTATCTCGTTTTATATTTTGTATTTAGATACACGAGTTTTTGGTGTTAATGACATAGCTATTTCAAAGTTACTGTGCCAACATTGTAAATAATTACTTACCTTCATCGTGTTACTAATTATAGTATTAGTGTGTAGTGAATACTGTTGAAATTATATAGATTTAGAACACGTTTATCCCTAAAATGGATCGAGACCACAGATAAGATGCTTCAAAATAACCACTTAAAACTAAGTGTTTTACTGTTACTTACTCAGTTACGATAAAGGAATATAAATGATTATCATAACTTCGTTCTGATTATGGTCTTTGAAGTGAAAATTCTTTGGGAGTAATAAAAATATAATACAGTAACAGCCTGTGAATGTCCCACTGCTGGTCCAGAAGGTTTGGAGCTTATTCCATCACGCTGCTCCAATGCGGGTTGCTGGAATACACAACACAACACAATGTGGCAGAATTTCAGTGAAATTCGACACATGCAGGTTTCTTCACGATGTTTTCCTTCACCGTCAAGCACGAGATGAATTATAATATTAATGTCGAATTTGACTTTAGCATTTATACGTGTAAAGCATTTTTGACATAAAAATAAAAAAATAACACGTGTTTAGTGTTTCCGCGTGTTCAAAATACAGCTTTAAAAACGCCCCTTCCTTCCTTGTCAGCCTTTTAATATATAATAATGATAATAATTGAATTAAGTAACAGCGATTCAATTACAAACCACTACTTCTACTATTTTGGATTTAAAAGTAGATCGATTGGTGCGTGATTCTGGATTATTCACACACGTCCGATGACCACGGACAGGCACGCAGAGCACCGATGCTCTTCCAACAGTTCATGTCAGTCTGTATCGGTCTTTAGATTCAATATCATTTTTGTCATTACAAAATGAAAATTGGAAGAGAACGTATCGCCACCGCTATGGTTCCCGTACCGGACCTTCGTAGTTACCGTCTCGCGGCGAATCCTACGCACCTCTACGGACTTGTCTGCGATTCCCCAAACGATTCTCTTCCCACGGTGCGTCGGTGTCGGTTAATAATATTTACCGTAGGAAGCTACCTTTAAATAAGTTGTCTATTTATTGTGCTTTGTGCGTTCAGCTTTGCAGCGTTTTTTACTTAAACGTACTATTAAAATACATGGCCTTACACAGCTCTTTTACAGCTCATAGTTTAATTTTATTTATAAATACAATTTATCTTGTTGTACATGCTGTTCTTACCTAGTAATGGATCTAGTCTGTCCCGGAAACTCTTAGCTCGCGTGACTGCCGCCGGACCTCGACGTGGTATTGGAGACTCCCACTCACACGGTTCATCCTAGTGGAAAATAAGCAAGAAAATCAGTCATGTATGTGTAACGCGCACGCATACATAAAAACTTAAATCACGTCAACGCCTGAACAGTCTATCTGATATTTGTATAATATTTATACTATCAACTCGGATTACAATGAGTTTTAATAAATATAATATTATAAAGATATATACGATATACGCCTCATATTATAATATCCATAATAAACTTACGGCTTCGTAGCTCTGCTGGACGTTTGTAGGTGGTATAAGTCCATCCCATTGTGAACTATCCCATGGCTCAGAGAAAACCGTACCATCGTCGCTTGCCTGATAAATATATATATTTTTTATAAATCATGTAGAAACTATTTCTCGATAGTTTGGAATAAATTGGAATATAAACAATAAGAAATTTGAAACAGGGTAAGAATTCGTAGCTATACATAAAAATGTTCGCCGCTGTATCGAAGTGACATCGTCCCACTATTCAAATTGTCTCCAAATTAAACCAATTAATCATAACTTTATCGATTTTCGATATTATACATACAACTATATATTTAAAAAAAACTGTTTTGTCTATAACTGTATTAAATATATAAGATCAAAACTAAAATTATGACTGAAACTTATTTAACGTGAAATAAATTATTTTAAGTATGAAACTAATCCGAATTCAACCGTCAGACGTTATATATATAGAAATGTCAATACAAATGAAATTTGTAATACAAAAAAAAAACTATCATCGCGTTCAAATAACTTTTACGAAAAAGATATTTTAAATAACTTACTTGTTCAGATAGAGGTCTAAGATCATGAACGTTATCATAGCATGATGCACGAGGTGGAGAACGCACCTCCTCTGGTAGAGCTGCTGGTTCGGCGTTCAAACGAAGCTCCGGGAATCTAAACAATTTGTCAAACAATAATATTATTACCTAAGAATTATTTATTTTATTGAATCTTAGAATGGTGGCAAGTATGCTCGCGTTATTAAAGGAAAACTCAATAACCTTTATTTGTCTCGACCCGGTAAATAAGCTAGCCACTAGATCAACGAGGCAGTAGTTAGTATATAGCTCCTTCTAGCCCCATTCGATTGGTGAAAATTAAATTATAATATATTATTTTCTAATTTAAATATTTAAAATTAGATACTTCTATTTACCGACTGCCTGACTTCGTTGTGCAATCGTTTTGTGCAAGCTTAGGTACCACCCACTCATCAGATATTCTACTGCTAAACAGCAGTACTTGGTACTATTGTGTTCCGGTTTAAAGGGTGAGTGAGCCAGTGTAATTACAGGCACAAGGGACATAGCATCTTAGTTCCCAATGTTGTTGGTGCATTGGCGATGTAAGTGATGGTAACATTTCTTACAACGCCAAAGTCTATAAGCGTTGGCGACCTTTAACCATCTGGTGTCCCATTTGATCGTCTGCCCACATATACTAAAAAAAAAATATAACCTTATTTAAGCCTGAATATCGATGCAATTATGTCAACCGCACTAAAACTGCTCTAAGCGGTAATTTTGTAGCTGGCATGCAATTGTATTATCAAACGTGGGTTTAGAAACTTAGTGTTATTAAGTAACAAAAAATCTACACCTAAATTAAGGTCATATGTATATTATTTGCATTTTTAATATTATTTAGGCATATGTTTTAAATTACCGCTGTGCGACTACTTGGTGCACGGTCAGGTGTTGCACGCCGTCGTCGACTCCACTCAACCGACTCTCTTGCTCGACGAGTGAAGGGAACGTCCCGCTCTCGCTATTAGAGCACTCGTCGTTCTTATCTATAAACAGTATTAAAAGGATTAAACATTTTTTTCGGAAATTTATAAAGTTAATATTTCTTTGTGGTTTTTTATTTTTTAATTTATGTACATATAATTAGTAAATGTATACCTGGTAATATCTAGTAAATAAAAACGAATAATATTGATGAGTACTCATTATTTTCACGCAACTTTCATTCATTAACAAACTTACTGATGAATTGCCAACTGGAGTCGACAGCCCAAGTGTGTTCGTTCCTACCACTGGGTGGCTTAGCGGCAACGCGCGGCGGCTCCACCGCCTTCATCTTGGGCTTGCTCCTTAGCGACACCAGATTATCCACTGACGTTGAAGTATTTGGAGACGATGCTGGAAATATCAAGAAGAAAATATTTAGCAATAGAAGTTATAGTAAATGATTTTGTATGTAGTAGTGACATTAAAAGATGTAATTAATTGATATTGCTCACAAAAAGAATCAAGTTGTTAATTTCTTATCATATATTATATATGTATACTAGATTTCTCACCCATATATCAACTATAATACAAAGTGTTGTTCTTTGGCATTAGATCCTATATCAGTCTAAGGTAAATACATTATCTTATTTAAAAACTTACGTGAAAGCTCTTCGATACTGTGCATATCTCGAAGAGGATAATAAGGATGATTCTGAGACGGCGGCTCCGAATATCTCTGTGAGAGATTCACACCAGATCTTAATAACTTTCGTCGTTGAACGGGGAGGAGAGCGGCCTGGAACAGAAATATTGTGTTATACAATTTTATCATTATGAATGCATTAGTAAAAAGTTAATCAATATCAGCTTACTTCTTTAATTGCATCTACAGGATCAGCATAGAAAGGGCTGCCTGCATGCTCTTTCTCAGAGTCATCACGTTTGATAAAGTCGTCTTCTATTTTAACTGTTTCCATACTCTCTATATTATGATTTTCTCTTATTTTTAAAGTAGCTTCAATCTCTTCCGTCAATTTTTTATTCATATTCATAACAATGTTAAGCTTGTCTGGTCGCTTTGCTACAACGTCACCTTTACTGTTTGTAGTTGCTATAATTTCATTAGAACCATTAAAGCTTTTCTTGAGAGAATTGTCCGAGAGATTTCGTTTTTCATTTAAACTTTCTACTGAATTGAGCAGTATCATGTTTTCTTTTTCTAATATTGACTGAGTGCTCTTAGCTGCATTCAGTTTTGCTAAAATTCGAAAAGACGAATTAAAAACTAAAATTTATTAATATTTAGAATTTAGTTTTCTAGGTAAAAAACTGTAAATAATTATTTATTTTAATTAAGACTGATATTTATTTTTATTAAATCCACTGATCACTGATAAAATCATTTTATTTACTTACGCAGTGTATCTGGTAGAAGATCCGGTCTCTTACTTTTCATAATACCGCTGTTTACGTTATTATTATCATTTTCAGACTTAAGTGGTTTAAATGTTGAACAGTTATTACTTTCTGGTCCCCAAATATCTTCATAATCGCTCACTTTATCCATCAATGAACTTCTATAATATACCCCTGGTGATTCAAGAATATCCGATTCCTAGAGAAATATGTGTATACATTATTTTGTTGCATGGATCTTATTAAGGTATCGAAACTATTTACAATTTCTTACTGTCAATAATTCTTCAGTTTATTACTTTACAATAAAGATCATAATATGTGCCATGCTTTTATCATATGGTTTTGCAGTTTGACTATATGCGATGTTTTATGTATATATGTAATATAATACGCATGCTTGTGGCTTTTAAAAATGCAACGATAAATGGCAATTTTTACAGCAAATTGGAGCGCCAACATACAACAAATTAACCGATAACCCTACCTGATAATGTCTGGACTCCTTGCGCATGGAGTGTTTACTCCTCCTCGATCGACCAGAAGGCGTAGTACTTGTAGTATTAGTAGTAGGAGTTAATACTTTTTCTCTGTCTTTGCCGGTCATAGGTGAAGTAATAGAATTATTTGAAGTGGGAGAAAAAACATTTTTATTAGATAAAGGTGAGCTTCGGGAAATAGGAGAAAATACTTCACTTTTATTAGTTTGACTTATTGGTGAAAATATCCCACTTTTAGACGAAATAGTATCGTTAGACACTGGTGAATTTATTTGACTTGTCGGAGAAAAAATACCACTTGTAACAGAATTGGTCCCATTTGGAGATACTAATTGATTCGAATGGAAAGGAATACTTGATTTTGTTAAAGTATTCGCAATGGGATCGACCGATTCAGAGGTATTTGTCTGAGACTGGGATTCTAATGGAGATCCGGCTTCGGTGCTATTTTGTTCAATAATCTGCCTTTTAAAGCTGCCGTGTAAACTAGCTGACATTGTACTTATACATTCTCCTTCTGGTGTCAGACGGTGCATCATATTCTATATAAGAACAGTAACAATTTTAGTGAGAATTTGTACAATATATTATTATGGGTTAGAAACAAAAACATAGAGCAAATAGGCTATGATATATTTACAACAAAAAATAACCATGCAAATCTGTAAATGCAAGCCATGCCGTATTATTCAAAACTTCTCACCTGCAGTTCTCCGTTAGATTCAGTTAAGCTTTTCGCTCCGTCCATTATGCTGAACACAGCGTCAGAACTATTATTATTTAGGCTATTAGATGCAAGCGTTAGTTGCAACCGGTCACTTTGAATGCTCTCGTTAATTTGATGATTGTGTATTTGTGTATTATTAACACTAAAAGTTACTGTTGTCGTGACAATTATATTCCCACTCGAAGCTTTGTTAATTGGACTAAAAGCTTCTGATTTAGGGGACAAGGATATCTTTGGAAAAGGTGGTTTAGCCCACCGGGGAGGAGGCGGCGGCGGAGTCATTTTGATGTTATTGGAATGAGTCGGGGAATGTGGCGCGGTCGTAGTAGGAAATGTGTGAGGATGTGTTATATGCGCCTGAAAATATTTATCGAACTTGTTAATACTCAATTAATTTTTAAAGATAATAATTAAAGCAGTTACTGTATGGATAATTTTAAAATACTTACAGTACTGGATATTAGATTTAAAGTATTCGGTGGGGTAGGCCGCGGTGCTCTGACAAATGTCCCAGTTGGTTTCGCTGGTGGAGATGGGGCAGTTCTACCTTTAAATGTACTTAGGCTCTGGCTTTGACTCGGTGGGGAGCCCGAAGTGTCTACGGGTGACATTTTTAAAACTACATTCTGATCCTTATCTGGACTTAAAATTTGCTCTCGGGAATTTGCTACTGTATCTAAAAACATAACAATGTTTTCATTAATACGTTTAAAGATATGACTTACATGACTTTTTTTCTTGATTCGAATTCCAAACTTTCCTAACAGATAAAATGCGGGAGATATAAATTTGTAAATAATTTAAAATTAATAAATTTATAATAATTTAATTTATAAATAATAATTAAATTATAAATAAGTTATTTAAATAAAACAATTTGTTAATGATGTAAAAAGTACTAACTTGCATTAAAACTGCTAAGACTAGATCCAGTATCTGAGGGTGTAACAGCCATAGGTATTGATCCATTTGGCAGCTGACTGGGTGAGAGTAGGTTATTCGGGTTGTTTTTTGGGTTTGCCATTGGATATCCCCAAAACTCTTGGCCAAGCAGAGCCAGAGAACTTAACTGGTGACGACTCTTTGCTTCTCTAAGCGGCCTCGGCAATTGTAGTTGCACTGGGAGCTCGTCGCTATAACGATTAAACAATTTCAAAATGTGTTCTTACTTAAATTGCAACACATAAAAATAATGATTTCTAATAATTTTAAGGTAAGTAACCAAAGTTGTTAATTATAAAAAGAAATTATATCAAATATATTAGATAAAAAAATAAAACAAAGTTATTATCTTATATTCAAATAGCTCACCAGCACTGAGAATAGTGTGCGATCAGTTCAGGTATATTGTCGAAGCGATTGTGTGAAGTTTCGAGACCAATGCGGCCGCTCGATGCTTGTATCAGATAGTGCTCTATATAGGGCCCTTTATCTGCGGGAAGCCGGACGCTGATCGCCATCGTGTCAGGCTGACTTGATTGGCGAACTACGAAGTTCTGAAAAAATAGTATGAATTTCTAATATTTGAAACTATGACCTTGACTTGATTGATTAAAATCTATATTACTGTTCATTATGAGTAGTTATTATATAAATTCCAAGACATAAGAAAAGGAAATAACACAAGCGTTACCGTATATTTAGATAATTAAAATTTATAACTGGCGATAAATTCATAGATTGGAATATTATCAGGTTTATAAAACAAAAGCGGTAGTTTCTTTAAATTGTCTTATGTACTTACTCCTTCTTCTTTTCCTTGTAAAAGGTGAAAAGCCCCAGCGCGCTGAATCCCAGGAAGAAACCAAACCGGGTGTGTTCTGATTAGCCTCTCCAGCAAACCGATGTCGCATGGTGGCTGCTCTTCTGACTCTGATCCTGAAGATCCTACCGAAGAACAATCCCCTTTGGCTCCTTCCCCGTCCGATGATAGACTTTCTCGGCTCTAAAAATAAGTAAAATATTTCATAAAAGTATTGTAAAATCGACCTAATAAAAATAAACAAATTAATATAATTTTTTTATTTATTGTGAAATGGCAAATAAATATATATCTGTGTTATAAATATATAGGATCATTAATAGGTTGCAACACTAATAAATGCACATCGACGCTATTTTGAAACCAATTAACGATTAATAAGATTACAAAAGTAGCTTGTTAGATTTCCGATTACGAGAAGTATTTGCATGAGTTGATAATGGATATTTGTATACGGCGCTGTCTGGTCGTATTATATACCCGTAACAGTTGTGTTACGAACATGAATCACCCAGTGCGAATCGTTTAGCAAATTGGCTTTTTAAGACATGATATTGTCATACAGTCATTTTTCAAATATGTTCTAAGCATATATTATTATTTTCTCATTCATAAAGCCTAACGAAAGTATGTCGGAAAATAAAGTAAGCATTTATTTTATACGAATACCAACATTTTAGATAACAAAAATAAAAGAAATAACTTCTGTCTGGATACATGGAATATTTTTGTACTAAAGTCTGGCTTTGTATCTATTAAAGCAAGTCCTCACTTCGTGACGACGCATCCAAATGTGTCATAATATTATCCACACACTAACAAAGCCTACACAAGCGAAGCAAAAGAATAATCCTTTATTCTTGTGTCTCATTAGTATCAGAGTGCAGAACGAAACATTACGCTAATTGCTTTTGGTGCTTTTATGATGCTAACGCATAAGAGGTTTTATAACAGCTTAATATCGCCTAATGCAGTACATATCTAAAATTTACTATCATCTGTTCAAGCAATTGTAGACTTTCTCTCTAGTTGATATAGTGTAAAATAGCTTGATCATATTGTTGTTCTTGGAGTGTATGTGTGGTGATTAATGGGCTACGTGATGATTTATATTTGCATTATTATGATCTATGTGTAATTTATTAAGTTTAATTAAACAAAGAAACGTGAGAGTTGTTAATTCAATTTATGATCATAAACAATAAGATATAAGAAAGTTCTAACCAATAATATTTATTTGATCTATCGTGGCACAATTTCAAAACTTATGCTTTTGTTTATGTGAAAATATAATTAGTAATAAATAAATACTACGATAAGATATTTCAAATAATACTTCGGGCAAAATGCCAAATTTCCTGCAACTAGATAGTGTCGTAAGCCGGGAATTAGGTTCTACTTCGCAGACTTCCTACATTTTCTTTTGATTGCTACAGTTATATATGGTTCCACAGACCAGGATTAAAGTTATTCACTTGAATTAAAACTATCTTTATGGAACAACCATACATTTGTAAAATATATAATGAACGTAATCGTAATGAAAAATTGTTATGAAAAAATAAAATACTAAATTTTTTAATGTTTCTTATTTATATATCTTGCAAATTAAAAACAAGCTTACATTAATTATTACTAAGGATCTCCTTATTTTACCTAACTAAATAGCTTCAAAATTAATTTAAATACATTTAGTATGCGCAATGTAAAGACGTCTGGGAATGAACGAGTTAATTAACTAATTAAATTACCTACACGTCAAAGTTTTTGTGTAAATACGTGTATAGGTTAATAGAAAAGTAATGTTAAAACAGATTTTAGTTTTTTTTTTTTTTTTATAGAATAGGAAGGTGGATGAGCATATGGGCCACCATATGGTAAGTGGTCACCAAACGCCCATAGACATTGGCATTGTAAGAAATGTCAACCATCGCTTACAGACAATGCGCCACCAACGTTGGGAACTAAGATTTTATGTCCCTTGTGCCTGTAATTACACTGGCTCACTCACCCTTCAAACCGGAACACAACAATATCAAGTATTGCTATTTTGCGGTAGAATATCGTGGTGTGGGTGGTACCTACCCAGACGAGCTTGCACAAAGCCCTACCACCAGTTTTATTACTTATGCTTTATTAAGGATTATATAATTACGATACATATCTTCGAAACCATTTCAGAGGAGCACTGTTTATACGTCCACTGAAAATAATATGCCTTCGCCAAAATGTATTACAATTTACTTTATATCACAAATACTGGAAACGATGAAAGCAATTTCATAAGTTACAGCATATTCTCATATATTGTTTAGTTTATTCCTTAGTAATATTTGTATATTTTTAGTATTCAACGCTTTTATAAAACAAATAGACTATAAAACTATATAATATATAATACATCAGTAGAACATTTTGTAACTGCTAGTTAAAGTATATATTTAGAAACATTTAATACATTTAGTTTTTATTCTCTGTATCGGTGATATCTTCGCGAGTCTTCGATGAGGATGGTTGTAATGGAATCAATATACCATAACATAAATTAAAATGTTTATAATTAAAACAAACTTGCTATTAATCGTGCGAACTGTCACAGCATCTAATTGAGACAAAGCCGCCTGCACCACATTGCATATTAAATGGTGTTGTTTGAAATTTAAATCGCGAACATTTGTAACAATTAGTGGCTTCGCAGAGAACGCAATGTAATGTGCGCTAATGAAATGACTTTAATAAACAAATGACGAATGAGATGGTATTAGTATAACCAAATCCTGTTTTTGATGGAATCTTGTAATTTCTTATATAATATATTATCGAAAAATTGTAAGTAACGTTATCTTCATCTACTTGTAAGCATTTATTTTTTGATATAAGCGCACCTATGAAGTTCCGTAATAATTTTGGAACTATTAATAATTATTATTAACACGTAACTATGGACAAAAAAATGCAATAGGTAATCGGCTTAAATATATTATAATATTATTTTATTATTATCTATATATAGATATGAATCATCGTAAACTGTTTGTCTGTGCCTATTTATATATAAATTATAAAATTTCATAGATCAGTATATCATTAGGTAAATATAAATTCCTAGTTTACCTGCTATTATAAAAAAATAACATTTCTCGTAATCACTGAACTAATTTAGTTCTAGCTTTATCGAACTTTTTTTTGTTAAAAAACATTTTCAACAATTACAATTTCGTGGAAAAAGTTACCAACTGCCACTAGCATTTTTAAGCAACCAGTTTCATTTCGCATGAGCTGGTGTCTGATTTAACTTTTTAATCAATTTTGAACCTTAAAATTTGTATACTAACAATCTTTTTTCAACTGAGCCACTAGCTTACATTCTATAGACCTTATTACTGTCTGAGCCTAAAATAAACCTGAAAATATTTCAATAAAACTTAAGCTTTAAAAGAGCTATGTATAAATCGTTGACCCTGCAGTGAAAAGTTATCTCGACGACGTGTTCCAACTAGGCAGAACGAGTTATCGTTTTATATTCACTTTCTTTTATCTATGAAGAGAAATAACTACTTGTCACCCGCGGCTTTGCCCGCGTATTAGGGGTATGTACTAAGTATAAATAAGAAGTCCATGTCCTTCCTTACTTCGATCTAGCTTACTTCAAACCAAATTTCATCAAAATAGGTTTAGTGATTTTAATGATATATTTTATTTCTTGTTATGTTCTTATAATACTTGTAATTTAATTGTTGTTTCCAGGTTTGAAGGGTAAGTGAGCAAGTGTAATTAAAGATACAAGAGACTTAACTTTTTAGTTTCAATAATTGGTGGCGCATTGGCGATGAAAGGAATGGCTAATATTTCCTACAACTCCGATGTGTGTATGTATATGGGTGGTAATGACCACTGATATTGCCTTTTTCAGTCCACCTACCTT
The DNA here is from genome assembly GCF_905147045.1 of Nymphalis io. Taxonomy (NCBI): domain Eukaryota; kingdom Metazoa; phylum Arthropoda; class Insecta; order Lepidoptera; family Nymphalidae; genus Nymphalis; species Nymphalis io. The sequence continues at coordinate 8,286,899 of NC_065894.1, read as the reverse complement.
TTATAAATAGTGGAATAAGCTGTAATTTGTATAATACTTAAACGTTCAATAATAGTCACATCAAAAGATTGATCTCAACGACTCCAAATGAAGAAATAATCTTCCAGCTCTCACAAAAGAGAAATAAAAAAAAACATTATTGCAGTTTATAGTACGGAACTGTAAAACGTTTAATATTAAATCTACGGGCTATTATGTACGGTGTAAAGGCCTCCCGTAATGAGAGGATTTGGAGCGAAACACGACGCTACTTCAGCAGACATGTATGTGAACATAGTGCAGCAGGTTTTAATATTCGATGTTTACTTTTAAGAATGTTTTAAAAAATAATTTTAAAAATAAATACGGCTTGATTAAGTAGAAACGCACACATACATATAGTATATACACAGTTTTTTAGTGTGTTAGTTATGTGCGCTTAATTTATGTTTATAATTCATTTCGTGCTCAGCGGTGATGTAAGTGGTATTTCGTATTTATTTAATTCTTGCTACCCGATCCAGCTCCACGCGGATAGAATAAAGGTCTAAATAAAACGTTTATATTATAGGACAATCACACAAAAAAAAGCTTTTATTGGGTCAAGAACCTTCGCGGGCGTACTCTAATTTTTTTTTATAAAAAATTCTGTATACTTACTAGCTCTATTTTCAACGTTAATTATTTAAAATTATACCTAAGTAAAGCAGTTTTAACTAAAAAAAATGAGCTAGCGATGTAAAAACTCAGCGGTAAACCCGATACCGACCACAGACTGCAAAATAAATAAAAATCGTATCAGCCGGTGTTATAGGTCTGTAAATTAATGGTCTGTGGCAAATAAACGATACGTGAACTGCAGGTTGAATATCAAATTTAAATATTCAAAATAATTTGAAAAAAAGGGAAAGATATTGTTCTTAATGATGATTAATTTTTAATATAAATCTTAAATGAAATTTGTTTTTCACGAATTACATTTGTCTTTTAGAAATGTATTCATTGTTTTAAAATAGCAACAAATTATTATTGTAGGTACATAATTTTTTGTTTCTGTTTTAATAAGCTATCATCAACAACACACATGTTGTGTTTAAAGAGTAACATTTAATTAATTTAACAACAAAATGTACTCAACTAAAGAATTATTATAAAAATATGAACAACTCATTGATATATTTAAAGGGAAATAGCCAAAAATTAATATGTAACAATTTGCGGTGTCTAAATGCCAGTGTTACAAGCCGAAAACGCGACAATCTGGCGGGAAAATTAATTTTGCAATCGGTAACAATAATGGCTTTCGCGATAGCGCTATGAATCATACAACAATACAATAATGGTCTCGGCACTCGTCGCGGAGAGGTGTTAACAAAGGTAACTCAGCTCGTCCGGGCTTATATTGCAGCTTCTCCAGTGTGAACATAGATTTATTAGGAAAGTTGGATAACAATTAGTTTTGTATGGCATTGAACGACCGCATAATATTCGTGTTCCATTAATTTTGTTGGATTGTAGGCTCGTTTCGTTACGGAAGGGTATAATTTTGTAAAATTATTTTTTTTTTTTCATGTTACAGATATTAATGATCTAAGGTATCGTATATTAGCGACGTTCTATTAAGAAGACAAGAACCGACATTTAATTTCAATATTTTAAAGCTTTTAATAATACTCTATTAAGTAGTCAAAAAATAGTGTTAAATAGTCAAAAAATAATTGACTACTATTTCTTCTTGTTTCAAAAACGTTTTTATTTAGAACATTTAACATAAGAACTTGTGGACTCAACTCAGCACTTATTGTACCCAAAAAAATTTCATTTCAAAAATTTATATTAGACTCATATGCGCTTAAATATCAAATTTATAAATTCACTTCACAGTGTAAAATCGACTCCCATTTAAAGGCGCATTTATAAATAAATTCATATAAACGTGGCTATTTCTCCAGAAGTTAATAGACGTGCAATACTCTCAAATCCACTCTCAAGCTTGTCCCCAATCTCTTAAGAATCAGCTGTGTCGCAACACGAATAGTCATAAAAATACACATCCTAGCATCGCATAACAGTTCACTTTTACTCGACTTTGGAGTGCGAAGTGGTCACACGTGCTCTTGTATTGTAAATGGGTATGTCGCTTAAGGAGTGAACGTAGAGCACCTGCTACCGAACTTTTAGAATGGGGTACTTTTAATTAGGTTAATAGATACCGTTACTGTCCGTTGGAACGCTGAGAAACTTTGGCAGCGATATTGAATAAGAATTTCTATGACATGACTCATATTCGATTACTCGTATTTTCTATAAATAAACCGAAACAAACACAAGTTATTTGTATGTAATTGAAAGATTTATTAAATAAATATTTATTTTATTCAACAAGCTATTTACGATATTAGAAAGTTCTTAAATTTTATTTCAAGTATCACACTAATAACTTCCTATGGATAAATTATGTGTTATCGCGAAGCGCAAAATGTTTTCATAAACAGACCTGCTATAAATTTGTAACCTCGATATCATATAAAAAAAAGATAACGATCCTCGAGACTTTTAAAATAAATCCCACTAGCGATATTTATTGGAACGTGCTGAGAAAATTGTCGAAGCGACCAACTTTTAACGAGCTGGAATCGAACACAGACGACGGGTAAAAAAAATCAAACCAAACAGGATGCAAAACGCAGCGGGTCCGAGTAAAAGAGTTATAACTTCACAAACAAACTTACAGCGACCCTTTAGTTTTCTTCAAGTTCAATCAAAGAGAGCAAACAGCGTTTGTGGTCCAGGCGGGGATGCAGGGAGGCAGCGTTTGTGGGGGAAATGCAGCGGCAGATGACTCACACTGGGTGGTTAAAATCAATAAGTCGTCGCGCTGTGCGTATATGGAAATGTCAACTTTATGAGCCAACTTATATTAATTGACTTCTTTTTATAGTTTTATTAATAAATAATTATTTTTAAATGGTTTTAGTAACCTTATATTTATTTATTACGGAACTATGGGTTCTTGGACTTATAAAGATATACATGTATATATGGAGCTATCACGTCCGTTAATTCATTTAAATAGCACATTGATTTGAAATATCATAATGATGTTACATAGAAAATATAAAGTTCTATACTATTTTGAAGATGGCTCTAAGAAAGGCGTTATACTCTATCATTATATTCAAAATCGTGTTCTCGTTCTTATGATATTTGAATTGAGACTTTGAATTTTTGCCACGTAAAAATCATATTATCGACAGAAAATTAAATGAAAATCAACCTCTTTAGTAGTATCAATAAATTGACATCAATTACAAAAGGTGTACATTTTTCTATTAAAATTATATTAATGATATTAAATTAATTTATTGAAATATCAATATGATATTATATATGCATGCGGCATAAACGGAAAGTGATTGTAATGTCCTGGAATCAGATCATTAACCGCGAGTGAACTGAATAGTAAGGTCTTAATTAATGACTAAGCCAAAATATACTTGAATGAATAAGGTAATGCAAGAGCCATACCGAATTCACTAGCCCGCACTTTAGTCATGACTCATGATTTATATGATACAATGGATTTGTATAAAAACGATCACATTTCGTTCGATATATTAAAATCTATCAGAATTCATATTAAAAAACCGTTTTATCAAAACTTAAATTTTCATGCAGTATAAATAAAAAATTGTATTTAAATTTAATTATTATTTCTATATACATTGGTAGAAAGAGTAACTACTGAGTTTCTTCTTGAGTTTCTAGTTGAGTTCTTCTAGGTAAATCTACATGGCAAACCGGTGGTAGAGTTACATTTAATTACATACTGTGACATAACGATGAGTATTTAAATAAAGAATGTTTTGAATTTGATTTTGTTTAATAAAATAAAATAGCAGCCTGCAAACAGTGCTTTGACATCTCCAAGATATTACATATAGGAATTATTTTCTTTGTTGGCTCAAAAAGTATGAATCAAACTTATAATTTTCACATCTCTACCAAAGTACCATTTTGTACTTAAAGTAAATTAAAGTAAACCACAATGATAAATGACGTAAAAATTAAATAAGATACATGATTTTTTTTTGTTTAGGCACAATGATATAATATATTAACCCGAATATTAATATATCATAATATCATGATATTAGGGTGTTAAATTATTTTTTTTTTTACATCAGAACGTCTCGGGTTGATAAAACAGATAATTATTATAATGACCATCTTTATTTATCATGTCCTGGGCATAGGCAAGGGCTCAGTACAATCAAAAACAGAAGGCACTCAATTGCCACACATATATAGAGTATACACAAATATATAGTTCGTGTGATTGCAAGTGTAATATAGGAGTGGCCACTTTTTGTGCTATTTATGAGATTTTCAGATTTTTTTCCGTTGTAAAAATAAATGCTTGAAATACCTTAATTAAGCAACTAAAATATGTTATTACAATATTGTTTTGTGATTATCATTCTAAGTAACCAATATATAATGATGATAATGTCTTTTTAAACGTTTTGACCGCGGCTGTCAATCTCAAGAAAGAACAGCCAACTGCGCAGGACATATAGCGCACAGGTATGTGCGCAAATGCACTCTCTATTCTCGGCACCGTACGGCAATCAGACATGACCGAAAAGCGTTTAAGCGTAGGACCAACGGCTTTACGTGCTTTTCGAGGCTCGGGCGTGTACACACTTACATTTTCCAGACTCCGGGTCGCTACTGAGATTCTTCAAAAGAAAAGTCAATAATTTAATTGGCTCGACCTAGGGTTTGAACCCAGAACCTCGGGATCTGCCATCGTATATCTAGCCACTAGACTCTAATGAGGTGTAGTTTATAAAATTATGTACATTGTAAATTTTATCGTGCTTAAATTTTATTGTGATAGTGCCCTTTTAAGATTTATATTTAGTTTCGTAAAAAAAATTACATCATAAAATTTCTACATTATTGAGTCACAGAGAAAACATAAAGCAAAAATTTATTAAATAAAAAATAAAATTAGAAATATTATGTTTATAAAAACGTTCAAAGTGCAGATCATACGGAAACTATTCTACGAGTCTTTCACCGCAATTAAAACTGCAGCGCGAACCGGAAGCACTGAATCGACTTCACTGCAGTGGATGCAAATTATGGTGAGTTATTTTTTTTCCGTCAAGTCAGTCAGGGGGCGACAGCGTACACGGAAGTAACGGGGCAGACCGATAATCGTTCGCTGTTGACAATGGGGCAAATTACACAGCTTTTAACAATTCATCTCACCAAAAAGTTTTATTTTATTCACAATCTAGTCGGTATTTTTTTAAATTTATATGTAGGTATTAGAAATAAAAACAATATAATAAAGTTAGTAGGTACTTAAGTAATACAAAAGCTTTTATATTAAAATTATATTTGAGAATTGGGAAAAAAACATCATACTAGCTAGTACCACGCGCTTCACCCGGCGTAAACGGCGTTTTCTAATGGCTAGCCTATAAGGTTGAAAAGTTTCTGAGTTCGAATCCAGCCAATGAAAAGATATTGAATTTCTCTATTGAAGAATTCTTAGTAGCTGCCCGTAGAAAATTTGTCAATGTTTACATACTGCCGTGATTCTGAAAGTACTCGATGGACGGTCGTGTCAGATAGGATTATGAGTGTGACCAGTTCTCTAGTCTCCGTTGAGAAGGGCTATAGTGGCCGAAATCAATCCAGAGAAGATCGTCTATCATCTTCTATCATCGTCATAATTACCATAATAAGTAATTTACACTTGGGTTCTTTTAAATTATTTATAAAATATTGTAATGTATCTTACGATACTTAAAAGTTCCATTATACGCAAAAAAGGGACGAATGGTTAATACGTGTGAATGCCTATATGCAATTCTAAGCAGTCGGAGTGTCATTTATGACCCACAAAAGACAGTTAACCGGGGACAAGGGGCACTAATCTGAGGGTTAATTGTCGATCCAATGGTTCAGTAAGTGTGATCTAATGATTATTATTTCCAACCCCTAAATTTCGGTGTTAATTAAAAGATTTGTAAAAAGAAACAAAACAAATATTATATTTAAATATTTGTGTTCGATAAAATTGTGAGGAACGTTAGTTTATAATAAACCAACCTAGATTGTAAACCGAACCGAACCGAACCGGTGGTAGCACTTGACGATTCAAAAGTACTTGTAAAAAGTATATTTGAATATAAATATTTTGATTTTGATTTTACTAGATTTAAAATAAACTAACAGTCATTATATAACATATATTAAGTACATACATACATATATTACATACATACATAACATAACATATATACGGTAACATATATTAAGGAATACGTATTTGTTTTTTTTAATGATATACTACGTTTTTACGGTGCTCAGACCATACATCTGATACGATATTTTAAGTCTTAAAAGTTTATTGACCTATAAAGATATTTGAAGTCATAATCCAGACAAGCAATACAAAAAAAGAATGCGTAAAACTCTTAATAATTGCTTAAGAATTTTGCTTCATAAATATTTTGCTAAAAGTTACACGCACTAACTTTTTACACAAGTTCGACCTTGAAACTTTACTTACATTGCGTTTAAAAATTTCACTTCGAAAATATAATAAAAGTATATTACCATTTATGTGAGAAAAAATACTTTAATTCATTAATGTGGTTATTAGCTTCAAAGCTTCATTAATATATTCAACATTTTTAGCCAAGATTAGTCGTCGTCATTTCACCAACGTATAAAACATGACTTATTCTCATATTTCAAAAGCGGTCGGAAGGGTCTAGTGGGCTCGAGTATAAAGCTACCTACAATTGACTGGAGTAACACCTCAAGTGCTTTTGTCGCGCGCTAAGTGTGGTGCAGGCACGTTTGTGTGTAAATATTGTCACGGAATATCTGCTCAGTAATGGACAACTTGTATAAACTTGGAGATATATTATTAGGTAATGCCTTTTTTGTTGTATTGGTTACTATAAATAAGCAATAAGTAAAGAAACAGATTGGGAAATAATATTAACGTCATCTGAATATTTCCTTACCGATTTCATTTTCATTTCATTCAGTATTAATGTGGTAATGAGTCAACTTCATAGCAAATAATAAACTAACTAACATCAATAAAACAGTTTTAAAAATCATTGTGAAGCGATGTATATCAAATAATATTTTTTGGTTCACATTTAAGTAATTTTATCACGTGTGAGTTATATAATTTATATGTTTTTGTTCTTACAAAAGTGCCTTTACGATGTAAATTTAATTTTGAACGGTAAATTGGAGAGACGAAGCTACTATGTAACATTACGCTCTTAGCATTGAAATGGTAATGGAAGCGAAATTGAAGGTAAGCGAATATTCTGACAACTCATTCAATACTGCATTTGAATGTTATACAAATAGACGACAAATGTATTTCGATATTTCATACACACTGCAAGAGTCCTAGGTAATTTTGTATGTAAATAAAGACAGAGACGAAAGTAAAGTTAAATAAAAAGTTAGTAAAATGGAAACAACGCAGTGCGGTTCATTAGTGGTTTAGTTGTTTGGGAAAAAGTTTCCCAAAATTCTGATTTAATTTCGCAGTGTAGAGAATAAACAACATACCTGACTTAGGCTGTCTCCTAGGCTGCCTTCGGCGTCCAAGGGCCGGAATAGATGATTTGATTCCTTGAGTTCTCTTTTCTGTTTTCTATCTTGGGCTTCTTTCATCGCTTGGCTTTGCAATCTTTCAAAGAACTCGCGAGGTTTCATCGGCGGGGGCTCGTCGTCTGGCGGTGGGGGCGGAGGAGGCGGTAGCCTTGTTCGTGGTGAGCTGCGAATGAGCGATCGTTCGTCATCTTCAGTTGATCTCTCATCGTGTTCGGAGTCGGAGCTTCGACTATCACGCCGCCTCACCCCTTGAAGGTGCGGCTCAAGGAACGTTGCATTTCTGGAAAGAAAATGTTAAAATAAATAACAGCGAACATTAAGCAAAATTCACAACAAAACGTATAACTTATATGAAATGTTCAAGCCAAAACTTGTGGCGAGATATCAATATATTTTGCAGCACATGTTCGGAGCATTTACAGCAATTGCCGCCGGTTGGCACCATTACACAATCGATTCACGTGTCTATACCCGACCACCCACATGGGGTACCACTGACCAGACTAAAGGGACATTAAGTAAGATTTATTTCCCCGAGCCCGGCCGCTAGCGTATTAATTAAAAACCTTTACAGGGCGCGAGAATGTGAACTGGGTACCGGCTGTACTGGACATATGTTCCGATTACTTATTAACAGCACGCTTGTTTGTTTTATTGAATTTTAATTGAAATAAATATATACTCGAGAATAAGAATGATACAAGCAAAAACTTAGTAGCAATTTTTTTTTATACACTAGCGCTTTAACTCGGCTTCACTCGAGTCATAATTCATAATTGCTAAATATCAATTTCCATCACTTTCTTCAGAATTGAAGGATTTTCATACAAACTTTTGCAACCTTTATAACTCTTACTACAATAAGGGGTTTAATTTTCAAAAATCCTTCTGTGTAACAAGAACTCGTTTGCAAATTTTCATGGAGCTTGCCCAAATAGTTTGGCCATATGCCAGTCAGTCAGTAATTCTTTTATATATATAGAAAATATACTGATTAATTTTCTGATCCAGCTTAATGAAGATGGTGACACAGCACAGACAACAAATTAAAGAGGATAGTTCAACAATCTTGTTAGCTTAGTATCAAAAATTTTAATAACTTTGTTCAGCGATGACACGGATGTGACACTCAATTTGTTTTTGACGTCGGCCGACACAAGATAACAATGTATCGAGTGATCCACAATATAAATTGCTTAAGGGATGGGATTGTAATTATACGTGAAACTGTTTAACAATGTAAATTGAATATGTTTTCTTATCAACACTAATCATTTATTAGACTGTAAAACAAGTGCATGACTTATATGATATATAAAAATGGTATTGTATTTCGTGTTAAAAACAAATTGCGTATGATGTAGAGTTTATATGGAAATTAAATATTTATATTATTACATTTGAACAATGGGATAACATAAATAATATTTTCGGATAAAAATTAGCCGTTTTTAAAAATAGAATTAGCAGACAACACTTAGAATACAAACGACTGCTATTACAAATACGTAAATAATTGATTATCATTATGTTTCGCAATAAAAAAGTGATATGCGCAAAAGTTCCGTCTTAGTTCAGGCCGACCAACTTGAATTGTGCGTATTTCTCGGTGACGTCTATGACACGTGCCATATATTACCCCTTTTAATTATTCATCACACTGAAATGACACCGCTTGATGAGCTCCGTCATTAATTACTAACTCGTCATTATTCTACGCCTAGTTGCCTCAGGTGGGCTGACGAAAGCCGTAATATATTTTATTATGGCGTTAACGATTTGTGTACCCTATTAGTTTTGTATGCGGTTTAGACATAAACTTCACTTTAATTGATTACACCAATTAACATTTAATATATGGCTCTATGAATACCTTTTATAAATAATACAATTATAAGGTAATTTATATTCAATTATATGAATTATTAAAAATATTTTCAAACAGAGATTATTCTTCGAATTTTATTAAAATCTTATTTTCCGGACAAAAAACCTTTAATTAATTTAATTTAATCGCCTTCTCTCCTAATAATAATGTAAGTGGTATGAAAAACTTTTATCTGGTATATAGAGCAAAAAAGGCTTTTGAGTTAAAATGAACAAAAACTTTTCATTAATGTGCTTAACACTCTATATAAGTGGCAAAACTAGTTACCAATTTGAAAAAATAATGAAAACGATTTAAATTATAATTAAAATAAATAAATTTGATTTTTGTGTTGCTGGATGTTATAATTTATTAAATCGTAGACATATAAATAAAAATATTATATTTTATCTATCATAATATGTAATAATATTATTTTATTAATCAAATTCTTGAAATTATTAACTGATTTTAAGGATAAATTCCACCTGTGACATGAGAATATATATGAGATTCCGTAACAGCCTGTGAATGTCCCACGGCTGGGCTAAAGGCCTCCTCTCCACTTTTTGAGGAGATTATGCAATATTAAAAATATAAGAATAAGTTCACCTAGATTAGTTATTAATTGATGATCGATTTGACTGGTTATTATTAATAGAAGTGTCAATACAATGCTTCGGATAGGTCCCAGGTGGTGACGAAATTGATAATTAAACTGACACAACTAATCGCCGCAATCAATTAAGAGACGAGGTGAATTAGTGGCTAAAATACGTGAATCTTAACTGAAGATCGTGAGTTCAAACGCGGGCAAGTACAACTAAGTTTTCATGTGTTTTTTATATTATAGGTAGGTGGACGAGCATATGGCATCTGATGGCAAATGGTCACCAACGTCCATAGACATTGGCATTATAAGAAATGTTAACCATCGCTTACATCGCCAATGCGCCACCAACCTTGGGAACTAAGATGTTATGTCCCTTGTACCTGTAATTACACTGGGTCACTCACCCCTCAAACCGGAACACAACAATACCAAATACTAATGTTTTGCGGTAGAATATCTGATGAGTGGGTGGTACCTATCCAGACGAGCTTGCACAAAGCCCTACCACCTAGTAAATAAGTTAGTCCAAATTATAAGTATTTTTTATTACTAGCTAGATATATAAATACCTTAATATTACTCAAAATTAATTTAAACGACCACTCATCAGATATTCTATCGCTAAACAGCAATACACTAAATGAATAAAATACAAATTATTGATAATTAAACATAAAACAAGCTTTAAAAATATTGCTTTTATTTCGGTTTAGATAATTTAGACACAATATTAATAAACACAATATTATTGTAATTATGTTGAGTTTGATACTTGAATAACATGAATTACCCGCCTAATTAGTTCTATGTTTGTCTATCGCATTATTTGCTATAGGGATCCGTCATATACCCGCTGTTTTTTCTGGCTGCTTTGTTACAAAGAAATTATTTTTCCTGTATAGCTTTCGGATGTTTGTTTATAGAAGTGTTGACTTTTGTTTGAATACGTCGTTTAGAGTGGTGAATTTTTTTATTTACGAACAAAATATATTTCGATCTTGTAAATAAAAAGAAAACGTCTCTTTTTATTACAAGGGAAGTATTATATAATGTTTTTCCTCTTTATGAAAAATAAATAAAATAATATGTATTCATATTAGAGTCGTTACTTAGAATAAAATGTGTCACGATAAATCAAAAAGTTAGGAAGAACAAACAAGTTCGTGTTTCTACTAAAATATTTCGCTTTTATCTTAATAGCCGAGACAGCGAACTGATGAAGTAAGTAAACAGGTGTGCTTTGCGAAGCCATAGGGCGTTCGTTTTATTTGGAATGTTCCTGAATTGTTAAAAACTGTCGCGCACTGACGCGTTAACTCCATTGTGTGTCACGAGAATTGAGTCGAATGAGAATGATTCGAATTGAAGAACGAAATTTCACACCTTAAAGACAAAAACAGATAACATTTCCTTCAACTATCAAATATATATAAATTATTATATATATTAAGGGTTTTAGGTAAACAATACTATCAAATTACTAAATAAAAATCAAGATCTTTTCTTTAACAATATTTGTGGTCCAGATTCACGCAGATCATTTTTACACACTTTTGTGTTTGTATATAAATAATGATTAACGATAAATACTCACGCTCAACTAACTGAAACATTTGGTTTTTGAAAAGTTTACTTAGCAAACTATTCAAGTATCCAAATTTCAATAGAATCGAACATTAAATGGATATGTCTACAAAAAGTAGGTACTATTAGTTAAATGTTTGAAAATTCATTTACTTTTTTAAATTTTTTACAGGTAATATGCAAATCGTTTTGAAAATAGAACATTAACACGCGGCATGAATAAAAAATAATACTATACTGAACAGTACCTACGTATGTATACAGCTTTAAATTTCCAATATACTCTAGTCCTTTGTATGGACATACGTATGCTATACTTGTGTGTGTCTCACACCCACCTCACTAGCGTCAGTGAATCATACAAAATGCTTTCACTTGAATTCAAGTATCTAATGCGTTTCCGATGAAAGTGCCAAGATGGGGTGCAGTTGACGGAGGAGCATTTTTTCGTATTTTATCATAATTAATACAACATAGAGGCACTGCTTTCCAAACATTACTTGCGTAGTGTTTTCGATAAATATTCAAAGTTATGCGCTAATTATACAAAATTCAAAGCTAATTGCAAATTATAATTACGTAATGATGAACTGTACTACAATTACAGATATTTAAACGATTCAATTACAAGGCCAAATGCGCAGACAACCAATAGCTCACCACCTACGACCATTGATGTAGTTTTCATTTCCTCTATAATTAATTAAATATTCATAAGATTGTATTACATTACAAATTTAAATAGATTGTAAAATATGTATAAGATTGTATAGTAAGCAACTAAGAGTTTTTACAGCTTGATTTTAGTAAAAAAAATAACTAATCATTTACAGTAAAAGAAAATATTGTATATACGTTTCCTTTGATATTTAAGACTAATCCGATGACCTTCAATCAATTATTGGAATTGATTTATCTCCTATTAATAGATAATTCGCTTAATGATGGAATAACTACGTGTCTCTATTTAATGAGAAAACGTTTTCTTTTCTTTGAAATCAAAAGTCAAATAGTTCTTTAGCGTTTCTAAATTCTTATAGGACGTCGAATAAGGCAAATCTTATTATTCTAATAAACCAATTAAATACAAAATCAAGGCATAATCAATTTACATGAACTGTCCCATTCTCTGTTAACTGTGTTCGCTCAAGTAACCCACGCTTATGTAAATCGTATCTTGCATTGAATTATAATTTTGACGGGTAAGGTTCAGTTAGATGAATATTATTTTGAAAATTGAGTCCCATGATCACTTGGTTTAAACAATCAGTTTATATATGATTAGACAATATAAAAAAACATTTATGGATTTTATTAATACTCATTATAAATCTACCTACTTGATTTTTTTATTATACATATTTTATATACATGACAATACATAATACTTGTAATCTTAATGCATATATGAGTAAGGCGTTGGCACTGTAAGAAGTTTTAACCACTTCTTACTACTCTCCGAGAACTAAGACGTTATGTCTTTTATGACTGTAATTATACTGGCTCACTCGCCCTTTAAAACGGAACACAGCAATATAAAGAATTACTGCTTAGCGGGAGAGTAATTGAGTATCTGCAGAGCGCGAGCAGTTACACAAAGTCCTGCTACCACCAAAAGCATATTAAATTACTTCAGAACTTTATACGTAATTTTTTACTTATGAATATTAATAATCTCAATATCTATTAAATGTATTTAAGAAAATTAAATATATTTATGAAGGAAACAAAATATCTTCAACACAAAATATCTTCTACTAAAAAGTTAGATACTCGTTAAAAACGATACGAGGCAAAATTTTTAAACAACCAACCTAGACTTTAAGAACAAGTACACTTGAAATAGGAACAGGGAACTTTAAACTTAAATGAATCCAACGGTCCATTATCTGACATGGACACAAAGATAACGTTGTAAAAAATATATACATTTGTAATTGAGTATATTTTAAGTTCATTTTAGTACCAACATAATAAAATAACACAAAACATATTTATGCCCAATTTTTTGTATTTTTATTGTTTATGAAGTAGAACATGTTTCTATATATATAGAAACAAACTTTACTAAATTCCGCCCGCGGCTTTGCTCGCGAGTGAGGAGGGGAGGTGTTAGGACCCTTATGACTTTTGCTGTATCCCGTATTAACTTCTCGTTAATAGGTAAAAGCGTAACAAACAAAAAAAAATCACTTTTTTATAATATTAGTAAGGTTTACAAGGTATAAATAAGTACGTGACGTGAGTGGAACACACAGGTGACTGATTTCTCTATAAACACAATTACTACGACTATACGTCTCGCTCGCTATTCCCTTTGAACACATTATAATAACATATATGCACGTTAACCAGATTTCACAGGAAACTTACATAACACACTTTACATAACATCTGTCAGGACGCGACGCCTCCGCTAATAGGATTATAAGTGTACCTAGTGCTTAGGTACCGTGTACACCGCGCGACACTTTTAGTCTCTGGACATTTTAGCGTTTTAGCTTTCTAACAAAATAACGTGGAAAATTAAATTGCGCGGAAGATGCTGTTTATACTTATAGAGGACGTCTGGAGAGTGGAGAAACGATCTTGGTAGTATTAACGTAGCTTTTGCGAACAATTTCTTATGGAACTATGGAACTCATAGCTTGTTTATTTACACTTAGTTACAGTTTCTTGTTTATAAAACATGACATTCGCCACTTGGTCTGTTCGATTTTACTTTAAAATTTTATCCCAAATACATTTAGTTTACAACAAAATAATAACATATTAGTTATCCGGTTTACAAATAAACAATTATATTTTTATCTTATATTAAACCTTATTCATATATAAATTAATATTTAATATATAAAATAATACGTTTTTATTTATATAACGAGTAATCAAATCATTTAAATAACAACTGTGAATATGTAAAAACAATGGCATCATATATTAGTATAGTATGCGCGAACAAAAGATTCATTTAATAAAACCCCAAAATTTCATCAAACAAAAGTACGTATTATTTGTTGCGTATTGCATTTCAAATACGCTGTACCTATTACGCGGTATTATTTTATCAAGAGTCAAGAATCGTTCTCTTATTTAATCTCGGCATTCTTGAGTAAATCCATTGGCTCCGACGTCGGCTAAATTAAGCTGAAGCTCCTTACGCTGTAGGGAAATTATATTACAGAGTATATGTATGTATATTATATAAAGTGATGTCGATGAACCGACTGTATCTATAAAGTTTAAATTGACTATGAAATGTTAATAAAGAGTAAGTAATACTTCCATAAATAGTTTGTGCGAAGCGATTTAGTTCAATTAAAAGTTATCGTAAGATAATTTTCTCGATGATGAAATTCTTGTTTTTTTTTTATAACTTTAAACGTCTCCGTATTTCAACTTATATTATATATAATATATGGATAAATATCCATAGTGTTAGTTAAAAGCTTGAAAACTATGTTAGTAGACATATTACCTATTATTTAGCATACATAAGGGGTCTAAAACAACGAGTTGATACATGAAGTTCCCCCCAATGTTTAATAAATGGATTATCCATTTTCAGCATCAATGTATTCAGGATACCGTTAGAAACTCTGCGCATCCTAGCCATTATAGACGCTGCTGTCTTTCTATTTAATGATAAAGTATATACTTATATACCTTTTAATACATGTATCATTAGGTCGACTTTCGTTTAAATATTTATTATATACAAAATGTATCTACAGGCGCAGGATGTGAATCGCTGAAATAATGTTCGCAATGACCTGTGAGAGACGATTTTAACCCTTTTAACGTTGATGTCTGCAAGCGGAAGCTTTCAGAGAATACGAAAGGAAGATTATAGTGATGGGTGTTGTTCTACTTATTACAACCATAATATTAAAATTTACAAAAAAAAATTAAAAGAAGGATAAACGAGTAAAAACTTCTTAAGAAATTATTAATAAAAAAATATATATAATTGAAATAAATATATATTAACTTTGTATTCTTTTTTTTGTAAAATTTTTATACTATATTCGATCTCAACGTTTCAAAGTAAAACGTATTTTTCGCCTGTATGCGACTTTCACTTCAGTTAAGTTCATTGAGCTGCCAATAAATTTTGTTTATGAGTGATAAGTTAGGCAATACTGTGTCTTCTTCTTTCTAATGTCACATCAGTGACGAAAGAAAAAGACCAATTATTAGTTTAACTCAGCGCACTCAAAACAACGTTTGTAAGGACTAAAATATCAGTCTAACATTTGTTCCATTTAAATTTATAATTGATAATGTTTAAAAGCGAAATGATAAGTTAATCCTTAAGTTGATCAGATTTCTTAAATATATTATAATATGTATTGCTTGCTATTTATGATAAACTATACCTTACCTAAGCGTTCACTTTATCTTGACACCTCGTTAACCTTTGAGGATTTAAAATGTCTTATCACGTTGCAGCACGCGTTTTTGCCGGCCCATATAAATTATGTCATTAAATCTTTTCGTATGTTATTAATTAAATCATATTTACAGAATAACCCAAGTTATTTTATTTGATAATAGGTTCTATAACGTGGAGTGAAATAGAAACCAATAAATGTTGTAATTATTTGTAAATATTTAATAGTTAGAAGTCTGTTCCTAATGTGAAATGATTGTGTTGTAGGTAACAGAACAGTCGACTGATATATGTACATTTTAATTCTTTAAATACAAGTGTATATAAATATAAAACACCTAGACTCGGCGTTCGAAGATACTACGCTGTTTCACACTGCGGATCATTTCTTTTAATCCTTTTTACACGCAGTTATGATGCCCTGTGACAAATCAATCAATACAAAATTTTAAAAGCTTTTGTTTTAGGTCTTATTAATCGATTTCGTAACATAAGCGAGCAAAATAACTAAGTACATGAGGAATGCGGCTTATCACTGTCGGACCTTCGCGGTTAATCTGTTTTAATGTGTCGTTTCGACCGTAAATAATTGCTTTCAGCGTGTCAGGTCATTGCGTAAATTAGCTACACGGGGACATGTGAATGTTAAACTATACGGAAATGTGTTAATCATTGGTTGTTATACGTTTAAGCCTATTTGAACAAATACAGTCTAGACAGGAAAGGACAAGTGTGGATTAAGCAATGACCCGAAAAAATTTCATTTTAAATGTATTTACTTACTATCACGAGTACGAATGTATGAGTGAATGAATATTATATAGTATCACAAACCTTACAAATAAACGTTGTATCGTGGTTTTATCGTTACACTATGCTTTGACTTTTACGAATGTTAAATTGCTGATGACATAAAGATAGAGAAGTAAAATACAATAAAATAAAGGAAATTAATCACTTATTAATCTGATTGCATATTATCATAACAGTACCTTAGTATGCTTTTAGAGAATAAGCTTGTTTGTAAGAGATTCTGTATAAAGGAATATAAATTATAACAAAACGATAGCTATAAGACCTTTTCTTAACACTTACATATTTAACGTCAAATTAACTATTTTCTAATATAAAAATAAACTTTTAGTTAGGCTTATTTTATTGTACATTTGTCGAAGATCGAAAACCTTTGTTAAGAAACATAGGTTAGCGATATAAGTTAAAAGGGACTTCCCAGTTGAATATGTTCTAACTTAACAAGTTAAAGAAATATTTTTTTTTTAAATGATTTAATTTATAAAATTGACATAGCAGTTTTTTTATTTAAAAAAAATGAAGACAATATTCGTTCTGTATAATAAAAACAACACGTCAGAAAGTAAGGTTATGATAATGGATATGTATCCACATTACAAAATAAGATAATTAATATTTAATGTGTCCCAAGTTTACTAATTGACCTAAGTAAGTTTAATTTATGAATGAGTTGATTGTATGGCTTATATGTCGAGGTCAATAATTGACTTAATAAACTCGATGAATTCATTATTATTACTATATATATATAAATTACTAGCTGTCCATCCCGACTTCGTGCGGGTGAAAATAATTTATATAAATTTTATATTTATTTAAAAAAAATGATCGCAGCCGATCGCAGCGCCACCTACATGGCCCGATCCTATTCATACTAAAACACACAATACTCTTTTTCAAAATCAGCAACTTAGAAGGAGCTCAGTAACATTTACACGTTCAGATGAATAATATATATATAAAGAAGATAATAAAATTATGAAATATATAATATAAGCTAATTAAAAAGGCTTATTTTCTATATGACTGAAATGTGAACACAGTGCAGATGTGTGCGTGTTTGTATGCGTGTGTGAGTATATGAGAGTATTTCCAATATATTAAGTTAAAGCAAGTACACATTAGTTGTAGTGTTGTTGAACTACAACTAGTTGAATTAATACAACAATCACTTTCGGCATTTTGAACTTCTGTTATAGACATTGATTTTTTTTTTAAAGCAAAGTAACATTAATTTTTTTAATGATTTTAAATCAGATTTCACTTAAAGAGTATATTTAAAAAATTCGCACATAAAAACAACTTAGAACCTGCTCGTTTAATAGCTAAGAAACTTAATTGCATCATAATAACTTAGTAATTATTTCAACTTTTTCCCTCGGACTAAAATGATTGCGTGCGAAATACGGCTTCGAATTTTGTATTTTATAAATAAATACATTTTAAAGTTCTAATGAAATATGAATACAGTTTTGTTTAATTTTCAGTGAATAGTTTGAAAGACGGCTATTTTTAAATGACGGCTTATAAAAAAATACTGACCTTTCAGTATAAAATCTATGAATTTATATTTAAGTAGTCGCTAACAATAATCTCAATTGCATTCAAGTTTCAGGAGGCTATTTCATTTGCTGTATCTTTACTAATATTATTATTGGAAAAATGTTTTTCGGTTATTCATCTATCACGCAGCAACAGAGCAACGGATTTCGGTGATTAAATTATATAGCGATATGATTATGAGAAGTAAATACTTTAAACGTGATTTTTACATACAGTAACAGTAACAGCCTGTTAATGTCCCACTGCTGGGCTAAGGCCTCCTCTCCCTTTTGAGGAGGTTTGCAGCTTATTCCACCACACTGCTCCAAAGCGGGTTGGTAGAATACACATGTGGCGGGATTTCAATGAAATTAGACACATGCAGGTTTCCTCACGATGTTTTCCTTCACCGTCAAGCACGAGATGAATTATAAACACAAATTAAGCACATGAAAATTCAGTGGTGCTTGCCCGGGTTTGAACCCACGATCATCGGTTAAGATTCACGCGTTTGAACCACTGGGCCATCTCGGCTTTTTACATACACATACATTTAAATAAATACGTTAAATACATAAAGGCTTACATATAAACATTAATTAGCGACTGTTTAGTGAAACACTGATTTCTCGCTTTCAGTCATTATTGATTTGAAATTCGAAAGAACACATCGTAATTTTTAATGAGTTTTTATCCCCCATTAAAATTCAAAATAAGAATATTATAAACAGAATCAGTCACGGTATAAACGTAGCACACTCATCTCAATAACCGCTGATCGGAGATTTCTAGCTATTAATAAGAAAATTTTCACTTTCTACAGGAAATGTAAGTTACAATGACAGGTTTCAATACACCGTGCTCGTTCAAATGTGAATTACAAGTGAGAGTTTTACGCGTGTAATGATAAAATTTATACGTTTCACTAAATAATAAATTATTAGATGTTATGTATATACCGATCGACGACTTACGTTTGACTAAATAAACGATGATATGTAAATACCGATCAACGACTCATTTTATAGTATATGTACCTATGCTAAATTACTGATATGATACAGAATTACCTAGCACGGTCGCAATGGTTTAATTAAAAAAGTGTTGAAGTTCTTTGTTAAATAAACCTTTTTTTTTCAGAAAGTGTTTAAAAACTTCTAAATTCGATAATAATGAACATCTTTAGTATACAATATATTTTTTATATATTGTATGTTGTTGTTTTTTCTGTAGGAAGGCAAACGGGCTACACCCACCACATGGCCCACCGCCTCTCTAACATTGCCAGTGTAAGAAACATTAATCATTCCGTTTACCCTTAATGTACAGCAAACCATGGGAACTAGATGTTACGTCCCTTGTGCCTGCAGTTACACTGGCTCACTCATCCTTCAAACTAGAACACAGTTATTAGATTATTGCTATTAGCTTTAGAATAATTGATAAGTGGGTAGTATAAGACGGGTTTCATGGGTTTATGATTAATCAAATAATATTTATACAAATTTATATACTTTACAATCATTCGCTTTTGCAATCATAATTTTACTTCTATGTCAATTAAACTCAAACCATATATTATATATTTTTATTATATTTACATTATAAAAATAATATTGTTAAGAATAAATTATCTTACCTATATCATAAGCATTAATAGCCAATACATAAAGACATTCAGATTCACAAGAGTTGATTACATTTTCAAATAATGCCAAAATAATAATAATACTTTTAAATTTTAAATATATAAGATAATGTAAGAAATAATTCTGAAAATGTGGTTAAATGCATTAATTAACATTTGCAAACATTTTTTTATTTTAATGTGAGTTGCTTACTTTATACATCACAACAGCTTCGCAACAAATTTGATTACTGTAAAATGTATTCGTAATTTATAGCCACGCTCCTGAGTTGAATTTAAATAATAAATATCGTCTCACGAGCACAAATTGATTTTTTATACTAATATTGAGTATAATTATGCAAAAGTGAGACTTGGTAGCTTGCTTAATCCTCAGTTTAGAGGGGCGAGGGGCGATCAAAGAGCGGTTACATCCCTCTGGTTAATACATAATAGGCCTTCACTTTGAACGGCATGTTTACATTAATTTGCTGAATATTTAAACCATTTCTCTTTAGCCAGAAATATCCTTTGACTTTTGGTTAAAATATATATTTTATATATTAACAAAAAGTTAGCACTTAAAATAATGTAAACTAGAACATACATATATTAGTGATGGAACAGTCTAGACAAACGTTTTTATTCTAAAAGAACACAATTTGAAGAAACCAAAATATCAGAACTAAACAATGTTATATTGTGCTACAAATCTAAAATATAATGTTGGTTTTTATATTAGAAGCTTAAAGAAGAATAGCCGTTCCGAATTTTGATACCGCTCTTATTTTCTTTCGATATTTACTATGACACAGTCATCTACATAAGAACTGCTACCATTGTATTAAGTACACAATATCTACGTAAGCTTAAAAATCAGGACTAAATATTGCAATCTCTTTTTCTAGTGTGGGGTTAAAATTAATATATTAATGTGGAGGGACTATCCTCCAGTCAATCATTTACAAATACTAAACCTGATAAATTAGTTAAGCAATTATCTACAAGAAATTCAGTACCATAATAGATGTAACGTAAAGTAAAAACGTAAGTTATACGTCTTAAGCAACTGGGAACTGACAGGTCAATAAAAAGTTTAAAGTGCGAGTATCAAAAGGCTATATGAGGCTATCTAAACTTTGCAACGTTGGACGATAGCCAACATATTGTAAAACCCGATAAGGCGTCTATTATAAAGCATCTATGAAATACACTATCTTAAAGAATTAGTAACTGGTTCTTTAATATTATTTTTAATCACTCACAGATTGCCTATAAGGAATAAATAAATATTAATATGTAAGCCGAGATGGCCCAGTGGCAAGAATGCGTGAATCTTAACCGATGATTGTGGGTTCAAACCCGGGCAAGCACCACTGAATTTTCATGTGCTTAATTTGTGATTATAATTCATATCGTGCTTTACGGTGAAGGAAAACATCGTGAGGAAACCTGCATGTGTCTAATTTCACTGAAATTCTGCCACATGTGAATTCTACCAACCCGCATTGGAGCAGCGTAGTGGAATAAGCTCCAAACCTTCTCCTCGAAAAAAGGAGAAGAGGCCTTAGCCCAGCAGTGGGACATTCACAGGCTGTTACGGTTACGGTACGGTAATATGTACTATTTATAATTATATACAAAATCGAAAAGTAATCTGAGTGGTTGACCATACTAACCTACGGAACTACAAATCTTAATAATTCTTAATAAGCAATTTACCAATTACCGACACACGTACACCTACATGCGTAGGGCCAAGGTTAGTAGTGAATTGATAAATTATAACTCATGCCCTTACAATACTGATGACGAGTAAGGTTACGTTCCAAATAGACTATTTGTGCGTCTACCATATCATTAATATATACTATAGCTACTGCTGTTGTACATAATAATTAGACGAATTTATAAAGGTTGAAAGCATACTTTTTCCAGTCTTTTGTGTGGAATTTGACTACCTTGAGGCCATGTAAGTAATATAACGATAATTGGCATCTCCAGCATATATTCCCGTTCTTTTGCAGATTTTACTCTCTTCAAAATGTAATGTTTTTTTTTGATGACACATAACTTATCATCAACGATAGATAGCTTTTATATTTTCAGTTTATAATATTTGTTATTAATGAAACATTTATGGTGCAGTATAATGTGTATGAAAAGATTTTAATTGTTTTAGTTAGCATGTAAAACCTACTTCAATTAACTTAACTGCATACTTAGATGCTAACTTGGTGAAGTACACATTGTACAGAATATAATACAAGCGAATTAAAATATTCAAAATCTGCACAAAATATTCCCTTATTCCTCAAACTTTCAAGACATTAAAATCTATTTGAGTCTCCCGAACTTTTGGTGAAAATAGTTCGTCGCATGCCATATCTTCGAATTTATTAAGATAAGTAGATAGATTCAGGGATTTTGTGCCTTATTCCATTGCGATAAGAATAATGTCGCGTGTTAGAGAAAGATTGTTTGATAGCAATTCTGAAGAGTCGGTCTGAGATAGTACTCGAAGCATTTACGGAGCATTTTATTGATGCAATAAGCACTTGACGACGATTGGGACGAGAGCATTCAGTTGCACAATCTCTTAACAAGGGGATTGAATTTAAGGAACATAATAATGATGTACTTGTGTAGAATTCATTCCACTTTTAATTTATTCTTAATAGTACGCCTCGAAGGACCATTTTTAAAATTCTACTATATATCGTTACTTTTCTTGAGAAATATTACGAGACTAGTGGAATACCGTTTGGTTTCAAATTATTGCGGCAAATCGAATAAGTTAGATGATTATTTATTTTTAATATTTTAAAATTATCATATAATTTTTAAAGCTATGTCATGACATTAAATAAATCTAAAAATTTATTCAACATAAATTCAATTAGTTCATTAAATAAACGTTATTGTAATATAAGAGACATAACCTGGATCAGTCGAATAAATAAAATACGAGCCTTCCATCCATTATTCATCTAGCAACACTTGTATTCGATTTGTTGTCGCTTAATTGACCTAAAAACGGTAAAGATTTACATTATTCATTGTCGACCCACGACAAATACATACGGATACTAATAATAAGCTGTTTTTTGTCTTTATTATATCGTAAAAATAGTTCAGCTGCAAAATCTATAAATAGGAATCGTTATATAAAAGGAAATATAAAAAGAAACAAAGGAATGTGATAGTGTTCATGATTTATCCGATAAAACAATCCATCAAATAGTGTATTTAGTGGTTTATAATAATACTGTTTTAACGTAGCATTGTAGTGGGCAGTAAAACTGTTAATAAATATTAATGAAATTGCTGTTTGGTTAATTCAAATCGGTTATCAAATATTAATATATTTTATCATTAATATATATTTAGCTGTTATGTAGTTTAACGTATTTTTTTTACATTATCTTATAAAAGGTAATAATAACTAATTATATTTTTATAATATTATATAATAAGGAAGCGCTTAACAAAACCTTGATTTGCAATCACCAACATAAAGTAAAAAATAACAAAGTTTAAAAGAATAAAGTGAAATAGGTAGCGATTCTTATAACTTACGAAACTTTGTAATACCGTATACTAAATCCTTGAACAAGCCGGTAGTAGAATATCGCTAATATAATTTAAAACTAAATCCCTAGCGCACTTGACTCCCTCCTTTAACCATATTAAAATTTCCGCTAAAATCTTTTAACTCTCAAGACTTTACCGCAGTCCATTTTGGCCGACAAAAAAAAGCATACCGTCCACAAAATTTGTAAAGCGATGCATCTCTATTCTATACTACTTATGATTACAATGAAAACGTAATTTAGAAACTTTAACAAGAAGTATCAAATTACAATTGGAGTAATTAATAATAATAATCTTATCCGTAAATAAAAATCATTTTAATTAATATAAGTAGCTATGAAATGATTGCAAATTAATTTTTTAATTGATTCTTAAGTACAATTCCTTAAACGAGTCAATGAACTCACTCAAATATTGGTTAATCTAATAATATATATTTAATTTAAAGTACTAATTAAGTATAAAAGTAACAGCATCTAAATATCCCACTGCTGGGTTAACCCTCTCCTTTTCACCTTCTCTAGGTTTGGAGCTTAATTATTCCATTACGCTGCTCCAACGCTACTTTATAAGATTCTTATGCGACATATTTAGATTTATTCACATGCCTTCCCCGCCGAGCACGAGATAAATTATAAAAACAAATGTTGTAAATAAAAATTCTATAGTACTTGTCCTCATCGAACCCAAAATCGTCGGTTAAGATTCAATGAATTTAACCACTAAACCATCTCGGTTTGAAAGTAACATACATGCATGTTGACGTAAATGTAAACGCATGCGTTAAACTAAGTATTACGTGATGGTCAGCCTTATGCATTAAACAACATGGTTCCCGCCATTATCCTTTATTAAAACGGTTCGCGGATTTTTATTCTAATTTTAGTCGGTGCGTGGAGTTCATTGAAATTCTTCAGGCATTGTTTCTGTAGTCCACCGCCATTTGGTTTATGTTATTACGAACACCGGCAACATTTAATTAAAAAAAACTTTCTTCCGTGCTTGCTGTTTTTTTAATTTATATCATTCTGGCAATGCTCTGATTTTAAAGCACTTAATAAATGCAGCCGAGATGGCGCAATGGTTAGTACACGAGAATCTTAACCGAACATTGCGGATTCAATCTCGACAAGTAGGTAACACCTTCAATTCACAGCAATTTTCAAGTGAATTTGGAGCTTATGATTTAACACGCGCTCTACGGTAAAGGAAAACATCGCGAGGAAACGTTTGTCATGTCATATGAGTATTCAGGAATATAGGAGCAGCGTGGTTGAATAAGATCCAAGCCCTCAGAACAAAAGAGGTCTTAGCCCAGAAGGACATTGACAGGAACATTTGTGAAAAGTAAAGTACTTTTTTATAAATGCAGCAAATAATAATACTAAAAAGGATGTTTAAATTTACATTATTCTAAACATTGCCATTGGAATAAATAAAATATTCCCACATGCATACCGATCAAAGTTTTTTGTGATAATTTTAAAAATATAATTTTATAAAGATGAAAATTTAAGTGACAAATAATGTCAATTACTCTTCGAGAATTTTCGTTACATCGTTAAATAAAATATTCAGTGAAATGCTATGTTAAAACAACAGCTGGTAATTTTACTTTGATCTTCATATTTTATTCGTATTATTATCAAAAACGAACTGATATTTTGCTTGCATGTTAATTCTCAAAGTTGATGGATATGAAGATATAATTTGTCAACTCTTTTTCTTTGTATAAATATATGTTTGTACTATCGTATCAATAAATTAATCTCATTATCATCATCAACGTTTTATTATAATATTTTTTAGCTAATTCCCATTAATAAATAATCAAAGGTTGATATTTAAATTGTCACTATTAAAATGATAACATATTTAGAACTAAAAAGCATTTTAATTATTCGCGTAAATGCATGTATACGATCAAAAAAATAATGTATATTAAAAAAATGTTTTACCATTCATATACAGACGCGGCCTGATTACATTAGATACGGGGACAACAATAATTATTATTTATCAACCTTCTTGACATATCCTTAAATCAAACTTCATTGATTTTAACAAGCAGACTAAACAACCAATAAATAGCTCTGTTCCTCGAGTTTATGACTCACCGTTGCAATCGATTTCGTATTCCATTGTAGATGAATGTTGCTAGTATAAAAATATACGTGTCGAATATGAGTATACAATAAGAGTTGCAATAGTAATTTCTTGAAAGATAAAATGAACATTAATCAGAAATGAAAAATTGTATACATAAAAATATGGGAGTCTAACTTTTTAGAGCCGTTTTTTCAATATTCCGAGTTACGAATGCTCGATATGTTTCGCGAAGGTTCCCAACGTCACCGAGCCTACGCGTTAGAATCACGCTGACGTAATGATAGTAGTAAAAAAAATTTAAAAAAATAATTTCCTTGGAGAAAATGTTTCCTTTTATAAAAGTAATCTTTCTATAGAAAAACGTACATTTTTATTCTATGTATATTTGAATACCTAATGTAAGGAAAAGTTGTTATGGTAACAAATGCATCGGTCTAATATAAATTATAATTAAAAATAAGTGCGATGTCTATAAAGTCTGTGAATATATATTTCAGGTCATTATTATCTTAACAGCCAATATAACGTGGTAAAATCTCTTCATAATATTTTAGTAGAAATAAAATATAAACCAAAATTGATGGTGTTAATAATACAGTTTTATAGATTAGTTAACGATATATATACTGCTGCTTCGTGGTAGAATATGAGTGCAAGCCTCCAAGTAAACGTTCACATTCACAAAGAACAATATTTTGAAAAAAGTGTTTTTATTTTACTCGGTTTCTTTCTTTTTTTTTTAAATTAATACTGTGCGATTTTAATGTGAAAGTTTCACGTTATATTCTCTAAGTTAGCTTATATTCATATCCATTACCATTAGAAGCGTTCCCACGGGTGATTAACATCATTTGTTCGATGCTATTTTGTTTTTTATTTATTATAAACACTTCTAGTATATTGGTGTGGTCGTGTTAATTGTAAAAATATTAAAAAGCAACGGAAACAGGCAAATTAAAGATAAGAGATATTAAAAATTAGTTTTCTAAGTACACACTTAAATAAATTATAACTGATTATATTATTTTAATAAATTTTTAATAGCATATCGTTTCATAAAAAGTAAAACCTTTGATACCCTTTACTAAGCTAAATAATGTCGAAACGCAGACATCAAAAGTCTTCATTTCCGGCGAATAAATCTAAACATCTGACATGAAACAAGAAGGAGCTAACGTCCAATAAATCAACATTAAAACAAAGGGCAGATATTATTTTACAAAAATCACTAATTTTGTAATTAAATCAAAAGGGTATCATTTACTAAATTTATGCGACTTCAAATTAATTTAATAAGATAAAATCATACAACATAAAATATGTACTAATGTGTTGTGTGCTAAAATATAACAATACAATAAAGTGTCATTATTGACGTAATTTGTTTAGTGTTGCTAATAAAGACATTTTAGTACTGAAAGGTTATTATTTGATTAATTCCTTATATTATTTATTCAATATTATATATCTCTAAAAACAAAAATGCTTCAAATTTCAACAAATTTGTTATTAAATATCCGCTTTATTAAATAAATTTTCATTTTTATAAATAACAATAAAACCATTTTGAACAGTTTTAAATTTCTAAGCTGGCAATAAATTACTAGTATTATTACCGCTAACAATATCTTATTGTTACGAGATAATAGATTGTTACGCTTATATAAATTATAATCATTACATTTTCTTTTTCTTAGTCTTGTATATTTTTTCTTACTTTTATCTGATGATGTATATTAGAATAATATCAAAAGAATCATTATTGTGGTATTCTTATTATTGAATTTATCTGAAAGTAGGTTAAGCGCTAAGAAATATACTCAGCTTATTCATGCAATGAACCAAATAAAACATTATGCATTGGAATTCCGTAGCTCCGAACTATCTCGAGCAAAGAATTCATATAATTGTACTTATATCTTCCAAAATGTTTGTAGTTATTATCAGAACAAACACGTGGACAATCAGCCATTGTTTGGAACTAGGCCAGTGATAACGCACGGATTAACTTGACTATTTCATTGATTAAAGCAAGTTGCGACATTCAGATTTCGACCAAAACAAAACAGACCATAACTGTGACGAAAATGTTTACAAAAAGATTTTTAAATTATTTTTTTATGTAAGATGGAGCAAACGAGCAGCAGCTGGAAAGTGACTACCGCTGCCCGTGGACCTTGTTGAGCACTCCAAGCTTTTTAGAAGCCAATTTGGCTTAATAAATTATTAATAAGAGTTTTTTGGTACGACTCTTATTTGTAGTCATAAGTCCTTTCTATTTTTAAATGTTTCTATTTTTTTATAGTTTCTATTTTGTATATTCCATTTTTTATTTGTATTTAATTTTGATTACGAATATTATTTACATATCCTATTATAAATTAAACCTGTATATTTATACGAATGTAATGAAACTGGAGAGTTGGTTTGTTTTGTGTTTGAATTAATCTTTCGAATTTTCAGTCACATTTGAAAACCTTTTGGCTTTTTATAGCCCAACTCTTGAGAAATTTCATCGGTTATTTAATAAACCGCTACGACCCACGGAGGCGAAGTTAGAACTTTGAAGCGGTAAAAGCTGCTCGAAGCAGCTACTGTTTTCATAAAATACTAGTTGTGTCCTAGTATTACATTCGCATTAAGATTACACATGCCTGCTTGATATAGTTCGTCAAATTGCCTTAATGGTTACTGTTCCATTCGCAATGACAAAAACATCATTATCTCAAAATCTCGGCAATATGTTTGATTACGAATACTTTTTACAAACTAACTAAATAAATAATTTATATTCATTTAAAGTCAAATAGAATTTACACTTAATCAGATTTGATACAATAAACTAAGGTAGTGTATACAGTTAATAAATGTATGGAAAATGTCTAGAATACTAATCACAGGCAGCTTCAGATTGAAACAGCAAATTGACCCAATTTCTTAACTAACCTGACAACTTGCATAGCAATTTTCTTCAGTAAGTTTACCGTTAGCAGAATATTCTAGTTCAATATAAAATCATAACTATATATAATTTCTAAAATCCTCTGGATGTTGCTAAGAAGAGAATGTTGCTAATATTATAAATAGAAATGCTTGTTTGTTTGTTTTACAATCAGGCACAGTAATAAGTCATATTACTCAGAGGATCTAAGTTCGGCATCTTCGGTCAGACCGATAAGAGTTATTGTTATTTTTTATCTCAAAGAAAATCTCAACAGCATCTCGTAATTGGAAAATTGGTAGTGTTTACATTGTTCCATGTGATATTACGCAAGCTGATGTTTCAGCGCCTGATCTGCCTCCGTTCGTGTCAGATTAACGTTCGATCTACTATGAGAGTGGGAGTAGAGAGGGCATTACGTTTCAACAATCATTAGATCATATATGATTGAAAATGAGATGATAAAAAATTATAAAAAGATATATAATTATTATATATTTCTTTAATATTCTAAGTTTATTATATTATTAGGCCCATATTATGACTAACATTATAATACAATATATAAAATTATAATAAAATTATAATAATAATAGCAATGCAACGGGAAAAATCTCTTCTAGAAAGAGACATAAAGGGGTATCAACCCTATGACGCAGTGTCAAATCTTCACAGTACATAAATCGTCGCGCCTCATTGATTCGACAGAATGTCTTAACTTCCTGCAGAATCAACCTTTCTGTAGGGATGAAGGGATTTGCAACTGTCCCGATAACTCAGCGTAACGGTCGATTTATTTGACCTTCATTTGTCTATTCTGTTAACAGAAACATTAATGTTTGTATCGTCTAAACATTTTAACTAACATATAGAACGCAACCATGTTAGATATTTTTCATTTTTAAGAACCGAGTTACAATAATCTTTGACTTTAGACCACGGAAATTTTATCCAAAGATAACGGGTTAAAAGCCGGACAAGCTTCATGTTTTTAAAAATCATTTCGTGCTGTGCGATGGAGAAAAACTTGGTAGGATACCTCAATTAGTCGGCTCAAATTCTGCCACATGTATTATTATTTATCAACCACCCCGCATTGGAGCAGAGTAGTGGAATGAGTTTTAAGGCTTCTCCTCATGAGAAGTTCAGGCCTTAGCCTTATAAAGAACCTATTTTATTTATAGGCGATTTATTAACTTTTACTGCTTATTTTGTATTCTTCATTTAGCTGTAAGAATATAAAAAAGGCATATTTTTGTATAGATTTATTTTCTAACAAATAGTAAAGTTTATATTTCTGGCACATGTTCCATATGTACACGTCACTTTTGTCGTCCTATCTTCCCTTTGTTGTGTAGCAATTACTTTCTCGTAGAATAATTTGGTACACTGAGAAATTCGTCGTCCCTTCATTTCTTCGCGAATAGAATAACACTTTGTGCTTATTTCCTGCACAAGATGTACTGCGAGGGATTCATTATCCACCCTCAACAAATCCCTGAATTCTCGAGAAGCCATTGAGGTACTAAGAAATTTAATATCGTATAATATATTCCTAAAATATATTTTTTATATATGTTTAAATATTTCTTATCCTTAAAGAAGCAGACGCATAAGAATTTGAAATACGATCTCATTCATTATTGTAAATTGATTGATAATAGTTAATAATGTTATGTATAGTTCAAAATATATAAACATTCTATATAAATATAAAGGAAGATACATATGCAAAAAAGAGGCTTAATAAGTTGCCTTGGAAATAGTTCTTTCAACTCAAAACCATAATTAATAGTTGTTATATAAAATAACACTTAGATATACATATTCGGTAATTTTAACTTGACTCAACTCATCGCAGAACACGTTTGTGAAATATAAGTGATATTCAACATACTTAATTCAAAATCAAAATAGTTTATCGTCATAACGGTTTTCAATATTTTGCGAGTAATATACGAAATTAGTTCTTTCATCCAAATACTATATTTCATATTTATGTTATATAATCACTATCTAAATTATCACTATATACATTGAATATATTAGATACTGCCTCGTTGGTTTAGTGGCTTGATGTAAGGCCGCAGACCCGGAGGTCCTGGGTTCAATTCCCAGGTCGGGCCAATAAAAAGTTATTGGGTTTTTCTGTCAGAAAATTCTCAATAGCAGCCCGAAGTCTGGAAGTGGAGTTGTGTACACTCCGTGCTTCGGAAAGCACATAAAGCCGTCGATCCTGCGCCTGAACACTTTCCGGTCGTGTTGGATTGCAGCTCCATCGGATTATGAGAGTTAGGGAATAGAGAGTGCACCTATGTTTGCGCACATACTTGTGCACTATCCAATATCTCCTGCGTAGTTGGCTAATCTCTCTTGAGATTGGCCGCCGTGGCCGAAATCGGTCTGGAGGACTTTATTATTATATTAGGTACTTTAATGACTAAAAAGAGTAATTAATTTTCATGTCGATTTTTATTGTGAAGTAACAATTTAAAAGTAATTTAAAGAACTTATTTGAATAAAATATATTTTAAATTATGACATTCAAAACAATATTACTGTTTTTCACTTAAAAAGCATTAAACAAGTGACCTTTAAATAACAATCCGTTTTTTTTTTAAATGTATATACTATTAAGCTTATTTGCAACCCATTAAAATTGAACTACATAATATCAGGTGCTTATGTGTTAGCTATTACCTGACTAATGAAAACGGGATTGACGGCTTAACACATTCTCTAGGGCATGTATGCCAATATTTAGAGCTCACAAAACCATCTATGATGTAACTTTGTACCTACCTACTACATAATCAACTTATGTTAACTGCATAGTTTAACAACTGTTATACAATAATAAGTTATGTATTATATATTTCGTATACCAGAAGTGATTATAAAACAGTACAATATATTACGGGTAAAATGGCAAAACCGATTATCTAAAAAAAGGTTAAATTAGAAGAAAAAATAAATCTCGATTTTGAAAATATCAATTTTCTTTGGGCGCAATGAAAGTTACAATTCGAGATTAAATTAGCGTCCAACATTTTTATATAATAACATTCTTTATTTAATGTTTGGGTGCAACGTGGCTTTACTTTTATGTTACAGGTAGGGAGGAATATAAATAACTGTATTGAACTGAACAAACAGAATTCGTCCTTTTTAAATATCATACTCACTATTTGTAATAAACTTGTATATTGCGCGGGATTGCTGAATGTCAATACTGGACATAAAGGGCTCAAAGGGATTCATGAATACGTCAAAAGGAATTTCAAATATGAATATCCGTAGTATGCACATGATTGTATAGGTTTATGTAAAAATGAACAAATAAAGGGTCGCATTTTGTTCTGGTAAATTTTATGATGCAATTAAATATAAAAAATATAAAACTAAGTCATTTATAATTATTTTTTCTAGCGATAATAGAATGGCGCCGCATCTCGCTCGAGAAGAACAATCATGGTTTTTTTTTGGTTAAAAATATGTAATTATTTCATAAAATACCTATTATTATATAAGTGGTGTAAAGTAGATATAAATTATACATAACAGTAAAATTCGTTATATAGATTACAAAAAGATAAAATTATTAATTCATTACTGTTTATTTTTTTATTTTATTTTTGTAATTTTGTATATGATTCTTGTTACTTGAATAAAAAAATTATTATTATTATTAAAATCTTGCGAGAAGTAACCTAATAGTAGCACAAATTTTAGAAACTAATGTTATTTCTTTCTATACAGAAAAATATTCTAACTAGCTGGAGTGTTCTTACTAATGAAAGCGTTTCGCCTCCATAAGCTTCGCAGCTCGGTGTTCTTTAGTAAGAACGTAGGGTTTAAAAGGTGTACTGCGAATAGGCTTTGAAGTCAATAGGCGGTTATTGCGGTACAAATCTGTTTTCGGATCCGTTGACTTAATGAAATGTTCTTGATGTTCGTTTCCAAGTCGGTAATAAGGCTTTGATGTTTTCTATGGGCCTTTTAAAATAGGAATCTATCGATAGTCAGAGATATATGAACCTTAACGAATATATACTTAATAAAAAATAAAATAAACATTTATAATATATAATCAAAATTATATTGCATTGTTCTTTGTTATCAACAACCTTATATTAATATCGAACTTAATACTACATCTGAGAAGAGCCGTAAAACAGTTTTTCTATTAACAAAAATATTTAATTATATATATTTTTAAAACCTGGTTTGAAACCAGGTTTTTCTCAAAAAAAAATGAGTACAGAATCGCTGTTAATATATTGCGTTAAAAATATTTAACCAATTTTATTGAACAGATATTTCTTTTACAAATCCATGATTATTTCTAGAATGCTCTATATAACGTGAACTTTTTATCCAGTTTACACAATAATAAATCATTCCGATTGAATCTACTTCGCAAGCTATCAAACATTATGAAATTCTGAAGTAGCTATTAAATCGTAAAAAAGTTATAACATACACAAACTTTGAACGAGAGGATTTGTTTGTAAACAGACATCGTAAGAGAAAAACAGCTACCGATA
The DNA here is from genome assembly GCF_905147045.1 of Nymphalis io. Classification (NCBI taxonomy): domain Eukaryota; kingdom Metazoa; phylum Arthropoda; class Insecta; order Lepidoptera; family Nymphalidae; genus Nymphalis; species Nymphalis io. Next base: position 8,253,622 of record NC_065894.1, on the reverse strand, counting down.
ACAGATGACTCGTACACTTTGAGATTCTATGATCTAATTATTTTTTTATTGTTCGCCAATCGTCTTCTTTTGAGAGAAAGTTTTTTTTCGGGAAATTTAAATTAATTTTTCGATTTCAGTTTTTCTAAGTTGCATAATTTTCGAAATAACTTTTCATGAACTGAAAAAATCATTGTTTGAATAGTGATAACGTATTATTTACTTAATATATATTTAAATATATTATTATATAACTTGATAGTTATGACGAGATAACTAAATAAACTATAGTTATTCTCGTATGAATTAAGACTAAAAGGTTTAAGATACGATTTACTACGCTATAAAATTATGTTACTTGAATTAAGCGTAGATATAACTAAAACATCTTGACCGAATTTCCGCCTCGGATACCAATATCATAACTAGCAATTAACCAATAGTTAAAGCAGGAGATTATTGTATACGCGCGAACACAGGTGCAATCTCTATTCCTACACTCTCATAATTCAATGGGACAGCAATCATGACATGTGTGGAGAGAGATTAGTCATAGAGCTTTACGTATTTTCCGTGCACTGCAAACTTCCAAGCTTTGCGCTGCTTCTGAAAGATACCAATAAAAAAGCAAATATTTTTTATACCTCTCAAAATAGCAAGTTCTACTATAGTTCTAAAATAAGCCGTTAGAACAACAGTTAAAAGAAAGTAAGGTGAATTTATGTTTATAGTTCATCTTGTGCTTGGCGGTGAAGGAAAAACATCGTGAGGAAACCTGTATGTGCCTAATTTCACTAAAATTTTGCCACATGTGTATTCCACCAACCCGCATTAAAGCAGCGTGGTGGAATAAGCTCCAAAACCTTCTCCTAATAAAGGAGAGGAGGCCTTAGCCCAGCAGTGGTATATTCACAGGCTGTTAGTTACTTTTTTTACTCAGCTGAATTCAATATAGATATAATAGAGTCATCTGGACGAGCAGTGGACCTAATTCTGTAGATATTATTAGCCTTCCTAGTACAAAATGTTGTTTCTCACAACTACGAGTCACGAGGTCGTTAAACTTTAATGTAATCTTAGACATCATAAGCATCATTGTAATGGTTATTTAGTATTTTATTGACTATCAGCACGTCCGGATTTCAATTAGGTTAACGTGTATCAATTTCTGTTTATCAACCGTTTTGCTTCTAACCTCTTTACACGGAATGGCGAATGATATCAACCTGAAGACAAATAATATAATTAAGTAAAATGTTTAGCTTTCATTTTAAAATGTTCATAATAATTTTACTCACGCTAATTTAGTCAGAGTACAATATTATTATATTGTACTCTCACTTTTATTGGTTTATAAGGGAATATAAAGCCGCAAAAAACTCTTTAAATCAAAATTTATATATATTTTAATCAAATTAATAATAGAGAAAGATTCATAACGAGTACATCCAATAAAAAAATAATAATAATCCATTTAGAAATATCCATAATTGAATTATCTTCTAGTCTACATTTTCTGAGTTGATAAATGAATGTGTGGTATTCCTCTAGGAAAAAAATCAACAAATGTCAAAAAAATCCGCTTCGCTTGCTATGAAGAGAGGTGGCTGTATTTTTTGCAGAATTCTAAAGCTTAACGTAGTTTACAAGTTTAGCTCAGGCTCGTTTCGTTCATTCCCTTCGCAGTTATATCGGTCCACTTGAATACCAAGGATTTTCCCGTACCTCCTGGTAACAAAACGAAAAATGAACGGAACTATAATACTAGGTTAGAAACGGTACGCTATTTTTTGTTCGCTTTAATTGTTTTTTAATTAAAATTTATAACTGTACAAAACTACACAAAAAAGAATTGGAATTTTAATTTATTATAAACGCTGGTTAAGAAATATGAAAAATTCTCTCCATTAGCCAACTAACCTAATTTTATTTCCTTTAACTAAAAATACTAAAATTTTAATCATAGATATAAGTTAATTTTAATTATAATATGAAAGCAGTTTTTATTTCGGCTTCAAAACATCCGTTGCTCGCCGAATGATTTAGTAATAAGCTGTTTGATATTCAAAACTTACCAATAATGTTTAGTCACCGCTAATTAAATTACTTTATGTCTGACAGTCACAATATTTTTATCATAAAATAAATGTTCAATATTCTACATCATAATATGCGAGATTGGCAGAATATTTTGCGCCTAACTACCATATGCAAAAAAAAATACATGTTGTATTTACTTATTTAATTGGAAATCATTTAATCGGTTAAATTTTTATACCTGTTCAAAATCAAAGTCTGTTTAATATTCCCAGAGATTTTTAGTAACTTTTTATAAAGTAAAGTCTATATGTGTGCGTTTTTGTGTGCGTGTATTATGTTGTATGTATTTTATGTATAAATATTAATTCGTATGTTCTTTTAACTCTTGACGAAATATTTATTAAATTTGATTGTTTAGAAAACATAATGAGAAGATGGATATTATTAAATCTGCTTATAGTCTAAATACTAAACATAATAATTCTAATTTAAATAAGTACATCAAATAAACGACAAATACACTCTACATCGGTGTGAAATACGAGTATACTGTATGTATCAAGAACAAGTTTTAATATTGTATTTTAAAATGAAAATATCATATAAAAATACACACTAAGCTCATATTCTGTCTTGTCAAGCTATCTAGGTGTCATTAAAACTTTGGATTTCTTTAAACATCGGTGTAAAATAAAAGAAACGGATATTAAATAAAAGAGGAGTTTACATTTTATATTATTATTACATTTTATTTCAAGTTTGTTATTAATAGAAATAAATACTTATATTTTGATAAAATTGAAAACCTAACTTCTGCTCAATTTGTTTTTGATCGTGTGATTGAAAATATCAAAGCCGTAAACTAAAATCCATAAGCCTACACATAAATAGAAGTAGAATATACAGCGCGCGTGGACTCAAATGAATTCGGCCCAAAATATTTGTCTGTCGTGATATCCATAGTCCTGGCGCAATGCCAGTGGGATCACTTTCGCTAAACTAAATGTTGATAAAATATAATGCGGATAATAATAAAATACCTCGGGAAAAGGTATGTTGCGCCGTTTGGGAGTCATTAGCTGGAGTTATGGTTTGTTTATTTGATAAACATTAAGTAGCAACGTGATTTGGTGTTCATTAAAACGATGTGGTTATAATATGTGAGTTTAATAATATGAAAATATATTATTATGAGAAACGAGAACGAATTATTAAGATACTGTACTGTACTATACATTTGTTTTTATTGTCTACACAATCGGTTTAAACTTTTCGAATTAAAACCATTTTATATTTGTATATATATAAAAGAATTGTCAGACACGCCATCTGTTTGAGATTAAAAGACTTCGACACTGAAACAATTAACATGTAAGTTGCCAACTTATGTTTATGTGCGTATGATTATGTACATTTATCGTCAAGGTATATTAATCTTAAACATATATACTAACATACATTTTTATATGTAAAATTAATAAAAAATAGTACATATTTGATAAAACAAAACGCTACAGCTGTTTGTCGTGTCTAGGAAACATCCATCAGTCACAATACATCTGACCACGAGTGTCATATATCGTAGCCGCAAATCGACCTTGTCACACATACAGTGATATTTAGTGTCTATTAAGATTGGCGAATGTAAACATTCCTTTTGATTTAAACCACTTAACAAGAGGTCTACGTTATATTATCCTTCAAAATTATTTGGGAGTTATAGGATTTGACTTCACGGTTCAATGAATTGTTCATTTATTTACAAATCAATGCTTTGTAAATGCATTTTTACATATATTCCTGAATTATATTTAACACTAGCTACCAGCCTTGGCTACGCAATACGACACAGAGAATAACCCACCCAATTTTCATCAAAATCTGATTAATTGTTTAGGCGACATTGAACACATTAATTTTTATATTTATAATTTAGGAGTGGCACAGATAATTATGTAACTTTAATATTAATTTTAATTAAGATTAAACATTTTTTAAACACAAAACATTTTTACTACAAACGTATTTAAGCAAGTAAGTATTGCCACGATTATAAACGAGAGAAATCAGTCTGAAAAGCGATAGCTAACAAATCAGTCTATTCAGTAGAATTCCTGCAACACATACATTTGGAACAACATTCACGCTTTACGACCCCTTTACAAGCGAAATGAGCTACCGCGCTGAATCTTCGTTTATTCTTTGAATCATGTATAGCATACATTGTACTATCTTGGTTTTATTCCGTTTTTTTTTTTATTATTTAAACAAGGTCAATTCTCAATAAATACCAGAATTTTTATTCTTTTATAATTATATTTTGCACTTGAAGTTTGTTTAAGCGTCCGTAGAGGCTTAAGTACTAATAAAAGCATATTTTAAATAATAAAAGTACCGAGTATTATCATACTTGTATTTTTATACATGTGAAGTGGAGAAACTTTATGTTATCTGCTTCAACAAAAAAAACATTCTTATGCATATACAGTAGTTATTTTTGTACAGTATTTTTTTTTTCATTACGTGTAAAGATCGTTAAAATACTTGATATTTTCATCACTGATTCGACTGAGTTCAAGTTATTATATAGTTAATTTTTACTAATTGGCAAAGTTGTCTTTTTTTAGAGAAAATTGTTGACTAATTACATTTGTAAATCTTATTTAAGGATATTAGGATACTGCTTTGTATTCTGGAAAATAATGGAAACATGCTCGTATAAAGCATAGTAGCTGCACTTGCAGTTTTTCTTTGTCAACACGCCCCGGGGCAGGCAGCTAGACAAAACGCATTCTTCTTAAGCTTGGCCGTCTGGAAAATTTCATGCATTTAGAAATTTCTTATGAACCAGTCTCTCCATCTGCATGCTTCAGTTTTGCATATTTTTTGCCATAAATGCAATAATCGTATGTATTAAAATAAAAGAGAATTACTTAAAACGCAGCTATTACAAAGATCACAAAAAATTAAAATTTCAATACAAAAATGTGAAAGTTTTAAAAGACAATCGCCGTAAGTGACTCACGTAACCTCTTATCGATGTCGGTCTGGAGCAATGACCTATCGATAATGAGGTAAACGATACACGGTCAGTTCGTCTTAACTTATCTTTTCATAGAACACTTGAGTCAATGTTAATATTGTCTCAACATTTTATATTTACGTAAATTTATTTCCTTTTTTTATATACATACAATATTTATAAAAACTGTTCATATATGAACTGCATTTTAAAATATTGGTTCTGTTAGCTAATAAAATATGTACTAAAGAGCATTAAATATTTTTATTTTACTTAGACTATAAAAAACACGAAAACTATCAACAATCGCGATTATTACGGAAACATTGTTATATTAAAAAAAGGGCCATCTCGACTAAATAAATATTTTTAACATACAAATCGACTAATGAAAAGTAATTCTCTAAATTGGAGCATGTCGAGATTCTTACGCTCCCTCTGCGTGAGGCGAGTTGCCGGCTCAGCCACCTGAAGTACATCTCATACTAAGCTTTATAGCTGTTTCTTTGATATTTCTATTTACGAAGAATAAAAAAAACATTTTAAACAAATTAACAGAAAATTTGATATGCCTGAAAAAGATTGCTAACAATTTAACTTCACTAAGCAAATAATTAATCATTATGTCAGACAGTTAAACTGACGTCGAAAAAGAAACCATCTTATTTAAAAAAGGACTAAGATTTTTTTTTTTTTATAGAATAGGAAGGCGGACGAGCATATGGGCCACCTGATGGTAAGTGGTCACCAACGCTCTTAGACATTGGCATTGTAAGAAATGTCAACCATCGCTTACATATCCAATGCGCCACCAACCTTGGGAACTAAGATTTTATGTCCCTTGTGCCTGTAATTACACTGGCTCACTCACCCTTCAAACCGGAACACAACAATATCAAGTATTGCTGTTTTGCGGTAGAATATCTGATGAGTGGGTGGTACCTACCCAGACGAGCTTGCACAAAGCCCTACCACCAGTAGGATGAAAATTCTTCGTACATGTTTGTACACTCGACTAACTTTCTGAGAATAACTTAGCACGTGTTGAAAGTGTCTACGCGTGATTAGTATTACCACAGGAATTGCGCAAGTATACCCTCTTCAAGGAGAAACTTTTGTCTTCGTAAACCACGAAGTCTCGAAGCATTAGCGAGGCATCCGAGTAGAATGCATCGAAGGGGTTGCACGGGATACTAAATATGGGAAATACTAAAGACGCTAAAGGGTTAACCGAAATCCTCGAGACGATGTGAAATAGTCCTCTTGGCTACAATAAATAAGGATGCGAGGGACTGCCATTGTTATTTCCTTAACGGGCCGTCTTATGGCCCTCTTAATTAATTTGGAACTTTCTGAGGTCTCCTGTGGTGTACAATTTGAATAATAGCACGGATAGGGCGCTGAAGCTTAATTTTAATTGCAAATATTTATGTTAAACGAGCCACCCGACGGAGTCGAATGTCCTTCCACGATATTGCAAAGTATGATATATTGTTTGACATTGTTTTATAAGAGTTGAAATTTGGAAAACCTTTCCGAATTATTTTGTAAAATTAGGGACTTACTGTTTTGTAGAAGTTTTATAACGTACCTGGGAAGTAGAAATACATATTATTAATAATGTCATGTCATATTATTTACAAATATATATAAAAATATGGTTATATCGCCTGTATCAAAATTACATTTATGATAAAACTATGTACTTGAAATGATTTTAATAAGCCATGTCCATATATTTCCCAACTGATATATTCTCATAACTTGAAAAGACAAATTAGAAAAAAGTAAAAAATATTATGAACGTTTGGAACAGCGTTTTGAATAATTATAGAATTCCCTATCGGAATTGAAATTCCAATAAAAAAAAATTCACAAAATAATTCGTATAAAGAATGCGAAATCTAAAATTTTATTTTTTATCTATTACTCAAATTTAGCTTCAAGGACTTCACAACTCATTCCATGAGGCACGTCCCGTCGATCTATAACACTAGACCGCTCGTTAGGCAGGCGGCACTCGCGTAGGTATAGGACGTGTGCCACAATGCCTTCGAGAACATGAAACAAATAACTAAGGTTTCAAACTAATTTAAAAAACGAATCATTATTAATGTAATAATAATAAATAAACTAAATTATCTTTCGCGATTAAATAAATAATCGAGTATTTTTTTATAAATAAACTGCAAAATATAAAAATCATTGCAATAAGTTAGCTTGCATACGCTTGACAAATTCATTCTTTTTACTTTTATAATATATACCACATATAAATTTACTTACCAGGTCAATATACTCCGATGTATATAACAACTAATCATAATTTTGAATTTTAAAATAATAAATAGAAAAAAAACATTATTATGACTTCACTATATCAATGATTATTAACTAATCGGAATCGTTTGTACAATACTTTTGAACGCAAAATATAGACTATATCACCGTAGTAACAATTACCGTTGACTGTAAAAGATTTCATAGGAATTTCGCAACACGCAGCTTCTATTCGTCACTGTCGAGTAATTAAGCGAGTCGCACGAATAAACATACGTGTACACACGATTATAACCTCTATTTTTAGGTAAACAAGATTGGTACTTCTTTAAGTAGGAAATAGTGTTGTTTAGAATAGAAATAAAGGCGTACAATCGACTCCCGGGACGGTCTCACGCAATGTCTGCTGTTTAATGCGGATTTGAAAATCTACATGAAAATATCTAATAGGAACCCATACGTAGCACAGTGATGACTTAATTCTACTGTAAGTTTATGTTATTAAATAAATTGTAATACAGACGATTTTCAAGACCTATATGTATGTCCGTAACAGCCTGTGAATGTCCCACACTTGGGCTAAAAGGAGAAGGTTTGGAGCTTATTCCACCACGCTGCTCCAGTGCGGATGGGTGGAATACAGATGTGGTAGAATTTCAGTGAAATTAGACACATGCAGGTTTCCTCACGATGTTTTCCTTCACCGTAAAGCACGAAATGAATTATAATCACAAATTAAGCATATGAAAATTCAGTGGTGCTTACCCAGGTTTGAACCCACGGTCATCAGTTAAGATTCACGCGTTCTTTCCACCCACTGGGCCATCTCGGCGTTTTTTAGGATATTATTTTTATTAAGTTTATTAAGTTTTATTCAAAGACAAAATTGCAGCAAAAGCAAAGTGGTGGAATGAGCTATAAACCTTCACCTCAAAAAGGTGATGCCTAAGCCCAACAAGTGTATTTTACCGTCTGTTAATTTACTACAATAGTTGATTATATAATATGATTTTTGAAAAATGATAACTACTGAGTTTCATGACAATTTTATCAGACAATTTCTTATACATATTTTCTTATTATATTCATATCATAATATTGGAATCATATAACAGTACAACTGAAAGGTTTCTTTATACAAACTCAAATTTCCGTCTAATTAAACGTTGATTTATTTATCTATTTAAAGAAGATCGGAAGTCTGGCAAATGAGCCATCTGATGGTAAGTGGTCACCACCGCCCACAAACATTGGCACTGTACGAAATATTAACAATCCCTTTGATTGTCAATACGCCATAAACCATGGAAACTAAGATATGTGCCTGTAGTTACACTGGCTCACTCATCCTTCAAACTGGAAAACAACAATACTAAGTACTTCTATTTGACGGTTGATACGGAAACAGTTGAAATTATACAAGCAAAACACTGTGTATCGATCATATTGCACATGGTGCATGAACTAGCCATGTGCAAGACTGCGTTAACGCCAGGTGGCGGCCCCTATCGTCCGTAACCCGACCGTGACCACTGGCTTTCGAATACATTACATTGTAGTATCACATTGCGTTCGATAATTGTGGTCGCACGTGGTCACTTCCGTACGGCTTCTGTGTTTACCGAAGTTTGTACAATACTTAATTCTTCACAAATGTTTGTTGAAGAATCCGTTTTTATTATACTTGAGATATTAACAGGGAATAAATACTTCTTCATATTTTTATTATTTTTTAATATTTTCGCGTCACTTATCAAGCTTCGATAATAGCAAACTCTTATATATAACTAGTACTTTTACTAAACATTTTCAAACTAAATAGTTATTTTTTAAATTAAAAAGGCTTAAAGCTAAAAGTCAAACGCGACCGTATAACAACAACAATTTTTATGCGAATTTTTCGTTTGTAGCCTACATTTTCTCATTCATTCCTGCGCCTCATAAAAGATCAAGGAATAATTACTAGCAGACTTTGTGAGGAAAAAACTCGAGTACGAACAAAAGTACTACGCTGTTAATAACAGAAAAAACAATGGGTTACGAAACAGCTAGGTCAATGAACCAGCACCATAATGCTACGTGATGAAAATGTCTGACCTGGATAAAAAACTAGTGTCAAATTCTTAAGCAAGCATATTTTTTACAAATAACATCAGGTAACAAATAATGGTTATAAAAATATATAATAAATTACCGGATATAGAATGAAGTACGAGAATTAATGTTTTATAAAAAAATAATGAATTCATTACGAAATGTTACTCAAATTGCTATATTCTATTAGGGTTTCTTAATGTGATTTATCTTCTTGACATTGTAAAATATATAGGAAAGAATTTAAATATGAATGGTGTATGCAATATACCAACAACAATTATATCTTTTTTTTTCCTTTTATATATATGTATTTGTTAAAAATAATAATTAACCTTGTAAAGTATAGTAGAAACTAAGAAGGCTTAGTTCCGAGTGTTTAAGAGATAACAACAAATTAGTAATGGTTTTATATAAAATCATAATTGTTATCGCGTATTTCCACCACAAATGTTTGTTTTCACAAATAATAATAAATTAGCGCAGTCATTAAAACACGTGAGCCGTTTCGGTTATTACAGTTATTATTAAAATTATTACTCCATTAACATTCTAATATTATTTCGGGACTATTATATTATCGTATGAATGTTATATTTAAACATAATCTTTATTAACGCATCTCTGTGTTAATTTGTTTATTAACATTTTCATTCTGATTAAGACGTGTGTAGACATATTCTGCAAAAAAGAAATATATTGAGTTAATGTCAGAATGTAATATTTAAAAGACGAACGAATTAAAATTTCATATCATCGTAAATCGCTCTTCAACATTTCAAGAAAGAGATACGAAGTGAGTTTTTATAAAAAAACACAGATGAAGCCGATTAATTAGCTTATAAATAAATTCGAGTGTTATAAATTAATATAAATTTACTTAGCTATAGGACTTTGTGAAGCCAGTTTGAGTAGGTACCGCCTATATCAATTATTCTAATGCAAAACAGCAATAATTTGTATTGTTGAGTTCCGGTTTGAGGGGTAAGCGTAATTAGAGGCACAAGAGGCATAACATCTTATTTCCCATGGTAGGCGAGCAGCAGAATAGCCATGGAATAATTAATTGTTACTGCCAATGGCAATGGGCTATGTCGACTTCTTGCTATGAAATGGCTCATGTGCCTCTCTGCCTTGCTAATATACAGAGGCTTATAATATAAAATAGCAAAAATGGTTTGGTGTTTGATGATAGACAATATCAAATCATAGGACTATGGTGTTGTAAGAAATTTTATTCCACTAACATAAGTGAATTATATGTACATACATACATATATATATTGAATCTATGAAGTATAAACTTGTGACGGTTCATTCCTATCTGAACAACGAAATTCCTATTTCGATGACAGTAAAATATTTTGCAAGTACATTTAACGCCAAGACTTTATTATCATAATAATAATAGTTTTAACAAAATTGATAACTTAATATATAACCATTCGTACGGTTCTCAACTTGACAACCGATAAAACGTTTTAATCGAATAAATGAAGTTGACGCAGTTAAAGCGGAAAGTTTTCAGTTAGTAGCTTTGTTTACAAATAGAATTTATATCCTACGAATATCGTGTAACAGTATGTAAAACACAAATACTACTTAAATTAAATAAAAAGCAGCAAATGCAGTGTTCGAAATTTGATATACTATCTACCGTCTACGTCATACTTATTTAATATTTTGAAAAACGTAGCATATTAAATATAGTAAGAATCATATTTTGGACTATTGAGCATTGGAGCAGCTTGGTAGAATATACTGCTAACGTTCTTATTACAAGAACGGACATTTACCTAGTAGTTCTACTTTTACTGTTTGTACTGTTACTTTACAAAGAAAAATTGTAATTATTAATAAAAGAATAAGAACTATTTTAGTCTGTCCAGAAACATTAACAAATTAAGAAAATAAAATGAATAACGGGTCATACTAACAACCTATATATAAATGTTTGCAGAATATTTATGAGTTGTGGAAGATAAGAGTGCAAGCGATGAAAACGCGGAGATGCGGACGTGATTTTTAAAATTCATCTTACGTATTGTATGAACATATAAGGAAGTACATTGGAGATGAATTATGTACTTCATTATGCTGGTCTCCGTTTCGCTGAAATGAGAACAGAATTGTAATTTTATTTTTAAAATAGTATTATCAATATTGTTACAAGACGATTGCTTCATGTTTTGCCTAACTGAAATATTTATTATGCTAATAAATATTTTGATAAGAGTGAATATGACAATAATAATTTAAGGGTTAGCTAAATCTTGTTAATTTTATATTTTCATTTTATATAAAAACTATATACCAAGCAATAACATGATTACGTTAGCAACATTATCAACTCATAACATCGAATTCATGAATCGTTACTTGCACATACACATGAATGAAGTATTTCGCAAAATTTGTTTTTGTCTTACGAATTATGCAAGCTGCATAGCGTTATTAGACTTTGCGTGCGATCGACATTCACCTTGAAGATTATTAGAGCGCTTCGACCACGGGTTTGGCAACATTCGAGGTTGCGGTTGGCTTAATAAACAACTAAGTAGGTACCTCTATCTCGCCAACTATACTGCTGTTAAGACCTATAATTCCTTTAATTTATTGTTATTTTAAATATATTTTGTCACCATACCCGGCTAATTTGATACAATTCTAAAAGTGACAGCCGCGCCCAATGGTGGTGCTATTGGTGACCACCGTTGTGTAAAGTCGTCCTTCTTATCTTAATTCATAATACTTCTCTAGTGTTCGATGGTGGATACACGTGACTCGATTTCATATGAAACGTGCATTTTCCTCGCGATATTTCCTTTACAACCGAACACTTGATAAATTATAAACTAAAGAAGCCCATGAAAAGAAAGAAAGCCTAGCTTGTCTGTATTTTCAAAATCAATCATCATTTTTATTTTACTCAAATAGACCTTTACGATTAATGAAACGTCAAGCGCTACCACCGCTATTAATTCACAAACTTCGCTTACAGTCCACGTATCTTATTGACTCCTATAATTGCTTAATTGATAACTAATACTGCCAAAATGTTATTTATATTTCAATAGCTATTCGAAATTCGAATGAATTTACCAATTAAGCGATTGAGCATTTCCGAAATAGTATTAAAACGTTTTAAATTTCGTTTTCATACATATATACAAAAGCCATTACGCGTCCATGGTAACTATATAAGTGTATTGTATATGCTATAATCGTATTGTTTAAAATAAATGTATATAATATAAGTAACAGCCTATAAATATCCCACTGCTAGGCTAAGGCTTCCTCTACTTTTTTGAGGAGAAGGTTTCGAGCTTATTCCACCACGCTGCTCCAATGCAAGTTGGTGGAATACACATGTAGCAGAATTTCAGTGAAATAAGACACATGCAGGTTTCCTCACGATGTTTCCTTCACCATCAAGGGCGAGATGAATTATAAGCACAAATTAAGCACATGAAAATTCAGTGGTGCTTGCCCGGGTTTGAATCCACGATCATCGGTTAATATTTACGCGTTCTAACCACTGGGCCTCTCTACTTAGATAAGCTTTAATTAAATTATCTCGTCAGTATAATCTAATCAAACAAGATAATATAATTAATAAACAATATTGAATTAGTTTTATATAAACCTTGAAAATAAAGCGATTAAATCAGCTGATCCCATTTTATATCAAGAGCTTGGGATATAAAAAAAAAAAATATTTTAATTTATAAAAGGGAGCTTAAATCTGCTTCAGACAGATCACGTATCAACAACGCAATTTATTTTAAAACAAGATACTTCAAATGTTTTTCTTTTATTTCACTTAAAAATACTGTAACTTCTTATTTCGAATATCAAATCAATGATGATAGAAATAGAGAAATAAGTGTTTAACTAAACAACCGCTAAACAACGTTAATAGGTGAAGCCGTGGATGTATATGAAGTGTTACTTGATTTATCATCTAGGAATTCTGACATTTAAGCTTTCTTCTACTATAACGTGGTATTCTTTTCTATTATATAACGGTAATAAGTTTGTTTGTCCTCCATGTCTTTGGCTTTACAAAAACACCCTAGGGGTAGGGCACACAAGGCTACGTGAGTTCGCGAATTTGTTTATATGACAGTTTTTTGTGACTTGAGCATTATCTCATTTTACTCAGAAACGACTGGTTATACTCCAAAATTATTTTGAATTATAATTGAATAAAAGTTCTCATGGGTTATAAATTTAGCAGGAAGCATTTTCCTTCAAGTATAATAAACGTCAAACTAATTTTTGTTTCTAGGTTTGACCTTGAAAAAATGTCAAGGTCATAAATTTGCCTATCATATTCGTTATCAGCGCGTCACAATAAACGTCGATACGAAAAATCAGATCAATCGGAGATATGACATTTTCAGAAAATAATTCGTTTTTATTATCGAATACGTTAATAAAAAATCTCACCAAAAATCCACCCATGTATAATCTTTTTAAAACATATGTAACTAAAGTGCACTATTTCAGTTTTATTCAATAATTATATATCAACTATAAATTATTTCCAACTCCACATGGCTTCATTTAAAGTTTTTTAGGAAGTACTTTGTTGAACTGTAACTCTGATCTCGCGCCAAGAAATTGCCGTAACTGTACCCACGAGCGACTATCATTCAGCGTGATTGCATCGCACTGCACGCCCTACGATATTTTTCTTAAATGTTCTCTTAAATATCTTTTGAAGTTTCTGAAACTACTCGTCCAAATAATTACATTAAAAATTAAAATTATTATGGTGAATTTGTGAACATGAACAAAAACGATTAAAATCGTTAATTAATCTATGATGTCATTTAAGCAGTGGTCACAATTTCAGTTATAATACACCAACAAGCTGTTTTCCCAAATATTTAATATTATATTTCATATCATATTTTTTATTTACTCGTGGTCTTGTATTAAATTTATATATATTATAAATCAAACTCGTTTTAAAATTATTCTAGATTAAATTCGAAATTTAAAATCGTCTTAGTCTTACGAAAGCAAACCTTAAAACTATTCCAGAATTTTTATTACGAAAGCAAAAGTATAAAAATATCAGAAATAAATCAATCTGAGAAGTTTATTTTATTTAGACGAGTTATTAATGTTGTTTGTTTTAGTTAGTACGGAGCTCGTCCTTCCATTAGGGAAGCATCAACAGTACTTATTGTGAAGCGTAAACTGTGAAGCCGTCGCAATAACAATAAGCTACATGTTTCAAATAAATCAAACGCAATCACATTCTTAATGTTATTGTAGTTAGATGCGTTAAGTCACCGGAAACGTACCAATAATTTGTTTACTTTTAATAATTTTTACTTACCTCCAACTTAAAAGTTATACGTTTTTTAATATTATAAAAACGTTTTACACTTTCACGTTTATAAATTTAGTACAATTTACATAAAAAAAAAACTTCGACAACTGTGATGTGTATTAAAATAGCTCTTAAATGACCTACATATGCGCGAGCGCAACAATGTTAACGACCGCAAGTGTAAACAGCAAAAAAAGTTAACTTGTCTCATTCAAATCTATTGATAAACGAAATTAATTACATATACTACAAGTCAATTATTACACTTAATATAAAATAATTAAGTGAAACAATAAATAATAAAGCTGTTAATAATTTACTGGTGGCTTTGTGCAAGCTTGTCTGGGTAGGTACCACCTACACATCAGGTGTTCTACCGCAAAAAGTACTTAGTACTGTTGTGTTCCGGTTTGAAGGGTGAGTGAGCCAGTGTAATTATAGGCACAAGAGACAACATCTTAGTTCCCAAAGTTGGTGGCGCATGGTTAACATTTCTTACTGTAAATGCCAATGTCTATGGTCTTTGGTGACAACTTACCATCAGGTGGCCTATACGCTCGTCCGCCTACCTATACAATAAAAAAAGCATAAAGCATTTTATCTTTACAAAAAAAACATAAGCTTGTAATAAATTAAAACATTTTAATTCCATTAATATATTATACAAAATTGAAAGAAATAATAATATATGAGAATTTCGCATTCATGTTCCTAACACAATACACCCTACATTACTAAAAAGATTATTGAAATACTTTACAAAGAGCTTTGATAAAAAACACTGTACATGTCGATGGGGTACGATCTGCCCCCGGGAATAAAAACCGCTGCGTTGCTACCGTAGACGAAAATTATATATATTTGTCGTCTTTCAAATAGATTCTAAAAGGTATCGAAATGTGTAACTTGTCAAACGTGTGCGAGGGTTATAAAGACCTTCAGGCGATGTGCATAAATAAATCTGTTCCTCAGTATAGAGACGTACAGACAGCAAAATAAAAGTAGACATATACTAGTGTCGCCAACTAAAAATAAATTTAATAATTTGTATAATTAACTTATTTCCTTTGTCTTTTGTTTCTAATAATCTTATTTCTTTTGGCGCAAAAATTAATCACACTAGGATTATATATACTACTAGGATACTTTTTGCGGCATTATTTTTATATTCTTCAATCAAAATTTAAAGATAATATATTTTTACTCGGAGCGAACTAAAATTAAAGAAAAATAAAAAACATTTATAGAATTAAAAAAAAATATTCGTTATAAACAGAAAAAAATATCAAAGGAGACTAAATAATTAAGGAATTTTAATACATAATATAAAATCTAAGGTTCATAAATATAGGTTTTATAATATCGCATAAACTTTTCCGCTTCCGTAACAGGCTGATTGTCCCACTGCTGGGCTAAAGGCCTACTTTCCCTTTTTTGAGGAGAAAGTTTGGAGCTTATTCCACCACGCTGCTTCAGTGCGGTTTGGTGCCACATGTGTATTCCACACATGTGGCAGAATTTCAGTGAAATTAGACACATGCAGGTTTCCTCACGACGCTATCCAACTTTTTTGTAAAGCACGATATGAATTATAATCACAAATTAAGCACATGAAAATGGTGTGCTTCATCAGTGGTGTTTGCCCGGGTTTGAACCCACGATCATCGATTAAGATTCACGCTTTCTTACCACTGGGCCAACTCGGCTTATAATATATAAGTATATTAATATAAATTGCTTATCCACTACAAATATACCTTACATTTATTAATATTACATAATTGTTACCATATTGCGATAACATCTTGCAAAAATAAATCTACAGTAAAGCGATAAATAAAAAACACTGCAAATACAAAAACATTTTTAGACAACGTATTTGTATATGATAAAACTTCCACAAGTGCGGGTCAGAAACTACTGCTATATTTTCTAAAAGTTACTCAATTTATAGCGACACCGAAACAAACAAACAATGTAAATATTGGATGAAGCCTCAGAAAGAGTTTGCTTCTCAATATGTTAACTGTCCAGTGTTGAGGGGAAAATTTCGAGCAAAGGCCCTTTGAAAGACCGGAACGTCCCTCCGGATATAGCACAATATGTATTATCATAATAATGAGAGAGGCCTTTTTGACCCATTCTTACGCTAACCGATGGGATTGTACGACGTAATAACAAAGCAGCGTTGACAGTGTTTTATTTAGAAATAGCAAACCTAATAATTCTGACATTCCACATAAATATAAATTGAAGTGAATAACACTAAAGTTTTATAAGTATTTGCTCGATTCAGAAATATAATAAATGTAAAAGATATAATATTAAATACATGTAACTATAAAAAAAAACAAATTCCTTATTAATGTATTTGTAGCGTGAAATAGTTTTTCCAATCCTAAAAAAGTATATTATCATCATCATTCATCTTAGTGTGCTAAAAAGTCTAAAATATGCTAAATTAAGGATTTCGTAAAATCTAAGTGCACATATACATCATAAAATAAAAACTTTTAACTGATTATGGATGCATAACCTGTGCATCCATACTCCATAATTCATATGTTATTTATTTATTTATTTTGAACAAATTATACATATCTTAAGCAATATATACGATAGTAACTACAATAGTATAATACTGTGTCATAGCTACTAAATACTGTTATATATAGATTACAAAACAAAGCAATATAAAAATTTTATTATAAGAAAAAATTAAGACCGACGTAGTATTATGCCACTTTTCTTGGCGATAATCTTAGAAATTCCTTCTACAGCTGGAAGTGTATCACAGTAATTATCTACAGACCACGAGTTTGTGTTTTGTTTTAATTTGAGCCTTAAGATCTGAGACCAAAGGGTGATATAACCATAAAGCGAAAGTATTACGCATACTCGTATTATAGTTCATGGAACTCGAAGTGTTACAAGCTATTTGTTGACATAAATTCTTTTTCTAAATAAGTTTGTTAAATACTTGCAATTCTTGGTTGACGGTACAGTGTTGCTACGCTTTTCGTAAATCCAAATATAGTTTAAGTTTATATTCTTTAATTAAAAAAAAAGTCAAATTGTAATAAAACACTACTCAAATAATAATATAAATCTTTGTAAAAGTGTAATAAAAGATAGCACATGTTGTGTTCCTACATTCAGTCACAAATGTAAAAAATATATAAAAGAAAGGTTCCAATAAATAATTCATTAAATGGATTGAATTTTGTGAGAAAAAACCATCGTTTTGTATCCAATTAAAAATAGTCGGACATCAAAACAAGCGAATCAAGTTGCAGCCATTGTACTCATTAAGAAAATAAAAATTGGAGAATCGACTGCTTTTTGTTTTGTCGGGACATTTTTAAATTACTCGAAGCGTCCTTAATTGGTTGATTAAGGAAAAAGCTTTAGTAGAAAGTACGAATGGTACTTGCAATGGTTGGAAATATAGGAATAAAGCCATTGGTTTTTATCACATTTTTTATACTAAAAACATTTAACAAGTAAAAAGTTAAAATATTTATTCATAAATATTTTATTGTTTATTGAGGTAATATAATATGAAGCGATAACTGATAGTACACACTGCAATATTATAAATTCAAAATATCTATAAGTTCCATAACGATATAAATTACAAAAAAATTTCAGTTCCACTTTATATCAAATTAGCTGTATAATTTTTTTGTCACACAAATGTAATATTACATTTGTAAAAGCTACGGAAAGATATTACCACGATCTTTACCTAAATATATTCAAAATGTCTAACTTATTTGTATTAGAAATATTTTCTAGTTATAATTCTATACATTTGCATCACATAACTTCACAAACAACATATCGTTGAAATCGCTGCACGTTTGTAGTTATAAATTAATAATAAATGGCAGTCCAAATGTATCGATCTCATAAAGTACACTTCCTACATAACAGTGGGACATCAGAGGGCTTATTTTAGGCACTTTATGTGAAGAGAGCCAGTCTGTGACATTAGATACGGCAAGTTGCGACACTTGTATCGCAGACGACAAGGCATTTATAAAACACGACTTTAATAACACGTGCTTAGAGTTGATTATAAAATGCACTGATGACATACTACGATTGACGTAAAAAGACACTTATTTAATACACGAATTATGGTTTATTTTACTTTGAATGATATCCTTGAATATGAAGATATTAACTAGGACATTTGGTGTAATCGATTATATTAATAACGGTTTTAAATAAAGAAGCTTAACTGTTACAAGCACTATATTATAATCAATGCAAAGCTACCACCGGTTAAGTATGTAGATTCTACCGAGAAGAACAGGCAAGAAACTCAAGTGTTACTAATTTTCAACATTTAATATGCAAAGTTATGTCAAGTAAAAATTTTTATCTATATAATGTGAACCTAAAAGCGAGGAGTATTTACTTAAAACATAATTAATTTGACATTTAGAATAAAATAAAACCTTGTACATACTTTCATAACTTTACCTTCAATATTTGTGTCAAACAGCCTTGTCCGTAAAATATTTTAAATGTTTATCTCGTTTATTACCTGAAACAAAAAAAAAAGTAAATTAACTAACATTCTAATTAAGATAATTCTGATTAGGTTACGTGAGTTTATTTGCCAAGTATGTCGTTATATGGCGATGTATACGTATTTTCTCGGACCCACCGCATATTTCCACCAATGGAAAGGACAGGGCATATTTCCAACAATTTGTCAGTATTTTGTTTTTTGTTAATATTAATTTAACAGTTTAAAGAGTTAATGGGCCAAGGTAGTTATGGAGAGAAACATGATTATTTGATTTTATTTGAATAAAATACCTTTGTAAATTGATGGACAAGACTAACTAAAGAGTTTCATGTCAGTAGTTGCCGGTTCTTTTCGTAAGAATGATTGATTTTTGAATTTGCTACTTTGGACATGCCTCTCCAAAAGTGTCGAAAGGTATTGAGCGGTTATAATTTTTAATCCGATACATAGCGACGAGCCGGTAGGCGTAGTTAGTGGATGCTTGCCCCTCACACCGAAGGTTGTGGGTTCGATTCCCACCCAGGACAGATATTTGTGTGCATTAACATGTCTGTCCTCAGTCTGGGTGTAATTATCTATATAAGTATGTATTTACAAAAGAAAAATAGTATGTGTAGTATATGAGTTATCTGGTTTCCATAGTACAAGAACTGTACAAGCTTAATTCGGGATCAGATGGCCGTGTGTGAAAAATGTCCCCGGATATTATTATTATTATAATGAAAACTTCAAAAAGTTTTAATATAATATAAATATTCAAACTTTCGCTCTTAAATAATACTATAAAAATCCACGTACTTGTTAATAATTTCATCTAGTCTATGGTAAAACTTACTATTTATATCTAACACGGTTGTCTTTAATCTTTGCCGTTGCTTTGCTTCACTTAAACTCAGGCATTTCGTCTTTAACGTGAATCCTTTTGAGTCCCAGAGGACTGACTCTCAACAGGTAACTTCCCTAAAATTATTACGGTCAAAGCAATTTGGGTAATGCAGACTTATCATACTAATATCTTGCTCGAGGGAAGCGAAAATCTAATTTCTATTGTTGAAGAAAATTTTATTTCCTTTATCTATTTTTCAGGTACTTTCACTCAATTAATTTTAACTTAAATTAGACGTTACTGGAACACTAAGCAGCATATTAATTCGAACACAAATATTTAGCAATATATATATATATATATATATTGACAAAGACGGGAAAAATAATTAGTTTTTCATTATGTAAGACCTTTTTTATTATATACTTGTAATGACTTAATTGAAGAGGTCATTGATACTAAATTATAATTTGCGTAATGATGCAATTTCATCCTTTCATTAAATATAAAAATAAATGATAATTCTTGACCGATAGAAGTAATGTAATTATTTATGTGTAAATAAATCCAGTAATCGGTCGTAAGGGACGAATATCTATAAATAAGTTAAAATAAACATTGTTTACAAATATAACAAAGGTATTTCATATCAACGTAACTACTGAGGCAGTTACAATGTAATGAGTCTTATTATAAAGTTGTTGGCTTTATTAATATTTATCACACTGTATAAAGAGATTAGTTTTGTATATATGCAAAATGTGCTAGTCCTATTGTTATGAAACTTTTACATAATGATTTCATTGATTTCAAGAAAATTGTCTGTCCGATATCATAATTTGCAATTTTTTTTTTATTATTATTTACAATTACAATAATACCTTAAATATACACAAATAAAAATTAAAAATAGCTACTGTATCAGAGGTGCTTAGAATCAATTATAATTTTTTTAACTTATTTTATTTTACATAACTTTTACGTGTGTGAAGCCGGAAAGTATAGTTTTTATAATTCAATATTTTATTTATTTTGCTATGCTATACAAATGTAAGTTACACAAGAAGCAGTGATTACTACGACTAGCAAAGTAATAGAAATGAATACACAGACCCAATATCATACGTTTGTTGAGATTTTTTCCTCACTTCGTGTCTATTTTTTTCTTTGTCGAATATTACACAAGAAAATGACGAAACAAAACTTGGTAAGGCGTAACAGCGGCGATCAAGCGTGAAACGTTGTTCGGGAGATTTATCTTCGATCAAACTAACGTATTGTAGGAACTTGATTCTTAAGAACATAAGTTTATTTATATTTCTTCGTTCGTTTAATAGAGCAAGTATTGAGTATCCCCTTATGATTTTTATACCCTTTAACCATCATTTTGTTTTTTATTACTTTCGCATAAGTCTATATATAAGTTGTATAAAACAAAGTCGCTATGCGCGTCTGCTGTCTGCTTGTCGGCTTAGTTCTAAACTATGCACGGGAATTCGATGCGGGTTTTACTCTCATTTAGAGAATTTCTTTCAGTAAAGCCTTAAAAATTTAAGAGATTAGATAGAGATAAATTTAATACGAAATTTAGACATTGTATATTTTATTGATAATTACATTAATTTTAGATTTCAAAAATAAATATAAACTGTCATTTCACTCTATAAAATAAATATCATATTCATTTGAAATGTTTTGTGTAAATAAAATGTACATTTTAAACTTTGCAATTTGAACGAGTAAATTATCGATAATATAAGCGCAGTGATAATATTTTTGTATATGAGCGTGGATTAAGGAAGTGGAATGTGCGGTAAAAGTTATTAACAGAACAAGGACGGATCCCTTAGTTCGATACTGATTATATCATAATATTTTTATGGCATTATAAAATAGAACGTCACGCGGTGGAACCAAATTTTATTTTTCGTAATAATTCGAGACTGATGGCCAGTCAGTGATGGCTTAGTGGTAAGAATGCGTGAATCTTAATCGATGATCACGGGTTCAAACCCGGGCAAACACCACTGAATATTCATGTGCTTTATTTGTAATTATAATTCGTCTCGTGCATTACGGTGAAGGAAAACATCGTGAGAAAACCTGCATGTGTCTAATTTCACTGAAATTCTGCCACATGTGTATTCCACCAACCCGCACTGGAGCAGCGTGGTGGAATAAGTTCCAAACCTTCTCCTCAAAAAGGGAGAGGAGCCGAGCAGTGGGACATTAACAGACTGTTACTGTACTGTAGCCAGCCTACATACAGAATACAAATGTACACAATACAGAAATACGCCCAAACCATTTTCTCCAAGCTGATAGACACGATGTAATCTATATCTTATAAAGTATGCATATAACATAGTCTATGTCCATCAGCAATAAAATATCATTAGAAAGTTCCACGTTAATTTATGACGTTGATCGCTGATGGATAGTAGTTTTTGCGTAATACCAAACGTAACTAATCGCTTTATAATATAAGTATTTTTCGATTAATAATAATATTAATTCCCTTGGTAGTTTAGTGGTACCCAACCTGGGAAGGTTCGAATAGTTATTGGATTTTTTGTGAATAAAATATCGGTTGTTTAACTATAGCGTCTCTCGCAAGACGACCTTATTATATTAGACTGATGGAATATAGTACAGCTGCGTTTGCGCAAATACTTAAATACTATGTCTCGTGCGCAGTTGGCTAATCTTTGAAGTTGGCCGCTATGGCCGAAATACTGGCGACATGATCATTATTAAGTAATCAACGAGTAACATATGACAGCAACTCTAGGTAGCAATGATGAACCTTATCACATTAACAAACATAAACATTTCAATCTTTATTTACTAATACTGATAAATGCGGATCAAGTAGCAAATTGTGAACTTGAAGGTAATAACAAATGACCTGTGAATTATACACCTTTAAACATTAATTAACAGATAATTATCTACTTAATTAATAACTTGTGTATTGCTTGACCATAGAGATACGATTCGTGCAAAAATAGACTTATTTAATACATCAATTATGGTTTAATTTACCTTGAAATATATATTTAAAATAATAACTAATAGTTGCATCTTTATTTCATAATGATCTATTGAAGTGATATATTTGTAAAAGAAATATATTTTGAAAATATCAGATATATTTACAAAGATACTGCATAACTCTGTGAGTACATTTAATTTACTTTAGTAATTCTCAATCTAAATCCAAATATCACGTGACCCTATAAGTTAACACATCCCGTTCTTATTTAAAATGTTACTTTGACCTAAAATAGTAAAACTTTATACATAAATACTTTTATTATCAATGGATACTTTCTTGTTTACGGTATGGAAAAGGTCTCGAATAGTTCTGTTATTTACTATAACTCGTGTTCCTTTACCCTTTTCGTCCTATCTTCCAAGTATCAAAGACAAGTGACGTCCGATTAATGTCCCCGACGGCTACCGAATTCGGAGCCCGCATCGCTTGGGGTCGCCGACCTTTGTATGCCGTGTGCACACCATCTTAAATATCAGCGACGATTCGATACACTCCGTAGAACTTGGATTAGGATAGCGTGATCAATACACATAGTTTGTTACTATTAGTTGGGCTACTTCAGTCTATAATTACGCGTATACGATACTCTATACACGAACATATGCGAATGTGTTTATAATATCGTCAAAGATGTGAATAGTGACCTGGAAATAAGTATTTTTGAATAAGTAAGAACAGATGTGATAAGTAATTGAGTAATATGAGTATATAATTTTTAAGATTAAAGGACTACAGATAATAAATTAAAATTGATAATGCATAATGATGATGCTGCTTTGAGATGTTCGATATCTTAAAATTATGATATATACATTCTTTTTATATGTATATTTTGATTTAATTTTAAACAAAAGTCGTGTTTATAAAAATAAATATTAATTAATTTATTTTTATGCGTGTATGTCCCGCTTAAAACTCGATGTGTCTACAACTATTTACGAAATAGAAATACTTATAACGGTGTGACATAAGAAGGTCGTTATTCGCATTTCTAGACGTGCTTTTTATAGAAATTAATTCAGAAACTATTATGTGACATTTGACAAAATGAAGACTCCAATTTGTTTCACGATTTAGATGAAATGTCATTTACTTTCTGCCTCTTATATTAAAATAAATACGTGTCGATCTTGGCTATATTTTTAGAATGATAAATAAATAAATTTAACTGGAAATAAACTTTTATAAGTGATAATTAAGCAAGTTTTCAATATAGTTGCTTGTTTTATATCTTTTTTAACTGACTTCAAAAATGGAGGAGGTTCTCAATTTGTCTATGAAGCTGAACTCTTCTGTGTTGATTATTCTCCTGTGTTTAAGTGGATACTCCGACGGTTTACATTGGACCCGGAGGAGAATTGAAGGTGCGATCAGGATTTTCAACAAAAAAAAAAATCCTATTTCACCCGTAAGAAATCGGGGCCAGCAGCTAAGAATATAAATTTTTTTGTTTATGAACCGATTCATTGATTTAATGTTCATCTCAATTTCATTGTTAAATTTTGATTTAAAACCTATATTCACGCAAATTTTTGAAGTCAATTTTTAATTCATTTTTTGATATTCGTTATGTACGTATGTACCATTATAGATTTATGTATATACTATAATCAATATATGATTATAATTTAATATCACCGATATTTCAAGAAGGTCTAGTATTAATAAAATCTTTATTATCTGTAATCGGCGATGGACTTATTTTCATTCACATTATGCTAATAAAGGAAATCATGTCGCATAAAACTAAATGGACAGGATGTATGCTATCGCACGAAGCTACTCCAAATGACACGGTTGTAAAAAAATCAGGCAAGCAACATAAAATCATCAAAACTCAAACATTCTATCGTAGCCTGATATTTAAAATTCAATGAAGCACTAAATATTAACGAAAAAAAACTCCGCTTAAAAGACAGGCAAAAAACGCTAAGCGCGAATTTAAATTCCCAAAACGTTTTGAGAGATTGAAGAGGCTTTTATGGAAATGGACTGCGTGCATCAAGCGATAGGCGCACGCCCTGCCGTATTACACTACCGATTTAAATATTAACGCCTCCACCCACAATTTAGATACACCTGCCGTGCGATTTATTCATGCCGTATAGCACGCACCAGCTATTCTCGGTATGCTAATTTTTGTTAAACAGATTCCAACTATGCAATTTAAAGGTATACTTTAACTTTATCGAAACAATTACTGTAACATATAATAAAAAATACATTAAAGTTCACGATTGCCTAGAAGAATAATCATTTATTCTTCTAGGCAAGTGCGCTCCATCTTAGACTGTACCATCACTTTCCATCAGGTGTGATAACAGTCAAGCGCTAGCTTATATATTTAAAAAAAAAAAAAATTAAGCGACAAAAATCGCTTGATATTTACTATTTAAATACGAACTAGTTTAGCCGATTTAAGCCATTTAAAGCAATGAAGACTTTTTGTTAAAATGCTTTAAAGTGTCTCATGTTTCTAGTCTTTTTCGACATGAAAACACAATTAACGTAGTTAGCCATATTATGCTAAAAACTTTATTTCATGAATGTCATTTACATATCTACATACGTTTAACGAAATCGAATTATTAAACGATAGCATTCGATTTCGAAATGTTCGAGCTAAATTCAATTAAAATGAAAGTGTACTCATGTTACATGACGTCATTAGTATGCACAATTTTTCACCAGCCCCGTCAATGGATGTATAAATTATTTATGAAAACCAAACTGATATTATTGAAGCATTTACATTTGTTACGTAAATTAATATGAACGACATTTATTGAGAAATACAACGAAAGAGTAGAGAAAGCTAAATTAAATTAAATTTCAAATGTTTCGATAAAATATTATAAACAAAAATGCATCATGCGTCTTCAAATGTTGTAAATTGAAACGTTATCACTGTTTTTCCAAATCAAAAAAAAAAGTTATTTGTATAAGCGTTTATTGATAAAACTATGTACATTTATAGTGATTTATTAATACTCTTATAAAAACACAACAGATCACCAGCAAATCCGCTTAGTTTCCAATACCATTATATATTAAAATATGCGCTTTCCCCGTATGGAAATCATAGGCATTGGCGCCATGTTTGATTTAGAATGGTGACTTCCGAAGGGATAGGAGTATAAATTAAGGATATCTGCTGCGGAAGGCTTGCTATTGAAACTTCGATCGCAATAGCAATAAATTTAGATTGTATTAGCAGTTGAAAATTATAATCTACAGCCTGATCTTGGCAAGGAATTGCGTTAGTAGGATTATATACAGGTTGATTTAAATAGTGGTGTTATGATTGTGTGGGAATTCGTCTATGATTTAAATTTTACATCTGAGTGTTAATAAATGAAAGCACTAGAAGTATGTAGGTATAACAATTACTTCTCAATTAATGTATTAAAATAACTCTAATCTATTAAGATCCTTAACTGCATATTTAAAGACTTACATTTTTGAACGAAAAAATCTTTACTACTTAATTTCTAATTTTATAAATGTGTAAGCCTGTTCGTTAAATTACGGGTATGTTTGTTCTACGTAGCAATGGAGTAATAAATCGGCTTGATAGTTTATTGGCCGCAGAATGACATAGACTTTTACTTATTCCGAAAAATGCTCGGGTGCGTTACTCGCTTAAAAACTATTTGTTGATAAAAAAACACACCCATCACTTTCAAATATAAATTAAAAAGAAAGCAAGTTATGAAGGTTGTGTATTTGATTAATAATTCATCAACTATGTTTCATGTACTTTGTATACTGTAAATTTTACCAGAGTGGTATGTTATCTATATTGTAAGTGTTAATTAGAACTAGTTGAGCCTATAATCGATTTCCAGACGACGACGACGACGTTCAAGATAATAAGGATTATTCGACACCTAATTAATATGCACACCGTGGTAATACAATGGGCCTACAATGATAGCTTTGTCACTGGAAAGGCTTTATACAAAATTACCTTGCTAGCTTTTACACATTTTATTAAATTTTTATTTAAAAAAACAGGCCACATTTACTCCTTGAATTTTTTACATATTAAAAATAAAAAATATATTACCCTCCTAACATTAAGTCCTAAGTTCAATAGTTTGAGCTTAGTGATGATACCGGAGTCGACTTTTTTTTATTTTTTATTATGTACTTACACATCTAATGACTGCACACGATACATGAAACTGGAAGCTTTAAATACGACCAGAATAAACATATGTTGTTTATAAATCTTATTATTATTATAAATGTATAATATAGATCACTATAATATTATTACCATATATTTATTTGACAAATTCTAAGGTTATTTTCATATAAGCCCTTTAAGCCATGAAACATGTTTATTCAAAATTTTAAATCACGCCCAGAGTAAATGTTCACGTTTTAAACATCACTGTAATTATATTAGAATTAGGACCTATCGATTAAACTGCACCGATTTATTTTTATACACATCAATCGATAGCCTTTCAAATGGCACATGTTTAATTTGCACCTTTTTTTATAAATACAAAAAAAAACATATCAATGTTCTAATATTCATACAATGACAGCAAAACCAATTGGAAAAAGTTTGTTAGTAATTCTGAAATTAACAACATTAATATCCTTGTAAAACTTACTAACTAGAACTGAAACATGTAGGTTCAAATAAAGAAAGTTCATGTGGAGTTCGTGACGCTCTCGATAATAAGTAAAGATGAAAGAGATTCGTATGCAGGGGAGAGCTCAAGCGGGCATGTATTCAATTCTTTATAATTGTTTAGCTTGTTATTGTTGACTGTTGGCCACAAACATTTACAGCAACTTTATAAATAATTATAATACAATAACATTTCATATAATTTTGAAGACGATATAGTTATATTTTAGATTTAAATTTGGATATAAATTTAAGCTATATTATTTTCAGTTACAGAAAAAATTTACGTTACGTAATAAATGTGTCTTAATACAAATTTAAATGTAAAATATAAAAACTCTTTCATGTAATTGTGAAAGTAATAGAAAAATAAATCAAATACCTCGTACTAATAAATTGTAACGAAACAAAGCAACAGGGAAACGGAATGATAATATCAATTTGCAAATATGAACCCATGATTTAATAATCAAAATCACTGCAGCATTCAAACTGCAATTTCGTTACGGGGGGCAGATATTGGATTTCTCTGTGGAATGTGTTTGGGAATACTCGAGGGATATAATACGGCAAACCGAATCAACTTTCCGCCCGTATCCATTGTAAAGCGGAGTCGCGTTGCGTTTTAGCTTTATTTCAATCATCTCATAAGTGGATGAGTTATATATTGCTCTAGAACGTTTCAAAATACATTTTTGTATTAATTAAGCTTAAGTTATTGCTTATATCATTCGCTACAACAGGTACTTACTAATTAATAAACTTATATATTTGAGAACAATATTATCATACCGATCAAAAAATTATTTATTTATGATTTATACAAATACTAGTAATATAATTGATACGAAACTTTTATATTATTATAGCGTACAGTTACAGGACGGACATAGGCTGTAGGTACAGTGTGACTAAGTTACATATGTTTCGATATGCGTAGTATATCAGTGAAAACATTTTATAAGCTGTCTTATGTTTAAGTAGGTAAATGATAGATTATAAAAGATAAATTTAGTTCTATTTATTTATCACATAGTATTGATTCTTATCATAATAATACATTCAATTTAAGAGTAGGTTAGTTAGGAGTAGGTACAACTTTGAGTTAAATTTGCGGTACGTAAAAAAATGCCATAAGAAAAAGAGACGTGGTGCGTGCGGTAAAATATTAGCCCAGGCCAGGCGGAAAGATCGCTTGGCATGATAAAAATTGCTTTACAATATTTTCACATAACTTATTTAAAAAAGTATCGCTGGAAAAAATAAATATTACCCGTGCAAAGACGGAACTGGAAGCATTTACTAAACTTGTATATCTATAAAAATATTATATTGCAATGTTTTTTTTATTATTATTTTAAGAATACCAACTTTATATATAACTGTTACTAAGCTTATTGTGCAGTAACATTCTGTAAATTTCCCACTGCTGGACTAAGGTCACTTCTTTACGAGAAGGTTTGGAGCCTTTACACCACTAAAATGCCAGTTGGAGGATACCCCACCATACCCACGCTGTTTGAGGTCGAGTTCTCTAACATCCGAGGACTCCACGCTAACCTCAACGCTGTCCACCATCATCTCGAGACAGCACGGCCAGCAATGTTGTTTCTCACGGAGACGCAAATACTCCGCCCTGCCGACACCAGCTACCTTAACTATCCCGGCTACATGCTTGAAGAATCTTTTAAAGCGAAAGCCGGAGTATGCTTGTTCGTCAGGGCGGATGTTTGTTGTCACCGATTGCGCTGCTTGGAGGACCCCTCCTTCTCCATGTTGGAGAAGGAGGGGTCACGGGGGTGGTACGTGTGGACCTGGTTCGTCAGAGTCGAGTCTACGTGTGCCTCTACAGATCCCACAATGGTGACTTGGAGACAAGCCGATTATTCGACCATCTTAGTCGGGTGGCAGATGCTGCGCAAGAGCAGTTTCCTAACGCGGAATTGGTGTTTTTGGGGGATTTTAATGCTCACCATGAATCATGGTTGAAATCCCTCAAAACTGACCATGCTGGAAGAACTGCTCATGCTTTTGCTCTCACACACGACTTGACCCAACTGGTTGATCAGCCCACCAGGATCCCAGACATTGATGGGCAAGCGCCTTCTCTACTGGATGAAGCTCCACTTGGTTCTTCGGATCACGGCCTTATATCTACCAAAGTGCTACAGGCCAAGCTGCCGCCATCAGCGGTATGCAAACGTCGCGTTTGGCACTATAAGTCGGCAGATTGGGACGGTATGCGCGATTACTATGCGTCAGTCCCTTGGAAGGAACGTTGCTTCAGTGGGAATGACCCGACAGCTAGTGCCGCTGCTGTTGCTGATGAGATCATGTTAGGAATGGAATACTACATTCCTAGCTCAGATCTCATCAATAGGGGTACGCGTAACCGTTGGTTCACGCGTGAATGTGCCGACGCTGTATCATCTAAGCAGGCGGCATATCGCGCGTGGATCAACGGCTGCATTAGCGGGGCATCTAACATTGACTCACTGAAAGCAAACTACAATAAAAATTCCAAGTCCTGTAGGAAGGCATACACGAGAGCGGATGCACAGCGCACTGTACAGATTGGTCATGACCTTATTTCGCATCCTAGGGGCTCCCGTAGCTTCTGGCGTCTGACCAAGTCTGTGCAAAACAATTTCTGCCAACCTTCGCTGCCACCGCTCAGAAATCCGGACGGATCGCTAGCTCACAGTCCGCAGGAGAAAGCCTCCTCCTGCTAACCTCCTGGCTAAACTCTTTGCCGACAACTCTGTGATCGATGATTGTAGTGCGCAGCCACCAACAATACCTTCATGTGGCCACACGATGCCTGACATCAAAATCAGGCAACGTGATATGCGTGCGGAGCTGCAATCACTCGATATACGGAAAGCTAGCGGTCCCGATGGAATACCAGCCATTGTGCTGAAGAAGTGCGCGGCGGAGCTGTCTCCTGTGTTAACGCGCCTGTTCCAACTTTCTCTCTCTTCGGGAAGTGTGCCGGAGGCTTGGAGAAGAGCTAATGTGCAAGCGGTTCCCAAAAAAGGGGATCGGTCTTACCCGGCAAATTATCGGACAATATCTATCACCTCAGTACTTTGTAAGGTGATGGAACGGATTTTAAACAACCAACTGATCCATTACCTAGAAGATCACTGTCTAATTAATGATCGTCAGTACGGGTTTCGACCAAAACGGTCCACAGGTGATCTTCTAGCGTACGTAACGCACCTCTGGGGTGAAGCTATCGACAAGCATGGAGAATCGTTGGCTGTCAGCCTCGATATCTCCAAGGCTTTCGACAGGGTCTGGCACAGAAGTCTTCTCTCCAAGCTACCGGCATATGGTCTGCCTGCTCAGCTATGCACCTGGATTGCCAGCTTCCTACACAAGCGTAGCCTTCGTGTTTTAGTAGATGGTTGCGCTTCACAATTCTATGTAGTGAATGCTGGCATCCCCCAGGGATCTGTGCTATCTCCCATACTCTTTCTTTTGCATATCAATGATATGCTCTCTCTTGGGAACATACATTGCTATGCAGATGATAGTACAGTGCATGGTGGATACCACGGACGCGCAGTGGCTGGGCGGGCGGAAACTGAGGAGAGGCGGGAGAATCTTGTTAATGAACTCGATAGGACATTAGAGCTCATCGCCAAATGGGGTTCTGATAATCTTGTTGAGTTTAATGCCAAGAAAACACAGGTGTGCGCTCTCACAGCGAAAAAGTCACCATTTTACCCTCATCCCTCCCTCTGTGGCACACCGCTGATGATACAAAGCAAAATCGCCATGCTGGGGATGGACGTTCGCTGCGACCTTAGTCCAAGGGATTACATCGAGGCTATTATAAAAACAGCTTCACGAAAACTCGGAGTTCTGAACAAGGTGCGGCGTTTTTTCACGCCACAGCAACTGTGCCTGTTATACAAAACACAGGTACGGTCTTGCGTTGAATATTGCTCGCACCTTTGGGATGGCTCCGCTAAGTACCTAATGGAGGCCTTGGACCGGTTGCAGCGACGTGCAGTACGCATTATTGGCGACGTAAAGGTTGCAAACACCCTTGAACCTTTACAATTGCGTCGCGAGATAGCAGCACTGAGCGCTTTCTATCGTCTGTATCACGGCGAGTGCTCTGAGGAATTATTCTCTCTAATTCCTGCTTCCCTCTTCCTTCTTAAGTCCACGCGAGCTGGTTCTCGATGTCACCGCCTAACTGTGACATCAATTCCATCGCGCACAAAGAAATTTGGCAACTCCTTTCTTTGTCGCACTACCAAAAAATGGAATTCCTTACCAGCTCACGTGTTCCCCTCCTCTTACAACCCGGGTTCCTTCAAACGAGGCGTGAAGAGGCATCTTGCGGGCCGGCAAGGCGGGGACGGCTAGTACAGAACATTCTTCCCGACTGTACTGGCCGTCGTCGCGTTTGGACTCTACTACCACTTACCATCAGGTGGAGTAGAGTCATTTGCCATCCCGGGGCATATAAAAAAAAAAATGCAGATTTCCTCGCATTATCTTCCTTTAATAATAATATATGATAACTCTGTTCAGCTTACGGGTTTGAAACTACAATCTTCTGTTAATATTGACGTGTACTAACAATTCAAAACAGTTGGTAAATACTTTCACGCCGAAGGTTTGATTCCCACCCAGGACAGACATTTGTGTGCATGAACATGTATGTTTGTCCTGAGTCTAAAAGAAAAGTAGTTTATGTAGTATATCAGTTGTCTGGCTTCCATAGTACAAGCTTTGCTTAATTTGAGATCAGATGGCCGTGTGTGAAAAATGTCTCAGGATATTATTATCAACAGAACACCATGTAATTATAATTATACCAACTGATATTAGATATTATAGTTAATACTCTAACACGGAAGCCTACAAGGCTATGGAATATAACCGTCACTAGTCAGTTCACACTTAATCGGCTTACCTATTCTATATTATTGATAGTTCATTAAAATACTACATATGTATATTAATGCATTAATATTCATATTAATATCTTTCTATTCGACCCTTTGTGCAATTTCAATTAGTACAGTTAATTCATATTACAAACAACGTAGTTAAAGTGCGTGGAGCAATGTTTATTAAATCTGCCGTAATATGAGGGCGACCAGACAATTAGGGTTGTCCAGGGAATATAGCTGTCAATCAGTTCCGTAGTGGTTATGTGATATGGGACGTAAGGACCTTTACGTTTGGGACCAAGTAATACAAACAACGATATAAATGTATCGTTATGTTATGTTGAGTGTTGCCATTTTTTATTTATATAAATAAAAAAAAATCTTTTTAAATTCGTAGCAATGTATTTTAAATAATGACATTGACCATTATTTATATTTATTATCTATATTGTCACGATAGTAGTAAAGTGACGTATCTACAGCTCTCTAATTTTGAAATGGGTCTATTATCATATTAACATCCCACTGCTGGGCTAAGGCCTCCTCTCCATTTTGAGAAGGTTATTATTATCATTCTTAAACGAATTCTCAAATACAATATATCCTATCATTGAAATTAGATTTTGTTTCTATAATTCCGTTTATTAATTAACAATAAAAGCTTAGAATTATGTAATAATAAAAAATAACTCTTTTTAAAAAGATATAAACATAATAGAGCTGCTATTTTTTAAAATTTTATTTGAACTGGTAATCATTTACTAATTTATTATATCGTTAATTGTTCTATAACGTAGCTTAACAACGCTGGTGTCATCAATTAAGTCACAAGCGATAAAAATAAACGTAATAAAACTTGTCTAGCCTTCGGTGTTCGGAAATCTAATACTGAAATGTAGGAACTAGATCGTCGAAGCGCTGTGATAGCGCTGTAAACTTGTTTATCGTTTAGGATCGTTATATACAGCGACGCTACAGCGCTGCACTTGTAGAAATTTAGTTCGACTGCAGAGATTTCTATAATAAACTAAACTTTAAGTTACGAGCGTTTACTGTGAATGGTGGGGTAGTTCTGATCGGCTTTGCAGCCTTCGAGTAAAATGCATTGCTTTTATTGCCTGCATCTTCTTGAAGCGCATCTCTATTTTACAAACTGGTTATTTGTATCAGAGGATTTAGCACAAAGCAGTTTTCTATGTAATTCAAAACACTTTACCTTTTAAAATTACAAAGACAATAAAATAGAATGGATTAAAGCAATTATCTATGCATAAAAATAGATAGTTTTAACGTTAAATTACACCGCGTCGTAAAGGGGTCATAGATAAGATTGTGTTTAAGCATTGAATTTAAATGGAGTTTATACAAGTCTTTGTTTTTTGCTTTTAATTTAAACAAATGGCTGTCGTATCCTTTGTATAATATAATGTCCTTTAAATCGAACTTGTTCGCGTATAAGTATGAAAAGGAAGGAGCAAACAAAGGCTTATTTCCGCGACATAAACAAATCGGAAGCTTCGATTCTTTTAATAAATCACCCCAGTCCGTAAAAGGCTTCGAGGCAGTAATTTGATGGCCTCTTCAAATTAGCCCCTCAGGCGTTTGAACAACAAGGGATTGAATAAAAGCAAAAGCGCGTTTCATTGGTAACAAAAAAGAGAAACGTAAACAAAAACATGGATTAATTAGGCAATTTAATTACGTTGCCTTTTATACATTTACCGGTAAATGATTTGTTCTCTATTTAAATAATATTAATAAGTTATATGAATATATTTTTTAATTAAACTATATATTTATAAAAAATAAATATAATTGTTATGCCAATAAAAATACCAAGGGATAACAAGTAAGTTATTTAAAACATTTCAATTTATATATATTAAAAGTAAACGAGTTTGTAATGGATATTTTCCAATACTATAATTCTAAGTGCATTTTTAAATCGTCATTTTACAAGATAAATTAAATTTAAAGTACCATCCGTTCATAATATAGTTTCTATCGCGAAGAAACGGCATAAACTCATTAGTTATTTTTTGTCATCAATCATATACACGACATGATGAAATACAATTAAATTAACAAATGTACGAAAATCATCAAATGCTAACATTATTTATTTTCAATTAATGTAGTTATTTTATTTATTAAATTTTGTGGTCTGAATAAGCAGATCACATATAAGATCTCGTATTCATATCCGAGAGCAAGCACCATTAAATATTCTTATGATTTGTATTTATAATAATTATTTAATTGAGCTCCGCGGAAGAAATTCTGTTTCATTGATTTGATTATGTGAAATGTCTATCACAAAAAGAAACGAGTTATTATATAAATGCAAGTAAATACTTTTTTTTATTAAATGTAAACTTGTATAAATTTATAAGCAATAGCTGTCTACTTCTATTGTTCATGCAGCTCTCGCAAGCACCTGGGAATGTAAACTTATCGTATTATCTGTTTTCGTATCATTATGCATTCAGAACGCTTTGGAATATGTGCGGAATTCAAGGTCATTCACCTAAAGCATTACCTCAAGAAAAAAATCATTAAAATTTTTATGCTAAAATTCATAAAATTTATCATGATTTAGTAATCAAATTGAAGTCAGTTCAAATTATATTGACTTATTTAAATAATACATAAATTATAGGTATTATTAGTACAAAGTAATTTTGATGATCGTCTACAATCATAAAATTACGTTAAAAATGTTTAATAAAGTCTTTAATTAATTATTATTTATTCAATATTTATACACTTTAAAATTATTAATTTATTGATCCTTGAAGAATATGTTCAGGTGTCGGTTTGAATCCAATAAAGATTCATTTTATTAAAATGTGTTCCATATTGGTCACTACAGTCCAAATATAAAACCGAATTAAAATATAAAAAAAAACTTGGAGAAACCGCCACAACGATAAATTAAAGTCATTAAGAAATACTAGACAAAACACTCACTGTATAATTACGGACTCCCACGTGAGATGACAACTGTATCCACATTTCAACTGCAGTACGAGAAATTCCAGCATAAGTAAGAGGCATGTTGCCAATTCTCTAACAAGATCGACACTAAATTGAAGTGCATGCAAACAAGGAGTTGATTCAATAACGATGACGGACAGACAAACTTAAATGGCGGTTCAATAAATTGTAATCAAGCGACATGAATATAATCAATGAAAGGACTTTAATATTGACAGTTTAAATGTAAATAGTATCGCTATTTGTGGTTAGGAAATGGAAGTCAATTTAATGTAAAATAATTCTTACGTATATTAATGTCTTTATATACCTATGAAATATACCAAGAACTTACTAATTTGAAGACTTTAAAATAATAAAAAGTTAAGAATAAATTTTAAATTTTTTTTTTAATCTGCAGTTGCATAAAAGGTGATTAGAACAAATAATCTTAATTTTAAAACTATATTTATGATGCATAATAATATTTAAAAAAAAGCTATGCCATTATTATCATAAAACATATTTACAAAGAAAATTTATTTATATAATATGCATATCTATGTATAACATACTTATCTTTTTTATGTTTATCTAAATATAATTGATCTAAATATTACACCTATCTTTTTGATTATCTTTAACTTTCGTCAAAATTTTTTTATTAATTCGATGAAGGACGTGTCCTTAATTTGTTAATGCGATTAATTTATAGATAATTTAATATTGAGCTTGATTACAAAAACTTTTTTTTGCCTTGAATAAATAATTAAAATAAACATCATAATTATTTATTTTGATAATAAGTGAATATTATAATTTTATTTTAAATACAGCAAACATACTCTACCTACCTTTAAGTAAGTGTGACTTTTTGCCTGCCATTTATATTTTACTCATACCAAAAATCATAGCGGCGCATTTTACAGGAACGCTTATAAAAAGTAAGAATTTATAGTCCGCCAATATGTATAAACCAACTCAATTATGTAAAACGTCACTCAGGCGACAATACTAAAGCAATGTTCTATTAATCTATCCTGGCGCCGATCCGCTTATATCGGTCTTAATTAATGCCTGCAGCGATTGAAGCCCCGGGCCTTTATCTTTTGATTGACCTGTCGTTCCATACATTATATCAGTGAACAACAGAGAGTGTCTATCGAAAATTGCGCATGCAACTTTAGGTCTATTGTCTTTCCAGTAAACACTATATTCGCAACCATGTATGAATAATGGAGTTAGATAAAGTAGGACCGTACAGTTGAATGTTGGTGAACGAAAAGGTATAAATCGTTGACTAGAAAATGAAACGCACACCATTTGATTGGAAATTGGCGAACATTGTTTTCGAGTTGGAAGGGTTTCTTTTATGAATACAGCCCGCAATACAGACAATATAAAATTGACTAACTTTCATATTGCGAAAATTCCTATTGATGCAAATGTCATAACAGTGTAGCAAAAACATTCTGCTGTCGAGTCATTTGTTTTCGCGAATTGATGAATCCTTATCAATGCAGGGAGTGAAAATGAGTCATACAAGCTTATAAAAGTTGAGTGGTTTCGGTTTTCCTGTATATCCTATTTGCATAAACATATTGGTAAGAAACAAAACTCTCTCGTACTCATTTTTTTAAGCTATTTATACATTTTCATAGTTGCATCCATTGTACTTATGTATAGGAAATAAAATAGGGATCGGTGCAGGACGGATTAAACTCAATAAATAAATTATTCAACCATGAAACATCAATTCTGAGGTGTTGAGTTTCGGTTATAACGGTGTGTGCACTAAAGTAATTACAGGCACAAGGGATGTATCTCAGATTCCATGGTTGAGAGCGCAAGGTGTATAGTGTAGGTGCAACTGACAGAGCAATAAGCGACAGAGATAGGCTATTTTCTTAACTAATTTACTTGAAATAAAAAAATAATGCAACAATTTTTTTTTTTAACCAAGCTTATAAATTCTAGTGTAGTTAGTATAAAGAATATAATAATGA
Organism: Nymphalis io; assembly: GCF_905147045.1. Taxonomy (NCBI): domain Eukaryota; kingdom Metazoa; phylum Arthropoda; class Insecta; order Lepidoptera; family Nymphalidae; genus Nymphalis; species Nymphalis io. Next base: position 8,215,887 of record NC_065894.1, on the reverse strand, counting down.
ATACTCCACGTGTCACCGTACTGAATTGGAAAAAATGAAACTGAAGTAATGATACTGCTCACTTCAGAGAATTGTGAATGTCAATGGTATTGTAACGAGCGAAATAGGGCAGCGGCATTAAACTCGTTAAGTGGCCATTCATACGTGCAGTTAACCACTTCGAAACAATTAGTGATGGCGCCAATTGTGTAGTCAATGAACACTTACAGACTAACAACACTGCTTATATTCAGCAGACAGAAAAATAGAAAGCCGCCGACTGGAAACCACCCACTTCGTGTGGTCGTTAGAATTTATAACGTTTGAAAACTTAACTGAACGTTCGGTACAAAAACCATCAATTTATATCGAACATTAAAAAACATATCCAGCTACAAATGATTAAATTTTTAATAATATTATTTAAATTAAATCTATTACATAATAAGCTTTAATTTTCAGAGAGTGAACTACAAAAATACCAAACTTTATACATATTCGTCCTAATTCTTAATTATTTTTTTCTCACTTTATTATTATAATGACTAAAGATGCTTGTGACTCTCAAAACAGTTTTTATTATGACGTGTACGAAAATATATTTAAGACTACTTATTTTCGAAAACCTCGTCCTACGAAAAATTATGGGGTATATACATAGGATAACAGTACGGTTGCATTTTATAAAAATTTCAAGCAAAAAGGGAAACTTAAACTGAAATTATAACAAGATCGTACATGAAGGAGTAATTTGTGTTTGCAGTACAACACGTGTAATACGTGTTAATCTCGTTATGTATTATACATAACTGGGCAAGGACAGTTTTAAAACGCACTTATTATTTAATTACCATTTCTAAATAGTGCTCTGAAAATAAAATAAAACAATAAAAGCATCTAATAATAAAAGGTATTATTGTATGTATTATATTTAGCATAAAGAAATTACAGTATATGACTACGATTTATAATGACAATAATACCAGATACTTTTACTTGAACTTATAAAAAACCGGCTTTCGTCGACGTCAGGAAACAACTCGTTATGATGTAATTACTTATTTTACATTACTAATTGGACAAGACGTATTTAAACGTATAATTTTTACATGACATTACATTAAAAAACTGGCATTTACTTGTCATAATGTCAAAGCGTTATTTAAATGAGAAATTTTGTAATTATGTCAAAATTGATTACAATCAAACATTACTATGTAACAAGTACAATAATACAAGGTATGAATGGAAAACATTCTTGAATAATATAATATAATATACACAATTGACGAAAATATTTTCTGTCATTTTTGATTTTTTCAACATTTATGTAAGTTGAAAAGTATTATTTAAGTAAGTATTATTACATTAAAAGATACATTTAAAAAAATACGTTTTTTTTTTTCATACTGAGTCGAGAAAGCTAAAAATTTGGAACATAGGTATATTTTATAATGTAAGCATCCGCTAAAAAATAATTTTGGAAATTTCAACTTTAGGGTGAGGAAATAGGTAACTTTGTGAGAATTATACCCGTATGAAGGGCAGATAAGTCGCTTGGCTTGATACTGTTTACATTATATGATTAGTTAGTACAACTTATCTTAAAAATATTATGAATAAAACTTTTGCTTTACCCGTTCGAAATGTCCCACTTCTGAGCTAAAGTTTCATTTCCATTTAAGATCCACCACGCTGGTCTTATACGGATTAGCGAATACACCTCACAATATGTTCCTTCACCGCAAAACACGAGGTGGATTATAAATACAAATTGAGAATGGTGCTGGAATAGACGGATTTGAATTTTCAATTCGGTTGATATGCAGGTGTTCTAACCACTGGGCCATTCCATCTCTATACGTAAAGTCTTATCTTATTTTTTAACAAATAGCAGACCAAAATAGAAAACAATTTCAGAGGACAAATAAAGCACTATGTCTTCATAACAAATGTCAGTGTGAACAAAGTCATGGACAACGGTTAATAGTAAAACATGAGACAAAAGTTTATCGCAGGCACGTAAACTTCATGCTCGGAATACATTTATCACATGTTACTATGTAATGTGTAGCAAGCTACTACAAATACTAGTATCTTCATGTACAATATTGTGATGAAATTAGCATTTTACATTATTGTAATTGTAGTAATAATCTGACAGAACATCACCTCAAATACTGGCCTGGCCATCTGCGCAAATATTATAATATTATAAATATATATAATTTATATATGAACTCTCTATTATTTCATCACTCTCATAATTTGGTGAGACTGTAATACGATATCATTATAAACTTGATCTCAGAAATAGACACCTTTACGTTCTTTCCGAAGCATGGGTGTGTATCGTTGCTCATTTCCTAACTCTAACTCCAAGTTGCTTTGATAATTTCTTGACTGAAAAATCTTCTCGATATTTAAACCCAGAATTCTAGGATTTGTAACCTTATAATCTATTCAATAAATCGACGAGAAATCTAAACTAAAAAGTAGTACAGTAACGCATCCCTATAGTAAAAAACCCCTAGAAGCATATTTGAATCCAGGCTAAATTATTTAATCCCAGTTTATACTAAGAAAGCCCATTATAAACATTTTGTACTTATGTGAAAATATTCAAACCATAGACTACTACGAGCAAAAAAATGGAATAAGGTTACAAAATAATTCCATTCATTTGAAAACCCCATTTCATTAAACGAGCTCGACGACGAAGTTTCAAAATCACAATTTTATTCAAAAGTTTAATATATTTAAATCTGTATATAATATAAAACGTCTGACCACGAAATTACCGCAAAAATAGTCGTTACTACGTTTCGTACGACTATTATTTTATTGTTGCCGAACTGCAATCATATGGTGTGGCATAAGGTCATTTGAATTAAATTATTCAGACACTTCGTGTCACTGTACTGACATTACTATATATAAACACTAAAATTATGTGTATCAATTACTATTAATTACAAAGTTACCTCGTTAGAATAATCGTTAAGTGATTTGTTTTTTTTTTTAATTTTTATTTTAAATGAAAATGTTTCAAAAATACCTAACTCTAAGTTGGGATCTAAGCGTGGTAAATAGCTTAATAAAAAGCAACTGTTAATTACGTAATTTTAAAATAGAATTATTTTTTTAATAAATATATGTTCTCAATTTCAAACATTAAAAACACACGATTGAATTGACTACAAGTAGACTCAAAAACAGCAAATTTCGTTTCACAAATTCAGGGTCTCGTAACCAAACTAATCCGGAACAATTTACCCAATAACAGATTAACTGTCCACAGCTGGTACAAATAGAAATTCTTCACTTCGTTGCTCCTTTGACAGAAAGCGAAATGAGTCACGCTCATGAATTCAATGCTTGTGTTAGACAGATTGCTATAACAAAACGTAAATATATTTTTATCACAATTATCTTATACGTGATGTCGCGCAAATGAGCTAAATAATCATAATAGTAACCTTGAAATTGTAATAGTCGACTGACTGTGAATAAACATAAATGAAGCGTTAATCATTATCAACGACCTATTCCACGCTAAGGAAACCGTTTATAATATTGTACCTGTCCTGACTTCGCACAGGTAGAAAAAAATAGAAGTTTACATTGTAATACAATTATGTTGTATATAGTCCATTTCAAGGTGTTCGGTCAAGCAGTGTCGAAGTATTTTACCAACATAATATAATATATTAACATCGTTAACGTTTTTATATATTTATCATACACATTTACTGTAATACATTCTTAATATTATTGCAAGCGATAGACGTATACCCTAAATCGTGAATTTTTCGCGTAATTTTAGTGAAAGCGTTCCAAGAAAAACAATGTCATTTTCGGTTATTACAGTGTTATTGCGGCGCTTGTTTGTGAAGGCAGTTGTATGTAATTGGTTACCTGTCACTGCTTATCAGATTTAAGATAACAACAATTCTGGTTATTTAACGAATGCATGATCAGATAGACTTGACCTTTTAAGTGATTTTATAACTTTAAATGACGTTACAAAACTGTATTGAGGACGCGAATAAAGAAACGTCGAGGTCGACGACGACCAAAATGTTTTTCGTAATATAAGAAATGTGATGCTGTGTGTGATGAATTTTACTCTTTTTTTTTCTTTGTATTTTTCAGTAAATAATTAGGACGGTCTTTTTATTTCGTTTTTCGATAAATTACATGACAAAGGACAAATATAAAGTCCGAATCAGGACAATGGGTACAATAATATTTACTGTTCGCTATATTAAAACTGTGTACCAAGAATAAAAGACTTGTGAAAAATCATTTTCTTCCCCAGACGGGACAACTCACACCATTGTGAAAGGATTTGAAAGACCCTTTTCATGGAGGCTATTAAATTCCTTCACTGCCATAAAGGCCTTTGGACTCTTTTATTTCTGGATGATATACTTTTTTCATTGCAACCAGTTACATATATAATATTATATGAAGGCCTTATTTCCTATTACAAAGACAACATAATGCTTCAATTCTTACCCGTGATTTTATCATAATTTGAAAAGTAGCCGAATAAATCATACTATGGGATTGCTGGCTGATAGATACACTAATAAAACCAAGTATTTAGTATTGTTTTTTTTTATTGTTTGCTGTATACTTAATTGTCAGTTTATTTAATGTATTTATATATATAATATATTTTCTTATTAAGTAATTTTTATGACTACATATTTTAAACAAACTTTATATATAAAAAACATTATATAAAGATACAAAGTGAATTCCTTATTGAATATATTTTGTGGACATATACACTAATTTTATCAAAGCTTTGGCAAGTTGAAAAAAAATTAAATACATTGACGACACAGTTAAAATTGTTACGGACAATGTTCTTAGACAGTGTTTGATGATAGTCGATCGCAAAATTGAATCCGCTCGCGTCTTGTTTATGGTCCTTTAACCATTTATTGCGTATTCAAGACGCATGGCGAAGCATAAATATCCCTGTCGTGCTCATTACAATAACTCGGTCTCGAGAACGGACGTCCCGGGAGACTGGAACGAATGTTTCATACCATGGGATTTACTTATTTAGATAATGGATTTCACTCGTTTTTATTCAATTAATATTTTATGTAAAAAAAAAAAGTTATAAGGAAATAAATCAACCATTATCTATTATTTTATCTTAACTTCTCTACATAATAACGATGTTATTAAATTAATAATAATAGTTAAACTAAAACCTTTCCATAATTATACTGCAGAGTGGATTATCCCAGTGAAAACCGAAAGAAAAAGTTCTGTAGTTTTTCACAAAATCATACACATGCAAACATATAAATGGTATGGGGAACAGATAAATGTCTTTTTTGAAGTCGATTGATAAATTAAAGGTACAATAAGACAAATGTAACTGCAATGATTTTAATAAAAAAATTAATAAAATTTTCTTAAAAGCCTAAAATCAAAATCGACTAACGCATTGGAAAGTCGAGTGGATCTGAAAGGCCACGGTCTGGCGAGCACGACGCGTATGAACGTGTGGCAGATACCAAGCAACCCCGCCTGGGCTAGACCGGGCGAAACTGCCCGTGCATATCTGTTTGTTATGCTAATTGCACGTGATATATACGTACTGGATGTCCGCGTTATTACTTTTTGAATGACGGAATATACGTGTACCTCAAACACAAAATAAAAAAAATAGAAATATATATGTTGAATGAATAAAATCTCACTTTTATTATCAATGAATACCGTCGAATTTAACCCCTCACGGGACCTCAAGTATTTATTAACACTTAACTCATTAGTTGCACGAAAGCATTAGCATTAGCTAAAGGTATTCTCTAACAGCCAACCCAAGGAAAGGCCGTCTGTAAAAAATATGATTAAGTTTCATAAACCTAGATTACCTACAAATATACATGTAACGTGTGTACGAAGTACCCATAAAATATAAAAATATACAATATTGGTTGACTTAAATTATCTCATTTTATAAATGTAAATTTATCTTTGGAATTGTATCTGGGTGTTTTTACTCATTGAAAGCGCATTGCGATAAAAATTTAAATCTACGTGAAACTTGTTTTCATTTCACTGACATTTAAAATAAGTTGAAGGGAATAGACATTAAATAAAAGAGCATGCTCTAACGAGTACGTTACGTTTAGACGTGTGGCTGATACTAAAGAGACTGTTCGGAGCAGACTGGGCGGGACTGTTCGTGTCTGACTGTTTGTTATGTTAATTCAACGTCACATCATTAACGTTTTTCATTGGATTTCATCTACTGTGCAAAGTTGGGACAATTTTAGCTATACGTTATTCCATTTAATTCATTATTCATATAAGTTGCGATCGCTAAAGGAAACTAGCGTTTCAGCTTTTATATTATATAGTAGTATGTATATAGCTTTGATATCGCAAATTACGTTAATTATTTTACAGTAATATTTTATTAAATATTATTGATGTTAATATTATTATCATTCATATTTATTTGAACAGAAATCTTTCAAGACACACGTATTGTATTGCGTAGCGTATATTTTCATAAATAATGCTGCATACTTACTATCTTATCATATTTTTATCAAGCTGATAATTACTTGTGCTAATTAACATTCACTAAACGGTTAGTTGTTGGAGCAATGTACTAAGCATTAACATTAAATTAGTAGTTATTTGATTTCTAAGCGATAATATGTGTTTGTAAGTAAACTTATATAGAAAAAAAAGGTTTTTCTCTTTGAGCGCAATTATTTTAGGCAAAATTCAGTAAAAAAAATAAAGTCATATTAAGGAAATAAATACCATTTTATATATACCAGGGTGAATCAAAAAGTTCTTGTAATCAATACAAAAATAAGAAAAACAACACACGACAATATTATTTTACTATGTTAATTCCTTCTAATATAAAATTGCAGCCTTTTGATTTTTAAATAAATAATGAACAAAAAGTAGTACATTACTATATAAAATATACATACAATATACTAAAATATTTAGAATAACACATTTCTAACTTTTTGCGAAAGGACTACGCAATAAAATCATTTTCTTGTCCTTCGAAATTTATTCCACGAATTTATTTCCCTAGAAAATAAGTGAAAAACAAACTACTAGTAACACATATACGTAGAACTTTTTAATTTAACTCGTACATACAATAAAAGAATAACAAGACAATCATTCTATAAAAGCATACATCATAATATCCTAAATATGTGAATACCCATATTCAAATTTCAATGCAATTTGACATAAAGCCTTATGAAATGCAATTTGCATCAGTCTCTCGAGATGAAATTGAGCACAAAGTCGTCTCGACGAATGACATCAAAATTCTACCAGTTTAATATGAGAGTCCTTAAATTTCTTCGTCATTTTTATGGCTTAAACTGAAGAATAATTTTAAATGCACGAATTTTAATTTTAATTTACTACAATGCTGACCGAATGCACATAGATGGGAGTTCTTAAAAACGTTTGATATAATTTACGTATCAGTATACAAAATTTGCACACGATATAAAACATCAAAGCAATAATGTTAGCTTGAAAAGTAACGTAATTGGTGAGGCGTTCAAAGCTAAAATAAAAAAAAAAACAATCTCTTATATTATCGTTGTTTCTTATCAGAATATTGTTTTGATATACAATTTGTTAAAAAAAGTACATATAATAGCACGTAAGAAAATTAATCGATGAGCGAAAGTTGGAACATAACTTTACGGCGCCGTGATTATGCCTTTGCAATAGTTTTACTATTTAGATACCACCAGATAACCATTCATTTGTAATTTTATTTGTTTTAATATAGTCCTTATATTCAATGAGTTAAGAATTATAATAAAATATATACCGTGTAATGGCACATTAGTGACTATTATCATTTTTCAGACCAAATACCTTACAGCGTTCATGTCAAATACATTCTACAAAATTATTAGCATGGTCGATAATGTTACGTGATTTTACCCAAAAATTACCTGCAGCATATATATAAATGTATATGGTTCTACATTATTTTAAGGTAAATAACAGTTCGAGATCTAAATTAACGTACGTTTTCAAGTTCACATTTAAGACCATAAAATATACAATGGCATTCAACATTAATTTCATTGCTATGAAACTTATTTACTCCAAAGATATTTCTACTGACAAGAAATACTTTCTGGTTCAAACTTTTAATACAATTTACAATTTTATTATTTATTAATGCAGTACCCAGTTTCTTTCTTAAAGATGATTTTGGATATATAAGATAAGTAATAAAGGATAAGTTAAATAGTTGATCTCCTTAGAAGTTATAAGTAAACTGGATAAAAACTTTTGTATAGGTACATGTTCAACATAGCGTGGAAATTACGTACATCAACCTTGACTCGTTCATTGCTAGGTGAATAATAATTTGCTGAGAACAGCTATTGTTATAAGCACCAAATTTATGTAAATGAATAACCTAACCATTGATATAATATAGCAAGTTCAAAACAAAATAGTAACAAAGTAGAAAATATTTGACGAATATATTTATGTTAGTGAATTGATTTTGTCAGATTTCGTAAGTTTACTAGTTAAGTTAAGTGAAAAAAATGTATCGACAACAGAACAGTCAGACTAAGCTGTATCTTAATGTTTATTGCTATGATTAAAATAAACATAAACGATAGAAGTAAAAGCGAAAGAGGGACGATAATGTCAGTGTTGGTGTTGGCGAATCATGACACGATAACGTCAACCCCTAATAAAAAGGCCAAAGTATTTAAGAGTCAGATTATTGGTTATAGTCTTATCGAGCTACTAACTTCCCCCCAAATTAAGTGGATGAGAATTATGGACGAACTTTCTACTCGCCACTAATAAAGATAATGAGGATTCTGATTAGATAAATACGGTGCCATTCGGCTGGGCTCCAATGAACTATTGACTAATAACAAACTTACGTAATATAATGATTCATAGCAAACTAGTTTACTGTGAAATTGAACGCTCTTAATATAAATAGGTTGAATGCCAACAATAATCGAAAATGATATATTTTAAGTAGCTTACAAAAATAATAGTTTTAAACAATCATTATAACATTTTCCAGAATCTTATATTTGCGGAATTATATGTCTATTGAAATAAAATTCAACCTTTATTAGATTCTCAAACCAATGTTTGTTAAACGTTGTGAGCTAATAAAAGTAATATTACGGGAGCGGGATCCACCGAACGGGAGGAAATGAAAGCGACGAGAGAATGAAATTGGAAAACTTGTTACAAAATTACTTAAGATGAAAAAGAAAATAAATAAAGCTGACTTCGGTAAGGATACGGTGGAGCTATACTAAGCTTATTTTTATTAACATTTTTAATTTTGCAATTGACAACAATAGATAGACGAAGATTTAAACTCCTACCTTATAAAGAAACATAACAACACTTATATTCATCGAGAAATTGAATTAGAAAATGTGGTGTTTATATTATGTCATAACATATTAAAGGCAATAAGTTCGGTACAAAAGTTTTATTCGAATACTCTTTAATATTCATATTTTTTAACTTTAAGTCGTCTTGACGTACCTTTTGCTCCAGTTTCCGATCTCAGCATAGCGACGGCCGTTAGAGCATCCGCTCCTCCTCACTTCATTTCCTTTGAGCGTTTGCACGGAGTTCCCGTTAGGTGTTAATATTCCGTTGGAGGCACTGTTATTGTTCCGTTCCCGGTTTCTGGGGAAAGTTCCTGTCCCGGAGCGAAAAGTCCCAAGCTTCGGCGCCGGTTCATCCAGAGCATACTGTTGAAGCGGAAGAGTTACGTTTCCACTCCAACTCTTGCGATTGACTGAGAAAGTTTTAAACGTTCTGTTACCATTCGTTGGTGATGGAGTCACACCGCAGAAACTGCTCCTATTATGACTGTTCTTTATAAATGCACTGTTTTGCAATGCTATCTGAGGCTTGATGGGCACCAGTGGTGATGCCTGGTCAATAGACATCGTACTTTTTAATAAAAGTAGACGTTACCTACTTTCATCAATCTACATTTTTGTCTGTAAAGGAAGGAAATTGGTTGTATTAAAAACCGGTGCTTTGGTGACCTTGATTCAATGAAATCACCAACACAGTTGCGGCTTGCAAAAAAACATTAAGTATAAAAAGTGGCCGAAACCGATGAATAGCAAAAATCAATTTACGATGAACATAAAACACCAATTACACTTAAATGTCGCAATGTTCACTCAACAAACTGTTCCTGGTTGGCTGGCAACAATAGGCGAAGTTTTACAAATATAGCATTGAGTAACAGATGAACTCTTTAAGTAGGTTAATGAAAAATAAATCATGCGAACGAATTATTAAGAAAAACAATACGTAAGCAACATTTTTTTTAAATACCAAGTTTCTTTACGAAACATTTTTTATTCTTCACGCGTAATTTTACGCCTTAAATATATTACACGAAGGGCAAATTCTTTGCATTTGGTATATCTGTAGGGTGTTTTATAATAACCGGACGTGGTTATTGCAACGGGTTCTTGCAAATCGTCAACGAGCAGCATCACTTACTGTTAAACATACGTTTTAACTTCCGCTTTGTCTTAAGAAACTACTATTCAATATATAAATAACGGATACTACATAATAAACTATTGTGTAAAGTGTTCTCGCAGTTGAATGGACATTACGTGCATCAAGTATTTGACCTTGGTTGTGATTGTTGATGTGTATTTATATGATTTAACTTGCATAGCCACAAGGTTTGATGTATTTTTATATATAAAATAGGTAATAAATAAGACGGGCAAATGAGCCACCTGGTGATAAATGGTGATTTTTATAATTAACGAAAATAGAAATAAAATAGTAAAGGCTAACTGATTCACAGGCATATTTAAATGTATGAATTATAATTTATTTATATATCAATATATTTTTAAAAATTGAAGCCGTTCTATAAAAGACGTTTAATAAAGTAGTTCTACATAGTATAATATTTACATTAAAACTTTAAAAACAACCATTTTTATAAACTTAAAACCATTTTCAAAATATTTTTGCAAGCATCAATAGACACTAGTGTTTTAAAAAATGTTTGTTATTATTACATAGTCATGATTACAGTTTATCAACGCCTGCTGGTCAGTTGGCCTACATCATGCAATGACTTTCACATTCAGTTTGTTTTCTTTTACGTTTTATTTGTATTATTCTTATATGGTCACGAAATATCAACAAGATCTACCTGACCCAGTGCTGTCCGGACATGAACGATTTGTGTACCAGTGACCACTCATTCGTAACCATCTTTAGCATTATGTAAGTGTTGGGTAACGTTACTAGTTGCATAATATCTCATTTAGTCTGGTGTCTATTTAAATTTATAGGATATTCTGTTTTAATAGCGAAGTAAACTTTATTTAAATTAAAAAATTTTGAAGAATTTCAAAGGCAACTAGTATGAAATAAGAAAATTTTACTTTTTATTATATTTTCTTCTAGTAGTTACTAACAAACACTTTTGAATTATCATTTTATAGGAAAAAAATAAAAGTTAATAACAAAGTTGGAAGAAACTCAGTACATACTTTTTGTTACAAATAAACATACGTAATTTATCATTATTAAGTTGTCCATGAAATTATAATGAATATTTTTAATTACTCTGGTAAGTAACATAATTCATCCCGTCTATGTTAAAAACTTTAGAAGCCTTCATATGTATGTAAATTTTCTCTAGGTTGCATTTTTTAAGCAGGCTTGAATATTCTATAGACGGAAGGCTTGCATAGATTCTATAGAGGGCCGACTTAGACTGCGATTATTAACTAGAATTTTAAGGTTTAAAAATTTATATGATATAAAATATCAATTTTGATAAATATCATATAAAACATTTAGAATTATTTCTATAAATACTCCGCTTTTGTATATCCTAAATCATTTTCTAAATAAATTTATAAACACAAGGTATCTTACAAAACAAACATTTTATAAGCCTTTAACAACAAAACAACCTTAATTTTTAAAAATTCAAAGGTGTATTAATTCGTATGCAAAAAATGCTCTTATAACCATCTGCCGATCGATTTATGCAAGCAGGTGCCTCAGACATATTTTTTTCTACCATCTCAATACAAAAAAAAAACGGCAGGTATCAATTCGAATATTTATTGTTAAAAATTAAAAATATACTAACATTTTATTTTATGATGCAAGAAATAATCTCATGAATGAATCATTTTCGTCGTCTACAGAATATTAACGATTGTTTTGACAATTGAAAATAAAAGCTTAGCGTACTTTTATACACAACGAAATGTTGCATAACAACATTAAAACCGAACGATTAAACATACCGAATCAAATAGCCCTTACTCAAGTAGGCTCTTGGAAGGCCTTTTAAATCGTCATTTTAAAAGATTAATTAAGTGGAAAGTTAGATGGCAGCCGAGTGAACGGACAAAATGTCAGAAGTTTTTTTACGAATTATACATTAATTAATAATTTATAATTTGATACTGTGCTGAAATAAATAAAGAAATACATAACTAATTGACTGCCTATTTTATAATCTCTCTAAAATATATAAATATTTCATAAACATTATATAATTTGCATTGATTATATAATGAGTTCAATGTTAACATATATTTTCATCGTGCTATTGTCAATTGACAATGATTAATACAAAGGAATGCGAAGTGACATAAGAAAGATGTACGCAGTGACTCTGCTATAAGTGGATATTGTTTTACATTTTCATAAATATTATTATGATTACTATATATGTGTTATAGATATATTTTAATCAAAGTCAAGCAAAAAATCAGACCTAAGAAGAACAATTTTAAAAGTATAAAATTACATATTTCCGTTTATATATATATATATATATAATTTTGAAAAAAATTTGAATATTCATTTTAACAACTTTCTTTTTATTTAATCGCCTGACTAATTCAATATTCAGCACAAATAATTCAGTTGAAAAGTTGTACGAATCTGACAACTATATGGAACTAGAAGAAACCACTTTACCTAAGTGTGGAATATCAAATAAGGGAGTTGAAGAACCGATATGTATTCAAGACGCGGCGCACGCAGGAAGGCGAAAGCCACAATGTGTCTCGGAACATCCGACTCTTGTCCAATATTTCTATTATTGATACCGGTTACATCGTAAACTTGCTTTATTAGGCCATTGACAAGAAAAATATATCTAATAGCAGAATCTTGAATTTCTTGTCACTGATCATTTATGAATAAAATGTCTACGAAATCGTTGCTAAATTATTCATGACGTAATGAAATACATCATTTAAAATCAGCTATCTCTTCAGTTACTCTGGAATAGAGTATATCTATATTTAGTTGCTCGAAGTCTGCAAAGATTACACTTTAGACGACGCCGCGGACTTTTCAAATTAAGTAAACGCATGATCAAGACTTTCGACGGTTATCTTAATATCTTATCTAAAGGAAACAAATTTCATTGCTATTTTGTAATTCATTTTTAATTTAAAGACATTCATAGTTACTTTGAATGTTGGAAAAAGTAAAAAAGTAAGTTAAAAAAAAGTCATCTTACGGGTTTACGGGTAAATATCAAATATCAAGGGTTATTCTCTTCTCACGAATCTTGATATTTACCTCGGATTTGAACCTGCAATCTTTGGTTAAGATTAACACGTTCTAACCGCTTAATCATTTCGGTTCTGTTATGTCTGATATATCTAAATGTTAAGGTCAATAATAAATACACGGTAACGGTAGATATGAGGCAATAATTAATGTGGGTGCATGGGAATATCGCAGATATTCATAGTCGAGTAACGGAATTTAATCAATTTAACTCTTCAAGTTTTGTACTCGTAAGTTACGTAATTGGCAGCGGGATGCGGGCGACATGAATGATGGCTGAGATTGATGATGTTGCGAATAGATCGGTGAATGAGTGATGGTAATAATCAATATTGCTTAAAGGATATTGACATACACGTAAGGCTATTAAAACTGCAAACAACAAATGCATTTTTTCGTTTCGATGTTGTAATGATGTTGCAAATAGATCATTAAATGGAAAAATGCATATATATTTCTTAATTTGTGATTCAGTGTATGTAACACTTTCAATCTTTTACATAATCTGTGTTATCTTAACAACTTTCCTTTTTAACAATGATGATCGATGGATTTCTAATGAGATTTTTTTTAATTTTAAATTTAAGATGAAGTGTGTTTAATCGACTAAATTATATCATTAATCATCCTAACAATGAGAAGCGAAGAAAACAAAAAACCCTTAAAGGTTTTTTGTGGATTAATTCAAGAGATCGCCATTTGTGTTCTTAAGCATTGATGACTGTATAAAGTAACGGGCACAAAAGTTATTTTTATATTTTTTAATTATTTACATTGGGAGCATGTTAAGTTGTTTATGATTTTTATATCCTGTCCGAGTTTTGTACCGAAAGCCATTTTCAAGGGATATAACAACTTATCTCGCAAGGTTGGTGACGCATTGGCGATATAAGATTTGGGTTGGGACCAATTATCATAGACGTCAGAGCGTCACGGTAGCATGCGCAAGCGATCCCGTGGCGCTCCCCGTTAAGACGGAAAGGGTGGTGCTTTTTTAGTGGGTATTCCGATGTTCGGGGCGCACTTAGCGCCCTGCAGCCTAAAAGGTTACTAGACCAACGAGGCGTTAAAATATATTAAAAAAATAGGAAATAAGATAAAGATCACCTTGTGGTAAGTGGTCTCTAAAAACCAGTACTTATTTGACAAAGCAAAGCCTGAGATCTGACATATTAATTTATTCCTTGAGTCAGTAATAACACTGGCACACTTATCCTTTAAGTTGAAGCCCGATATTACTAAATATTACTGGTTGACTGTAATAACTGATAAAGGACTGATACCCATCCAAGCAGGGCAGGCACACAGCTTTACCCACACGTAAAATAAGACTTCGTTCTTATCACAAATTTGGTGATATTGTTATAAGAAATTAAAGAAGACTAAACTTGTATGGTGTTAAAGTAAAAGTCGATTAAGATTATTTGTATTTTAGTTACATTTTAATAATAACATGAATGAGATTATAAAATTTAGTTATTTTCAGTAAGTAGTAACAGCCTGTAAATGTCCCACTGCTGGGCTAAGGCCTCCTCTCCCTATTTAAGGGGAAGGTTTGGAGCTTATTCCACTACGCTGCTCCAATGCGGGTTGGTGGAATACACGTGTGGCAGAATTTCGATGAAATTAGACACATGCAGGTTTCCTCACAATGTTTTCCTTCACCGAAAAGCACGACATGAATTATAAACAGAAATTAAGCACATGAAAATTCAGAGGTGCTTGCCCGGGTTTGAACCCACGTTCATCGGTTAAGATTCACGCATTCTTACCACTGAGCTATCTCGACTTATTTTCAGAATTTTATTAAATTTTGCAAAAACACGTTAGGCACTTCCATATACTTGAATAGAGTGGTGATTCATAAGATTCATCTTAACCTATTTAATAGCAAGATCAGCGATTTAATACTAAGAGCAAACAATTTTCCTGTGGTTGCAGTAATAAAATTTGAAAAGTTTATTACTGCATATCAATTGGTGTAAAAGGTTATACAAACATTAATGTTACCATTAAAAGACATTTAAAAAAAAATAACTTCAAATATACGTAACACTATATAAATTAATAAATATACGTATCTTACACTGGCAACTTTTCTCTAGCACCCGATTAGGTACTGTTAATATTTTAATACATATTTTAGTACATATTGAGTTATCTAATAAAAATAGTATTTTTAATTTTGCACTTGAAAAGCTTTTACAGAAACTTAGAAAAAAACTTTTCTATAGATACTAGTCTTATATCATCTGCAAAAAAGACTTTATTTAGTTATAAATTATTGTAATTTATAGAAATTCGCCTTTAAAGACTGCTATCGAGTTTAGTCTATTTAACTTTAACTATGACCCGACTCTGGAGTCGACACGTATTTCACCTGGATATCGGCGACTCGGCTCCGTGTATACTCATGTAGTTATACCTCGGAGCCGTCTCTAAGAGACATTACGAGATGCCGAGCACTCGCTTTACGAGTTCAAATCAAAACGAACTAATAGTGATATAGACCAAGTATGCAAATATTTAAACTACTTGTATTTTTTTATATCGAAAGTATACCGTAACTATTTTTATGAGTATACATAAATATGCCTGGTATTAAATATTAATTTATTGTTTTCAGCATTGCGAATTACATAGTTAAATAAAGACAATATAGTAGTATGCTATCTAAATAACATATTTTTTGATGCACTCTAAAAGATACTCGGAAGTAAAAATAAAAACGGGCGCTGTCACGATTCAGACTGTCCGTTAATATAACAGAAAACCAAAGATGGATAATTAAATGCAACAGTCGTTCTGAGAATTTGGACACATCGACTCTCGCGTTGGCTCTGAAGTCAACCGCTGAACGCAATATAAGGAGCTGGTCGGAACAATGGCTTCGTTGTATTTTCCGGCCCGCCCGTAACAGTGCACATTAGCGAATGTTCCGCCACGTACGTAAAAGCAATTAAAAAGTCATGAACACAACGCCAAGGCAAGCAAGAATAGCAATTAGGCTGAGACAACGATCCCTGTTGCTAATTGGTCAATATTTTCATTACTCAAGACTCACTAGAGATGCAAAAACGAATAATTGTTTAGGTAAACAATATAATTGGTATTCGTGTGGAAAGCACGATTGTCGATTACAGAGTCATGGTATTTCGTAACCACAATCAGACACATTCCATCGCGGCTCGGTGCAACGCCCTTCGGGATAGACCTGTGCTGTTTACCGATTATAAAGTAAAGATTGAAGCATAAATAAGTAGGTGTAAATTGTTACATTATAAAGAACCCGTATGTTCGAAAATGGACATACAAAGATGCCGCAAAAAAGTGGGTGGGCATTCATTCGTATCAAAACGATGTTGAAGGTTATTTTGTAACTCTTGTTCAATGATCAAGGATAAAGTTTTATATTATAAGTAAAGCAGATATAATCAAAGATATTATTACACAAAAACTTAAAGATACGTACGATGAATGAGTATCTAAAAACTAAAGCAATAATATCACCGGAACCTGTTGCAAAACTATTAACACGTGCAAAAAGTAGAACGCTTGCGCAATACTAGTAACTAACAAGGTATCGAAGATTGTTGCCCTCACTAGTTAATGCAACTCAAATAACTATCTTGAGCGCCTCTCTATAACGGTATAAACATTCTCAGCTAGCATTGTTTTTGCCAATATCTATTAGGAAGAATAACAATGGACTACATTTCTTAACGTTGACTTAATATTTATAAAGTCGCCTATTACATTATACGACGAAATACATTATATATTTATCATTTAATAACAATTATGTAAGATAGAAAATAGTACGCTGAAAATTACGTTTATAGGGCATATGACGGCGTTATGGGGCCTTTTGAAAACATATTTTAATCGGACTATATTAAGTAAGTAATATTATTGAATGGACAAATTGTAAAATAAACTTTTGTCATATTTCAAATAACTATTGAAATAAGTATAACGGTCAACGAAAACGTTGATAATCGTCTATGTTTTGGATTAAAAAGACATCAATTTATTCGTACAACTGACTTATAATATACATGACGTATTGTTACAATGTGAGATGAAAAAAATATCGTGCAAATCCAAAACATGATAGGGGAAGGCCAATGTCAACGACCCAAAACCCGTGGGTGCAACAATGGTTCAAAAAAGGGGTCTTAGTGCCATTATGATGCCGAATTATCGCTTCAATGGTCAACTATAATTCTCTTCGATATTGTATTAAACAACGTGGCGCGTGCCCCGTTTATAATGTCCTAGCTAAACTAGTTTTATCGATACTTCCAAAAGTGTGGATAAAAAAACAGCATGCCGTGCTTAATCAGCTTAAAAATCAAAGTTTCTAAAAAGACGGTTGAATACTTTTAAATATTTTTGATTTGTTGTTACATTAAATGACAAATTATGACTGCTCTTGAGTTTTTCTGATTTTATGCAATCAGCTCTCTAATAAGAGATTTCCAGTTGCTGTTTGCTGTTAGTATAAATACAATAACACATTGTTATAACCTGGAGAGGCAAGGAGTACGTCACGTTGACATCGTTAGCTGAAGAGATTTTTTTACAGTATGTTTTGTACGTAAATTATTGTTATATATTATATACTATATGTAGAAATAATATTTTTATTTTCCAATCAATTGAAACCTTGTTTTATTCATAAAATTGGGATATAATTACAAATACGAAATGTCACAAAGTAGTACTCTAAAATATCATAAATAAACATGTAGGTGGTGGAGTGAAGGGACCAAAATATAGATCTTTAGCCGCAAAATCAAATTTGTTACCAATTAAGCCTACCTCGATATTCTAAGGGTCGGTAAACCGGAGGTTGGGGACCAGGCGATCAATTTCAAAGCCCCTTCGCCTCATATTCAAATCCCTTCTTTGTCTTTCGAATTTCATGTGAATAGTTTAAAAATAAAGTAGTCCTACCCCCGTCACTTGTTCGATTTGAAGTTGTATTGGCAGTGTGGAACGCTAATTGGAATGAATTGTTTATATTCTTTTTATGTTTTATTTCATCCGTAATTTGTGGTTTTCTTTGATTACGAGCAAACTACTTTTTAATAAGATTAATTTCAGGTATGACAAATTCATTCATGTAATACGATCTACTATCATGTAATATGTAAATACTACGATGAAACATAAGCGACATCAAGTCATTCAAAATATAATAATTTTTTCAATATAATAGGTGTTGTATGTGCAACATTGCAAACGCATGGCCAACTTTTTAATACCTGATAAGGCTTATCTGTACTGATAAAGCAGCTGTATTGATGATATCATCAAAGATCATTCAAAAAGGTAACATAACAAAACTATTTAAAAAAAATACATTGCAAACAATAATATAAAAAAGATACCCACTACTAAAACGGAAGCCGTTAAAGAATCACTTGAAAAAACAAAAACACAATATGCAAATAACAAAGCACAAAACCAAAATCAAACTATACGGTAAAACTTCTAAAATTACCGGTAAACCCGCAAACTTTTAATCACTTCCACAAATCGACTACTATATCAAATTTTCGTTGTGAAATTTGATATGTGTACTGTTTCGTGTCTACGGTGCGGTTCACGAACGCGACGCGCGGCGCGACGACCGGGCAACAACTGACGTTCACCCACCACTGGTCTGCTATCTCCATCCCACTCGAATACGCATGTCCGGAACTAGATCCCTTCATCGTATCCATATTCATTTCTTTTTTATAACGCTTTTCAATCACTGTTAATAACATGGTAAATTACACAAGCTTGTAAAACAAAACACGTGAGAAGCAGGCATCCCCGCAAGGTCGAACGTGATTGCGCTATTAGCGTACCCCTAACGGCCATTCTGGTTTTGCACCTGTTCAAGATACGATCACAAAAAAAACTTCAACTCTTTAATCTGATTTCTCATTGTTTTACAAGTCGGTTAAATGTTTTATAAAACTTATTTTTTACGATGCTTCGGTCTTATGTTATGTATAGTATATTGGTACATAAGCCTGTGTAAGACAATTTTTAAAACTACTATGAATATTCGATTTAATGCGACAATTTAATATTTTCTCCGTACAAACTTTAAACCCTTGGAGATTACGTTTTAAGAGCGCTTCCTTAATGTCCTTCGTAAATGTACATTTTAAGATGCATTATTATTTTAAATTAGGTCTGTATACCAATAAGTTTAGACTAAGGTCACACAACAAATCAGTCAGTTAACTACTGTCTTCATAATTCTTTACTTCATAATGCAGACAGTATGCGAAAATTTATCTAAATTTATTGATAAATTTTATTATTTCTGTAATAATTATATAATCATGTTTTAATCTAATTAAACAGTTTATTATATGAGACAAAAACATTTTCAGTTATTCGTTCGAAAAATCAAAACATTTATAGGATTATACGGTCACTAGGGTCTGCCTGTGAGCTACATAATATTTATAAAATTAACGTATGCATATGTATAGTTCGCTGTTAATTTAAATGTTTAAAATTTTCTTTATATTTTTGTCGTTTAGATATTTTTAGTATCTTCTCGTTTCACTCTCACTACTCACCATCACTTTCAATGTCATATATGTGACTCATAAAAGTATTGTCAACGACGTACAATACACAGTAGAGCTCCGAAGATATTTTACTCACATTGGTATACTGTGTGGTGATTAATAGATCAAAAAGAAATTAGTAGATTTCCTAAAAAAATTAAACAAGTCGACCAAACACGATACTTTATCTGCAAAAGGCTTTATCTGCACGTACATTTTTTTTTTGTAAAAACTTTTTTATCCTAGTTAGAAATTTTAATTGTCACTCAAGCCAAAATATTTTTAAAACGCCGCTTTTAATAAAATTAAACATAATTATTTAGTTAAATTAACTTCCTGGGGAATCAATAATTTAAAAAAATATATCTTTTAAATCAAGCAGCCGGTTGGCGTGGTTGGCGGATGCTTGCCTTTCACGCCGAAGGTTGTGGGTTCGATTCCCACCCAGGACAGATATTTGTGTGCATAAACATGTCTGTTTGTCCTGAGTCTGGGTGTATTATCTATATAAGTATGTATTTACAAAAGAAAAATAGTATATGTAGTATATCAGTTGTCTGGTTTCCATAGTACAAGCTCTGTACAATCTTAATTTGGGATCAGATGGCCGTGTGTGAAAAATGACCCAGGATATCATTATTATTATATATTATTATCAAGCAATTTATCAGCACTAAGCTTTTAAGAAAACTGTTATATTCTTAATTCAAAACAGTATTTTCCGTTAGGTAATATTCAAAGTTTCATAGAGAACATGAAAGATAATTTTTGAAGTTATAACAGAAACATGATTATATCTTTCAGGAAATTTAAATTTCCTCATTGTGCTGACTTATTCACCGTTTCAAAAGAATAATCTCAGTGATAGTATATCGAAACGCATTAACCGTTTGAATATCATTACATGAATAAAATATGCTAGTAATTTTGTAATAACTTTATCATAACCAAATCTTGAATCATCCATGTGGTGCTCTTTTTCACTTAGGGTAATATATATATATATATATATATATATATATATATATATATATTACCCTAAGTATATATATATATATATATATATATATATATATTAGGTGTATTTAAACATACATATATAGCTGCCCAAGTCGACTTCATACAATCAAAATTCGAAGTTAGTCCACCCATTTTACCATTAAAGTTGAAATTTCCAAAAATCTTTTCTTAGTGGATGGTTACGTTATAAAATAAACATACATTCCAAATTCCAGCTTTCTAGACCCTGTAGTTTTGGCTGCGAGCTGATATAATCAGTTAAGACAAACAATTTTATAAGTAAGAAGATTATGATTTAAAAATGAAACCCTATTAATATGTACAATCAGTTAAACAGCTAAGTTTTCGCTTAAATTGATATTTAATACATTTTAAGCAATTACGAAATCCAATAAAACGGTTAATAATAGTTGATTATGTTCGCTTGATTTTCAATTAAAGCTGTTCTTTTGAAACTGTAAAATCATAGAATATTTCATGACCACGGAATATAGAGCCCTGGGGATAAATAAAATGTCCACGCGAACAAAGCGAATAGCGAGTTCATAATTAAAAAGATTGCGTCTAGCACCAACACAAACAGACATTGAATGTATATAACTTTTTGATATTAAATTGAAATTTGAGTACATTTGAAAAATATATATTTATAACATACTAGCCGTGTCCCGTGATAGTCTGCGTTCAGTGAGGTATAGTTTGATCTGTGAGTAATTTTGGTACACTAAGGCAACAGGAATCGACGAATTTGAGGCCTTCTGAGCCAGGCAAGTCCGGGGCTTCAAAATAGCATGCGTAAGCGACCCCGTGACGTCCCACTACGACCGCTGGTTTTAGTGTATTTGGATAGTATCAGCCTTAAGTCCCACTTATCGTTGTGGTCTCCCAGAGAAAGAATAAGAGAAGTGTTGCATGAATATGAACTATAATTTATAGTAAGGTTAAAATGTAGTTTACCATAATTATTGACTTTTATGGTCAGGAGGACATCATCTGATGTTAATGATTCCTTTGTAAGATATTTTGTGCAAGCCTAAATGCCCCAATTTTAACTAAAGATTGCAGGTGCAATCCCAGTCAAGCACCACTGAAAATTCATATGCTTAATTAGTGTAAATAATTCATCATGTACTCATGTGTATTTACCAACCAGCATTGGAGTAATATGGTAGTGTGCTCCAAATTTTCAGCTCAAAAGGAGAGGATACCTTATCTCAACAGTGGGATATTAACAAGCTGTTACTTTTACTTTAGTATCTTAAGCTTCAATCAATCAACAGCCAATCGTTGTCCACTGCTGAACATAGGCCTCTCCCAAGGTGCGCCAAAGCTCCCTGTCCTCCGCCTTCCGCATCCAGTTGGTGCCCGCCACCTTCTTAAGGTCGTCGGTCCACCTGGCTGGAGGGCGCCCTACGCTGCGCTTGCCGATTCGCGGTCTCCACTCTAGGACTCGTCTGCTCCAACGGCCATCGGTCCTACGACATACGTGACCAGCCCACTGCCACTTCAGCCTGCTAATTTTGCAAGCTATGTCGGTGACTCCGGTTCTTTTCCGGATAATCTCATTTCTGATCTTATCCTTCAAAGATACTCCAAGCATAGCTCGCTCCATAGCACGCTGAGCGACTTTGAATTTGTGGACTAGTCCCGCAGTTAGTGTCCACGTTTTATTATAATATATATATATCTTAAGCTTGCCTATGTCCATTCCAATTTATTTTTCGCTCATTGATTTTATTATCAATTAAATATAATTTATATCGCATTATGATTAAAATAATATTTATCTACGTGTTTAATATTTTATTGAAATGAAATATATAACGACTATATAGAGATAAACATATTTTTAATATTTTCACTCTTTAATATATTATTTGAATATAATTTATCTTTATCTATTTTATTTTAGGTATCGTATAAATATACCAGACGGACTTTACAAGTTTATTTTAAGTTCATATGACAGTTCCCTTCTATGGTTATAATTTGTCATTCTCATTGTATAAACAATGTGTTCCAAGATTTTTAATTAAAATACCACCACACCACTCCACGGCATAGATTTTAAACAAAGGATTATAAATCCTTTGAAGTTTGATCACGATTAAGATGACATTGAATGCAGGCATTATCTACATATACCATTGGCATTGTTAATTTGTTTTTGTTAGGAATTCTTTTAGATACAAAAAAAAATAGCATTGAACTAAACTATGATAAAGATTTAACTAAGATTTTATAATAAAAATCAATCGCTTAATAATTTTTTTCATCTTGTTCACAGTAAGAACCATCATTAACTACATATATTTATTATTACTTTTAAGTTTTTACAAAATCTCTCGAGTATTTCTGGTATCAAAGGGATAGCTATTAAATTTGCAAATATAAGCAGCAGAGCTTACTCGCAACTCCGGTAGTTCGTAGAATGGTATAGAATAATTAATTATTTAGTACAAGATAGAAAATACATAAAGACGGTTTGTTTCAATTTTACATACATTTGTTTACCGATTTCATACATTTACAAGCAGTATAATAAAACGAGTTTATTTCGACGAGACATAAATGCGTTTACATAATATAATAGCAGATTGTGAATACCACTGCCGGGGCCTAGGTGTTTTTGCTAATGAAGATATGGAATTTTCACCGCCGCGTTGCCACTCAGCGGATCGCCGTTTATAATACGTTCATGCATGTTTTAATGTTTATTGTATGACTTAATTACGTTTCTCCTTCTGTTTACGTCTGTGTGTACATACGCGCACGTTTATCTACAATTCTCAAAAAATAACAAATATCACAATATGAAGTTAAAGAGTCATTGTTTTTATCTAAATCATATCGTTAATTATACAATTAAATTAATATTATACAATTAATAAATAAATATAATATGCAAGACTCTCTATAAATGTTAAAAAAGTAAAATATTACGTTTAAATTTAAAAAAATATCCCCATCCACATTCCCTTTCGATTCACGTAAAGATACATAAAGTAAAAATTGTAATAATATTTTAGTATCGAAATATATAGTCGTAAAGGTCTCCCGCATAGTAAAATCACTCGTGTTTGCATTGGCTCGATAAACAGCGGGGTAAAGAGCGGAAACGTTATTATGACTCGAACCTCTCTACCACAAAATTTCACATTAGGCAACTATTTGCAATACAATGCTCTTTTTTGCCAGATCATAAAAATAAACAACAAAATAAAGAAGCAATACATATCAAATAGAGATAATTTTCTAATTTTATCGAATTTAGTGGTAGCGAATTAGGTGCTTCGGTTTAAGTCGACTGAAACCATAATGATTTTGATGTTACAGTAGAACAATAATTAGCGAAGTTAAGAAAATATTCTTAAATATTTTTATTTGTTTAAATCAGTACTTATATACAATTTAAAAAAACAGTTATTATTAATAAGTTTAATTGTTTACTAAAATCGTCTAGCAATATTTTGTTTTTAATATTATTTTAATGTTCAAACTTGATGTTGGGCTCATCATTGATACTCATTCTTTTTATGAGTACTGTATTTTTATGTCTGAATTACAACGGCAATTTACTCAGATGTATGTCGCTAGAAAATTATCATAAACTGCCCCCATTATGCCATAAAGCGATAAATATGTTGTAAAATCATAAACGGGGGCCGGGAGCCATGTCATAAATTGTACAGAATTGGCCCACTTTGCAACAACTATAATTCCACTGTGATAAAAAGAGCAGTTTATTTTATTTAACGAAAAAAATGCTCTTCGCAATTTTATGGTCATAAATGTCTTAGGCTGACTTTTGCCCAATGAACGACGCAACATGGCGCAACAAAATATTATTGTAGTGTCTTGACTAAGTGCAAATAGCTACACATGTTTTCTGGGATACACAAAAATAATAAAAGACAATGAATGGTAGGGCTTTTAAAATGATTGCAATCCAATGTTCTATTATTAAAATAATAAGTGTTACTTCATGCTAGTATTTAACGTTTGAGTACATTTTTATATACACAAAGTATTATTACTTCCTCGTTCGTGTCGTGATTAATTATGGAGCTTCCAATTTGAGGTCCTAGTCCAGACTAATGAAACTATTGGGATTTTCTGCATTTTTTATCATGCGGCCAAGAGTTACGCAGATAG
This sequence comes from Nymphalis io, assembly GCF_905147045.1. NCBI lineage: Eukaryota > Metazoa > Arthropoda > Insecta > Lepidoptera > Nymphalidae > Nymphalis > Nymphalis io. Next base: position 8,190,514 of record NC_065894.1, on the reverse strand, counting down.
AGATGATGGTGTAGATTAGAAATTGCCCCCGTGCACTTGTGCACTTTAATATAACGCCTGTAGTAAGCTATCATTGAAATTGGTCGAAACTCTTGTTTACTACATTCTAGGGTAAAGGAATAAATAAAAGATGTATTTTAAGTAATTCAATGTTACAATATTTTAAATAATACATTTTGTTATTACTTAAACTGAATATTCTGTATATAATTTTTTTTTGTTTTATTTTGCTAAATGTGAGCACAGCCTACTATTACTTTTTTAGGTGTTATGTGAAATAAGTTTTTGGTGCTCGCCTCCTAATGTTTGACTGGGTCGGGTGCTTATTTGATTCTGTAAACGTAAGGGTCCAGTTCATTCGAGGCTGTTTGTACGGTCGAGAATTTGTTCCGGTCAAAGAGTTTGTTTGCGTGTGAATAAACAAAGTGACTAAGCGTTGATATAGAAGATTATTATGAATAATTGTATGTACTGAAATAACTACATTCAAAGAAAATATGATAAATGTTTTGATAACAATTATATCATTACAACCTAGTTAGTTATCCCCCCGCTCATCTACGACGACAAACAAAAGTTACTAAAATAAATCTTTGTTTACATTCTAGAAATATCTTGAATTAAATTATTCTATAACCTATGTGTGCGAGTGCGTGCATTCGTGTGCGTGGAGGTTGTATATTTTAATAATATCTGCTGTTGTTGTGCCTTGGTTATAATAAAAGTTAGTTTATTCATAATATTATTATTTTTAGACGCAATTAAAATTGTGCAACATTTAAAAAAAAACTACAGCATATAGAAAGAAAAAAATTAAAAGGTTAAAGTTGTATATAATTAACAGTTTAGCATATAGACTAATAGTGAGTACTTATTACTATAATGTTGACCATTAAATATTTAAAGCAAAATTGTAGGATTATATTAAAATGCAATAGTAGCAATTAAATTTTAATTACATTATTGATTAACGCTTATAATTAAGCAAAGTGAGAGGAAATTATTTTTAAGTACGGCCTCCGCCCTCGTCTTCACTGCTGAGGTGATTATGATATTAAAGTATATTTGGTGATTCCTTGATTTAATATAAAGTCCATTTAAACAGTTTGCGCTGATTTACTGATATGATTAAATATTTTAAATAGATATTGCTATGAAATTATTTATTATAAAATAAATGTTCCACCGCTGGACTTAGGCTTCGTCTACTTTCGAGAAAGTTTAGAGTTTATTCCACCACTCTGGTCTAACATTGTTCAATGGAAGTAACATGTGAAAGATGATCTGATCTGACAAGTGTAGGTTTCCTAACTTCACTCTCTCATGAATTTTTGTTGTATGACACAAACGTGTTCTTATTCTTAACATGAAAATGCAGTTGCCCGGGTTAATTACGCAATTGACAGTTAAGATTTGCGTGAATCTAACCACTGAGCCATTTCGACAATTCAATTTCCCAAATGACATGAAATAAAACATTGATTGGTGCTATACACTTTGTATCAGTTTATTTCTAGAATTAAAAGTGAGACACTTTCGTCTAGACTCTAGACAATAAATTTCTATCGTGAATTAAATAATGAGAAACTTTATATTACATAAAAAGTACAGTTATTATTCCTTTTTATCTTTTTTTAACTCATCATTTAGTCTGTTTCTAGAAGTAAGTTTAATTTTCACTAACAAGATAAAAAAGCTAGTCGAAAGAAAGTGACAATTAGCTATGCACCACAGCTTGATTGTGCTAACGGTACTCACTATAAATTGTGTTAGGACAGACGCAGACATAAGACATCTTACCTTTTTATAACCTTACCAGTGAAGGTGCTATAAGGTTATATCAGTAAAAACTGAACATTTAAGTCCTCGATGATAATATTATTTAATGGTGTTACGGCTTCAAGTTCTCAATCCTCATATCAATAATCTCGTGTTTCTGTTTTAAAGTTCTAAATATAAACGTTCTATCTGAAGATGATCTTCCTTTAAACAATATCAATCAATCAACAGCCAATCGTTGTCCACTGCTGAACATAGGCCTCTCTCAAGGTGCGCCAAAGCTCCCTGTCCTCCGCCTTCCGCATCCAGTTGGTGCCCGCCACCTTCTTAAGGTCGTCGGTCCACCTGGCTGGAGGGCGCCCTACGCTGCGCTTGCCGATTCGCGGTCTCCACTCTAGGACTCGTCTGCTCCAACGGCCATCGGTCCTACGACATACGTGACCAGCCCACTGCCACTTCAGCCTGCTAATTTTGCAAGCTATGTCGGTGACTCCGGTTCTTTTCCGGATAATCTCATTTCTGATCTTATCCTTCAAAGATACTCCGAGCATAGCTCGCTCCATAGCACGCTGAGCGACTTTGAATTTGTGGACTAGTCCCGCAGTTAGTGTCCACGTTTCGGCACCGTATGTCATGGCAGGTAAGACACATTGGTTGAAGACTTTCGTCTTCAAACATTGCGGTATAGACGACTTGAGGACTTGACGAAGGTTGCCAAATGCTGCCCATCCCAAGCGAATTCTTCGATCGGCTTCCTTCTCGAAGTTGTTCCTACCGATTTGTATAATCTGTCCTAGGTAGGTATATTCACTAACAACTTCGAGAGGTTTGCCCTCGACGTATATCGGTCCCGGCACGACATGCCTATTGAACATGACCTTGGTCTTGTCCAAGTTCATGCCGAGACCGACACACCGGGAAGACTCGCCTAGGCTACGCAGCATTTCGGTGAGTTGTTCCAGCGACTCTGCTATGATGACGATATCGTCGGCAAATCGAAGGTGTGAGATGTACTCGCCGTTTACATTGACTCCATACCTAGTCCAATCCAGCGTTTTGAAAACGTCTTCCAACGCGTTGGTGAACAGTTTCGGGGATATTACATCCCCCTGTCTCACCCCTCTGCGCAATTGGATCGCCTTCGTCTTACAGTCCTGGATGTGGACAGTCATTGTAGCGGCGTTGTACAGACATCTCAGTACCTCGATATATCTCCAATCGATATGACATCTCTGCAATGAGTCGAGCACTGCCCAGGTTTCGATGGAGTCGAAGGCTTTCTCGTAGTCCACAAATGCCATACACAGCGGCTGATTGTACTCTTCGGTCTTCTGCACAATCTGCCGAACAGTATGGATGTGGTCCACGGTGCTGTAGCCTGATCGAAAGCCGGCTTGCTCTGGGGGCTGGAACTCGTCAAGTCGTCTGGCGAGACGGTTCGTGACGACTCTTGAGAACAGCTTATACACGTGACTCAGGAGGGAGATTGGTCTGTAGTTTTTCAAGAGGGTTTTATCACCTTTCTTGAAAAACAGTACCACCTCACTCCCGCTCCACGTTTCCGGGGTCTTGCCATGTTGGATGACGGAATTAAAGAGGCTTGCTAGCTCTTTCAGGACCGGAGTCCCGCCTGCCTTAAGCAACTCTGTTGTGATTCCGTCATCTCCCGGAGATTTGTTGTTTTTAAGCTGTTCTAGAGCCGCCCTAATCTCTCCTTGGTCAACGACCGGGAGCTCCTCGGAGTAATGGCGCATAAGAGGGGCGCGCTGGTCATCAATACTGATTCCCATGGGTTTATCCGATCTTGAAGAGAACAACTGCCCATAAAACCTCTCTACTTCTCCGATAATCTCAGGCCTAGAGGTAACGACCCCACCATTTTCAGTTTTAAGTTTTGTCAGACGCGGCCTCCCAAACTTGCGAGCGAACACTTTCGATCCCCGATTTTGCTCAATCGCAGCCTTGATGGCACGGGTATTGGAGCGTCGGAGATCGCGTCGCGTCAGCGTTTTTATTGTTCGGTTTAAGGCCTTATCTGACAAAAACGATGGTAGTTCTCGTCGTTTTCTCATGAGCTCGAGTGTCTCAGCAGAGAGTTTTGGTGCGTTGTCTCTTCTCTGTGGCGGAAAACACTTGCGGGATGTGTTTTGCAGTATTTTGACCAGCGTGTCGGTTCTCTCATCAATGCTGCTTATGGTTTCCAACGCGGTGAATTGATTTTGAAGTTCCATTTGGAACTTTTCGGAGCCTTGAGCAGCTTGGAGCATGGTAGGTCGGAGAGTAGACCTCATCATTCTCGATCTTTCGGCTTTTAAGTTGATATTTAGAGTGCCTCGAACCAAGCGGTGATCACTTCCGGTATTAAACCTGTTGATCACTGAAACATCTCTAAATATGTGCCTTTTATTCGAGATGATAAAGTCTATCTCGTTCCTTGTCACGTTATCGGGGCTTCGCCAGGTCCACCTCCTCTGAGGCTTCTTTTGAAAGAAAGAATTCATCAAAAAAAGCCCCTGCGCTTCGAGGAAGTTTACCAGCATTTGCCCCCTGTGATTTCTGCAGCCCAAGCCGTAAGGTCCGACTTTCGATTCACCGCTATCTTGTACTCCCACTTTAGCATTAAAGTCTCCCATAACAGCATTGTAGTGGGCCCTCGAGGTGTCGTTGAGGGCCTTTGCGATGTCCTCGTACATCGCTTCGACCACATCATCAGAGTATGTCGAAGTTGGCGCATATACCTGTACAACCTTCAGGGAGTACCTGTCGGAAAGTTTTAGGACAAGGTACGCTACCCGGTTCGACACACTACTGATTTCCACAATGCTGCTAATGAGATCCTTTTTGACTAGAAAACCGACACCACCCTGGGAGAGGTTATCACCTTCGCGGAAGTAGAGTAAGTTACCGGACTCTAGAGTTATCGTGTCCTCCCCCTGTCTTCGGACTTCAGATAACCCCAGTATATGTCAGTTTATATGACTTAACTCTACTTCTAATTCGGCGAGGTGATGGTCCAGCCTCATCGAGCGTCCATTATACGTTGCCATTTTCAGTCGTTTTATACGGTAGCCTGCCGTGAACCGGTGATTCTTAGCACCCCCTGCCCTGCCGATACCGCGACCGCTACCTTGGTCGGGCCTAGCGGGCTTGCCGGTAACTGGGGGCCTTTTTTTTGGGCGCATCTGCCATTTAGGGAGGTGGTTTGCCCATACTCGCCGCGCTGGGCAGGCGTGTTGGCGAGCGCAGTAGGGGGTAAGATGTTTATGGGAGGGGGGACGCTGCTGCCCATCCCCCCTTTTCCCCGTCCCTCAGTCGCCTCTTACGACACCCACGGGATGAGATTGGGGGAGTACTATTCTAAGCCGGTACTCCACGGCGTTTAATTCAAACAATATTAGTTGTGTTAATTATTTTGGAATGTTAAATTTAAAAATAACTATGTCAGAGACTCACTAAATTAATTCATTGTCATATTTATCATGTGTTCATTGTTTTGGACTTTGGAGTCATTATCACATTTTTTCTTTCACATGAGAAAAGAATATATCGTTATTTATTATTACCTTAACATTAAGGCTATATTTTTTTCTGTTTCGTTTGTTTGTTAATAATAACCCGATAGAACTAAAAAAAACACAATTTGAACTTTTAAAAATCGAACTCCATAAATGGGGATTTAAAACATTTTATTGATTCGAATTAATACATAATTTAAGTCATAAGTGCAACGCTGTCTCATCTAAAGTCTGCGACAGTTGAAACTTGAAATACACTGTCATTGTTAGAATAAAATACAATGACTGGAAGCTCCCACATTGTGTTGCGGTCTTTTCTCTAGACAGTTTTCCCTTTAATAGATACATGGTTCGTGGCTCACTATTAAGTTTCTTTGTAAGCAAACAGGTACTTAAATGTAACAATAGATATATGCACGCTTATCGTAATAATTTGTAAATAATTTAGTTGTTATTTAATCTTGTCAAAATTAACGGAACTCATGTATCACTTTGTTTTAAATTATACGTTTTAAGTTCATATTTTATTGGCTTCGTTGTTATTGTTTTGAACAAATGTTATTTTTTTAAGAACTACGATAAATATTAATAAGCTTAGATGTGACTATGAAATATAGATTATGTATAAAATGTTCGTTATCATATATTTATATTAAAGTCAATGAATGCCTGTTTTGTCCATTTCTAGCAATATATTTTGAATTAAAAAAAATGCCTACATTCTTAAGCAAGGACCTATTGAGAACTTTTATTAAATATACCGGACAGTCATTCTTTAATTCTAATGAAAAGTACGCATATAAGCAATAGTAAGTTAGATTATAATTATATGTTAAGAACAATCTCTAAAACAATTCTTTTTTTATTTCCTTAATTATTGCTAATATAAAACTAAAAGGTATATTAAAAATCAATAATTTTATTTTAGGGCATATTTCTATTATGATACTATGTCGACAGTAAGTGAATATATAAGTATATTCAACTAGCATATTCACTAAAATAATGGAATCTTCGAAACGGGGCCTTTGTTAACTAAGAGAAGGGAATTCATTGTATTAAGGCATATTTGCAGACAACGAATACTATATAAATGTAATCCAATAATTGTCTTAAGTCCATTTCATTAAGGACTAAAGTTGTATGATAATATTTAGGTTTTACGTACGCGCATACGTACGTCCAATCTTAAATAGACGTCTCATTTGCTTTTGTGCGCCTTTAGAACTTAGTGATTATAATTCTAATAGTCATTAGTAACACTGAGAGAAATAATTTAAAACATTTCAGACAAAAGATAGTCAGACTTAGATAATTAATTGCATGTTATTATAACTCATGTAAAATCCATTTGAAAGAAAGCATGTTTATTTCAGGATATTTTTTTTTTGTAAGATTTATCGACATATTACATGTACTAAAGAATTTTAGTTGTTATAAGAAAAAATATGATACTTTTACAAAATTAATTAAAGTCCAAACAACTCGGTGTCTGTACGTGACAGAAATTAAACTTTTATGCTTCAGTAACCTTACACTTAAACGCTACACCTACATAAAAACTTCATCACTTTACAGGTTATGAATAAAAATAAAACTATTTAGAAGTTTATACTTACTTATAAGTAGATGAAATGGACAATTATTTACTACCTGAAAAAAACGAAAAAATATTGCGTTATTATTAATTTACTTTCATAAAAACTACCAAAATTATATAACATATTAATTGGAAAAAAAAATATTTTCAACTTCAAGCCAGCGCCTTGTCTTTGTTCATAGCAAGCCGTTGCCACCCATATATATGAGAAAATACGGCTAGGCGTCTATTGGGACGCAAACAATTCTAAATTGAATTTAAATTTTCGGTTTAAAGTAAGAAAATTGGGAATACAAAATAAAATGATTGCTATTGTAAGGACTTTGGATTGAAACCAGCTTGCCAAACAAAATCCATTACTACTTTTGACAATAAATAGATTTGCCGACTGGCACAACGTGGTATATTGTAAAACTTATAAATTTTTTAACACGATGTTGCCTTTTTGAAACTTTACTATATTTGTATCCAGAGGAAATAAGTTTGTTAGGTTAAGGCTATTTTATGTCAATCGTAGAAGTTAATAAAATACTCTAACAGTTATATGTACTCGTTATAAGCTGGCTCTGTCGGAGTATAATAGAACCAATCCTTTTTTCACCCAGCGAAAACCACCAACTAAAACGATGTGATGGCCATCTTCGACGTGGATTGCAGAGGATGTAGTATCGTTTTGAAATAAGCATCCAGTGTCCCTTACCGTGCTATAATCTGCTTGTGGCTTAGCGGACCTCTCTTCAGGAAATGAAAAATAATAGAACCAAACACAACGCGTGTGTCTCGTGTGTTTTATGGTAGCGTTCCCGAGGAAGGCAAGATAGTACATTTACTTAGGTAGACGATTGTCCATATTCCACACTGCGCAAGCCCTAATTAAATGGAATAAGAGAATGTAATGTGACATATATTTAAGTCATATACATTCAGTCCAATAGCGTAACCGTATACAGAATACAAAACTACGTGAAGGTTGCAGGTATTAAGTCGTTAGTAAGTTTTCATGTTGTTAATTTCTTATTTTTTGAAAACATTTCGTTTTAAAATGGAAATCAAACGTCTGATAAAATTAAAGCTCTTAAAATTATGTATTCCCGTCGTCATTCGTTTAAAGTTCTTCAAAGACTTACTAGTCTATTTTCTATATGCCTTAATTTATTTAAATGAAAAAATATTTCTAAAATGTAAATTTTAGTTTCACGACCATTTAAAATGAAGAAACCTCATCATAGAAAACTTTCCAGACATTTCTTAATCCATTTATCCGGCTAAAAACGTAGGCGTTTGATAATAATCTTCCCAAAGTCATTAAAATGTTTAATTAAAGCCGTCGTAGGCTGGTCACGGGTCAAGAGGATTTTGCAGACGGAAAAAATAATAATAGCTGAAGTAGCGCCATCGAGGGACGACTTTTTTTGTCATTTCAATGTCCAAATTGCAATATTACTATTATAAATTCTCCAGTGTTTTTGTTAAAGTTATTTTAATGAGCAAATAAAACGAAAACATTTGACGACTCGTATCTTTGTTGTTGTATATATTTTGAATTTATATTTCTTCTTTCTAGATAACTATAAATAAGAAGAAATAAACCATTAATGCAAGGACAATTATTTTTTGCTCAAACAAGAAAGATCTTATCTATAAAGTATAAGCAAATGTCACTCCTGATAAAACGATCAGCATTTGTTTGACAGGGGAGAGAGGGGTCTTTGAAGAGCCTAATTGAAACAAATATTTGTGGAAGAATGCATGGCCGAAGCGTCTTAGGGGTTGAATGATAATGATTTCAATAAACGAATCCAGGATAAATAAAGATGATATATCTTTATTTATCCTGGATTCGTTAGTTATTCGCAGATAGAAAAGACGAATACAGTAAGAATTTATACGACCAGGTAATTGAATGTTCCATTGCTGGGCTTAGTCTTAGACGTCTTCGCTATTTGTAGAGAAAGAAGACTATTCCATATATAGTGAACATTTTTATTCATTATCAGCGTTCTAAGACCTAATTTTCATTTTATATGTTATCTCAAGTATTACACAATATTTATAAAATGTCATAAATCGCTTCACGTCTCTTTTCCATTCTATTTTTCCCAAATGGCGCAACAAAACAGAAATAACGGTCGTACAGCGGTGCACACCCCCATCATACCCTCGCTGTTTGAGGTCGAGTTCTCTAACATCCGAGGACTCCACACTAACCTCAACGCTGTCCACCACCATCTTGAGACAGCACGGCCAGCAATGTTGTTTCTCACGGAGACACAAATACTCCGTCCTGCCGATACCAGCTACCTTAATTATCCCGGCTAGACGTTTGAATAATACTTCAAAGCGAAAGCCGGAGTATGCTTGTTCGTCAGGACGGATGTTTGCTGTCACCGACTGCGCTGCTTGGAGGACCCCTCCTTCTCTATGTTGGTGGTACGTGTGGACCTGGTTCGTCAGAGCCGAGTCTACGTGTGCCTCTACAGATCCCACAATGGTGACTTGGAGACAAGCCGATTATTTGACCATCTTAGTCGGGTGGCAGATGCTGCGCAAGAGCAATTTCCTAACGCGGAATTGGTGTTTTTGGGGGATTTTAATGCTCACCACGAATCCTGGTTGAAATCCCTCAAAACTGACCATGCTGGAAGGACTGCTCATGCTTTTGCTCTCACACATGACTTGACCCAACTGGTTGATCAGCCCACCAGGATCCCAGACATTGATGGGCAAGCACCTTCTCTACTGGACCTTCTGCTGACTTCTCACTCGGTGGAATATCAGGTTGTGGTTCAGGCTCCTCTTGGCTCTTCGGATCACAGCCTTATTTCTACCAGAGTGCCACAGGCCAAGCTGCCGCCACTAGCGGTATGCAAACGTCGCGTTTGGCACTATAAGTCGGCGGATTGGGACGGTATGCGCGATTACTATGCGTCGGTCCCTTGGAAGGAACGTTGCTTCAGTGGGAATGACCCGACAGCTAGTGCCGCTGCTGTTGCTGGCGAGATCATGCTGGGAATGGAATACTACATTCCTAGCTCAGATCTCGTCAGTAGGAGTACGCGTAACCGTTGGTTCACTCGTGAATGTGCCGATGCTGTATCAGCTAAGCAGGCGGCATATCGCAAGTGGATCAACGGCTGCATTAGCGGGGCATCTAACATTGACTCACTGAAAGCAAACTATAATAAAAATTCCAAGTCCTGTAGAAAGGCATACACGAGAGCGGATGCACAGCGCATTGTACAGATTGGTCATGACCTTGTTTCGCATCCTAGGGGCTCCCGTAGCTTCTGGCGTCTGACCAAGTCTGTGCAAAACAATTTCTGCCAACCTTCGCTGCCACCGCTCAGAAATCCGGACGGATCGCTAGCTCACAGTCCGCAAGAGCAAGCTGATCTCCTGGCTAAACTCTTTGCCGACAATTCCGTCATCGATGATTGTAGTGCACTGCCACCTACAATACCTGCATGTGGCCATACGATGCCTGACATTAAAATCAGGCAACGTGATGTGCGTGCGGAGCTGCAATCACTTGATGTACGGAAAGCTAGCGGTCCCGATGGAATACCAGCCATAGTGCTGAAGAAGTGCGCAGCGGAGCTGTCTCCTGTGTTAACGCGCCTGTTCCAACTTTCTCTCTCTTCGGGAAGTGTGCCGGAGGCTTGGAGAAGAGCTAATGTGCAAGCGGTTCCCAAAAAAGGGGATCGGTCTGACCCGGCAAATTATCGGCCAATAGCTATCACCTCAGTACTTTGTAAGGTGATGGAACGGATTTTAAACAACCAACTGATCCATTACCTAGAAGATCACTCTTTAATTAATGATCGTCAATACGGGTTTCGACCAAAACGGTCCACAGGTGATCTTCTAGCGTACGTAACGCACCTCTGGGGTGAAGCTATCGACAAGCATGGAGAATCGTTGGTTGTCAGCCTCGATATCTCCAAGGCTTTCGACAGGGTCTGGCACAGAAGTCTTCTCTCCAAGCTGCCGGCATATGGTCTGCCTGCTCAGCTATGCACCTGGATTGCCAGCTTCCTACACAAGCGTAGCCTTCGTGTTTTAGTTGATGGTTGCGCTTCACAATTCTATGTAGTGAATGCTGGGGTCCCCCAGGGATCTGTGCTGTCTCCCACACTCTTTCTTTTGCATATCAATGATATGCTCTCTCTTGGGAACATACATTGCTATGCAGACGATAGTACAGTGCATGGTGGCTACCACGGACGCGCAGTGGCTGGGCGAGCGGAAATTGAGGAGAGGCGGAGGAATCTTGTCATTGAACTCGATAGGACGTTAGAGCTCATCGCCAAATGGGGCTCTGATAATCTTGTTGAGTTTAATGCCAAGAAAACACAGGTATGCGCTCTCACGGCGAAAAAGTCAACATTTTCCCCTCTTCCCTCCCTCTGTGGTACTCCGCTGGTGATGCAAAGCAAAATCGCCATGCTGGGGATTGACGTTCGCTGCGACCTTAGTCCAAGGGATTACATCGAGGCTGTTATAAAAACAGCTTCACGGAAACTCGGAGTTCTGAACAAGGTGCGGCGCTTTTTCACGCCACAACAACTGTGCCTGCTGTACAAAACACAGGTACGGTCTTGCGTGGAATATTGCTCGCACCTTTGGGATGGCTCCGCTAAGTACCTACTTGAGGCCTTGGACCGGTTGCAGCGACGTGCCGTACGCATTATTGGCGACGTAAAGGTCACAAACACCCTTGAACCTTTACAATTGCGTCGTGAGATAGCAGCACTGAGCGCTTTCTATCGACTGTATCACGGCGAGTGCTCTGAGGAATTATTCTCTCTAATTCCTGCTTCCCCCTTCCTTCTTAAGTCCACGCGAGCTGGTTCTCGATGTCACCGCCTAACTGTGACATCAATTCCATCGCGTACAAAGAAATTTGGCAACTCCTTTCTTTGTCGCACTTCCAAAAAATGGAATTCCTTACCAGCTCACGTGTTCCCCTCCTCTTACAACCCGGGTTCCTTGCGGGCCGGCAAGGCGAAGGCGGCTAGTGCAGAACGTTTTTCCCGTCTGTACTGGCCGTCGTCGCGTTTGGACTCTACTACCACTTACCAACAGGTGGAGTAGAGTCATTTGCCCTCCCGGCGAATATAAAAAAAAAAATCTACCGGAGATTTATAATCATAAGAATATAATACAATGCAATAATGATGAACTTAGATATTATATCGTAGACAAAATATGAAAAAAACAATTCAGACAATTATTTGAAAACAATTAAAACAAAAGTTATACGTACAATATTTTATGTATAATATATGTTGTATGCATATACATGTATTATACGGATACTTTTATTAATTTTATTTTTATTTTCACAGACATGTTATTGTTTCATTTCGCTAATTCTAATTGCGAATTTCTAATACATTATTTACCTACATTTACATATTATATAAAAACATCCCACGTTGTCCTTATTCTTGCATTGCATGTTATGATAAATATTATATAGTATTATAAAATATTTTAGCGTATAATCTTTTTGTATACGTCTGCCTAGTTCTTGTATATACTATGAGCATAAAAGCGCCTTCATTTCCAATTAATCTCAAGGCCATACTTAGCGACTCTCTGAGATAAATCACGACCCAGATTCTAACCAAATTGGTTTTGATTGAGTTCAATCACTCGCTATTCAGGGAATTGGTAGAGATCGTTTATCGATATTTTGCCTTGCTGATGTTGTAAACAACATAATAATTTACCGTTAATTCGCCTTCTCCTGTTAATTAGAAGCATAATATGAAGCTTTATCTACCTCGCAATAACTATCTTTTTCTTTTAAATTTTGTAGGTTTGACCAACGAGAAATACAAAATTAAATGTGCAGGAGGTATAATTTAACATTTAAAAAAATAGTGTCACATATCCTGTTTGAAATTTTTTGATAGAGATTTCGAATCTTTGACTTATTCAATACTAGTTTTATTCGCGTTTCTGCCGTAAAGCGCTTTTAAATAATAATAAAAATCCTATATCTTCTCATAAGCTATTTCTATGCAAAAAAAATTCTCCGTTATTGTGTGGAAGGGCAACCTAAGCCAACATAGAAGGATTAGAAGGCACCCGCTTAAATTACAAGCAATATATGCTCAGCGCAAATTAAATTAATTTCGTATTTGTGTTTATTTTATCTATACACAGTTGTAACATATGACTATCAATCTTAAGATATACACAACAAGTATTGCAAAACTCACGACTATGATAGATTAGCATTTTGATTATTATTTACTTATCTATTATGTAGACAGATCGCCCGTGCATGCAATCCGACAAAAAATCAGCCAGCAGTTAGCTCATAAGTTTATTCGCTCAGTGTCGACGGAGTAATTCGTGTTGTATATAAATACGTAAATTATATTGGCAATTTTGTGTATCTCGGAAGCGGCTCTAACGATTAGATTTTTTTTTGTGTTTAGATAAGGTTTTGCTTTATAGGTGTCCTTCCTAAAAACGCAATTTTTTTCACAGAAAAACAACAATTTTTTATTACTAATCTATTATTATTGAAGCAAATCGAAGCTCGTTCGCTCCAGGTACTGCGTTGAAATTAGGGGGAAATGACATATATGACAGAGGGTAAATGAAAATGCGCAGGAATAACCAAGTTCGATTAGAAATAAGTTAAAAAATCTCTTATTAATTAAAGTTACAAGTCAAGTTCATTTAAGAAATTATCAAGATGTATAAAGTCATTTGACGCCATATTGAAAAAGTTTCTTGTTATTAAAATATTGCCTCTTTTTTCGAGCGCTTATAAATTATACTTATTAATTATAAATATTATTATAAAAGGAACATTTTTATAATAATATTTTTATTATTCTTTGCTTTATTATTTTATTTTAAGAAGTTGGTGGTGAAAGGTAAAATGCCGAGAAGATCCAGCAAAAACTAATGTTATTTGTTCTGAGCATTTCCGTGCCGAAGATTTTTATTTTATCAAGTCTTCCACTGTTCCTTCACATTGAGAATAGCAATCCTTCTAGAACAATCATATTTATTATAAAAAATATAGAATATATTTATTCTATAAATTCCTGTTTGTTAAAAAAAAAAACATTTTTTAAAAATTAATAAATAAAAATGTGTACATGTATTTTTTTAACGTTGTTTTGAGAAATATTTAATATCCGGTATCACAAAGCATCCACAGATCGATCATCACGTGATGCGGCGCGCAAGTAAAACAATAGAAATTACGCATACTGCATACTTGTATGTGTAAAAACGCACGCATGTTTCCTTTGTTGCGGTTGAAATGCAACGCTATTATATTTGTGTAGATAGACAAATAAATAATCGATACGTGTTTTGATCATAGTCATAGACTGTGGACATTTCAGAATTGAAATAAAACGGTAGACAATGAGAACGAAACAGTTGGACCAATTAAACTAAAGTAACAAAATACGAAAAAATAATAATTTCACTAGTTGCCGTATTTTCCGAGTGAAGTAAGAGCGAACATGCAAAATGCTCCATAAATTTCTTGTTTATAATTGGCCAAACTTGGCCGTCTGAGAACACCTGACTTAACGAGCATGCGAAGTTTCTTTTACGTTGTGCCCTGGAGCCTGATTCTGAGATTTCTTTTCATTTAATTTATTTGTATTTTGGGATGTCGCGTCGGTCGGGGGGATACTTTATTATGTTATTGTGAAAGGTATTTTTATTAATGTTTATTTCCTTAAATTATTAAGCATTTTTTTCTCCTTTGAATATTCTTTATTTAGAAAGTATTCACATTCTAAATAACAATAAATTTTATAAATTAGGGTTCTTATTTTTGTACATACATTTGCGCTAATCTCAGGCATAACATAGTTGAATAATAATTTACATTTTACAAAAAACTTATTTCAATTCGAAAACAAAAGCTGTGTATACTTCATATTTTTAATGACACTTTTAAATCTTCACAGCCGCGTTGTTCTGTCTTTAGTGTATCTTTCTATTATCCTAATTGAGTTTAATAGTTTGGTGTGTCTGTTATTTCGAGCTTATATTTTTAAATTGACATATAAGAATATATAAAACTTTAGGAATACTCATATGAGAACAAAATACATACTGGACTCGAGTCTAATTGACGAGTCGTTCATTATGTGCACGAGATGACAAGTTGCCGCTAATGTGTATTTAAGAATAAATGACAAACACAAAATTAAATGATTTTAATTGTTTTTGAGGAATTAACTCAGGATTGAATATAAATTAAAATATAGAGTATAAAATGATAAACGTTAATTATGTAACTCTATCAATATACAAATATTTCAGCACGTATTTACATCATTAGAAAGACTATGTTTATAAGTCATCTCACATCGTGAGAAAACCTGCATGTGTCAGATGAGTATCTGCTACATATGTATGTATCCACCAACCCGCATTGAATAAGCATAGTGGAATAAGCTCCAAACCTAAAAAAAAGAAACGAAGCTGAAACCAGAAGTAAGAAATTGGCATGTTGGTAATTCATTACTTACCACTACTGCTTTTAAAAATTAAGAGCAGACAGAAGTTACTTCATTATTCATAATTTTTGTATTTAAAGAATTGCGAAAAAGTACGTGTATTTGATGAACTGTATGTATGTATCTTAATAGTTATTAAACTGGCTTTGGTGTTGTACACGTAACAATATATTTTTTTAATTCATTGATGATTTTGGATTGCTTATTAAGAAATCATTTGTCAATAAAAATAGGTACATCTTAATGTTCACGAGATAATAAGTTAAAATATAAAATTATAAGTGTACATGTAATCATGTTTTGTATCGCTTTATCATTATTTAAAACAGAGGGCAAACAGAACGGGTAGGCTTTATAATTGATCTTAGGAAGGTAGACAACTAAATGTGTCACCGTCTTCATGGACATTTGCACTGCAATAAATATAAGCCATTCCTTACATGGGTAATACCATGGAATCTAAGATTTATATATGTTGTGTCTGTAATTACACTAGCTCCTTCAAACCGGAGTACAGCAATGCAGAGTAATAGAGAGTAAAGTTATTTATTTTGACACTTGCGTTGATAATTTTCTTCGATAGAATTGTTTCTCATAAGAAACTGCTGCAATTTTATTGTGTATTATATTTATATGTTTGTCTCTGCTATACGTGAAATTGCCATAAAAAATAAAAACATGTCAGAAAAAGGGAAAAAAGTGCTTGCCTTGAATTCTAATTTAAACAAGTATATTTAGATAGAAATTCTGTCTTGCATCCTTCCTACTATCCTGTACTTTAGAGATTAGACTAATTTAATCAATAATAGCGGCTTATGTTTTAATAATATATTTGAATTATGAGTACAGAAATAAGTAAATATTACCATTATTTACAAGCCATATAGTCTCTGTTGGTTTAAAGTTTATTGATAGAGATGCAACGAATATTCGCAAGTATTTGAAACAATCCAATTATTCAAGTAATTAACTCCGAAGCCATTTCGGACAGGTGCCGGTCGTTCAGTAAGTTCCAACGCGCCGACTAACTGCAGATCCCAGCTAAACTATTTACAACCTGCCCTTAGATATTGGTTTGGTCAAATGCCGTATTGTTTATGCTTAGCATAGACGCCGCAGTCTATGTTGACTAAATAATACTTCATTTAATTATAATTATTGCGTTAACTAAGTTTTAGTACTCCAACTTAGGGTATAATACGTAATTGTACTTGATTGAAAATGTTTGAAACTACGATGATTAATAAACGCTTCATATTCAACCATTGAACAAAATTATTTTGGGAATTCGGAAAAACGCACGGAACAAGCCTATACATCTCGACAACGAGTCATATTTGATTTTCCTTTAAAATGAAATGTCATTAGCACAATCGAACCTATGACTGTTAGCGAAGCAGCCAATTGCACATACTACTAGGTCAAACAACAAAAGAAAAACTTAATTATAAATGTTCATGTGAACTAATCATTGAAATGAGAATAATATTTTCGAATCTAGGCAGGAATAAAATAACATTAATGAAGAATATAGTTCAGCCAAATCTAAGTTCAAATTCAAAAGGTATTTCCACGTCCAGCCGGTCCCCAAGTACTAACTTCAGGGCTCTCCATTAAACTATTTACGGCCTACTCGCTCGTGTTAGTTTTAGAAACATAAACTACAGTATTGAACTTACGTGTTTATATAAGCTGGATGAGGGGCTTTACGTAACAAACTTGGTGACATATTAAATTAAAATTAGAAAACACTAAAGGTACTATAAAATAAATTATATAAAAGATCATTATACTCAAAGTATTTCATATTTATGAAAATGAAACTAAGATAAACAGATATGATAAAATTAAAATATCTAATAAGTCTGGCAGGAATAAATTATGCTCCATTAGTAAGTGCTATAATATTTCTATAAAGTAGCGCATTTTAGTTTAATATGCATAGAGTATTTTAATTTAGACTGCATAATTAAACTGCAGTCGAATGAACGACTGAGTGGCGAATTCGCAGTAAAGCTAATTTAGAACATAACACAACTGCATACTAAATAATTTTAATTTACTGTATATTTCTGCTGACATTTAATTATTTTGATATTTAACAGTAATGATCGATCGATGACCATTTATATTTCGAAGCACAATTTTAATGATTATTTCGTTCAAATGTATTTGAACCAAGAAATTACAAATGTTATTAAGCAGAATATCGGTGCGTTGGTCATCTTCAGTTTGATGTCAGTTAATTTTTTTTAAGTCCTTGTATTAGTGAAAGTCGAAAGGAACAATATATACTCCGTAGAGATTTTTTTTACTAAGGCTTATATCAACCAATCCGCAAAAGAGGAGAAAGTTCTTTTATTAATTACTCAGTAGATAAAACGTTGGTACTGTGATTTAGAAAACAACATTTTTTTTACTAACACTTATATTTTTAAATAGCAAGTGACTAATTTATTCACAATATATACCTCCATGGATATAATAAGTTATTTGAATACATTCAGCATCAATTGTCATTTATTTCATCACAGCTTATTCCGACATTATAACGCGTGGGTGCCTTCACTTGCGCCATGTCCTGCCAGCTGTGCGTCTGAGCTACTGTTTATATCATTTACTTATATAAACAGTGTTTAAAACAAAGCAAAAATATACACGTTAAAAACTTTATAAAGTTTATCAGTTTATATTTTAAGCTAAACAACTAAAGTATTACGAGTAGGTAAATACTACTAAGAAAATAAATAAATGTAAAATCGGGATAGCGTTAAAAAAAATGAAAAATATATTATTTAATATCTTATTCAAATAATAATTAAAGTTGTGTTAAATATGTATATGCCTTTATCTAGACTTAACACAATTCGTACTGTCAGAGCTTGGTTTTCGCTTATCTACTACATATACTTCAGCTTTCACAATAAATTTAAGCTGCATCAATAATACGTGTTAAACTTGTACTGATTGCATATCGTGGCTACGTAAAAGTACGACAACGTTCACCCTTAGACCTATTAAATTGTAAACTGTTAATTTTTAATTACATATTAATGTATGTCATGTTGGTAATCCCACATAAATAAATTAAAAAATTATATACGCATGAGAAACTAGGGCGGATAAACTGGTGGTAGTTCTTTGTGCAAGCTCGTCTGGGTAGGTACCACCCACTCATCAGATATTCTACCGCAAAACAGCAGTACTTGGTATTGTTGTGTTCCGGTTTGAAGGGTGAGTGAGCCAGTGTAATTACAGGCACAAGGGACATAACATCTTAGTTCCCAAGGTTGGTGGCGCATTGGTGATGTAAGCGATGGTTAACATTTCTTACAATGCCAATGTATATGGGCGTTGGTGACCACTTACCATCAGGTGGCCCATATGCTCGTCCGCCTTCCTATTCTATAAAAAAAAATATTAATACCCAAAGCACAAATTCTTACGAAGATGACAATGTAATGTACATATCTGCAATAACAAAATTAATATGCGCATAAATGCATTGAATTCATCCCTTTAATATAAATTCCTTTCATTTACCACACAATATGATGCATATGTACAGTTAATTCGGTTACAATGTACGGGGGACGAAAACCATAATGCGTAGAGCATAGTTCCACTAATATTCCACGAGGTTTCAACATTTGTCACCGACGGTAACTATCTTCTACTCTGTATTACAGTGAACTATTACGTGCAATATTGTTCTTTGTAATTAAATAACACTCGTAAATAATTAGTTCGATGTTCTACATAAATTAATGATTTTTTATATAATCCTTAGGTCGTAGTCGAAGATAAAAATTAAAATATACTTCGTTAACACTTACAAACGCTTTTAGGAAAGTAATTTCACAAAAATAGATATTTAAAAATGTCAGACAATTATATGTAGGTACGTATCCTGTATGAACATCAACGAAACTCCAAACTCTTCGAGCCTTATTTATGAATATTTTTTAACGTAATCTTCAATCATAGGTTTATATCCGGGTAATCACCGCTGATTTTATACGTCTCTAAATTGTGTTTATAATTCACCTCGTCCTCGACGATGAAACAAAATGTGGTGAGCAAACCTACGGAATCGGCAGATTTTTTCCATGTGCTTTGAATTTCGCTCGAAGCTCTAAAACATTTTCTGAATAGCAAAAGACAACTATTTCCACCTCATTAATGTAAAATAGTATAAAAAAATAATATTTATATACATATATAAAACAAAATCTTTATTATTCAGTAATAATTCCTCCAGTCATCCGTTTTATTTACTATTACAGTATTCTTTAAAAAGAATGTTCAAATTGATTTGATTCAAAAGGCCAAATCATTACCGGTCGTATGTAAATATTTGGTACAAATAAATTTGAAAATTTACGTTGTTACAACGTTCGCATTTAAAAAAAAATGTAAAAGTTTCATAACTAACAAAGGAAAATAGTTAATAGCAAATCATCTGATCTCTTTCCAGCCAGATATCTGTCCCATGGATTCCTATCACTTATAAGAAGTTAGAAATTTGTATATACATTGCACATGTGTTATTCCACAAACTTGTTAATTATAACATTACCTGCTTAGTTAGCTAATCTGTATTGGGAATGACAGCCAGCGCTTTGGTCGAAATTCGGTCAAGAGAATCTATTTATTATGTGTAGAAGAAACTACGCAAGCGCTTTGGGTATGTTTCTGTTTCTGTCAGTATGTTACAAATAAAACACAAATCACATTTCAATAAAATTTAGTATTTAATAGTTTACACTCTAAATCAAGATATGAGATAATTACGCAAAATAAATGTAATTGGAGAAAAATTGTATCTCCATAAACGATATCGATCGAAACAGTCACAACTACATAATAAAATACGAATTTAAAGGAGTCGGCGTAGTTATTATCAGTGTTTAACATTAAAGCAATAAATGTTGGCAAATTATAATGAAACAAGTATTAAATGAATTAAATTAAATAAAATTATTATATGTGTGCATATGTTCTTGTTTATGTTAACTAGTGTCCAGTGTTCGAAATTAGACTATATATTTTTGAAAAATTTGAGATAAAACTGAATTTCTGTATATTACGAACATTTTTTTTTTTATAGGTATAATCAGCAAATGAAAAAGAAAATCGATTAAAAAACACAAAAGAAAAAGGTACTGAATCATTTTGTCCTTGTTTTTTTTATATAATAGATAATTATAATACTTTTATCAAAACTCTAACGGTTTCGTAATCTCCGGTATACAGAGTGATTAAACGATACATATGGACAAATTTATCAATTTTTATATCAATTAATTTAAATAAAATTATTTAATTAAAATCGAAGACACAGAATAAGTAAGACTAATTCCTCTAAATTGTTGATAATATCGTATCAGTACAAACATTACTTATTTATTATTTATTAATAAAAAAAAAAGAATGATAATAATAAAATAATTTTGAATGTTAAAAACTTTTAAATAAACGTACTAATTTATCTGTTACTGAGTTCAGCTCAATATAAACATTTTAAGTTTACGAAAAATATCATTTATATATATTTATCGACTTTAAATAACAATTGACCTAAAATTTGTGGATATTTAACATTAAATTCAATTCTCATAAATACCCAAGGTCTCGTCATAATTTGCTTTCTTCATTAATATTTCTTAATATTGGTATATTTTTTTAACATTTTATTGCATAAATAATTATTTAACATAAAGGATATAATGAGAAAGGTACAGGTTTAATTTAACAATATTCGTAACTTCGCTCAAATCAAATTAAACTATTGATGAATATTTCATAATTTATTGACCTGACAGGAGAACGAACATAGCTTCCTCGGATATTGTAGCCATATAAGCTAACCATTAGATCGAAGATCAACTATAAAACACTTGGAATAAGAATGGAAATTGAAAACAAACAAGTACAAAGTCCCTTTTAATAAATAAATCTTGCTATCCATGCTTTTAACCTAACTAACTTGCTTACTCTACCATTAAAGTATTTAGAATATTAATTCCAAAATCGTTTTTAATTATAACTTACCACATAATATTTCAAAATATTTTCGCTTCTCTGTCGTAGACAAAGTATTAATCTTAGCCCTAAATTAAGTATCCAACATAATAAGTCTCTTTAAACGTGTATGTCAACAAACTTTGGTCATATTATCAAAGTTGCGAGATTTTCTAAAGTATAACTACCCAGTTAGTTCTTATTGCAATAGCCACAAGGATCAAATTTCATCACGTTTTTAGATAGATGGGAAAACTTAGGCAGTTTAGCAAGATTAATATTTGTCGTAAGTTACTATTTACACTTTCCCGCAAATATCGCTTGGTTTTTATTACTTTATAGTTCGTATACAACCTTTTAGATCCCTTTTCGTGTAAATTCTTTCATTTCATACTTATTTTTTATGTTGGATATGTAGATTATTTAGATTAACGTGTTTTAGCTGGGCCAGCTCGTCTCAAAGGCAGGAAAGATATTTACTATCTTTCCTGCCTTTAATACTCGTAGCTCTTTTTTGAATACTCGTTATATACATTTACCGTCATAACTGCACACTAGTTTTTTTTTTATAGAATAGGAAGGCGGACGAGCATATGGGCCACCTGATGGTAAGTGGTCACAACGCCCATAGACTAAGATGTTATGTACCTTGTGCCTGAAATTACACTGGTTCACTCACCCTTCAAACTGGAACACAACAATACAGCAGTACTTGGTACTGCTGTTTTGCGGTAGAATATTAATTCGTTATTCCGGTTTTTCAATAATGAGTAGTCTATTGAAAAACTAACTGAAGTCCTAATTATTTCACTAACAACCGTAAATTTCTCGATAACTAGCTTTTGAAATATAACTTAGGTCCGAGTTTTGAAGCGAAGCGATCCTTACTCCGTAAAAACAGTTAAAACGTATAGTTTCGAAAAGTTTTAATGGAGTGCGGACAAAACTTGGGCTATATAAACACCGCAGTCTAACCGAGGAGACTACATAAAATGAATGGTGAAAAGCATAGTCATTAAATAATATAAAGGAGGAGGATATAGGAGTCAATAACTTTATTGGTAGGTCGTAAGGAAAATGATAATTATTTACATCCTGGTTTTGCTTTACATTTTACCTTACATTTTTTGTACATAAATTACTACAGTTCGATTTTCTGTATGTAAATTTTTCTACCCATTATCTTATGTATCAAGATCATAATATTCTTTATTCACGAAGACTTGCGCGACATCTTGAATGTTGACTTTTAAATCGTCAGTTATATTATTAAATTGAAAGCTATCACCAGTTTAAAGTGTCATTTCTATGAACAGAAATCGACAAGAAACTCAGTATTCTTTTTCTCAAAAGAAATATAATTCAGTTCATAAAACATAAGTGTGCACACTTGTTTACAAATATAAATAAAACTGTAAACATTTTTTACTATCTATTTATTTTGGTATTGACTGTAAGGAATCGCATTTGAGGATTAAAGGAACGACTCAACGAATAAGCGAATTGCAAACGAACTATACAAAATATATTTTAATATATTTAAACAAATATTCCAATTAGTGAACTTCTCAGCTAGTCATATACAAATAACACAATACAACTGGTGGTAGGGCTTTGTGCAAGCTCGTCTGGGTAGGTACCACCCACTCATCAGATATTCTACCGAAAAATAGCAGTACTTGGTATTGTTGTGTTCCGGTTTGAAGGGTGAGTGAGCCAGTGTAATTACAGGCACAAGGGACATAAAATCTTAGTTCCCAAGGTTGGTGGCGCATTGGATATGTAAGCGATGATTGACATTTCTTACAATGCCAATGTCTAAGGGTGTTTGTGACCACTTACTATCAGGTGGTCCATATGCTCGTCTTTCATCCTATTCTATAAAAAAAAAAGTTAAGTCAATGACCCTAACAATTAGTTTTTGGTATTATCACATTATCTTCTTTTATAAATTTATAAAACTCAACTTATTATTAAGAAGTAAACTTAAAAAACAATATTCTTCAATATTAAACTTTGTTTTAAAAAACAATATTCATTAGTATCTCATTATCTTTATGTAACGGTCATTAAGCACTTTGTGTATCATTGTCCTGTTTTAATGTGTTATATTATTACTACTATATTTTTCAAATGAAGCCTTAAAATAATGTGTTCCAACGCTCGAACTAAAATGGTCTTATCGCGACGCAGTTTCTCATTCAATACTTAATTATGCTTATCTCAAAACTTCCTTGTTAACCTTATAGGATAGTTCACGCCATAGCAGAGGTTAACTAGATGTATAGGAAGTAAATGGACGTATGACTAAAGTCAAACACCGGACAAGTAGGAAAGTTACCTATTAAAAGGTTAAATCATCATTTAAAATGTGAAGTTTAAAATAGATACCTAACTTTTTAAATATTTTTTAATCGAAAATTAAATAAAAACAAAATTTATATATACTTATGTTATAAATATGAAAGTAAATTGAAAATTTGGTATGAAATAATCTTGAATCGTAATGAGGACTAATTCTTATATATATTGCTTTTGAAAAGTTACGTTTTAAACAGTGAGAATCCAATTGAGGATGCGTAAATACTTAATATTTTCTTAAGATCCTAAACTCAAATTAAAACTGTAATCTAATTCAAAGGATCACTGTGTTGTTTTCTCTCTCTTTCTTTAAAAAATGGCACGAGCTGATATGATTGAAATGAATATCGTATTCGTAGACTTTCAATTATACAGTGCTGTAAGATTTGAAGTGGTTAATTCACAGAATAAACAACAATTAATATTAATACAATTTATTATACACGAATTAGGCCGTGTTTTACGCCCCTTACGTTCAACATATGATTATGTAACGACCCAATGAATCAATGAATTTTTAATTTAATACGTCTTATATATTTTTCATTTAAAGTTATTGAACATTTTATACAAAAATCCTATATATTGTTAAACAATACTAAAGATTATCACTCAAGGTCGTAGTACATTATCGTTTTCCTTATAATTTCACTATCATTTAAGATAGTGATGTATGTAACACAATAACACAATACAAAGTTTATTGACCGACATTGAAAATTAAATAATGAGGCAATTGAAAAAGTTTCGCCGCGGATAAATTGTCAAATACGCACGCAATCGTGGATTTTTGTTCACTTGAAAAGGTTGAAGCTGATACTAATTGGGAGTGTGTTCAAACGATTATATGAATTTGATTAAATTTTATTTTTACTAACCTAAACCATAGTAAGTCTACGTTCCAAAACAGTTTATTATTGTGTGATCAATAAGTGCCTACGTGCAGTTCAGTGGCTAGAGCTCGTGAATCTTAATCGAAGATAGCGTGTTCAAACGCGGCCAAGCACACCACATTTCATGTGCTTAATTTGTGTTTATAATTCATCTCGTGCTCGGCAGCAACAGACAAACATTGTGAGCCAACCTGCATATATTGTTACCGTTGCTTATTTACTTTATTTTTGCAACATTAAGGCAACCTTAATGCTTTCGTAATATGTGGCAAAATAAAATTTTCTTAATAGGTGTGATCATTATATATACATATATAACTTTTATATAGTTGGAAAGAGAGATTTCGCACTGCGTACCGTAAACCACGGTGACTTATGTATGACGTCAGTGACATTTCGAAACGGATAAGACGGTATTTACCAATTTGTAAGTACCTCCTACAATATATGTAATTTGCATGTGTGCATTTGTTATATGTATGAAGGGTATCCGTCTCGGCTCGAGCACGGCTCGAATAATTGTCTACATAGAACGTTTATGTTTAAGGCAAACCTATAAAGAAAACATCTTGATTTTTTGGGCTAAAAGTCTTTGCAGGCGTACGCTTAGATCAATTAACAAAGTTATATCACAATTGCATTAGTGGTTTAGGAACGCATATGTTTATAAAAATGTTCATACAAATGTTCATTTTTATTTATGTAAAATAACTGCAATAAACTTCTGTAATAGTACAGTAACAGCCTGTGAATGTCCTACTGCTGGGCTAAGGCCTCCTCTCCCTTTTTTGAGAAGTTTTGATATGTGTACAAAAGTAGATTAGTATATTAGATAGTTCTGCGGAGCTTATTGGGGAATATATATATTGGTATGTTTCGATAAAAAAAAAATAATTAAATAATTATATACAATCATTTTAACGCTGACTAGGATTCTTTTAAGGAAATAATAAATAGATTTTTTTTATTTAAATGGAATTTGTATTGTATCACTTTTTAGTAATCACTATCATTAAAAGTCGAGATGGCCTAGTGGTAAGAACGCGTGAATCTTAACCGATGATCGTGGGTTCAAACCCGGGCAAGCACCACTGAATTTTCATGTGCTTAATTTGTGTTTATAATTCATCTCGTGCTTGACGGTGAAGGAAAACATCGTGAGGAAACCTGCATGTGTCTTATTTCATTGAAATTCTGTCACATGTGTATTCTACCAACCCGCATTGGAGCTGCGTGGTAGAATAAGCTCCAAACCTTCTCCTCAAAAGGGAGAGGAGGCCTTAGCCCAGCAGTGGGACATTAACAGGCTGTTACTGTATCATTAAAAGATAGTGTATTGAAAAAAAGAGAAGATATCTCACGTTTTATCTTTTACAAATAAAATACATATAGACACTTGACTCTTTGGTGTAATTACACGTTGATACCAACACTATTTATAAATGTTATACAACCTTCTATGTTATTTAAAATACATGTTGCATTTATACAGCATAATTGTTTAGCTTTGCCAAGTTGCGGAGTTGGCAAAAAGCGCTGTGCGTGACCGGTTTGCTAGTAAATGATAGGGATTGACCCTCTTTTGTTACGGACTCCTGTACTCGTCTAATCACTGTGGGCTTTAGTCGTAAACTATAATCTTGTTTTAACGTTTTTTCACGCATTCCTTATTCCTGTATAAGTCATAAAAATAACTTATTTTAAATTTCGAATTCCAATGCGTTTTATTTTGCGCAGTATTCATAAAAATATTTTTGGCTAAAATTATAACAATATACTGGTATATATCCGCAAATTTATTGATGAAATAATATTGCTATTGTCGTTGATTATAACCAGTTTTTTTAATTTGTGTTAAAAATATTACACTTAAACATACATTAATCCGCATTTTCTTTTTATTTAACTGTCAAATGTCGTAAAACATGTAAAATATCATCTCATCACAATTAAAATGACTAACGCTGGAATCGATGAAGAATAAAAGATAATGGAAATTGACAGGCATTGCACCAAGACGTTAGCTCATGTACCATTGAGTTATGTAACACACATGTGTATACCTTAGTATGTAAATGTATTATTGCGAACTGTTTATTCATTACAGGACTGCCCAAAAAAGGAGCGTATTGTTTTATGTATGTTCATGTATGTATGTATGTATGAGTGTGACTTTATTCCACCAAATCTTTTAAATGCCTGAACATGTTTGGATGTGTAGGGTGTCGTTGCAGGTCCGTTACATCATCCCAAGTGACTATAAATTCATTCAGTCATTCATTCTAGTCTGACGTGTTTTTAAATATTTAAAGCTAATAAAATAGGCATTTAGATAAATAGAGATTAATTTCACTAAATGACAATAATTTGCATGAAATTTCGGCAAACGTCTTAATCACGTTATTCAAATATCTCGGCCCAACTTATGACTAAGCGATAATAGAAATAGCATTTTAATAATTTAAAAATAATTGTAATTGTTATGTTTGTATGGTGATACATATTATATTCATATCTATCTATTTAAACACTTATAATAATTTAATAGATATGTGGTAAACATAATTGATAGAATAGTAGTAACAATCAAAGTTATTTTAAAATACATTCAAACGAATGAATGTACGTGAATGATTGAGGATGTGACCAATTTATGCCGTAGGCGAGACTGAGGTGAACGATCCTTGTTGCTTTCTCAAGATTTATGTTTTTTCATATTTTAAATATAACGAATAACCTAAATAAATATAATAGTTGAAGATAAATGTAATCCAAAACTAGCACAAGTACTTATGATTTAGATATGTATACACATATACTACATGTAATTTGTCACTTGAGATTATTTAAACAATTTCCTAAACACATTATAAAAATTCGTGAACTTAAATTTTATAAACAAACTTGTCACATATGTGTGACTAAACTTTGGAAATATATACTTGAAAATTACTTGCAATGTATTAAAGGGACCTTTTTTTTTTTTTTGGGCGCATCTGCCATTAATGGAGGGGTTTGCCCATACTCGCCGCGCTGGGCAGGCGTGTTGGCGAGCGCAGTAGGGGGGGTAAGATGTTTATGGGAGGGACGCTGCTGCCCATCCCCCCTTTTCCCCGTCCCTCAGTCGCCTCTTACGACACCCACGGGATGAGATTGGGGGAGTACTATTCTAAGCCGGTACTCCACGGCTAAAGGGACCGCGCCCTCCAGCCAGGTGGACCGACGACCTTAAGAAGGTGGCGGGCACCAACTGGATGCGGAAGGCGGAGGACAGGGAGCTTTGGCGCACCTTGGGAGAGGCCTATGTTCAGCAGTGGACAACGATTGGCTGTTGATTGATTGATTAAAGGGACCGTTCGAAAAATAGATTATTATTGTCTTGCTAAATCAATATTTAATGCGCGTTAAAAGTTACTCGAATACAAATCAGCATCTAAGCAAAGCTGGCCACCGCAATTGATACTAATAAAAATGCAATTATAGTACATGTCTCGACTCTACTACTCTTTAAAGCATGGATGCATCCAATGAATCTCTAATGTGTGTCGTGCTTGTTTATTCAAACGTTTAAAATGAATGCGGAAGACAAAAGGAAAAATGTTGATTTAAAAATTGATGATAGGAATATTTTAGGTAATGTATATCATGAATGACAGATTTGTTTATTTAAGTCCAATCGCTATATCTAGCTGTCATAGCACTGATAATGTTAAAAGTTGTTGTATCACATCATAAAGCAAAAATAATACTAGGACATAAGGAGACAACAGATGAATAGAACATAAATAAAATATGTCTAATTACAATAAGGATTAAAAACTAAATATGATATCAATCAGACATTCTTGAACATTATAACATTACGCGCGATCTAAGTTGGCCGGCGAGAAATTAGAGTGGTTGCGTAGCAGATAAATATTTTTGAGAACAAAAGGGGGGAGTGCTGGTAGTCGTGGTGTTTTTTATATAGTATAGGTAGGTGGACGAGCATATGGGCCACCTGATGGTAAGTGGTCACCAACGCCCATAGATACTGGCTTTGTAAGAAATGTTAACCATCGCTCACATCGTCAATGCGCCACCAACCTTGGGAACTAAGATGTCCCTTGTGCCTGTAATTACACTGGCTCACTCACCCTTCAAACCGGAACACAACAATACCAAGTACTGCTGTTTTGCGGTAGAATATCAGATGAGTGGGTGGTACCTACCCAGACGAGCTTGTACAAAGCCCTACCACCAGTAAATTTGGTAGTACCACCGGTAGATTGAACAGTGGACGAGAGATGTGAATATTGCGTGATAACAATAATATTTTTAATATTTAATTTGGAGGGTCTGACCTAAGATGTTTTCGCTTAGATTGAGCGTATTATGCATGCCATTAAATACAATAATGAAATGATACGAAAATAGCAAAAAACATAGAAAGGATTTATGGGCCTTTGCATCATTACATTTTTGAAAAATCTGTTTATTTTAAATAGTCGATTGTTTCGCTATAATAATCAAAGTTAAGCAAAAAATTACGGTAAACGTAAAATATCTTATTCACGATCCAAAATCTTCACACATTCGGAAAATTATATTAAGAGAAATATTTCTTACAATAGTGGGTACTAGTACTATAACTAATACAGTTAGTATTGTGACTGCAGTACAACAATTTAACAACTGTAAAAGTAAGATACTTGATATTGATTTACACGATATTTCGACAGTCGCACCTGCTGCGGTCACGATTTTACTGGTTTAGCAAATTACGAGTATTGCATTAGGAGTACAAACTGATTATGTCCACCGTGTGGTAACTTTTCGACCTTCACTATATATTATTTCATATAAATAACTATTTTGTAAACAATATTTAACACAGATGAGGCGTATACAAGATGAATCCTTCTGGCTACATTCTGGAGACTAGCGAACTGCGCAGGACATATGATGGTACACAATTATATATAATAACACCAACCAACCACTCGTCTAACTCTATTTTTTCGTTCATAATCCAATGACCAATAAAACCGGAAAGAGATCATGCACCAGGATCTTTCCGTGCTCTCCGAAGCAAGGAAGTGTAAACACTGATAAGCTCTTAAAAACCGGGCGTGTCTCTAGTGAGATTTGTCACGTAAATATCGTTTTACTGGCCGAAACTAGGGATTGAACCAAGGACTTCTTGATCTACAATCTTATGACCTAGACTCGGCCAAGGAGTCAGGTAAGAGAGGACATAAATTAAAATATGCATACATATGCGACAAATTATATCCATAACAATTATAACTAAAATATGTAGTTCGAAGTGTTTTATGGGACCTTAGCGTCAACGGCAGGTAAAATTAAAGCTTTGTACCGTTTTTTTTATACAGTGATACAAACAAATAAAATAATAAAAACATGCCAAGCGGATCTTGCAGATCAAGCGGAGCGCTGACTCACTTGTAGCATGCTCTGTGCTTTTTTATACGCCCTATTAACAACATAGAAAGGATTTATGGGCCTTTGCATCATTACATTTTCTTGCAGAACTTTGAAACTACGGAACTGAATAAAAAACATTTAGGAACAATATTTTTTTACCGAAAAATGCTAAGCTACGCCTTCATTCACCTTTACTTAAAACATATGTGGTAAGTATATCCAATTTAAACGAACGGGCTTCACAATTTATAACGTTTAATAAAAAAATATAGTAGAGGCATATATTTTTTTTAATTCATCAATTTAAGTCTAGAGTGAATAGGCATCTTCTAGGCAAGCGCGCTCCATCTTAGACTGTATCATAACTTTCCATCAGCTGTGATAACAGCCAAGCGCTAGCTTATGTACTTAAAAAAAAAATCACAAACATTACCAAATCTTTGCTGCTAATAAGTTTAATTTGATCAAGACTAAAAACAAACCTGTGTGCCACGTGCCGGCGTCTCCAATGTCGTCTTCGATTTGGAACGCTATCTAATGAGGACGACCAATCGGCATCACCGACACCTCGATTAGATCTCGATACAGCGTTCCTTGCTTCAGCACTTCTAGCGCTCTCCAGAAGTATCGCAGTGTACTTCGTTATTAACATCGTTTCACTATCACAAACTCTTTATATTTATCACATAACAAGTACTCACTGTTATTACACTGACACTATTTCATGCTCATAAAAAGAACATGACATGAATATACAATTCTTTGTTTAGAAATAAATGTGAATTAAAAAAATCTAAGTATGACGTAAATATAACATTTAGTATTTATCATTTAATAGTTAATTATAAAATAATAATGTATGCAAACATTTCACACAATTTTAAACAAATTCTCATAAGCGTTTGTTTTACCTTCGACAGTAACACATGAACTAAATGGAATAACGTTACGGCAGAATGACCACCACCATACTATCCCTTCTAACAACGGGATACAGTGAATTATGTTACACTCCCACACGTAACGATGTAATGTGCATTGAAATAATAACTTGACCAATACACTGTTTCCTGTGTCATTAAAATCATTTCATAAAAAAAACAAAAGTATTAATTTGTAAATGCAACTTAGAGATTTTGTTGAATATGAAAACACAAATATTCATACCTTACCATAAAACATTCTTAGGTGCAAAGAGATATTTTGAAATATGAGAACGAGATGAAGTATAAACACAATAATGTCATGTGTTTATGACAATTCAGGGGTGTGACAATATGAACCAGCAACATCTGGTTAAGATTCAAGTATTCGAACCACTGGGCCATAAAGACTCAGTATATCATGTCCATGAATTTTAAATCCAGATAAAAGTACTGACATGTTAAATTTATATTTATAGTTTATTTTAAACTTAATGGGCGAAACAAAACACAATGAAAATTGTATGTTTCATAAGAAGTAATAAAATATGTCAATCCAGAATAGAACAATTATGCTTCAAATGTTTCATAACTGAACACGTTAAGAAGCAATTATTGCCCAGCAGTAAGTCGTTTACGGATTCCTTAGTAAATTGTAATTAAATCAATTAAATATTGGAATTGCAGTACACAAACGCAAAGAATTTCTTATATCGTACGGAAGTA
This sequence comes from Nymphalis io, assembly GCF_905147045.1. NCBI lineage: Eukaryota > Metazoa > Arthropoda > Insecta > Lepidoptera > Nymphalidae > Nymphalis > Nymphalis io. Next base: position 8,158,753 of record NC_065894.1, on the reverse strand, counting down.
AATTTATTCACCAGTAACATTAACGTTACTTAATATATACAATTAAAGTGAAAGCCAGTGGAAACAACGCGGCAAATGTTATGCGATCAAAGCCATCAAGCGTATATCCTATATATCGGTATTAATTGTATTATTAAAAAAAACATCATAGACAATGTTAAATACGAAGACTGCCGGCAATTGTGTTTATAAAACAATTACCAGAGACAAAATTGGGGACGTTGAACAGATTTCAGAACTATATAATTCAATGATAATAAACTGTTACATAGAAATAGCAACGTAATAAAACTCATATAGCCCAAGGCTGGTATAAATTTTATTGCAATTTGGTCATTACTTTCAATGAAAATAGCCTCAAGTGTTTATTCAGCGAACCACTTACAGACTAATCTTAAACGAAATTTGTGTGATTGGTGTATCATTTTCCGAAATATAATAGCACTGATGGATTAATTCAGTTTTTAATAGTTTATTTTAATTTAAAACATAAAAACAATTAGATACAATCTCATTTTAAAAGAGTGTAATACATTAGAACATTTATATAATGGGAAAATACAATATTTATTGTGAACATTTGGTGTTCGGTTAGTAGTAGTAGTAAAGTAGTGCCTGAGGATTCACATTCGATAATATAATCGCAATATATACAGATATGACCTTTTGATAAATGTTAGAAATTGTCCTAGTATCAATTTTGGTGAAAAATGAAAAATCGCTTTCTAAGCGATTTAGTGTTTGACTATTGAAGCAATTTTTTTTTTATCACAACATGTGTAAAATTTCGGCTCAATTAGTTGAGTAGAACTGACTTAAAATTCAATTTAGTCCATTACAAATGTAAAAAATGTATTGTTTTCAAGATATGTTTAATTAGCAAGAAAGATTTAAATGATTTTATTATACACAAAAGATATTTTCAGCTGTAACAAATTGGATAAAAAATATACTAAACCTAAAAAATATACTAAATGATGATATCGCTAATACCACCCGAATGTAACTTATTTTCACTATTTCCACATTCACTTACTGTTATTGTTTTGGATATAAAAGGCCAAGTTGCAGAAATTGCCAGATATGCTTTTTGTACTAGGACAAAATGAGAATGAGATAAATTAAACAAAACAGGTATCGACAATGTACGGTACGCCCATTATGTAGATTATCTAGAAGACTTGTACAACAATACAAAGATTCGATAACAACTTCACCGACATTCAAGACGCCATTTCTTCGCGTATCCATAACAAACAACATAGATAATTTAAAGATCTCGACCAATGATACCGCGCCAATTCAATGCCAAAGTTGTTTATTTGTCAATACTCTCCTTGTGTTGTGTGTTGTATACAAGTGCATAGTGCATAGATAGCACTTGTATATTAAGAATAATTATATCACATTAACTACCAACCCACATTGGAGCAGCGTGGTGGAATATGCTCGAAACCTTCTCCTCAAAAAGGGAGAAGAGGCCAGGCTAACCTAGTAGTGGGACATTCACAGGATGTTACCAATATCACATTAAGCTCTTATAGCATTAGTACATACAATTTTATTAGCACTTAAATATTGCTAAATTTTGTCGCTATAAATTTATCTAAGACATATTTTGTAATTATGATTAATATGAATTATAGACTATATTGATATCAAAAGTTACGAAACGCTGAACTAATAGCTGCTAACTAAATATATAAAATTGGTTCACTTATAATTATAAAATATATTTAAGGTATAAAAAAATATAAAACAATTGTTAAATTGTGCCATAAAATTGCCCGAGCATGATTATAGCACGGGTCGTTTACTGTTAACGGATAACTTTATCTCGGATCTGGCAGGGATAATTGCGAGACAACGTCTACGCCGATTATAGTTTATAAACCACAATATCTAGAGATATTCGTGTTTTGTTTTCAACAGTTTTCCGTTAATGTCATTTCTTTCGACCTAAGTGTACATAATTTCTATTAGGAAACATTTATGTATACAAAATAATGACGAGTTAATTCTGACAAACATTTGCCTTGTACCAAAATCCATACATTTCTTTATGAAGCTTTTTGAATTTTTTTTTTCAATTAAGTTTAGAAGCAAAAATCACTTTATAAATATTTAACGTATAAATTTTATTGCAATAATTTTATATAAAAAAATATATACAATTTTTTTGATAAATGAATTTAATTAATAAATATAATGAAATTATTAAGGAAAGACTGTAATGAGTTAATTTTAAATTAAGAACACAACTTTGGTCTTTAATACCATTTTAGCATATCTTTACGTTACAGTTATATAAAAGGTCTTTACAAACTTTTCTAAATCAGAACCGGACTATCCGTGCATCCGATCAAACTTAGAATCATGTTTTTTTTTCAAACATCTTGAGTATTCAAAATGTGTATTTACAAGCTTTTATTTAACTTCACCTATTAGTCTTAGTCTTGAAAATGAATTTTTAATCTTGAGTTTTTAATCTTGAAAATGAATTTTAAATCCTACCTAATTGATCTGAAGTTTAAATTAATATTTTGCGCTAATGACAATACAATATAGGTACCATATATATTTTTTTATAAATGAACGTATTTCGTCACTAATACAATAAGGTCATATGGATTCTATTAAATCGAAAAACAACTATAAGATTTTATATTAAGTCGTAGGCCTCAAGTTCGAGGACATATACATATAGGAACTGATTCTTATATGGCTTAGTCATTTACTCACTGGTATTTATTGGTTTCCCTAAAAGGCGAAAGACGATTTGATATAAGTGATGGAATTTATTTCTTAGGTCATTGCTCATCCTTTAAATGTTATTATTTAAATGTGACGTAAAAATAGTTTTTCCAATCATTCGAAATTTAAAATTCTGTTTACTTCCTATTTTTTTACATACATACTTTTTTCTAAATTGCCAGATTATTTCACCAATGTTTAAAATTATCATTAAAAAAAGTATTTATAATTTAAATCAGCTAAAGATTTTCTCAAGATTTTGAACACACTATATTCTGTCAATAAACTATCTACTTCCAGCAGTTTGTAGATATATATATAGTTCTAAGTTTGCTATCTAGTACATAAGTAACTTTATAGTTAAAGATAGTGCTGACACAAAATAAATACACCTTTGTAAACATCAATGTATCAGCTTTGTTTGTAACAATAGATTTTGCAGTCAATACAAAATGTTCAATATTTGCTTAGCGAAGTCAAAGAACTGACTGATAAAAATACGTTTTAAACGAAGCTAACAAATAAATATTATTTAATTAAAATATATATTTATTAAATTTTAAACAAATTTCAATATATGAACAGCTTAATATTATTGATAGCTTAAACCTTTGGGACTGTCTTTAACGAAACCTACTACTTACAATAAATTAATTTCTTTATACCTACATCATCATATAATATCCAAGAGCCGTTAAAACAGGTAAGATTAAATAATATTGCATTAGTATTATATAAATATATAGTATTGTGTAAAAGACCGCCAACATTGAACATCATGGCAGCAAGCCAAGGAATGCCATGCTCATAAACTGAGGACTTGTCAAGACGGAGTATCATCGCGAAATAATTGCACACCTGAACTTTGCGACCCATTGTTTTACGAAATACTGTACTCATATTTTTTAAATATGCAAGAAAATAAAAAGTCATTTATAATACATGTATGAAATTTTATATCGAAACGTACGTATGATAAAAACTATAATAACCAAGTATAGATTTGTTTTTATGGACAGTTATTAGAAAATGACGAAATTACAATAATCTTTAGTGGGTGTTGATTAGATCATTTGTTGTTTGACAAGTTAAACAGAAGTTAAAATGATTCATAATGATTTCATTATTAATAAATGATGTGAGATATTACTTAAACAGGATTAATTCCTCATTAAAATAGAAAAATACATCGGTCAATGAACTCCAATTAAACAAACCAGAAGTACATTGCAAGTTTAATTCTAAACGTCACGGTAATAGTGTAACAAAAGCCAATAAGATTAATGAGTTACCTACTTCACATTTCACTTGAAAAAAAATCCTTTGATGTTATAAGTGGGTTAAGAAAGGTGCACTTGTATGGCTGGTCACTCGAGCGGTACTAAGCTTAAATACGTATTAAGTTTGCGGTATTTTCGCAATTCACAATCGCGCTATCCAATCGTCCGATCGGAAACGTTGGCGCCGGCGCACTGGCTCGAGGAACGTGCGTACGCGCCCTGCAGGACGAGTTCAATTTGAACTTGCTAAGCCGAATGCATTTTTGATTTCTTATTGAGAACGCTCAAATTATTTTGAATGGATCTTGATGGGAATTCACCTTTCTTTCAAAATAAGTCCTTCTCTTCCTAATACATATGACTTTTAATCGTATAATAGTTTTCCTTCTAGTTTCTATAATCATAAAAATAAAATAATCGCGGTTTATTTGTAATTCTTGAAAATACATATAAATCAGTTATTGTAATACTTTATAACAATAACGACACATTATTATAAAAAAATAATTAAATTAATAAAACTTATAAAAATCGGTGCAAAATAAATAGGTACCTACAAAACGCTCTAACAATTGTATGTAAACTAACCGCTATTGGCGGTGTCATCTTTATATCTTTAACATCGAATGAATTAATGAAAAAAATGAAATAATCCTGTTGTATATATGTCATTGAAATTTGTGACTTATTCCAACGTGTCTATGTTTGTTACGACAGCAATTGTTCACAATGGTTTGTTTTCATCACAAATAGTCTGAAAGTAAGCGGTCGTGATTTTAACAACATTGTACAGCAGGCAATGCGAAAGAAATATAAAAGCCCACACGAAGTCGGCCCAACCCTTTGATAGTACTGTCGATGGTCTCTCCCTCGGATTTTGCAATAAAACTCACGATCCTTAAAAGGGAAGCGATCACAAAAAAAACGTTATACAACTTTCCTTTTCAAAGGGATGAGGATGCATTATATGGAATAATGTTATCTGGGCGTAGCCTTTTATAGTCATCCGTGACTCTCGAGCAATAAGGTCGACAAAACGAGCTGGACATTATACCGAATAGCTTGCTAACGTCCCGATGAAAGTAAAATTTATCTAATGCGATAGAGATGCTTTGGTAACAAACATTTTTAAATATTGAACTTATTTATTCGATAAGTCCAACTATAACCTAACTTATATTATAAATGCGTAAGTTACTTTTTTTTTTATTTATTACGCTTTCACATCTTAACTACTTAATCGATCATCGTAAAATTTTGTAAACACGTTGTCAGGGGTGCAGAAAAGGACATGGGACATATCTAAGAGCTACTAGAAAACTACTAGAGGCTAGAGAGGGGTCTCAGTCTCTAGTAGTTTTCAATAAAACCTCTTTTACATATGTCATATAGTATTGCCAAGAATTAATTTTCGCTCATTATTTTCAAGATTTACATCCAATAAATACAATCACGATCCTTAAAGGCTTGTACGAAAACAATTTATTTTTGTTAAGCGCATTATTCTTTCGACTTTCACCAAAGTTTATACGAATGTATTCTTTGGGTGCATACAAGCTTTTAATCGTTGAAAGAATGATTCGATTGATTAACAAATAAAAAATCTTCTCATTATTCTCATATTTCAATAATTAATTATTCATATATGTTCGAAACCAATTCTTATTATCATATAATTTTTGTACTTTTTTATAGTCACATTATTTTATTTTAAGGCAATAATTTAAATATATAAAATAAATCAAAATGTAACATTATTGCTCTCCTCGAATTAAAACATTAATTTCACATACCAAACTACGTTGATATTTTAATCAATTAGTGCGAAGTATTTAAAATATTTATTTCAGAAGATCTTTAAAACGAGAACATAATTTAATTACTTATAAAATTAAATATTTACGCGAAGAGAAAACATTCAAGGCAACTTTCTTTACCTGACTGATTAAATTTGTATCAATTTTACCTGCCACCTTTGGGACCCTGACTGACTAATGAAGGCAAGCTATGAATACATATTACAGCATTAGTGTTCCAATGATACTGCATAATTAATAACAACAGCGCTCTTCACTCTATCGGCGAGACTCTTTATATAGACTTAACAATCTACAAACAAGTACACGGCATTTCGATGAGGCTACATTTTAGAAAAAAAATGTATATATTTTTGTTATATTTTTTATTATTATTGCTTTGTATTTTCTTTTTTTGTTTTCATATAAGTAACTAGAGATTTCATAGAATCTAATGGAGCATAGCGTATACGCAAATACATGTATTTCATTACGATTTTGTGTGAAGCTAAGAACTAGTACCACTTTTATTCTTGTAGACAAGGTCAGACAAATATTCGATATTATAGTTAACTCAAAATAACTTCTTACTACAATAATACTTCGATGGCAGAATCCATTAGATAATTTAGAAATAAGAAATACATTTTGTAGTAGTAATATAAAAGACATGGACGCCCCTCTTAAAGCAATACCTTTTTCATAATCAACTAAGTATCTTATAGAGATTGTTTGAGAAATAAATAAACTTACAATCAATGGTTATTGTCACGATTTGGTACCAAGTTCTACAGTTATTTTTATTATGAAGAATCTTAAGCCTTTTTTTTCTCGCAGTGGAAACCTTTAGAAAGGTACCCGGGTCATATGGGGGTGGAATCGGGTTATGTGGCATTCTTACCCACTAAAACCACTGCGATGGCCGTCCTCAGCACGGATCGGAGAGGCAGCGGGATCGTGTTGATATAACGCATCCGCGGCCTCTCCCGTGCTTTGCTCTGGTCGTGGCTCGGCGGAGCTCTTATCAGGGGGCGAATCTCGCCCCCCCCCCCGCACTCCTCGCTAGTGCGTACGACAGCGCGAGGTCATCTCGGCTGCCGTCCTCTTCAGGGCCTTCTGAAATAGGACGCGCGAGGCATCCACGGCCCCAGGGTTACGCCCTATCTTTTAAACCCCGGGCGTCTGGGCTATGGGAGGGCCGAGACGACGCCGTCGCCAACTCCGCCGAGCAGGATCGGCCCTTTCCCGTTCCCGCTCCGCCGTCTCCTTCTGGACCATGACGGTCTTACAGAAGGAGGCTACGGCCCTCCACGCCGATTCCCTGCGAAGCATCGCCGACACGATTGCTCACAGGGACAGGTCTTGTCCGACCTCACGGACCAGGATCTCCCTCTCCGCACTCCACGCGGGGCACACCTCCAACGTATGCTGAGAGGTTCCCGGTATGAAGTATCTTTAACCTTAATTAAACCTAACACATTCTATGAAACTTTTTTTATAGTTTTATATCGATGTTCTTTAAATTTTGAAAACATAACAAGTTAAATTTTCATAATAATGTTGAATTCTTATTTATTACTTCACGCTGTCTAAACAATTATTATATCTGCATATTGTTCTTAATTAATTTAGCATCGGTTAAAGCGTAAAATTGCTAAAACCTTGTAATTGGTCGAGATGCCTCTAACCGATTACAAACACCCGTGTTACCGAATATAATGATTACCGTATAATTTAAATTTTCTTTTGAATAGTATTAAATGTTTTGCAGCGAAACTTTTCGTATGTATTTAAAAAATGTAAATCTATGTGTAATATTAGATTAATACTACTCTGGTGGTAGGGCTCTGTGCTAGCTCGTCTGGGTAGGTACCACCCACTCATCAGATATTCTACCGCAAAACAGCAGTACTTAATATTGTTGTGTTCCGGGTTGAAGAGTGAGTGAGCCAGTGTAATTACAGGCACGAGGGACATAAAATCTTAGTTCCCAAGGTTGGTGGTGCATTGGCTATGTAAGCGATGGTTGACATCCAACATGCCAATGTTTCACCAAAGGCGTTTGGTGACCACTTACCATCAGGTAGCCCATATGCTCGTCCGCTTTCCTATTCTATAAAAAAATAATAATAAAAAAACACAGAAGAATAAATAAATGTTAAAACTAAACACATATTAAACTTGGGCGATAATATGTTTTTAGTATTGACATTTAATTATTTTTAATCATATGCTACAAAATTAGTAGATGACTCTTATGACACAAGAGCTTTGATGTAAAACGTGAATGTAGTATAATAATTAAGTAAATTAGAACATATTGTAATTGTATATAAATTTCGATTTATTTCATTTGAAAAAATAAGTACTGAGATTTTATAGGTTCTTCTCGGTAAAATCTACATTTCAAAACATGAATAGAGGTAATTTTCAGTGTTATGCATTATTTGCAAGATAAAGGAGTACTCTCAAAAACGTCTGTAAGTAAATTGAATCTATTTCTCTAATATGTTATGCAATCCTAAAGTAAATATGTAATTTGTTAAAAATCTAAAACTATTACATAACTTTACAAAATAATTTAAATATGTGTTGGTTAAATGCAATGATTGAATGAATTTGCTTTATTTGTTTAGTCAATTCACTGCCCGACTTGACATACTGTACGCTGGTTACACGTACCTTTGTTGTTTGTCTTAGAAGGGCAGTAAAACCGTATAAATCGTAAACTTGGACGACCTGCATACATTATACATTGTGTTCGTATCTTCGGCAATGCAAAGATAACAAGTCATGTTCTGTATTTATAGAACCATTTCAAACTAAATTCGTCTAGTTATTTTTTTTATTTCTATATAACGTTTACCATTTTATCTGGTAGTTTCTTCTAAATCTGCACTTCTTCAAATAATATATATTTATTACCATAATTAGTTCAGGAGTTTTCGGTGGGATTAGCTTATTGCGTGATAAGTGATTATGCGTTTTTTTTTGGTGTCTTTTTTTGTCTTCTATCATTGTAATAATAATAATAATTTATATTTTAGTGTTCCTTAACACTGGCTCACTCATTATCAATCAAAACAACGCAATGAATTGTAGCAGTAACGTAGAGTAACCATTACTTTAAAATTTCCTTAAAGTATTATTTTTAGATTTACAAAACAAAATTAATGAAGATTTACTCCTTGAGTTATATTCTACTTATTTAACAGTTTCAATCTATACAATTTATTTGTACATAAAATATCCGTTGTGTTATAAATCTTTTGTTAGTTAATATACAAACTAACGTAACATGTGTTTCAAAATTCACAACTCCCATCACGTGGCCAGGAGGGAGTATATGAAACCTTATTTCGTTTACAATAAGGACTATTTTACAAATATAAAATGTTCCTAACATGATTTCTCTGCAAGCTACATATCTATACCAGACTTATGTCTGGCAATGACAACATTCTAAACCACAAAGAAAATTTCTTATGAAAAATAAAATATAATCATACAATACGATGATGTGATAGCTCAATAGTAACAAATGCAGTAAATGTCCCACAGTTGAGCAACAACCTCTTCCTCTAAGAAGAAAGTTTAGAACTTATTATACGTCCAAAATCACGGATTGATAGATATAAGTTACTGAAATAACTCAAACAAAGCCAATACAATAAATACTTCATGCAATACTAGTATTAGTTCAATTTCAAACATCTTCTATCTATTTCTCATAGTTTCACATTTAATATTAAAGACGCAAAAGGTGTTACTTGATATGACATATAAATTACAAATTGACCTTTTCAATTCAACAAACGGAACAAAACATTATTTAGTAGTGAAGGCCTATTCAGAACATTCCTAAGTTATTCTATAAATAGTTATGGACTTAAATAAATTAACCACTTATGTAGTCGACTAAATAAATACGCGATCAACATATATGTTTATTTTTTAATTTAAACGATAACTGATGTTCGTGTAATGAACAGTCGTGTTACATAAAACAAACAAGATAGACAACTGTAAAATACGTTACAGACAATTAAAATTGACCGTGACCTTTAAAATGTAAACGCAGACTCGATAGTTTCAATTACGAATGCTATTACAACAGCAGCTTTAGGCTTAATAGAATACCTATTAGGAGTATTTTTTAATGTCCCTGTGTCAATGTAAACGAGCCATAAGTGAAATGAGCGATATTTTTTAGAATAAACATTATATTTATAAGTGACATATATTCACTATCTACATTCGTACAATTAAGCGCAACGTTAAATAACATACACGACGCATGACAAGTAAATTTTTAGAACAAATCTTAATTATATTCATTTTAAAAAGTAACATTTGCTAATAATAAATCCATTTAAGATTGTAAAAAAAAATTATGATTGAAATCAATGGGTAGCTCTTTTTAGTTTTTGATTAAAATTGAACAGTTGTCTATTATACAATAAACCTTTTTTTAAATATTTTGTTGTATGTATGTACAATTTATGTTTTGATAATAACTCATATATAATCAAAATATTATTTTTCAAGTATGCCGTATTGGCACGCCATGTAGATTAAATCGAATGCAAAACTACCACCAGTTCGGAAAAAAAGATTCTACAGAGGAGAACAAACAATGAACTCAATAAATTTTCTTTATAATAAATAGTCAACTATATTGAAATAAATGGTCAACTATATATGTACGATTAAAATTATCTGTATGTAAAACAACGAATTCAAACTAAACGCTGTTTTCTTAAAAGCGATAATTTATTTAACTTTTCGCAGACAATTTATATGTAAATTAATTATTTGTTTGTCCTTCTACAATTTATATCCAAAAAGGCGCAGACTATTAATTTAACAACGTAATACACAATCGGAATACAATAAAACGAAATTGATATTTTAATTCGTATAATGAGACGGTAACGAATTTTCACATTAACAAGTTCATTATATGAGAAATTTCATCACTTATTAACATATCAATAACTACACTCTCATCCCCTTGCGTATTATATTACCGTTTTCAACAGGCCTCGTTTCAACTCGAATGTAAAATGATAGATATGGGGGAAGTACACGTGAGCTGTTAGGTGATTAATTACAATCCATGATCTATTATTCAAAGCATACAGTATAATTGTCTGCATTCGTCATATCGGTTTGGTGATAAAATGATTAACATTGTATTGTGTCATGGGGACAAAAGGAACTCTCGACGCAGTTTTGTTAAATTTTTGCCCTTAGCTACACTGGCTTGCTTACCTGGAATTGTCCAATATTACATATTAATGTTCGGTGGTGGATAGCTGATAAGTTGCTATTGGTACGGTAGAATCGATTCAGGCTATATAAAACAATATACTTCATTCACAAGATATTCTTAATTTATTTATCAACTAGTTTGACTGCCTCGTCAGCTAGATGAAGACCGCAGACCCGGAGGTCCTGGGTTCAAATCCCAGGTCAGGGCCATTAAAAAGTTATTGGATTTTAAATTGGTAGTGCGTACACTCCCATGCCTCGGAAAGCTCGTAAAGCTATTGGTCCTGCATCTAAACTCTTTCCGGTCGTGTCGGATTGTCATCCCATCGGATTATGGGAGTTGAGGAATAGAGAGTACACCTGTGTTTGCGCACACACTTGTGCACTATAATAAATCCTGCGCAGTTGGCTAATCTCTCTTGAGATTGGCCACCGTAGCCGAAATCGGTCGGTGGAGGACCTTATAGTTTCTCCCCACGACGGGGTCAGGTCATGAGACCGTGTATACAAAATTTCATAATGATCGGTTAAGTAAGATGTGAAAGCGTAACAAAAAAAACTAACAACTTATGCCTTAATATCACATAGGATTATATTGTTTATGCAAATATTACAATTGTTGATTTCTTATTTATCAAATATAATGTTACTAATTCGAGGAATGGTGTATAATTCTGATATTAATATTTTTAACAATGATGGCTAGCAATAATCACATCTGTAAGGAGTTTGAATATAAGTCAACCTCTTTATAGCCGTAATTATCTAGATATGAAGATGACATTATCTACCCCTCCCTACAACCAGGTAACAATTATCTTAACATTAAAATTTTACGACAACATCCAGTTATTCTAGAAATATATTTCTCTCATAAAATTGGCCAACATTAATTAATAATGAAACACGTAACTAATACCATGTTATGGCTGGTAACAAATAACCCAAGTTTGCACCATAAATAATCCCCTTCATCATTATTCAGGCTTGATACACAAGTTTCCCTTGAGTAATGACGAAAACACATGTCGAAATTATAAATTAACCAGTATCACTTAGTTAAACCTCAACTAGTACTTAATAATATACGAAAATAAAAACAATACAGACGATTAAATTCCTATCAATTAATTATGTATTTTTTAATTAATTGGAAGGAGACATTTATTATGTCTAAGCCGAGATGGCCCCGTGGTTAGAACGGACGAATCTTGACCGATGACAGCGGATTCATACTAGCCTGAGTTTAATTTTTTACCCTTAGCACCACTGAATTTTCATGTAATTCATCTCGTAGTCGGCGGTAAAGGAAAACAATGTGAGGCAACCTGCATGTGTCTAATTTTCTAATTCTGTTAGATATGTATCCATCAACCCCCGCTGTGGGACATTTACGGGCTTCTACTTAATTTACTAATATTTTAATTTTGAAATATGTCGTTTATTAAAGTTTTTTTAAACAAATAAATGAAAAAGGATTTAATTTAAACTGAAACAATGAATAGTATTTCACTTCTTGGAATATCATCAGATTTTAGAGGTCAATAAAGAAATCATTTATCTTCCCCTGACTTCACTCAGTAAACGCGGTCAGAAATGTTGCTCAATTAATTTATATTGCTCTGCTCGATTAATATATTTTATTTTATTTCACATAATCGTGTTATAATATATTACGATGTAATGAAATAATCTTTAAAAAGGAAATTAGTATAATAATTACTAAATTATGAAATAAATACGAACAAGTATATTAAAAGATTATGATATTAAAGTTGATAAAAGTGGTGATTATCTTGAATAATCAAATAACTTTTATTAATGAATATGTGTATTTGTCCTGCTGACATAACATTTAGCGGGTTCAGTGATCTAGCGGCTAGCTTGTACGGCTACAAATCAAGAGGTTTCGAGGTTGAAACCGGGGTGGAGTCCAATAAAAGTTACTTTATTGTCTTGAATTTCTCAGGCCGGAGATATGTAGTTAGCAGTGTTACATTCGAACGAACGAACAAACAGAAGAGATCAGGCGCAGAACCAACGGCTAAACGGGTTTTCTCGTGTCTGATTACCCCACCCCAGAAGACTAATAGTAAGGAAATATTTTTACTGGTGGTAGGGCTTTGTGCAAGCTCGTCTAGGTAGGTACCACCCACTCATCAGATATCCTACCGCAAAACTGCAGTACTTGGTATTGTTGTTCCGGTTGAAGGGTGAGTGAGCCAATGTAATTGCAGGCACAAGGGACATAACATCTTAGTTCCCAAGGTTGGTGGCACATTGGCGATGTAAGCGATGGTTAACATTTCTTACAAAGCCTATATCTATGGGCGTTGGCGATCACTTACTATCAAATGGCCCATATGCTCGTCCGCCTACCTATTCTATAAAAAAAGATTAGCCACCGTAATCGATTTAATCACTACTTAATTATTGTTTATATATATTATATTTTTAAAAAAAATTATAAGTAGGTAAATTTTCGATAATTTTCTTTACGTTACACTATATATAGTAAGTAAATAATACAAAGTGACTGCGTATAAACTTAACGCAAGTTAATGTTCACTCAAGTGTAATAAAATCTGAACATTGTACTCTCCCGATGTGATTAATTTCCTCGACGATTCGCTTGGACACATGACGGACGTTGCTTTGCTTTCCACGTTAGGGCTTTGACTAGTATACTTTGTATATTAATATGTTTATACCAAGTGTAGTATTACTAATTAAGCTGCGTATGGTAACAATATAAATGGAAATCAATCTCGCTATTAAGGTCAATAATTTTATTTTCAGTGAGAAAGTTTATGGTAAAGTTATAAATTGAATTTAAAAATTGGTTGAATGAACAACTTTCAAAACATATAATCTTTGATTAAGACGTATTAATTGATGTTATGACGAAATAAAATTTATGTCAAAAGAATGACTAATTTATTCTAAGTTAATCTTTTAAGGCAGAATGAATGAATTATATAAATAACAGATTTCTGAAGAAAATAAGCATAATAGAATTTTACAAATATGTTTCATTAGTTCAGTTTATATATAGTTTATAATCATTCAGTTTGCATTATAGAAGTAAGTGGTCGTCATTTAATAGAACTATATAATAAGTTTAAGTTTAACATTCAATTACGTTATCAAGAAAATAAATAAACATTACGTAAGACATTTATTATTTTTATAAAAAAATACAATTTAATTTAAAAGGGCAACCCTAGGGGGTATGTACCGTACCGTGTGGTATGAATAAGGCATTAAGTTTGAATTCAGAATACAACGAAAGCTTTATAGTTTAAAAACTTACAATTTATTTTAGCACACATTGTTTTTGAAGCTTTGTCCTATTAAAATTGTATACAAACTTACAAAAATCTTATTCGCATAAGCTTTTAATAAAAAATGCATTATAGTAAAATTTAAAAACAATTTAAGCTTAAGTAAGACAGTCTTGAATTTTCTGAAATTTAAAATATTCTATTCGATCGCTACCTCAATGCCAAGTTTCGAATACGTTTTTTGTATGACAACCATAAACAAACAATATTTCCATGTGTTCATAATATAATTTGCAAAATGAAATAAATAAAAGTAAAAATAGTAACAGCCTGCCAGTGCAACATCTTTAAGGCTTATACTAACCAACAAAGGAACTGCTAAGCTTGAGACTCGCAGCGAAAACTACTATCTACAATAAAATATTTATAGATATAGATATATTGTGATGCTGCCTGGCAATAAATTAATTTAAAAAAACTTGCAGTCGCTTTAAAATAACGTAAATCAATGTATAGACAAAATACAAGAAAGACAGAAAAAAATGCCGGAAAAAGTCCTCTTTATTAAAAAGCCGTGTAGCTTATTTTATTTAACTGCTCTAACGTTGATTAATAAAACATATCACATAATTTCGTCCGACGCTGGATGGTTTATTCACGTTTTCATCGAATGGGATTACATTATAGGCACAAATTGGAATGAAAACTCAGTTTTGAACCCCCAAGATTCACGTCTCTAACCATAACGTGGCTACCATGCCTCAAAATTAAATTATTAATTAATAATAATTTTAAACCAACCACAACTTTAACAATAATAGTTTACATGAGTCAATGTACTCAAATAGATTACGTGTAATTTGTCATGGTTTTGTTTAATACAAACTTTACTTTAAAATTACTTGAGTACTCGATAAACATGTTTTAATGTTATCTTGTGTTGTTTTTTTTTTGTAATTTATGATTATTGAATACATAAAAACATTTAATTAATTAAAATATCCCACAACTGTACAAAACAATTATATTTAAAAGAAAAATGTCGCGACTTATTCCATCACGCCGGCTCACTGTGGATATATTTGTCTCACACTTTTTCGAAACACCCATGATTCTTCACGATGTTTACCCTTACCGCCGATCACAAAATGACTTTTAAGCAAGCCAATGAATATTTTAGGAATTTTTATGAACTCTTAAGATTACGGCTCGTTTTACAAGCAATGACAAACATTGTAAAAAGTAATTAATTCGCTATATATATAATAATATAAGTAACAGTAAATGTAAAAAAAAATAGCTTTCTTTCTTTTTGAGAAGAATGTTTGAACCTAATCCTACCTCGCTGCTGCAATGCAAGTTACCCCAGAATTTCTTTAACGCCTAACACGAAATTTTAAGTGGAGAAATTAAGTGGGACTTGGCAGGGTTTCAATCTGAAATCTTCGGTTAGGAAGATTGACGTTTTCTAACCACTGGGCCATCTCCACGAAACAAACATATAGATCGATTTAAAGTATTATACAATGACAATAGCACACTTTCACAGCAACGAAGCATGTTATTCTCACCGAATGAACTCCGCTGAGTCAGACATATTCTGCCGTTACCGCCCATTCCTGGTACTTCGTGTAATTGAAAAGGTTGGGGTCACATAATTACAAGATTATAATTAGATAGTAGGTATCTTGATACCATACATGCGGGTTCTTCGAAAGTGTCTCGCACGCATTTTTGTGCATTTTAATTTGGAATTGTATGTAGTAACTAATATAATATAACTTGGTTTTCATAACGATACGGTACGCTTAATTTCAGCTGCAAACAAAATAAATTAATATCACAAAACTAATTACTACTGTTTGCAAGCAGAAAAATAAACATATTTTTATCTTTAATTAGAACAACCCGCAGCTTTGCCAGCGTCGAAACGTACATAATGCCTATTTGAATAATATATACACAATATTTAGATTAGCAGCAGTAGTCTAAAAAAAAAAACGTTTTGGTAACTCGCAAATAGTCGTGGTTAACTTAAAAAGAGTCAGTTATTTTTCAATTATATGTGAGAGAACGGGAGACAAAATAAATAGTAAAACCAATTTATAAGAAAACAAAGTATATTTAATACAATAACAAGGTATTATACTTATTTCTAAATAGTGAGTACAGTGAATTCGATACATAAAATAATTATGTTTAATTACATAATTAACAGAATAAATACAAAAATATGCTCACCTGGGTAATTACCAAATAAACAGTTCAGAGCACCGATAGTGCCGTGTTCAACACTGAACCACTTCTGATCTGTTGACATCTGTCGAGCCTTATATAAAGACTTGCCATTTGAATCAATTGAACAACCGTGTTATAATAAGACCGGAACTTAATTAAAGAAATATTATCTCCCACATATACACCGAGATTTCATTTTTATTTTTATAGATATAAAAATTCACATACATAACAACAAGTTATATACATATAATATAATAAGTGTCAATAATAATAATAATAATTATGTTTGCATGTTCTGCTAAATGAATTGTCTTTAGATGTTTTATTGTTACAAGCCAGTTTTATGTGTATAATAAAACAACCGTGAGAAAATATTATACATTTATTGTAATAAGTATTTTCTTTTATAATTATTAAATATTCTCGTTTTACTTGACGAGAATCGATCGGCATGTCATCCCTGTAATTATGTCGCATCGTCAAAGCGGCAACTCGTTTAAGGAACCGCAGTCTTCTCGAAACATGTCGAGCATTTCTCGATAAATAACGTAAGTTTACCAGAACATTTACCCATATTATATATCTCTAATATAATGATCATTTACTGTTCATTAAATACTAAAGTAAAAGTAAAAACACATGCAGAATACTCACGATGTTTTCCTTCACTGCCATGCACAAGATGAGTTATAAATACAAATTAAACACATGAAAATTCAGTGGTCCTTTTTCGGGTTTGCATTCTTCAAATTTTATTAATAATAAAACGTTTAAGAAAGCTTTTAATAAAATAATTTATTTTGTTTTAAATAGTTATCTTCCAAGAAAATAAGGGCTCTTTATATCCGGTCTCAACGTGATATCTTAACCCAATTTTGGTGAAACGTACCTATCCGTAAACTACCTTCGTATAACATATTTTTCTTTTTATATTTTCAAGGGATCATTACTAAGTACTTGAAATCGTTTTCGAAGGCAGGTTTATGGATTTCCATCTGCGTATGAATGGTACGGGAGGATTTTAGTAATACCGTATACGAGTGAATACTGAAATTGAATTGAAGCGTGAATCGTATGTTTATTATCTTAATACATAAAAATAGGTGCAGTACTTTGGTAATACGATTCGATGTGAATTCATATAGATATTATAACACGCTATACGTATACTGCTAAACATATATATACACACGTAAACAGAGGAGTGCCTATAAAGGGTATGGCGCGGGTCACGCATACTGGCCATACACGGGGCTGAGGAACCAAGAATATCCCATATTGTCGAAAGAAAAATGCACTTATTTTACAAACATCTTTAACAATGTATCCGCTCTCTTCATTTATGTTTCAAATAACGCCAGAAGATTCATACATAAAAATGATAAAGACTGGCAGGCTGACACGGCAGAAAGAGATTGCCAGCAAAGAATGTCTATGTAACGAAAATGAGACTAAAAAAGGAAAGACGCAAATGTTCTCTAAGAATAACCTGTTTTAAATTCATTCGTCTTTATTAAATTGTGTTTATTAATTTGTTTTAAATTATAATCCTTATTTATCATTAATATCTCGTTGACATATTTAGAACATGCAAAGAAAAGTCATTATATTGTGAACTTAAATGAAATTGTCTTATATAACTTAAAGAATATCAATATTGATGCCATGCAAAATCTAATTTGTAAAAATATTTTTTAAATATCTATTTATTTTATAATTTAATACTAAGCCGCAAATAGTTTCCAAAATATAGAGGCGGCGGCTTGTATCGAGTTCGTGTTGCGGGGAATCAGGTTTTCCAACTATTTAAGTTATTTAGGGTTTGCTCCGTTGTAAATCTTAATCGTCGGAAAGTTGGAGCAATGACTCGTGAAGAGGATTTAGGAACCGCTCGTAAATCTTGGTTACTAGAATTCAAAACATACTTTTAAAGTATACCTACTATTAATTACAATTAATGAACGCTTTCTATTTTATTATGTTTTATATAAGTATATATTAATGCAATTGAACTCATATAAAAGTTCAATAATAAAGTCAAATACACGACGCATATTTAAAAAAAAATCTATTTTACAAATAATTATTAATTATTCAACGTATTTTATTCCTTTAATAAGCATCGCATAGAATAACGTTATAATTATGTAATTAGTATTTTTTAATAAATATTAAAAATTTATTAAATTTTAATAAATATTAAAGCCGAGATGGCCCAGTGGTAAGAACGCGTGAATCTTAACCGATGATCGTGGGTTCAAACCCGGGCAAGCACCACTGAATTTTCATGTGCTTAATTTGTGATTATAATTCATCTCGTGCTTTACGGTGAAGGAAAACATCGTGAGGAAACCTGCATGTGTCTAATTTCACTGAAGTTCTGCCACATGTGAATTCTACCAACCCGCATTGGAGCAGCGTGGTGGAATAAGCTCCAAACCTTCTCCTCAAAAAGAGGAGAGGAGGCCTTTAGCCCAGCAGTGGGACATTCACAGGCTGTTACGAAATATTAAAAATAAAATAAATTTTTGCAATTTTGCACCGTCAATTTGCAGGACGAAATAAAATATATTTTTTTTTATACAAAACTCCCGTTCGGTATGAAAACCTTACGAAAGAAAAACGAAATGGAATTCATTAGCTGCTTTTTATTTTAATGACCTTTAAATGGTAGTAAAACGTACAAAACTAATTAAAGTACATATGGAATGATCGGAAATTATAAACTACTGTCAGGTAACACTTAATATATATAATAATTAATACTTAAATTTATATGTTAAATTTCAAACATTTAACTAAATTAAAACTAATTTACTACTTAAACTTTAACAACTTCGAAATTTTGACCTAAAATTGTTTATTCTGAACAAACTGTATTATATAAACCGCAGAAGTTGACGAATCTAATTACAGCCATCGCAGTAACGGAGAAGTCACTTGAAAGTTTACGCTTTTAATTAATTAAGCCTACAAATACTAGGATGACACACCTAGTTTCGCTCTGCGGCTGTGCGAAGTCAACGAAGTCGCTAATTAAATTAAGTACCCTTTCAGTAGAAATCTCAAATATAACGTCCTTGATTTATTTTAAAAAAAATAATTAAATATTTATATATTTATATAACATTACTTCAAAAGAGCGTGTTACTAAGAAATGTGTATATTTTATTAATTTAAAAATAATGTGGTATCAATATTGATTAATGCAAGTATAAATATATATAACATGTAATTAAACCATTCAACATATTATACTAACTAGCTGTTTCAGACAAAACACGAACTGACGATACAATTTACTTAAAAGTAGCTGGAATCAAAACCTTAAAAATCTTGAAGATAAAATCCTAATGCACTAACATTCAGGCATAACATCTCTCACGTATATTCCAGCGACGTCCTTACATCGTAGACTTGTACAAAAAATTTCAAACAAGCATTGTCGGGACCTAAGTTAAGCAGTTCACGTGCTGCAAACAAACAGAACGGTAGCGGCAGATCAAATAAACGCTGGCCACACGAATCCACAAGCGCGTAGAATAGTAATGAATTAACATGGTTTATTTGGATACAACTGTGTTTACAATGTAGCCGCTACCAACCTGTAAGCCAATAGATTTCTTTTAATTGGTTGATCAACAGGAGTGGACACAATGAGCCAACTTACTTTATCAGCTTCGCTCATAGACAATCGTGTTTTATATATTATTTTGTTCTATATAATAAACTTAATGAGAGATGGACTAGTAGTTAGAATGCGTGAATCTTAACCGATGATCGTGGGTTCAAACCCGGGCAAGCACCACTGAATTTTCATGTTCTTAATTTGTTTTTATAATTCATCTCATGCTTGACGAATAAGCTCCAAACTTTCTCCTCAAACAAGGAAAGGAGGCCTTAGCCCAGTAGTGGATCGTTAACAGGCTGTTACTATCTATCTATCATAATAATTGTGTTTTAAATATTAGTTTGGCTAGAAACAAAGTCATTGGTGACAGCGTTTCAATTTACAAATCTTTATTAATGTTTTAACAAATTACATGCTTATCATTTTTTTAATTGCTGCTTAAGTCATGTCTCTTTCGTTATTATACTTATGATGAACGCGAATCTCTACATAAGACGTTAAAAAAGGAAAGGATGGGTATAAGGATACCCTATATGTCAAACTTTTATGTAAAACTAAGGTCTAAGTAAAAAATAATACTTTGAATACAAATAAGTATTCTAAGATTTTAAATAACTTTTATCTAAGAATTATTTACATTAAAGCCATAAGTCGTGATCGCATGGAATGGTGGTAAAAATGTTAGCTAGCTGCAAGTTGATTAATGCTAAGGTATTTTTTCCAATCAAGAATGAACAAAACCTACAGAGCAAATATATTTCATTAACAAAAGAAGTTCGATAAATTACAGTCAGTAAATATTCTACAGCTCGCCAAACACGACATTAATAATAACA
This sequence comes from Nymphalis io, assembly GCF_905147045.1. Classification (NCBI taxonomy): domain Eukaryota; kingdom Metazoa; phylum Arthropoda; class Insecta; order Lepidoptera; family Nymphalidae; genus Nymphalis; species Nymphalis io. The sequence continues at coordinate 8,137,657 of NC_065894.1, read as the reverse complement.
CAAATAAAGCACAAAAAAGCACTAGTACTTGTCTCGGTTTAAACCCTATATTATATTCTGTTAAGATTTACTATTGGGCCATCTCGGCTCTACCAATCATCACGGCTCTTCATACATGTAGGAATGAAGTAAGCGAAAAAAAATCTTACATATATAAGTATATAGAAGAACAGAATACAGGTTACGAAATAGAAGCAACAAATCATATGGTAGGTTGCGTGCCAGCTCTATTAACAATGAATCAATAGCGCGATAAAAGAAGCCTGTGCAGGTGCCAAGGGTCGCGCGATATTGAGACATAATTCACGCGTGCCGCAAGATCAGCTACACGTATAATAACATAGATGGGTTTGTCTGTACAAAGATTAATATTTGTAATTTATTTTGAGATACGACGCTGTGAAAGAACTGCAGGTAGGCCTACCTGATGCTGAAAGATAGAGTCACATGACGATGGACAATATCTAAGACTTGCCATCGTCACGCAACTTATATAACGTTGACTTTTGAGGATTCGATAAGTTATTATATATTATAAAAAATCCATATATTAGTTTGGTTGAACAATCAACAATAATATTAATGAAGTAATACATATGCAATAAGAACTGAGACAGCTCATTGGCAAGAATGCGTGAGTTTTAACTGAAAATTGCTATTAGAAACCAAGGCAAGCACCACTATTTTTAATGTGCTTAATTTTTTTATTTTCTGTTGCGGCGAAGGAAAATATCGTCTGGGTCGTGTATCTGCTTTATGTGTATTCACTATCCCGCATCAAAGCAGCGTGGTAGAATGAGATCCTAACCTTCTCCGAAATAAGAATTAACTTTGTCCAACAGTGGGACAAAAGCCGAGATGGCCCAGTGGTTCGAACGCGTGAGTCTTAACCGATGATCGTGGGTTCAAACCCGGGCAAGCACCACTGAATTTTCATGTGCTTAATTTGTGTTTATAATTCATCTCGTGCTTGACGGTGAAGGAAAACATCGTGAGGAAACCTGCATGTGTCTAATTTCATTGAAATCCGGCCACATGTGTATTCTACCAACCCGCATTGGAGCAGCGTGGTAGAATAAGCTCCAAAACCTTCTCCTCAAAAGGGAGAGGAGGCCTTAGCCCAGCAGTGGGACATTAACAGGCTGTTACTGTACTGTTACTGTAACAGTGGGACATTAACAGGCTAATTTCAGGTGAAGAACACTTAATTGTTCAAATCTGACAATAAAATTCATATTAACATGTATACAGTTTTTAAAATTCTTGCATGCAGAAAAATTTGCATTCGTACTGATCCTATCATAGATGTTCATGCTGATCGTATCAATGTTTGCTATTCTAAGAAACTAGCAATTCATTTGTAATTCACTACATGCAATAGTTTATGTAAAAAATCTTCGTAAAGAAACCTTCCTTTTTATGGCCTTTTAGCCGACGACTTATTTTATAATGAATTTTAAAGATTATCTATAAGCAAGTGTTAACATTAGAAAACTTACTAATGTTTAAAAATTCTAATGAAGTTAAGTGTTACATATTGAATATATAAAATCTCTTTTTACTTCCAGTTAATTATCCAAGGCTTCGAATTCATTCAAAATTCATAACCAACGAATTCCAAATCGCTAAACGCTATCTGTATATACAAATAAAATGTTAAGTATATGACACGAATAAGCAGGAATACGTTTCAAATGAGAACTATAAGCAATTTATTGCATTCATACATTTCTATAAATCTGAGCGTTATTTATATTTTATCATGCGGGAACTCGCAAACATTTCTTTTCATATATGACCTCATAACACGATTTTCATATGAAACCATACTGTTTTACGTAAGCACTATTCACTATTATAGCAACATTCGTGAACCACATCTTATTTCGATGGTCGTATGATTTATGGACTCAATTATGCAGGATCCCGCTGAGGACTCTTATTCGCCTACTAGGAATTCCTTGATACAGCGAGAAAAATTCTGAAATGGAATCTTAATATTTACCGGATTATTGCAAAAAATAAGGCACACGGAATGACAGCTTATGCCTTTTTTCATTAAATCCGTTTTAATGTTTTTATTTACAGTAATGGTAGAGAGTAACTGTTTGATTTAAAAAAGAAATATTTTGCAAAGATTGCTTGTAAATAAATATTTAAAGTTTCAGTAAATCTTGAACAGCGAGTCCTTTGAGAATCTAAACTTTGCAAAGCGCTTCTCTAAGTTCACTAAGTCGACTCAATAAAAGTTAGACCTTTAGTGGAAAATCTAGGATTTATAAATATATTGTTTATTTTTAACAAATACAATCCACCCGGTCTGTTTTTTTTTACAGATAATATATAGTATATATTATGTTAAATTTTTGTGGCAACAGATAGTCTTAATTTTAGCCTTTAACAAAACGCAAGTAATCATTTACGGAGAGCAACTCTAAAGTTATTAAAACATCCAGTCGAGACTCCATTAAAACGATTTAGAGTCTATAAATCAGCAACATCATTTTCAGTGAAAACAAGACACCATTATACAGGGTGTCATATTCAACGTCTAAGTTCGAATGTCTCTTAAGTAATATTAAAGTCCATATTTCAATGCTTTCTGAACTTACGCGAACGAGACCAAAGTTAAATTGCTTCATTATACAGCGTAATGTTTGGTTCAGTTTTGTTATAAGTATGTATACGAATTCGTATAATAGGTATGCAATTGTCTCAATAAACCAACGGTTTAGAAGTCGCATAATGATGGTTAAGTTACAATCAACCATCACGCTGTAGCCAATTTCTTTCACAAACTTATGACTGAGTTGAAGGGAAAATGGTATTAGAGGGACATCAAAATATATTCAAACAAAATGAGCTAAGGGCTGACGAAAGTGAAAACAAAAAATAAACGTCGGTCGGTGAAATTCTTTTTAAGCCTTTTTCATAAAGGAAAATGTTATAAAAGCAGTTTGCATAACTTTTTTTAAACGCGCTTCCAGTGAAGGTTCACAGACTCACCACACCACGCCATCAAAAGTACCTATAACTTGAGCGGGGAAACGTTTCTATTCATCGCTCGGTGTTTTAGGTGCCAAGAGGCAAAGCGAAAAGTTCCCATTGTTAGGCTAAAGACCTCTTATTGTGTCGCAGTATTTCACGTTCAGTAAGAAAGCGAAAATTCGTATATATTTACCAAGTTCTCACCCCTTTGAAGACGTATTTTCTTCTTCTATTCGATTGAAATTTAGCCGATGTAATGAAAAGGTAAAGGACCAATAAGTAGCTCAATCAAATTGCATTATCGCTTAGAAGCACTCCCAGGGAGAGGGTAGACGCAATAAATTGAATTACGGGTCCCACAACCTCCGACGGTCTATAAAAAATCGCCTTTGAGTCATCCCGCGGACATTACGTTTGAGAGATAATCGAAATTCCTCTTCGAAGTTCCTCTAGAAAAGGATTTCTAGGATCTTTTTATTGTATTATTAGCATTTACTTCAAATCTGCTTAAAATTAATTTAAAGAATATAAGCTTATTTATTTCAAATAAATAATTTAAAATAACTTCATAATGTATAAAGTATTAACAATTGATAAGATAGTAGTTAAACGTAACTAAATTTAAAAACATAAAAATTATCTCAAATTAAGCCGATAAGCTTGTATATTTTAAGGCGCTGAACTCCTTAAAATGTATTAGATGTACAGCTTTATTTAAAACGAGCTACCCGTCCCAACTTAGTACGGGTAAAAGTAATATTTTAGCCATTTTATTTTTATACATAGTCTGTCATAAACAATGTAATACAACCAGTATCATCTACTTTGCTAATAGGAGTACGTCTTTTTATACGCCCAACGCCTTTTTTTTAATTTAAAGTATCAAAATTTTAATTTACAAGAAACATAAGATAAATATCGTATTTGTTTAATTAAAGACTTATATTGGGTGACAATTCAACAGAAGTCAAGTTACCATTTATTTGTCCCCTTTTTTGTTCAAGCGTAAAAATGCTTACTATGGCATGTCTATAAAAGATAATAATAATTATTAAATACAATGATAATGATTAATTAAATAATGGCCTTATAGACAAATCAGAATATGTTTAATTGTTAATCAATTACTGCAATATGCTGATAGGTAGCCGTCTGCTGCGGTCGGGGGAGAACCGCAGCGCCCGTGCAATCACCGACTATTGTTACCATCTACTATATATCTGTATTCATTAGTGCTAGATCTAAAGTATATATATGTTTGTATAGTTTACGTATTAGTTGGATTTAATAAGATTATTTAAGAGTAGAACAAAGCCAAGCCGAGGCAGCCTCGTAAGTGTGAGGTATCGAACATTCATATTCAAAATTTGATACAACAAACGTAAGGTATATACGTATATACGTTTGATATATTGACTGTTCTTATTCTTTTTTATTTTTATTATCAAATATACATATCTAATTTAGAATAAAATAAACTAACTCTTTAATATATATCTTTGTTTCAAAAGACAACATATGTACATAAATATCTCATTATATAGTATTTCTAGGGGTTAAAAAGATACAAACTATTTTCGACTATAAAATATTTCATTACATGCAAAGCAGATGCTTCGTTTTAAAGTTATGTATGAAAACTGTTTATATATATGAATATTTTAGGTAAATATTTGTCATAAGAATACCAAATGAAAATAACGAAAAAAGTTTATTTGAAATTTGAATAACATAACGTGCACAAAAGTTGAAGTTTGTTTGTTTAAACGCGTTGATAATAGAATCGATTATATTTTTTTATAAAAATATACGTACATATAATATATATACATATAATATCAACAAAATAAATACAAAGCTATATATAGTATAATCATATGAATAATAGTGTATTATAGATGTCATAAGATGACAAGAACTAGGAACTTTCTGACAATATATGTTCACGTAGACGAGTATAAATAGTAGTAGTAGCAGAAATAATAAAACAAAACGAATAGCGATATTAAATACTTAACGATTTAAGGAATAAGCTACATTGTAAGTTGTTTGTTTGTAACAGAAGATTATATTTAAGTAAACTACATATACATAATATAATGGTGATCTCCTTTTACTCAATGAGCTAATGCTAAGTATAATATTTTAGACACCAGGAAAACATGATCAAAAAGAGCAAGAAAATTAAAAATGTAAACGCCGCCGGAATAAAATATATGTTCAAAGGTTCTTTTCAGTTCCATGAATCATTTAAAATCTCCCTTAGTCTTTATCTTCACGCCCCATTAAACTATGGTTGAGCTGTCTAATTAAATCCCCTCAGGCTTAGCGACGCGTTGTCGACGATTTTTGTACAAAAATATTATTAGCGAAAACTTACACTGGACTTTTATGAATATTTAAAAATAACATTTCAGTATTCCGTAATTAATTATTTAATTATTTGTACACATGATTGTATGAACATAGACCTAATTAAGATATAAAGTCATATAAATAATTTTAGTATGTAACTTTATCATCGATTTTTGCAAACATTAATATAACCTGAACACAGGTAAATATAAATGTCAGGCTAACTATCGAACAGTTCTGGGACTATGTTCAAAGAACGTCACTTAGATGACAAAAACATGACATAAAGTTAAATATAATAATGGTCGCCACATAGATAGGTACTCAGCTATCGAGATATCAAGTAAGATTCTTATGTCATTAGTATTAATTTTCTAAAATATCAATCAAATTGATAATAGATTTTCTTTTTGAAGTAAACATTAATATAAACCGATTGGTTTCTATTAATGTTCTTAGTGAAATAACAGTAACACAAAGATTGTATTAGGCAACTAGGTTAAGTCTAAGCTTGAATTAATATTTATTTTTCCAATTCCTTGGACGGCAATCTTTACCTAAGGCATACGCTAAGACAATAAAAAAAATCACCGAAGTGGGAGCGCGCAGATGCATCTGAACGCCTTCTGAATAATTACCGCGCCTCGAGGCGCCCTCTCTGCGAATAAAGCGTGGTTCACGAGATATTTATTCTTAATAGAAATATACGAAACACCCTTTTAGTGAATAAGAAATAAATAAAATATTTTTATATGGCTATGGCATAAAAGCTTGTTTAGCTGATTTTTAAACAGATTTATACATGACGTCTTCGTTTTACATAACATTTTTTTAATTTTTTAGTTAAACTTATTTGTTGGTCTAGTTAATCTAGAGTACCTAATCAGACAACTGATTCCGAGGTCCAGAATTTAAATGGTGTCGGACTTTTAATAATAATGTCCTCCAGACTGATTTCGGTCACGGCGGCCAATCTCAAGAGAGATTAGCCAACTGCGCAGGATTTATTATAGTGCACAAGTGTGTGCGCAAACACAGGTGCACTCTCTATTCCTCAACTCTCATAATCCGATGGGACAGCAATCACTCATCTCATGATTCCTCATGATAATCCCCCATAGAGATGACAATCGGCCAGACCACTTATATTTTTATAATATGTTTAAATAAATTGATTTTGTAGCTTCATGCTATATTATGAGATTTGAACTTATTCAAGCAATCTAATTATTTTATTATCATTTATTAAACAAAAAAAACATTTAAAAATGAATTTATGAAAATTGAATTGAATGACATTGAGTTATTTCTTTTTTGTAAATATTTATTTTTGTTTAATACATTTTAATAACTTAATACTAAGATAGTACTTATTATAAAGTTTTCCAGAAGGTACATAGTATGTATAAATGAAGCTGTGTATTTTATATTACAATGTGTTTTCTTAAGCGCCAGTTTTCTCTAATTAACTTAAGAAGACTGGAAGGGAATCGTTTTGGCATAGTGCCATTATATCCTTTGTTATTGTTAATATAAAATAAATTATTTGTTGGAATCGCCCAGGCTTGTATAAACAGCTTTATTTAAGCATTTAATACATCATTTTATACTTTTAACTGTGGTGTAGACATTATCTGAATTATTATAAAAATAACGAAAAAAATTTCAGCATTTTTAATATTTTAAGCCACGAACGAGAACAGGCGTGATAGTGCTCTATTATCGCAACAAGAAAAAACACAACAATTTCAATTACTTACGCCTTACACTGAAACATGTATTGAAAAAAGAATTTCATTGTAGCACAATCAAATACAAATAGTACTGATTCTCTTTGACATTTTTCTAAATAAATTTCTTTGTAAATTGAAAATTTAAGTGTGCGTTAGTCGAGACAATAAAGGATAAAATATTCATACATACATTTAGATCAGGTATTTTTATATAAAATAGGTATGCGGACGGACAAATGTACCACAGCCCATAGACATTGGCGCTATAAGAAATATTAACCGCTACTTACATGCGCCAACAACCATGAGAACTGAGATGTTATGTCCCTTGTGCCTGTAGTTACATTTGCTCACTAACACTTCAAGCCAGAATATAACAATAGTAAATATTATCGGTAGAATATGTGATAAGTGTGTGGGACTTACACAGGCCGGTTGTAGATGACGATACTATTAATAGACATAATATACCGTAACAGCCTGTGAATGTCCCACTGCTGGGCTAAAGGCCTCCTCTCCTCTTTTTGAGGAGAAGGTATTGGAGCTTATTCCACCACGCTGCTCCAATGCGGGTTGGTGGAATACACATGTGGCAGATTTCAGTGAAATTAGGACACATGCAGGTTTCCTCACGATGTTTTCCTTCACCGTAAAGCACGAGATGAATTATAATCACAAATTAAGCACATGAAAATTCAGTGGTGCTTGCCTGGGTTTGAACCCACTATCATCGGTTAAGATTCACGCGTTCTTACCACTGGGACATCTCAGCTTTTTTTTTTATAGACATAATATGACAAATATATATATATATATATGCTGACAAAGGAGAACGAGACGGACTGTATCCTAAATCTTAAAATGGACAATGATACAATTTTATATTACATATTCACACATAAACTAGTCTAACGAGTATAAAGTAGAATAGATATTTTAACACAAAGATCTATGTAGATATATATTATATTATTCAGCTTAAAATATCGGTAGAAGGAGTATACGAGTGTGCTTAGACGTAAGACCGTTATTCCCTTTTTTTTAGATAAAAAAGGGGGTTGTGTTTACTGGTGGTAGGGCTTTGTGCAAGCTCGTCTGGGTAGGTACCACCCACTCATCAGATATTCTACCGCAAAACAGCAATACTTGATATTGTTGTGTTCCGGTTTGAAGGGTGAGTGAGCCAGTGTAATTACAGGCACAAGGGACATAAAATCTTAGTTCCCAAGGTTGGTGGCGCATTGGCTATAAGCGATGGTTGACATTTCTTACAATGCCAATGTCTAAGGGCGTTTGGTGGCAACTTACCATCAAGTGACCCATATGCTCGTCCACCTTCCTATTGTATAAAAAAAAACCCTACATGAAATGTAAATACATATTTTAACATACGAAAATGCTTATAAAAGTCACATATTTAAGAATGAGGATTAATATTATACGTTTTTCAGTGTTCGAGCTAGAAGCACTTAACAACGCGCCATATAGTTAACGAGCAGTTCCCGCAACTCCATTCCCGTAGACTTAGAACATGCAGATAGTTTTCCTACTATCTCTGTACACTTGTCCGATATATAAAATATATTGTATGTTGCCTCGGGCATATTTAAATGTATTTCACATTTGTACGATCAAAAAAGCAGAAATCATAATACATGTACATACTTGATTCAAGTGGATTTTAATCAAGTTAGGTGGTGCGTTTATAAAAATTATCGTAAATATTTGTAAATATGACGGATATAGTTTGAACATTGATTGAAAAATTTGGAAAAATATGTTATACATCTATTTATTATTTGAAAATGATGAGAAGTTTTTTGGAATGCCTAACTGAAAAAAATATTAACCTAAAATACTTAACCAATATTCGTTAAACTAATACCAAAAGATGCAGCGCATAATTTATATTTTCACCCATCTTAAATTTAGAATATTTACGTAACATTTACGAATTACATGTTCATGTATTTGAAATTTTGTAATTCACTAACATATTTTTACAAACATATAATAAAATCTATTAAAAATAAAACAATAAATTCAGGATATCCTTAAACAGAATTAATTAAGCAACTTCTAAAGTCTGGAAGGGTAGAGTCGACTTTACAAGTCCAAGTTGGGAAATAGTAAAATAAGTTAGGCTCATGTCAAACAAGGATATGCACTTAGCCGGGGGACTCGCTCAACTGCAACTAATCTAATGCAAAATCTGTCTATATTGACTTTACAATGGTTCAGGCTTGTAGAAACTTTATTCGATCATGCTTACATATTAATATACAATGCAAAACGAGATGGGGTTGGTAAATTATCTAAAGCTCGTTAAAGTTAGAAGAAGTTTTGTTTAAGTGAATAATAAATATAATAAAACATAAAAATTATCTAGCTAATACTGTTTTTTTATATAGAAATTCATTTACATCATTTATATTATATATATACTGCTACTGTACAAATAATAACCGCGAGGAAAGATGACAAGAATACAACATGTCCCCGTTAAATGGCAAGCAAACTGTAAATATTTTAATTAAATTAAGTCTCATTAGTGTAAAGCTATTTTTAAAAACTTCAAAGGATATTTAAAAACGAAATACATTGTGAATTTTCACAACACTAGTAAGTAAATATATACAATTTTATGTAGATTTAATTTCGAAGGTTACAAGAAAGTATGAACATCAGTTAAAGCCGCTTTAAAAACTGAAAGGAAATTGTAATAAATATTTTTTGTAAAAAGTTATTTATGTATCCAAATCATTAACAACCAATCCAAGCCAACCAACTAACCAAACCAATCATTCCAAAAACATTTAAAAACATATTTTATATCTCTGCAACCATTCAGATACAAATAATAGATTATAACAAATGTACAAATACTTATTCATCACGTAAAATATTTATTCATCAACAATTAACTAACATATAACAACAGTGCAAACGACTTTAGCTTACGTAATTATATTTGTTTTTCAGGATAAAACGAAATTTTCATGTATATATATACCTATACACAGTCTAAATTTTGGTGTCCTGATTATATATGCCCTAATCTCAAGAATTATTGTCTGTGGTTTCATTACATAGATCAACGATAGTTTGATTGAAGCTTTAGGTATAATATAAGTTATGAATATTTTATGTAGGTAAATTATAATAACGTTATAATGATATCTCTCCATAATTGTGCAACCTATGATGCTCCAGGACGTAAGATGCTTAAATTGATAAAGTTACATGAAAAATAATGAAGGGTTGAATTGATCATACGATACAGTTCTAAAGTAAAGCCCGAGACTATATTTACCTACTAAGTACAAACCCTACGAAGCCTAGTGGATTTTAGTATTCTATAAATGTAAAACCATGTCGATTAAAGCGGTTACAAATACAACGACACATAATATATAACACGTCACTGCCCAAGGCGTTGCGGTCAGCGACAAGCTTCACGCATCAAGCGCTAAACGCGATTAACGACCACCAACACGAGCCATTCATCTAAATTTCCCTGTAAATGTCTCTGTAATGTGTATTCCTTTCATTTACTACCTATACTATTAACCTAGATCGTACGGAATCTCAGCCGAAATATAATTATCATTTCAAAACGAACATTTGTATTTTTATTCTTCTAGTTATGACTTTTGAACGAAATATTTTGTCATGTCTATAGTCATTTGTTTCTGTTATTTTAAAAACGTAACAGCCTGTGAATGTCCCACTGCTGGGCTAAAGGCCTCCTCTCCTCTTTTTGAAGAGAAGGTTTGGAGCTTATTCCACCACGCTGCTCCAATGCGGGTTGGTGGAATACACATGTGGCAGAATTTCAGTGAAATTAGACACATGCAGGTTTCCTCACGATGTTTTCCTTCACCGTAAAGCACGAGATGAATTATAAACACAAATTCAGCACATGAAAATTCAGTGGTGCTTGCCCGGGTTTGAACCCACGATCATCGGTTAAGATTCACATGTTCTTACCACTGGGCCATCTCGGCTCTTAGTTACGTTATTTTAAAGGCAAACATTAATATTTTTTGTTGTTGTTGTCTAATTTGAAGAGTAAGCGAACCAGTGTTTAGCAGAAATAAGGTACCTATATAATAAATAACCCAAGTTTGGCCATGCATTGACATGACCATGGTGAAAGGTCATATTAAGACAAGGAAACATTAAGACTAGGACGGAGGAAAAAGCGAATATTTGTATATACGAACATTTTAAATATATTTTATTTATTTAAATAATGAATTGTTGAACCAGTGTATTTTTTTTCACAGGCAATTTTAGTATTGTTTTATTAATTTTAAAGACACCTCATTCTATCCATTTCAATTCTAAAATTTTATCTGTCTGTGAATCATCGCACAAAGTAACATAAATCATAATACATTGCCTCATAGCATACGAACATTAACAAAGGCACATATTTTGTGTAACGCAACAAGCCATATAGGGTTGCCAAAATTTTAATGATAAAAGGATGAAGGATGAAGGAAGGAAAGAAATTGTTACATCTATTTGTAAATAATAACTGTAAATTATCATTTTCATCCTCGATATGCTAGACTTCCAAACATATGTACTAACATAATGCCTTTATGAATTTTATTGATATAATATTAATTATTGATTACACTTTAACGTAAACAAGCTCAGATAATATATGTTTAAGAGAAGGATAAGAGTTAAAATTTTAATGGGGTTTTCATATCAATCATAATTTTGCAATATTGACGCTTTAAATAGTAAACATTTTAAGTTAGTGATTCTACAAAAATATCTTATTCATACATCATGTTAAATAGAATATATCCTGGGAAAACAGGTCGGCTGGTAAACCAAACTTATGCTAAAGGTAAGAGGCTTCAAGTTTCAGTATTTTATTACAACATAGGATGAGATACATTAGCATAAAATATCCAAGTGTACTGCACTCAGTAAATTGAAACCGAAGTTTCGACGGTCATAAGATCTTCTGAGTTATGGAGCTTAGTGCTTCGTATAGAGCTGAATTATTGATAAGTATTGATCAGAAATTATGGTTTGAGTAAAATAGACTATGAATAAATACCTCAACCAAAAACCCAAACCAAATACCTCACTAGATATGTGAGGTACAAGAGCGGCAAAAAAATTTTACGTCAATAACCAGTTACTTCTATTATTTATCATGAACTGTATACAAGTGTTAGTATTACATAAATATTTATGTACTTCACTTAATATATTTAAAATTTAAATATTTCTATATTGTATTTGATTTAATAAAAATATAATAGGTTTCAGGACGTCATTGTTATTGTTTGGTAGTAAGTAACAGCCTGTAAATGTCCCACTGCTGGGCTAAGGCCTCCTCTCCCTTTTTGAGGAGAAGATTTGGAGCTTATTCCACCACGCTACTCCAATGCGGGTTGGTGGAATACAAATGTGGCAGAATTTCGATGAAATTAGACACATGCAGGTTTCCTCAAGATGTTTTCCTTCACCGAAAAGCTCGAGATGAATTATAAACAGAAATTAAGCACATGAAAATTCAGAGGTGCTTGCCCGGGTTTGAACCCACGTTCATCAGTTAAGATTTAAGCGTTCTTACCACTGGGCCATCTCGACTTTTTGTTAATTGTTTGGTAATAAAGTTTAAAAAAATAGTTTTACCACGCATACCTATATAAAATAAGAGAACTGAACGACTGTCATCGAATTAACAATTTATGATATTTTGTCTAATTAGATTTATAAAAATAAATATAATAATAATAATAATAAAATCAAATAACAAATAATAAAATTAAAAAATAATAAAAATTTTAAAAAAATATCTGGAATATAATAATAAAAATATTTATTACATTTTTCTTTAATCATGTTTATATATCTTTTTCTGTCCGAAATATTTTCAGAAATTAAAAAAAACATGGTATGGACTTTTTTTTAAATAACTTCTATGAGAATAATGCAAGAACTTAAATATACAAACAAGATATGTCAGTCAAAAAAAATTGCAAATGGAAATGTCAGCCATTCCTTCTTACATATAATCAATAACAAATAATCATTTTAGAATTCGACAAAATGAGCGCGAGTGTAGTTTTAGTTACGTTAAAAGAAAAAACAGTTTTAATATCAAAAGTTTGATAAAAATCAGGAAGGTTGTTGCTTTATCGAAAAAAAATCTAGCTATAAATACCATTATCAAGAAATATTATCTAGGGACTTAAACGTTGTCATGTATCTCGAAAACGTTCTTTAAATTTAAAACTTTATATTCTTCGTAATTTGTTCTACACGGACGAAAAGGCTGCTTAAAACGAAGCGCTTACTTAAAAGAACTTTTATAAAACCTCATAAACAATTTTTAGACGCATCTGTTCCTACAAAATGAAGGGAAACAAACACCATACTTCATAAAGAGGGTTCTTTTTGAGTACGGATTACGTTGGAATTTACTTTAAGGACAACATACCCCTGAATTTTCCTCATAGGAATGGTAGGAACAAAGTCACCACGATAAAAAGTAATAAGAATAATCGTGTTTTATTTATTACTGTTCCAGGATTTTAGTATTTAGAATATGACATTTTATTTCACTTTTTCTAGGAAAAAATGAAACGTATCGTTTCGAACGCTTAAAAGCATATAAAGAAATTGATAAGTCTATCATAGAATGTAAATATACATTTGTATTAATTTATTGCAAAAAATTTATCTAACTGTAGTATTAATTTAATAATTATAATAAGACTATCAGATCTGTGCTATATTTTAAGTTATTTCAAATTTTAGTTTGCCAATTTACTTGATATTTTTTTTAGATTGATTTAATTGTCAGAAAAAAGAAACTTTATTATTTTGCCAGTTCATCTTAGAATCTACATTCCATACCCATAGAAACTTTAACTTTAATTACATTACAATTCACAAGTGTTTTTAAAAGCCTACTTGACTAAACTTGACTTTGATTAAAAAAACAACAGAAATTAGAACACATTCCATTAAAACAATTTTAATTAATGCTCACGACATTCTGGAATTCCGAAATCTCCAGCCAACTAAACCGTATTATACCTGCTCGTGTTAATATAATTAATAGACAGATACAAATATGCATTCTAACAAAACGAAATATGGACTATTGTCGATAAATACAAAACGAAAATAATAAAATGCTGTAATATTCAAAATCTAGCAGAAAGTCAACCAATGAACGCGAAGACGTAGACGAAACGATATTGTTATAGTTATTACTTTGTTGTCTTCGTCTTACGTAACAGCAACACTTTACTTGGCGGTTTTGCGGGGACAGATAATATAAACTGTTTTATTGGTACTGGCATTTATATTCTAGAACATTCATTCTTATATAAAAGAATACTGTCGAAAATTTTCTTTTAATTAGCTTGCGTATTGTAATCGCACATTGTAACTCTTATTTTATCGTTATATGTTTTATTCAATTGACTGAAAAAACGTTTTCGATTGTTTATTTTATGGCTGTCTTATGGCTAAATAAATGAGGTTTTAAGAAATTAGAGTTTATATGTATGTTATACGTAATTATAGAATTTTAAACTATTATAGACTAATAAATACTTTAAAAGCAAATTCTATTTCACAAAGTAATTAAAATAAAGTCGTCTGTAATTTTTATTTTATATTCGACTTAAAATTTTAAATATTTAATAAATGTATCATTCCAATAAGTGCCATCGTCACGAAATATATCAACATTAAGTGATATAACGGCTCTTGGGCTGCCATTCGCAACACATTTTTGCCGTAGATTTTGATGACGCCATTACGCAGGGTAAACGGTCCGGTCGTTGTCCATCCTATGCTGTCGTTCGATTTAATTTAGCGCAGCCGGCGGTTACCCTAGCCCGGTTAATTTGGAAATAATTATTGCCTACTCTTCTCCCCTAGCCAGCAAAAAATCAACGAACACTGCAGCGACTCTAATGCTTTCTTGATGAAACATTTATATATGTATGTATCATTTGTTATTCGACGAATAAGTTATTCTGAGATGGTTATAAATACTTTTTCTGATCAACAAAGTATATGGGAGTAGAAACCGTAGTTTACAGTAATATGAAAGAACAGAAATTGTCACAACATCCCTATTTCGAGTAATCCAACAGTCGTTTTTTTTATTTATTTGGAGCATTTAGTCAGTTTTTTTTAAATGGCGACATGCGTTACTCTTGCTTTTATTATGAAACTCGAAAACATGGACGTGTCGGCTTTAACCAGAACGGTTTTCATCGATTTGTTTGAAAGCCTATTCGGTATAAACATTGTAAGCAAAGCCAAACAATATTCCGATATGCCTACGCAGTGCAGAGATTGACTCTGCAGGCATTGTTTGTGGAGTTCACTCGCAATCACTCAAAAGTACTGTCAACTAGTGATGTTCTGACAAAGTTAATTTAAAAAATAAGGTTATTTTTTATACATACATGTGATTATAGATTAGAACTATTATCGATCAAGGAATTAATCTTAATGTCGATTCCGAATAGGAATAGGATTGTATTAATTTTTAATAATTATTTTCGTCTAGTTATAATTTTCAAAACTATATATGAAAGCTTCGCTACAGTATGTAACTTGTATTTGTGTGAACATCGTTAGTCTTGTTATAGCCAAATTATAAGTTCATAGATCTGGTCGCGTCCGGGTCTGAGATTCAAATCCCGGCTTGGACCATCAAAAAACTTGTTAGTTTAACATATATTGATATCTTAACAGCACTTAACAGCAGATCGGAAAGGCACGAAAAGCCGAAGTTCTGCGCAAATCTCTCCAATCACATTAGTCTATATGAGTGGCAGAATAGTGCGTCTCTATTTGCGCACTGCCTTATGAGCTACAATAAATTCCGCACTGACGGCAAATGTTTGAAAATTTTATATTAACTATACAACAATAAACGCTTTTGTTATAATAACAATATTATCGTTATCGATAAAGCTGTCACATCACGTTTCCAACTACTGAGTGGGGTGGGAGGGTGGTTTTAAGAACTAAATGCACACCGTACCTAGATAGACGTGGCACAAAACCACAAAAGGCCTCAGTTACAATACAAGCATTGTTGCTTCGCTTTTAATAACGAAAAAATATCATAACATAGATTCAGATACCGCTATTGAAAATATGTAGTCATTTTAATATTAAAAAACTATTGCGCAGCTGAAGTATTTCAATGAATACAAAAGATATAAAATAACAAAACATAGTATTACTACATCATTTGCTTTTGTTTATTCTTATTAAACTGTTATGTAAATTATTTTGTTCTTATAAATCTATTATTTGCAGGGATTATTTTACTAAAATTTAGTGAGAATGCTTAAATATTATTTTGTTAATTAAGTAATTGTCGTTTCAATATTTTTATATTTAAGAGAATGAATCTCGTATTTATTGTCTTAAAAGATGAGATATGAACTTAAAAGGGAATTGATAATGAGTAAGTAACCCAGTGCTTAGAATACGTCAATCTAAACCGAATATTGAGGATCCCGGACAAGCACTACTTAATCTTCATGTGCTTGATTCGTTATTATGTTTTTTTTCTCGTAAGAAAACCTGTACGTGAGGAGCAGTGTACGTGTACAGCCCGGCAGTTGGTTATTAATAAAATGTTACTTTACTTAATTTTACTTTTACGTAAAAGTGAAATAAAATTATACAATAAAATACACTTAAATTTTATACAAATAGAAAATAAATATAAAATAGTCTGGTTGGAAAAAAATAAACTCTTAAACACTCCACAAGGATCGCAAAAAGAATCTCGTTAAAGCAACTCTTGCTGACGATGGTTACTCGGAACTTTTAATTTATCATTTCCACACGAAATCACTAAAACTTCCATATCAGAGGGCCGGAAGACCTTTCCGAGTGTCTTTTGGGAAATTCCCGCTAAAGTTACGCTTTAAATATTTTAATAAACTCGTATTTAAGCCGTAAAAAACACTTTGCGCTCCCGTTTTTTACTCGCGACACCCTACTGAGGATTTTACCGCAAATTTTGAGTACGTAGGCTCGGTTGTGCCCGGCGTGGGGTGCGACGATGCTTTATAGGGCGTATTTCATTATTCATAATGCTTTGTTCCGAACTTTTGGCTTCTGTTTTAGACGTGTTCTGTTGTTCTGGCGGGACATGTTCATAACTACACTTATGTGTCAAAAATTAAAAGTGAATGAGCCTTAATGGAAAATGTAATGGGGTTATACCTATTTAAACACATTTCATTGTTAACACTTATGCACGCTTGATTAAAAATGTATGATATAGTATGACGAAACAAACATGTAAATTAAAAAAAAAGTACAATTATGAAAAAAGTTATATCATTATATTTTCAAAAGCATCTCCCTTGGATGTATTTTATCTCCAATATAAATATATATAAATCCGCGGTAAAAAAATGTACAGGCTTCAATGCAAGGCTTTGTTTTACTTTCCTGTGATATTATTCGTTTATGATAATTTACATCGGTCGCATAATGTGATGGCGTGTCGAGACGATTTTCTTAGATTTTTATTCGAAAAATCTCCGTTTTGGACGGATTTCATGCGAGACATACGTATAAAGTCAGTTTTACGGTAATGCATGATATTGTTTTAGTGAACATTTACATTCAGATCACATCCTCAGTTGAGACTTGAGACGGCTGCCCAGAAGTAGCCTGAGGTGATTTTGCAAATATTTGTTTCATAAGGCATTGGTCTGTGTTAATAAGCTAGTCACAAAATCTTATGATGTTTGTTATGTAGAATAATAGTATTCCATGAGTTTTTTAATTAATATAAAGTAACCATATTCTTGTTTTGTTCTATTATAATTGTAGCATATAATAGAGTTTTCATTAACTAGGAGTAAGAGACTAATGAATAAATTAAAAAAAAAAAACAGTTGTTTATTACAACGTTGCTAACATTGTTAAAAAATCTATTCAGAAACATTAATTGAAATATTTTATCAATTATTATTATATTACATATATTTAAAACAGCTATTCAATAAAAAATAATCGCATTCCCTTGACATACTTTTTTTCTAAATGTATACTAAAATATTATCAATACTTTTTTGAACAATTCATCACAACAATAAAATATTCCGTCTGAATTCTCTCGTCTATTAAATTACTGCAATAAACTAGGCATTGTTATTGGCAATGCCGTCGGACAGCGCCTGTCGACTATGTAATAGGAACTATGATTTGTTAAACCTACGCTTTTCATGCTATTGATTCATACCGGTTATTGACAAATTGTTGTTTAAATCCTGTATTGATAGACAGAATTGTGAGCACACAATAACATATTTACTACACACATAGGTATAGAACAAATATATATATATATATATATAGTTTGTTTACTAGCTGCTCCTGGTTTTATAAGTGAACTAGTTGCTCGGCGCGATTTCATCCGCATTAAGCATCACCGTTCCGCGGCTGTGATGTTAATTGCTATAAAATATTTCTTAATAAATGAATTATGTAATGCAATATATTTTTTTCTAATTGAACTGATAGATCCTGACATAAGCTGGTTTAAACGAATAAGCTTACAAATTAACTTTGTAATATTACTAGGTATAGAGCACGAAGGCAAACTGGGTGATGAAAATTACATTTGCCCTGAATAAAAGCACTGAAAATTGCATAAATCATTATTGAAAATCCTCTACTGTCTATTATTTCTAAGATATAATAATAATGTCCTCCAGACAGATTTCGCCACGGCGGCCAATCTTAAGATAGATTAGCCAACTACGCAGGAGATATTATAGTGCACAAGTGTGTGCGCAAACACAGGTGCACTCTCTATTCTCTAAGTCTCATAATCCGATGGGACGGCAATCCGACACGACCGAAAAGAGTTCAGGCGCAGGACCAACATGCATTACATGCTTTCCGAGGCACGGGAGACACACTTCCAACTTCCAGACTCCGGGCTGCTACTGAGAATTTTCTGACAGAAAAACCCAATAACATTTTATTGGCCCGACTTGGGAATTAAACCCAGGACCTCCGGGTCTGAGGCCAGTCATCAAGCCACTAGACCAACGAGGCAGTCAGATATTAGATCAGTAAGATATTATATCCCTTAAGACTAATCATTATTAAAAATACAGCAATATAAAATATTCGTGTTTATAGGTATAACAACTGGTAGGTGGGACCCAGACAGGCATGCCTAAAGCCTATTTAAACCAACTGTTCTATAAATAGTAATGATAATATGCGAGCAAATGAAAGGTTTTTTTGAATAATTAACCTTAATTTATTTATGAAACAACAAGCAATCAAAAAGGTTGTTAAGTGTATTTGTAACAATAAATGGAAACATCGTACAATGAAATATATATATATATATTTCATTTATGTGATTATATATATGTGATACATTGTTGCGTATATCTAAAACGTGACCAATTTGTTCTTACCCTTATGCCACGATTTTTAAATACGAATGAATATGTTGCCATTTTATAAAACACGATTGACATTACTCAGACACTTGCTAGGGTAGATCTAAATTTACATTCGTAAAAATTTTACATACGTACATTGCACACAGTTTTTAATAAAACAATTTTTCAAACCGTTTAATTTTTGCTTTCGTATCTAACATATATCGTAAAGGGGTAGACGAGATGATGGAAGCTCTTTGAAATCAAGAGTCGTTTAGCGTATAATTCAATTTGTAAGTCGACGATGCGCATCACCGTTCTAATAATGTAATGCTTCTTCCATTTAATAACCTTTAAATTTAACATTTAAGCGTATTATTAGTATGACTTACAATACAACTTTAATTATTTTAATGCTTATAATGTGATTTCTTTATCCACCTGACCGATTTCGGTCACGGCGGCCAATCTCAAGGGAGAATATAAATATTTCAGGCGCAGGACAAACGTTACGTGCTTTCCGAGGCACGGGAGTGTACACACTTCCAATTTCCAAACACCGGGCTGCTATTGAGAATTTTTCGACAGAAAAACAAAATAACTTTTTATCGGTCCGACCTGGCGTTTGAATCCATGATCTTGATCCTGATCATGATCTGAGTCCTTATATCCATTAGACCAACAAAGCAGACTATTATATTGTAATAATTACAAAGCAAAAAAATCATATTAAAATATACAAACTATAAACTCAAATCAAACTGCGAACAGCATCATGAATGTGGCATTAGTCATAGTTATAACATTTAAAGGCATACATACAAACATACATTAAAATAGCGTATCACTGTAAGTCAGTTTTAAAATTTCACGTGTGAGAATCGATGTGAGTTACGAAATTACACTGCGGCTGATATTACTTATCTTTATGTGAAAGTATTTACTCACCTGGCAATATTCTCGTCGTCATAAATATCGCAGAGCATCTCCTCTAAATCCGTTGAGAGTGTGTTCAGCAACTGAAAATAGGAATAATATGAAAGGTTGAACATCGATTTATTAAAAAACGTACGTGTGTAAAATTTCATATTAACAGCTTATAGAATTTTTGAATTGTAAAAAGTATTTTTATATGATAAGTAGCCACAGCGCTTTTCTGTAAGAACACACTTTGAATTAAACTTGTAAACATTTAAAACCCACTTGAGGTGATACGCTATTTTAATGCTTATATTCTTTGAATATTATAATTATACTTTATACTTGGGCTTTACTGGTTGGTAGAGCTTTGTGCAAGCTGTCTGGGTAGATACCACCCACTCATCAGATATTCTACCGCAAAACAGCAATACTTGGTGTTGTTGTGTTCCGATTTAAAGGGTGAGTGATCCAGTGTAATTACAGGCACAAGGGACATGCATCCTAGGGGCTCCCGTAGCTTCTGGCGTCTGACCAAGTCTGTGCAAAACAATTTCTGCCAACCTTCGCTGCCACCGCTCAGAAATCCGGACGGATCGCTAGCTCACAGTCCGCAAGAGCAAGCTGATCTCCTGGCTAAACTCTTTGCCGACAATTCCGTCATCGATGATTGTAGTGCACTGCCACCTACAATACCTGCATGTGGCCATATGATGCCTGACATTAAAATCAGGCAACGTGATGTGCGTGCGGAGCTGCAATCACTTGATGTACGGAAAGCTAGCGGTCCCGATGGAATACCAGCCATAGTGCTGAAGAAGTGCGCAGCGGAGCTGTCTCCTGTGTTAACGCGCCTGTTCCAACTTTCTCTCTCTTCGGGAAGTGTGCCGGAGGCTTGGAGAAGAGCTAATGTGCAAGCGGTTCCCAAAAAAGGGGATCGGTCTGACCCGGCAAATTATCGGCCAATAGCTATCACCTCAGTACTTTGTAAGGTGATGGAACGGATTTTAAACAACCAACTGATCCATTACCTAGAAGATCACTCTTTAATTAATGATCGTCAGTACGGTTTTCGACCAAAACGGTCCACAGGTGATCTTCTAGCGTACGTAACACACCTCTGGGGTGAAGCTATCGACAAGCATGGAGAATCGTTGGCTGTCAGCCTCGATATCTCCAAGGCTTTCGACAGGGTCTGGCACAGAAGTCTTCTCTCCAAGCTACCGGCATATGGTCTGCCTGCTCAGCTATGCACCTGGATTGCCAGCTTCCTACACAAGCGTAGCCTTCGTGTTTTAGTAGATGGTTGCGCTTCACAATTCTATGTAGTGAATGCTGGGGTCCCCCAGGGATCTGTGCTATCTCCCACACTCTTTCTTTTGCATATCAATGATATGCTCTCCCTTGGGAACATACATTGCTATGCAGATGATAGTACAGTGCATGGTGGATACCACGGACGCGCAGTGGCTGGGCGGGCGGAAACTGAGGAGAGGCGGGAGAATCTTGTCATTGAACTCGATAGGACGTTAGATCTCATCGCCAAATGGGGCTCTGATAATCTTGTTGAGTTTAATGCCAAGAAAACACAGGTATGCGCTCTCACGGCGAAAAAGTCAACATTTTCCCCTCTTCCCTCCCTCTGTGGTACTCCGCTGGTGATGCAAAGCAAAATCGCCATGCTGGGGATTGACGTTCGCTGCGACCTTAGTCCAAGGGATTACATCGAGGCTGTTATAAAAACAGCTTCACGGAAACTCGGAGTTCTGAACAAGGTGCGGCGCTTTTTCACGCCACAACAACTGTGCCTGCTGTACAAAACACAGGTACGGTCTTGCGTGGAATATTGCTCGCACCTTTGGGATGGCTCCGCTAAGTACCTACTTGAGGCCTTGGACCGGTTGCAGCGACGTGCCGTACGCATTATTGGCGACGTAAAGGTCACAAACACCCTTGAACCTTTACAATTGCGTCGTGAGATAGCAGCACTGAGCGCTTTCTATCGACTGTATCACGGCGAGTGCTCTGAGGAATTATTCTCTCTAATTCCTGCTTCCCCCTTCCTTCTTAAGTCCACGCGGGCTGGTTCTCGATGTCACCGCCTAACTGTGACATCAATTCCATCGCGAACAAAGAAATTTGGCAACTCCTTTCTTTGTCGCACTTCCAAAAAATGGAATTCCTTACCAGCTCACGTATTCCCCTCCTCTTACAACCCGGGTTCCTTCAAACGAGGCGTGAAGAGGCATCTTGCGGGCCGGCAAGGCGAAGGCGGCTAGTGCAGAACGTTTTTCCCGTCTGTACTGGCCGTCGTCGCGTTTGGACTCTACTACCACTTACCATCAGGTGGAGTAGAGTCATTTGCCCTCCCGGCGATATAAAAAAAAAAAAAAAAAATCTTAGTTCCGAAGGTTGGTGGCGTATTGGATATGTAAGCGATGGTTGACATTACTTACAATGCCAATGGGCGTTGGTGACCACTTACCATCAGGTGGTCCATATGCTCGTCCGCCTTCCTATTCTATAAAAAAAGCACTTTCTGACTTTTAATGTGCTGTAAGGAATTTCTAGTTTGCTCTTACAGAATATCACTACAGGAGATGCTAGTGCTATATAAATTTTATATGAGCAATTATAAATATTATAAATATTATATTATTTATATACAACATTCTGTATTCTATCGACAGTAAAATTTTATTTATAGAATATGAAAAAATAATTAATACATCGAGGAGAATAAGAATTGAAAATTTCACGGTAATTATACATAATCCCCGTTATTCAAACGGCCAAGTTCGATTTTCTATTCACCCCCGAGCACATATTGGAATCGTAAGGGAAATGAGTTAAACCTTGTTCACCACAGTCGCAGCTTTAGTTATTTGCACTTGACACACGGATGCAAGAAATGATGAGCCAATATTTTTAAACCTTATTTTCTATGAATTAATAACAATAATTTTATTATAATGTCATTGCCTACAATATTATTATACAATAAATATTTGTTATAAATTTTTCAAATTGATCATTAATTTGTATTAAATTAAATTGTAATATTATTATTATACTTGACCTCTGAAATAGTATTCTTTATAAAGCAACGCCATTATATTGATATTGATAAGTGAAAATTATATTCATTAAATTATCGAATCGAAAAAATGCTACTAAAATCTCTACTCTTTCAGAACGACATCCAAATAAACATATCAGATATTACTTATTCTCATTAATTTAATAATAAATTTATACTTCAATAACTTTATAGTCATATTATTAGTGATTATCAGTGTATTGAATCCAATGTCTTTCAAAATTTTCTTGTAGATAATAAGTATGTTTCCCAATGTAATCTACGAGTATGTATAAATTGGTTAATACAAAACAGTTCGGTACTATTTTTTCGTGTGTTTGTCGACAAATTGTACATTTTTTTGTTTGGTATTAACAAACTTTTGTTAACAATCAAAAAATAAATAAGAGTAGAAAACACGTTTAACAACTCATATATATTTTTTACAAGTTTTTAATGATTATGGTAAAAATTCGACCACTTGCCGAACGCCAGTACAATGAAATGTATTTTCCGAGACATTTTTAGGTATAAAAAGCTAATGCTTGTATTCGGGATAAACTATGAGTATAAAAGTTAGTTATTTGCTTAGTTTACAGACGAAGCCGGGGTGGCGAATGTAAAAAGTTTTTCAAATAAAATTCTCCAAGCCGCACGGCCCATCAGCACCCCACGTGTTGTACCAACTTCGGCCTTTATTAGCACACCGCCCCTTGTACAGGACAAATTACCATAATTTTTCGGCTCATGTTGATACGTGTTGCCAAATGAATAATGAGACACGTTGAAATCTACGCTTCATCTTACAACATAAATAAATATTCATTGAAGGATTTAAATTATTGTATTTAATATGTTCTCTAACTTTTTAAGAATTTAAATTTGAAATTGGAACTGATGATTATTTAAAACAACATTAAATTGAACCTTAACAAGTATACGATAAATGGGTAAACAATTGTTCCAATCAACAGATTGGAAAGGGACAAGTACTGTTTTAATCCCTTCGGGCAATTCAAACTCGCACTTTTCACGAACTTTGCCCTTATTAGTATAAAAAATGTGACAAAACTACTTTGGAAATAGCGATTGTCATATTTTATTATAAAACCTGAATGTTAACATTTGTTCGATTATCATATGATGTCCTTAGCATATGAAATTAGCGTTTTGTCGTACTGACCACTTTGATCTGAAATATCTATATCCTCTTTGATTAAGAATTCCAAATTCAAATTTATAAATTCATTTAACTGGTACATTTGACTTTTGAAAACAGTCATTCATTTGTTTTTTCTTCATTATTTTGTCTTTGGTGTCGCTTATTACCGCACAATGGAAAACATGAAATATCGGTAAATTTACGAGTACGAGTTTTACCGTGGCACCAGTGCTGCAGAAATAGCTCGAAGGATTAATGATGTGTACGGCGCTGGTGTCTCAAAAGAAAGCACGGTACGTTTTTAATTTCAACGTTTTCGTTCTGGAAATTTCGACCTTCAGAACCAACCCCGTGGACGGCCGGAGACCAAAGTGGAAAATGAAGAATTAAAGGCTATTGTGGAAGCGGATCCATCACAAAGCACTTTACGAGATAGCTGCAGGCTTCGGGGTAAGTGATAAAACTGTATTAATCCACTTGAAGCAAATCGGGAAGTAAAAAAACTTGAACGATGAGTACCTCGTGAATTGAGTGAATCGAACTTGCAAACACGCGTTGACTGCTGTGTTACTTTGCTCAACCGACACAATAATGAGGGATTTTAAATCGAATCATTACTTGTGATGAAAAGTGGATACTGTACGATAATCGAAAGCGCTCGTCGCAATGGCTTAACCCTGAAGACTCAGCCAAATCGTACCCTAAACGAAAATTGACTCAGAAAAAGTTACCTGTGACTGTTTGGTGGACTAGCGCCGGTATCGTTCAGCGCTTTCTAAAATCTGGCCAAACGATTACGGCTATCTATTGTCAGATATATATCAGTATACAAATATCTATTCAGTAACTGTAAACCATGAAGGAAGAACTAGCTGCTAAACAACAGAGATTGGTCAATCGCTCTAGGCCACTGCTGCTTTATGACAACGCAAAACCACACACTGCGCAACAAACAACCACTAAGTTAGATGAGCTACAATTGGAATGTCTGCGACATCCACCGAACTCCCTGGACCTTGCTACAACAGATTACCATTTTTTCCGGAATTTAGACAACTTCTTACAAGGAAAAAAATTCAACTCCGATGCGGTAGTCCAAACCGCCTTCAAAGAGTTTATTGACTCTCGCCCCCGTGGTTTTTTTAGTAAAGGGATCAATGAAATACCTAAGAGATGGAAAAAGTACATAGATAACAACGGTGCATACTTTGATTAATTAAATATATTTTACAAAAAAAAATTGACTTTATATTCCTCCCGTACAAAACGTCAATTTTATATGTAAGGACTTAATAGTTATGATTTGTTTTAACTCGGTGATAGTTTACAAGTAACTCCGAGGAATAGAACGGAAAAAGGAATTATAAAACAAAGGGGTTAACTGTAAATAAAATTGTTTGTACAGTTTAAGAACAATTGTTAGTTTTTTTAAACAATTTAGTTGTTATTTAAGTCTACTTAAATTTTTACAAAACATTTTACCTACTCTTTCATTTATTTTTCCACACAACTAACCTGTATACCTTGCTACACACAAAACGCACACATGTCTCACCGAATATTCACAGCTTTGGCCGCGAGAGCGTGGTCGAATCAATATTCGTGGCATATCTTGTTTGTACTAGACAAAAGCGGAACTAGAATAAAGATTCTAAACAATGGATTGTTTCGTACAATTCTAGTAAATTGTGCCTCATTTGATAAACAATTTATCATTATTAGTAAATATCCATCTGTTACTTCAATTGTCAAACATATAAATTAAGGCAATGTTTAGAGAAGGAAATAGGTCATCGGCTCTGATCGTAATTCGTATGCTATTATTTCTATAGTAGGTCAACGACCATCTTGTTTGTACACTAGCGTTGCTTAGAAACCAACAATATTCATAACAACTCATTTCCACTAGTTTTCCCCCGTTACACACATTAAGTTCTCACAAAAGCAATCATGTACTTACTTATTTTTATTTTACAATAATGAATGATGTCATTTAAAAATATACTTTTTTTTTCAAGTGATACAATTTCTTATAAAAAAAAAATTATTTTTACATTTTTAATATTTATAAATTTTATCTTACCTCATCTCATTGAAGGTTTACGTTTTAACAAAATGGTAAATTATATAAGCGCGTTTCCAAGAAGATTTTAATATTATTATAAAAGTAGCTGCGAATCGCAGTTTCTCCCGCTTTAAATTCAGACTAGTGACGTGACAAACGTGCATTTCGGTTACTTGTTATTTATAAAAAAATATTTATAGCTACTTCAATTCTTAATGGAGAGATAATCTCCATTTTAATACGAGTCGTAATGCGACTTGATCTACTTTTTTATTCTTCATAAAGAGCATAGAAGTCGAAAGAGTGCTACAAAAATGGTATAAAGCTAACGAGGTTCGTCTAATTGTTTGGAAGTGTCGCATAATATCTGCAGGGACTGTTGCTCTACATTATTTTTTTCCATCGTTTAATGTTATGAGACGATATTTTATTTAATACAGTATAAGGAAAATATTGAGATAGAGGCGTTCGGAAATATACGACGTCTATATATTATTTTTACAGTCTATTCGATACAAAGAACATGGAGCATGAAGCACATCTTTAAGAATGATTGCAGGTTGAGTTTTTTGAAGAGAAATGTCTTCGGGCGGGTTGAGAGGGAAATTACTAATCTGGATTTTAGTGCAACGTTTTTTGTGTTATGTGTAATTTTTATGATGCAAAAATTTTCTGCGTCTGTAACGTGTACTGAGCTGCAATCTCTTTCAATTTTAAGTGTCTCAAGCAAAACTTTAACCGACACCTAGGCCAAGTGTACCGAAAATATTTAAAAAAAAAATGTATGTAAATGTAACGAATACACTTAATGGATTAAGTTTCGAATTCAGCTTCTTAATAGATTAGACATTTGTTCAAACGTTTAAACGACAATGAATTGTTTACTTTTACCTAAAGACTAAACAGTGACAATAGTATACTTTTAATAACAGCATGCGATATGTAATTGTTTTTCAATATATAATTCTAATTTTAAATAATATTACGCTAGGATTTCCAAAAGTATATTTCTAAAATTTGAATATACTATAATATGCAAATTCGGACATTAAACTGCACGTTCCCTCGAGGCTCTACCAACGCCCGCGCGTTTATGAATAATGCCTTTCCTTACAGCCACGGCAGTGTCATTTTTCCGCATCTATATAACTATATGTTTATGTATCCCATGCTAATCTTCTAAAGTGATTGAATATAAAACTAATCCTTTTAAAGTTATTGGTTTGTCCGATTATAAATTGGCACTACTATTAAAGTAAATAATAAAATAATTATATTTATTATATTATTAGTTAATAATAAAATAAGCATATATAAAAGGTACATGTAATTTATTGATGATCGTTATAGAAAATTACTGTAAAGTTAGAAATGTAAATATCGACCGCATTATAAAATCTCTTTCGTATCCCTAATATTAGCGAAATAAATTATATCCTATTTGAATTACTAAATCTATTGAGGCTTTGAAATAAAGAAAGAATTGAAATATGTGCAATGAATTGAAAAGTTATAATATTACACATTTATACATAAAAATAATGTGTAATATTGTACAATTTATTATTACAATCCCATCTATAATAAGAAAAAAACATTAAATAGATTATTATTACTTGTATCAATTGTTGTTCGAAACAACAATGCACTGATAAAATACATCCTGTGCAAATATAGCTCATGATAGTGTAAATAATAATTACATTGGGTAAATCAAAGTTTATCATTTTTATTTATTACTGAATAAATAAATATCGACTAACTTTAAAAATAATGCAATAAAAAATTCTGATACTGGACAAAGGCCAAGTAGTCCAGTCATTATATTCATATTCAAAATTCAAAGTGCATGTTAACCGAGAAGCCTGGTTTTTAGAAATGGTAAACTTTCTCCACCATCTTGAAAAATCACTATTTTTTTTTTTTTTGTGATAAACCGGCTTTCGGTCATGATGCTAAAATAATGCTCTTTTAACATACTGCAATCAACGTATCGAACGAGCAAATAAAAAATTAAGGGATTAAAACCCCGACAACATACCATAGATGTCAGCCTTCTCGGTTCAAATGCATTTAGACAATGGCTAGACTAAAGGCCAAACTCTTATGGAGAAAGATTATCTCTGAAGGATGAGATGAGAAGGCTCATGCTACATGTAGATTACATGTCAGAATTTCTCAACATAAACAAACTACTTTACAAAATAACCAATTGCCTTACATATTTTAGTGAAAAAAAGAGACACAAACAAGGTCAACGTCAATATGGCGGAAAGAATAGACGTCGTTGTCGCCTTGTCATTTGTGCGGCGTAACAAATTACACCCTTTACTTAATGTTATTAGACCGCAAAAGTTATTACCGCTGTTTGTCGATGTATCTGATACAGGACGCAATATTGCGATCGAGTTTGATTACTGCTATTAATTTTCTGTCAGTGCAAGAAAAACAATATCGTTAGATATATAGATAAATAGATTTTTGTTCTTTTATTGTTCAATATTTTCTTTTTATCTAATGATATTGATTGGCATTCGTGATTGAGAATGATCTTTGTGTTTTTTTCTAATTTAGATATATATATTACTTTGATTAATATGCAATTTGATGAAATACGATTTCAATAGATGTATATAAAATACGAAGCCGTAAATTTATGATAGTTAAATGAGTACATATATCAATGCATATATTACTGCTGGTTAGGATTATATATTATTTTTTCAAAACAACATACTGGTGGTAGGGCTTTGTGCAAGCTCGTCTGGGTAGGTACCACCCACTCATCAGATATTCTACCACAAAACAGCAATACTTGATATTGTTGTGTTCCGGTTTGAAGGGTGAGTGAGCCAGTGTAATTACAGGCACAAGGGACATAAAATCTTAGTTCCCAAGGTTGGTGGCGCATTGGATATGTAAGCGATGGTTGACATTTCTTACAATGCCAATGTCTAAGAGCGTTGGTGACCACTTACCATCAGGTGGCCCATATGCTCGTCCGCCTTCCTATGCTATAAAAAAAAAAAAAAAAATCTAAGACACTTTAAAATGAGAACATACGAAAGATATGGATGTACAACTGTATGATCGTTTTATATCATGGACCAACAAAAATAACACATAAATCATGGACAACGATAGCTTTTTTCAAGGAAAACTTCATCTTATATTTAACATATTGAAAATACGTAGCGCCATTATACATAGTTGCAAAAAATAACAAAAGTGTAAAGTGTTCGAGAACTGAGTTATGTTAAATATAATTTATATAAAAGATCTTCTTTGAAAATGTGTCACAGCTCTCATCCTTGGAACTAAAATTTATCCAGCTATCTTATACTGCAATAACAGTGCTATAAGCTATTCTATAAGAACATACTTCGAAGCTCACTCAAATATTAAAAGCCGCTATTTTGATACGGATATCACTTGAAAGTTATAATTATTATAATCAAAATCGCATATACCTTTCTGAGATTGCACGACCCTGTTTTGCGGTGAGTTTAGATTTTATTCTTATACAATAGCCCTAGATTTAATTTAAGCATTAATTATAAATCGAAATATCGTAATCTTTAATAATTTTCTATGTAAGTATGTATTTACAAAAGAAGTTTTTTTTTTTTATAGAATAGGACGAGCATATGGGCCACCTGATGGTAAGTGGTCACCAAACGCCCTTAGACATTGGCATTGTAAGAAATGTCAACCATCGCTTATAGCCAATGCGCCACCAACCTTGGGAACTAAGATTTTATGTTCCTTGTGCCTGTAATTACACTGGCTCACTCACCCTTCAAACCGGAACACAATAATATCAAGTATTGCTGTTTTGCGGTAGAATATCTGATGAGTGGGTGGTACCTAAAGTAGTATATGTAGTATATCAGTTGTCTGGTTTCCATAGCACAAGCTTTGTACAAGCTTAATTTGGGATCAAATGGCCGTGTGTGAAACATGTCCCAAAAAAATTATAAAAAATAATAATCGTCTGAGGCCATGTCCAGCTCTGTATTGTCCCATACCTTACACATAGACCTGATTTAGTCATAAAAATCTCTCTATTATAGTATAACTATTTAATAAAGTTTTGCCACATTAGCGACACATTATTGAATCTTTCGTCACCAGCTCAGTAATCATAAAGATACCACAAAATTAATTTCCAAATGTACCCAAATTATTTGGTCCTCTACTGAATCAAGATTTTTCTTACTCTAATATAATATTATTTAATACATATTGCATTTTTTTTTTAATATTTTTACAAATATATTTTTTTTTACTTTACCTGTGAACCTAGCGAGAGTTTTGAGGTTGATGCAATGTAATCTATATATAGAAATAATTTACTGAAAAATGCCGCCTACCGAATTATATTTTTAAAAACTTTTGTAACTATAACTTAAATTCAATTCAGTAAAATAAATTTGAATTTAGGCAAATTACGTGTAATTATATTTAATTTCATAAATATCATTGGATGTAGAAAATAAAAATAAAAATATAGTAAACATTTTACAATTGATTATACTATGTAATGATAATTTTTATTTTTTTATTTTGCCTTAGCTAATTGCCATATCTGAAAATTTTAAAGAGTCGTTCTTTTTTACTGCAATTTCAAAACTTTATAAAAATATTTTTAAAAATCGAATAATAAAAGAAATAAAAGATCTATCACCATTTCCAAAATCTTATTAAAACTTGTTGAAAGTTAATTATTTCACTCCCGAGTTGCGCGTTACGCAACAAAATGAGTTAAAACTCCAGACAGGCAGGTTCACAGGTAGGGAAGTAATAATTACATTCTGCCGAAGCACGATTTTGATTCACTTCAGTTTATTAGTCATAGAGCACGTTCACAAGATACCAATATTATAGCAGATTATAATCACAAGGTTTACGCCGAGATAGCCCAGTGCACGTGAATCATAACCGAAGATAGGGGGGGATTCAAGCCGGAGTCAGCATTTATGAATTTTCACATACTTAATTTGTGGAACTAAAAAAATAATTTGACCGATTACGAGTTTGTATTTCTGTTATATTTGTAGTATCATACTTATATTATAAATTGATAAATTGCTTGGCTGTTTTTCCGAACGAATATTCATTTTGATATGAAACTTTCACATTAAGTTATCATTATAAATTCTAAATTGACATAAGCTATATATTGTATATATTATCAAAAGAGCCGAGATGGCCCAGTGGTAAGAACGCGTGAATCTTAACCGATGATCGTGAGTTCAAATCCGGGCAAACACGACTGAATTTTCATGTGCTTAATTTGTGATTATAATTCATCTCGTGCTTTACGGTGAAGGGAAACATCGTGAGGAAACCCGCATGTGTCTAATTTCACTGAAATTCTGCCACGTGTATTCCACCAACCCGCATTGGAGCAGCGTGGTGGAATAAGCTCCAAACCTTCTCCTCAAAAAGAGGAGAGGAGGTCTTTAGCCCAGCAGTGGGACATTCACATAATGTTACGGTTACGGTATGAAAAGTGGCTCGATGAAAGGCCGCAGACCCGGAGGTCCTGGGATCAATTCCCAGGTCGGGCCAATAAAAAGTTATTGGGTTTTTCTGTCCGAAAATTCTCAGTAGCAACCCGGAGTCTGGAAGTTGGAAGTGTGTACATTCCCGTGCCTCGGAGAGCACGTAAAGCCGTTGGTCCTGCGCCTGAACTCTTTCCGGTCATGTCGAATTATGAGAGGTAGGGAATAGAGAGTGCACCTGTGTTTGCGCACACACTTGTGCAGTATAATATCTCCTGCGTAGTTGGTTAATCTCTCTTGAGATTAGCCGCCGTGGCCAAAATCGGTCTGGAGGACATTATTATATTATCAAAAATATGGATTGGTCTCAGTTAGGACATTGTGGGTCCGTACTGAGAACGTTTTCCAAGGGAATTATATTAATCTTTTAATAAATATGATATTATGATCTACATTTTTACTAATATTACAAAGAAATAGCGCGAATCTTGTGAATACGTGTATATGCGGATTTTTTATGTAAGTGGAGAGGGCGGTCACGGGCATGAGACTCACCTCATGGAAAGTGACTACCGACCATTGACACCTGCAACACCGAAGGGCTTGCGTTGCCAGCCTTTAAGGAATGAGTAGGCTCATTAAAATAATATATGGCTTATCTATTCCTCATAAAATATTTAACTCATTGTAACCACTTTTATTTAAAAAAAGTCACAAGTGTAGTTTAGTTTAATTGTCACAAAATATCAAAAATTCCTTATCAAAATATATTATTATTTCTATTAATTAATATAATTTTAAGCACTTCATGCAGATAATTATTGTCCAATTAACGCTTTGCAATTCGAACTAGTAATTTTAAAAATATTACGGGATATTTAAATAAACGCATGACAAAATACGCAGGGCGAGTTGGACGATAACGTAGCCTTAAGCACCATAAGAGCGAATAGATCGGTTGGCAAATGTTTATGTTTCATTGATTAAAAAATAACACGAGATAAAGTGTTATTTCATCCATACGAAGTCGGAACTAGTAATTTATAATATGATAATATTTTAATCAATGTATTGTACATCTATGTAGTGTGTACTAAAGAAAAATAACAGTAACTAACTAGTTAAAGTTTGTGAAACTAAACAACAATACATCAGAAAACAACTTCCAACAGATTTAAACATACGTGTTACATTTTATCGTTCGGACGCCCGGCGCCGCTTTGCAGTCGCGGAAATTGAACGGCACCGCAACTATGCTTTTCCAATCGCAAAATAAATGATATTTTATAAGAGCTATTCTATAAGAACAAACTCGAAACAGGAACATGACTTTTAACATATCAGAAAGTGATATTATACAACTTTTATTTTTATAATTATACCATTAAAAGAATACATGCATCAAAATAGCATGACATCGTGATTTTAACGAAATGAGTCTCTAAGGAAAGCACTGAAGAAACAAATTGGAAACGCTTACAAAAAAACCCTGTTTTCTATCGTGCTTGAGCAAGCAGTCTGGATGAGTACGAACTACGCAGTCCTTCTACTACTTTAAAACAACGCTTTGTTTACTCTATTCCAGTTTGAGTGAGTCTAATTACAATCATAAGGAACATAAAATTTTAGTTCCTCTAGTTTCCTCTCTTAGTTTAATATTTCTTACTGTGTCAATGTCTAGGAGCGGACGCGTCCACTTACCATCAGTTGTGTAAGCAAAATACAATTTATATATTTATTACTCTATTTATGAATTCGACATATATACATATAAGATTATTACGAAAGTAACTTTTATACTTTTTGATTGCGTTTATAAATGTTACACAATAATAAAGATGATAAATATTTAAATAATAAAACCATTGACTAATAACACTGAAGGGTCGAATTTAAAACAACTTGTCTACTAAGTAACTTCATATAACGACGCCCGAGTGATAATAGAACACTAATTAAAATTACGGCCCTTGGGCTGTTTGTTCGGAAAATTGCTCCCGTCGCTAATGGACAATTTTCATGATTGTAAGTCAAAGTTTTAATGATCATTTTACAACTTCTCCAAAACGCTTTTAAAGTTTGATGTGATTGGATTTATGAGTATCTTCGAAAGTTGAAAATTTGAGTTTGTTTAAAGGTATATTTGCTCCACGATGAAATATACAATAAATATATATAAATATTGTTTTTCATGGTCCTACAAAATACACTCTTATAAAATACACAGACAGAAATTTGAATATGAATGTACGAATTTTAAAGGATTTCTGACAATATTTTTGATAAATGTAATCCCATCCTTGAGTGTTCTTCTGATGTTACACATATATAGCACTTGCTTCGCTGCGCTGTTCTGCTCAACAACAATCTTAAGGCGCTTTAGCAAACAAACTTAACCTAATAAAACTGGTATATCAATTTATTTAATGTGGGTTTCAATTTCTTTAAATCGAAAAAAATAGAAAGATGTAATTTTATATATTAAGGCTTATGAAAGTTACATAGTACATAACAGTAACTGCCTTTGAATGTCCCACTTTTGGGCTAAGGCCTCCTCCCTCGTTTTGAGGAGAAGGTATGGAGCTTATTCCACCACGCTGCTCCAATGCGGGTTACAAGTTACATAATCAATTATAATGAAAAACACGCAATTGTCAGTTTAATGTTTAAACGATTAACTCAAAGAGTTTACATGTAATGTGTAACTGATAAGTTCCAACCTGTAGCTTCATTATCATATTAATTTGATGATACAAAATTATTATATAGTCATCAGAATTACATTACAAAGTATGAAATCCACCCATAGATTTCATTGTCGTTTGTTTATTTTATTAAATGTTCATACATTGATTTTGTTTTTTTATATACAAGTTAAGCTATAATCGTGTAAAAATTCATACCTATAAAATATTTTTAAGCTATTATTATATATGATATTACTTTGGAAATACGACAGTGTTACAAGTTATCATGTTGTAATCACGGTACTTATATATTATATAATGTTATATAATATATTAAACGTGTTAATTTTAAATATAAGTATTGAAAATCCTAAAACGATAACCACAGGACCAGAATTTTAGCAATATCGGAAATTAAACTGTCAGACGCATCGTCCACCCTTTCATTGGTAGTAAAATAGAAAATAGTTAGTAGAAAATAAATTCACAGTATATTGTGTAATACCTTGATAACCAAAATGCTATGTAATTTGTAAATGTCTAAATCGCCGTAGTTACACTGGCATACTTAACTTTAAAACCAGGAAACAACAATACTAAGTTTTGCTGTTTGGCGGTAGCATATGCGAAAAGTAGGGAATACCTACAGAGACGGGCTTTCACAAATGTCTACCACCAAGTAAAGTACTTATAAAAAAAATATTCATTTTTTTTTCAATATAATTTATGTATAACTTACCTTCATATAGGAGCCGCCGTTTTTCTCCTCACAGTGTCGTCTAATGAATCGTTCGCAAATATTTGACATTTTCTATTCTGAAACAACCACACACACATTACTAAACATACTACAAATTATAATTTTACTAGTTTAATAGTAGTTTAGTAGTGTAAACGAAGGCAGGTGTTAGGTATCATTTTATGTACCTCTGACATTTTTTACGCAAAATTTCATGATCATTGGATGAGCAGTTAAGACCGTGAAAGCGTTACGAACAAACAAATTTCGCATTTATAACATTACTTAGGATATATTATAATTATAATTAAATATAAGTAAAAAAATTCTAATGCTCTTTGATATTAACTTATTAATTATGTTAACGCTATTAGTAAACTTATTTCTTTTAATCTATTCTTACTGGTGGTAGGGCTTTGTGCAAGCTCGTCTGGGTAGGTACCACCCACTCATCAGATATTCTACCGCAAAACAGCAATACTTGGTATTGTTGTGTTCCGGTTTGAAGGGTGAGTGAGCCAGTGTAATTACAGGCACAAGGGACATAAAATCTTAGTTCCCAAGGTTGGTGGCGCATTGGATATGTAAGCGATGGTTGACATTTCTTACAATGCTAATGTCTAAGAGCGTTGGTGACCACTTACCATCAGGTGGCCCATATGCTCGTCCGCCTTCCTATTCTATAAAAAAAAAAAAAAAAAAAAAACATTTCAATTCTCGCTATCAACAAATGAATTCCACGCAGTTCAAATTAAACAAACATTTGCCCAGACCGTATGTATTTAAAAATATATTCTTCGAACGGTAAAAACTGCTGGAAGAGACTAATATTGGGTCATTCTTCAGTTTGGACCTACACATCCCTTTTGGTATATCAATCATAGACTAATCAGTATTTTATATGTCACTCGGAGCGCCGTACGCTTTCAATATATTTGTCAAGCAGTATAAACATATTAAGCATTTACTGTTAATTAAAACTTTCGTTTACAGTTTACATTTAAGCCGGTAATTTTAGATTTAATATGTGGTATTATAATATATTTGAATAAACGCTTGAGACAAAAGAGCGTTGTCCGAGGGGTAGTATGTACTATGTATGTACATATTTACTAAGGTAGTAGAGATTGATTGGTTCGATATCAATTATTGTAATATATTGTGGTACATAATTGTTTTAAAAAACGTCTCCCACAAAGTCTGGCAGCGTCGCTATTTAAACGTATAATACTATAAATACATAATATTATTTGGTACAAAATCAATTCATTTAAATTATTTATTAAATGTTTTTGCAATAAACTATCCAATACGACTATTGCGCCACCTATATTATATGTTTTTATACTAAAATTCATCAACAATTGTCAATAAAAACTGTACATCGTTCAAACACAATAGATTAGGAACGCATCCGACACAAATAAACATTCATTTTAATATATATGATAATAATATAAAAATAATGACGTAAATAGCACATCCAGTAACCGATATTGTTTATTTCTGTCAAGTAAACATTGGTCCGGCGTCGACAAATTTAATTCTCGAGCATCCGGAATGTGTAATCGAAGAAGAGGAAATATACCAAGACGATGAATTAAAACTATACTTGTATTATAATTGACGGTTTGAAGGGTGAGTGAGCCAGTGTAATTACAGGCACAAGAGACAACATCTTAGTTCCCAAGGTTGGTGGCGCATTGGTTATGTAAGCGATGGTTAACATTTCTTACAATGCCAATGTCTAAGGGCGTTGGTGACCACTTACCATCAGGTGGCCCATATGCTCGTCCGCCTTCCTATTACATAAAAAAAATGTACCTCAACATTACAACGCATAGTATATAGCAATGAAAGTCCCTTAATGCTCTATTAAGCTAAAGCTATTTTTGTACAGTTAACATCGCTTTTTAATCTATTGCTAACATGAACGAGTAATGTATGCGTTTAACGCAATAAACGTTACAGGGTAATAATATGTATATGGTATCTTATGTTTACATATTAATAACAAAAATCTCATTCCGATAATTCACAAGAAAATATTCAATATCGAATCCATCAACGCATCGTATCGTATTTACTATAAATATAGAAGCACGCAAAACGTACACACTCGCAATAAAAAAACAGCAAGCGGTATTATATACAAATATTTATTCAAATTTACGCTAAAAATATGAAACACATCCATTAAACTTGTCTCGTCCCCAACACGAAGCGTTTTAACAAATTGCCTTTGAGCACCACCGTTTAAGCGTCCTAGTTAGATGTGCGCAATTTCCTGGTTACCAAAAATAAGTGTCATTTCACAAAAAGGGTGGTCTGTCGCCACCCGTGCGTGAGTTATGTAGTCCTCCTAACATTTGCATAGGGCTTTCGTCAGATCGTTACGCTTATACTATTATACTATATATATAAATAATGCCTGTGTCCGTTTGTTTTATTTTATACTAGCTTTAATATTCGCTTTCCTTATTTCGACCATATTTGTGATTTTTATTAGTTTACTTCGAAAGTTTATTTCATTGTTGATACAGATTGTAATTGTGAAAAGCGTTTCTCCGTTGAATATTTCTATTTTTTTAAAAATATTTCCAGACAACTCACTTTAAGTACGAAAACAGGTTCTTTAAAATCGCTCTTTAAAAGATAAACGAATCGAGAAAGTAAATCTGTAAAGAATATCACTGAAGTTTGAATAATTTTATTTTGTACTTAAAAAGCAAACAGTATTCGTTTTACACTTATCAATGTAAATTATACTTATAATGAATTCATCAGTTTCATTTTATTTCGGATTGTATTCGAAAATCCTCTTCTCATAAAAAACAACGAGGTCCGATTCGTTCGTACTCGTACATCACATAGGTGTGCGGAACGTGCCGATTCGGTCATAATAGACACAATGATCCCTTTCGGTTTGCAAATTAAACAACCTGTGTTTTTAAAGCCATTAAAATACCGCTTATAATGCTACCAATAAAATTAAAACGTTCAATTCCATCACAGAGAACTTCATCAAAAATTCCAAATGAACTTGATAACTTATCTCTTCATTGCCTTACTAGTAAGTTTTTTTAATATGGTTTAAATATACTAAACTCAAGTGCATCACACTCCTTACAAATAATTTTCTCTAGTAGATTAATTCTTTAATTTTGATAATATTTGAAGTGACAGAGTAGTGACATTTTATCGGTCACGACACAACCATGCGAATATTCCAATGTGCGGATTATAGGATTGTCGGGGTATCGTTTTGTGTCCGCAATTTATTTGATTCCGTTCGTTCAGTGTCGACACACGTATATAGTCAAAATAGTGTATTGCATATAAAAATGTATAAATATATATTTTTTATTATGAATTTCAATTATCCTGACCTTAGTACCTACAGAAAAAAAAGCTAATATTTCATAAATATCATTAAAAAAAAATTAGAAATCACGTCATAATATACTTTCGTCAAAAATGAACTGAGAGCTAAGAAAAAATATATATAAATAAAAATGAAGTTTATAAATTATTAAATTTTAAAGCACCCTCTTTTGTTTATAAAGGAAATGAAGGGTGAACTTCTGACAATCATTAATTTACTTCCGTTGACTCATGAGCAAAACAATTCATTTCAAATCTATGCATAGCGAGGTATATAAAGAAAAAAATGTCTATAATACTGTGGACTCTTAAATATTTTAATAATAATAATAAGGATGTTGCGATAAAATTCTATTCATTTTATTTAAAAATATTTGTTTGAACGTTTTTTGTGTGACATAAAATAATACATTACTTATTTAAATCCAATAAGCTATTTAACAATCATCTACAGAATGCGATTATTTCAAATGTTATATGCAAATATGATTTCAACCAATATTTACAGAAAAAAAAGCAAAATATTTAGTTTTACGTTTAAATATATTATTCAGAAATTCTATTAATAATACACGTTTTATCAAACAATACGTAAAATGGTAGCATACATTGAACCAAGTTTATACTTAAGAAGCATTATCTTAATTGATATCCAGAAATAATTCTAATATTCCAAAACAAAATATTAAACAAATTTCATTAATTTTTTATACTGACGAATTATCCTAATTGAAAAGCGTAAAATAAATCTAATATTTTTAAACAAATTTTCAGGTAAACATAACAATTGGTTGCATTTAAATGGAGTAGATTTTCGTTGTATTCGCAGGTGATGCCGCCAAATTACGCACCTCCAGCCAGCTCGTTTGTCAGCGTCCTCGTTTCTGAATTACGCGGAGTTTTTTATTAACGCCAATTCCTCGCGCTCTAACGAGTGTAATTTTTTTACTCCGCCTATTCCTTTCGGACTGTGCACGGGTGTGTGTTTTCGTTTGTGGCTTTTAGATTTATTATAGAGATGTAGCAAGAGGAAAGAGCGTTTATGGTTAATTGTTTGTATTCATCAAAACTATGTAACTGTAATTTTATAGAACTCCTGGGAATACAACTACGAAGCTAAAGATATTGTAGTGATGAGTTTTCTGATTATATGTTTCTGATATTTTATTAAACTAACTGTATATATCATAGTCAATGTCGCATTTCACTTTCTGACATTTAACTATCGTGTTCTTCAGTGAATTTCGTGTGTATTCTTACAGAACAGCTCTAATGAAGTGATTGTTATCGTTACAGAAGCCATTTTAATGGGTTATATAATAGAGAGATAGATACTGTAGTCATTAATTTTTTGTTAATCTTTTTAATATAGAATTAATCTTTTTATTATAGAAGATGAATTGCAATTATATTAAAATATATATATAGTCATATTATATTACATGTATACTTTTATTACTAGAAATATAAAAATCCTCCGGGTAGAAGACGAAATCACAAACACAAGCACTACCTCATTGTTCAAAAAGAAAAATGTAAATATAAAAGCCAAATAAAAATACTAAAAGTGAAAATTAATAAATAAGAAAACCATACATTTCAAAATTGAGTATTAAAGTTTTCCATTAATAAAACGCTTTTATGTTTACGACATCTCAACAATTCATAGACGATGTCACCTCAAAGTCACCCCATTTCTATTTCGAATACCCGTACGTCTGCACATTTGCACCCTCGCATATTCAGCTGCATTAACGTCTCAGGCATCACCGCATTTTTCAAACCACGTCACTCACAAGACTCGTATTGCGAGAATCTCACAAACATCGTTCTCATGTCATCGGTAGATGCATTTAGAGCACCCTCGAGCAAAAGCTACTTTAACATTTTTAAATACAATATATCTGCTACATATAAACGGCGATGGTATCTCACGCTTACGGCATATCACTGGTACACGTGTTAAGAACGCTTCATTTTTAACGCAATCATTCAAATTAGATTCTTATTGCGCCTTGACAATATATATATGAAATAGGTGAGCGGACTGGCAAAATAGCCCACTTTATGGTGAGTGTTTACCAGTATTTTTCTCTACAATACCAATGCCACTAATCTTAGGAACTAAGTTTACACTGGTTCATTCTTCAAAACCGAACATAACAATATTAAATATTGCTGTTTGGCAGTATTGACCCAGATACCTAAAAAATATATTCGATTCACCATCAAAACGTATTGTATCATGTATAATAAAATCAGTAAGGCCATCGTTCACATAGACGTGTAGTCAAACGCAATCACAAATCGAATTTCTATTGATACTCGATTACGACTCGATCTATCTACCGTGACACCTTCTGCTTTACCTTCGAAACGTTCTTTGATGCTTCTAGACGTTGATGGATGTTTGCTTTCTAAGGCTTAAAAATCAAATTCAAGGAAACAGCGTTTCGATTTTATAACACCGAAAGAAGTGGGGTTATTGTATGTGAACATTTTATTTTTATACTTAAAATTATTTTACAAGCAAGAAGAAGTTTTTTTGTATAGAGTACAAAATAATATGACATTTATTTTTATAACTAGTAACCTAAAAGCTTTAAAAGAAAAATGAGATTTTACCAATTTATTCTACAAGATCATTTGTCACGACCCTCTTTCTAATTCCAAATGTTTTTCCATGCGGTAGCAATTGAAAAGGCATCCGATACTTTTTCCACCTACGGATCTCCTGAAGAATTTAAGGTCGTAAAATAAAGGATCGTATACAGTCTAGGAAACCCGAAGATACAAAAAAATGTACACCTGGAAATGATATGGGTTTGAGGGTAATAATTATATCTATACTTATGTTTCTTTTGCATAACATAGTAATTCACAACATATTTTGCACATAAAATTTAAAAGATATTTTGTCTTAATAGCAAATTAAGCAATACACCGACATTAACATTCGACAACCTTATTTATAAACACTGCTTAGCTGTTTAGTAAAACACAGATTTTTTATTTAATTACCCGCTAAACAACGTTTATAAATAAGCAGTAAAATGATTAAGTAAGCATATAGCTTAATTCCCTTTTGTGATGTTATTTGCAAAGCCGTTAATTAATACTTCCTATTAAATTATAATTTTAATCAGAAAATAATCAAATTATCCTTATGTAAAATTTTCGTAAACATAATCAACTGTTTTATATCTTTGTACGGGGAATTTTATTAGTGGGTTCCTGATACATTGCAGTGCCAATCGTAAATCTGCTTGCCGCAAAATAAATAATTTAAGCTAATAAAACAGAAACACGTACATTTCCGTCGATCAGATATTATTTATTCCATTAATTTTGATTACAAATAAAGCCATATAACGATAATATTAAAAGAAAAAAAAAATAATACTATTAGAGATACAAAATTGTTTTCTTAAATTAATTGTTAAAATAGTTTCTTTTTAATGTAACTAAATGTGTAATTAATTAATATATGTTAGTTTTTTCAACATGGTGGAAATAGATACTAATGTTTGTAAAAACCTACCTTACATAATGCACCATTATATAGACCAAGTAATGTAGTATTAAGGGTTACAGATATAATTACAATTTACTTACAGATATTCAAGGAAATTTGAGCTCTAAATTAAGGACAGTAAAAAATACTATCGTAGAGTACAATGTCCGCAATAATTTATACACATAAGAGAACGCATCGTGTGGAAACTCTTGACTTTCTTCACTTTCACGTTACTTCTGCAGAACGCTCTACCATTCCAGGTACTTCTATGAATATGGATACGTGTTCCCCATTTTCTCTATCTCATCTTTTCGTAATCAATTTACTTTCATGGTTTAAGTAGGACTAACAGTTTAACTAATATCTGAGACAATGCGCATACAGCATGTAACAATCTGCAATAATATGACCATCATTATGATTAGGAACAATGAAATGACTTCGCAACGCTCAACAGGGCGTAACTATATCTTGGGCTCCATTGTTTCAAAGTCTGTCAAATTGTCATCCAAACCTCCCCTCTTCTAACGCAATTTTTTTTATAAAGTATACCATTTCAGCGTCTACTCTTTTAATGTAACATGAGCTTCATGCAATATTTCATGTGTTCGAGTGGTTTCATTTGAAAGTGTTTACATTATGCAGTTACATTCTTTTAGATCTTCATACAATATATTTGTTTTATTTGGAATTTTTATATTAACAATAAAGAACCTTGGAGGATGTAATCCTATTACGAATTCCAATTTCAACGAGAATATCAGAGAATTTTCTTTGAAGGAAGATAATACTGTAAGTATTATACGAAACGGTTTGAATGCTATTATGTTTAACATTCTAATGTTTCGATACGCTGTATTTATTTGAGTTTTTGTTTTCTATATCGTATTACAGAATACTTCGAATATAAAAACGTTGCAGAAAGAAGATCCGAAACGATATACTGAATTATCTTATTTTCGACCGATTAATTTACAGGTGAATTTCAAATTGATATTTTTTTATAGTTTATTTTAAAACGGCAAACGGGTCACCTAATGGTAAGTCATCTTTTCTCATACACTGTCAATGTGCCGCCAACTAAGGTCTAAGATGTCATATTTGTCTCTGCAATTACACTTGCTTTCTGCACCTTCAAAAAAG
This sequence comes from Nymphalis io, assembly GCF_905147045.1. Classification (NCBI taxonomy): domain Eukaryota; kingdom Metazoa; phylum Arthropoda; class Insecta; order Lepidoptera; family Nymphalidae; genus Nymphalis; species Nymphalis io. The sequence continues at coordinate 8,093,934 of NC_065894.1, read as the reverse complement.
CCAATATGGTCTAGTGAATAGAATAATTGATGACTTGGTTATAACCACTCAGACAGGTCTATAAAAATCGTTACCACCTTGATGTGTATACAATTTCGTAACCTAATAAATATTTAGTAAATTAAGAGAAAATGAATTCGATTGGGACACAAAGCGACTAGCACAAGGTGAATTAAATGTAGTATTAGTTAAACGTAATGTAGGTAATATATAAATAAAACGTCGAACTACGTAAGAAACGTTGTGATTAAAATGTAGAAATACAGGCTCCTGCTATTGGTGAGAATATCACTAGTATGGCCCACATTCTTGATAACTTGTCGGAACGGAAACGTGAGTCAGTTTAACCGATATAATTTACATTATTTTTTATTACAAATACCATTACATGATAAATATTGTTCCCATAGTAATTAGATGAATTGTTTTATATTGTAAAAGTGCTTGGGTTATTTTTCGTTGGAACTAGGACGACATAGCTGGTGATCTTTTCCCGTGACGGTGAACATGTTACCTTTATTAAGCAGTTTACTCACGTAAACATTTCATTATTTCGTCGTTACTGACCCTTTTATTGTAAATATATAAAAAAACAAAAGCAAATAAATAAAAATACCACTTTAAAGTACATACAAAATGGCCCTTTAGTGAGTAATATTTTTAGTTTAAAGAAAAATTTAAGAAATTTTAGGGTATTGTTACAAAGTCGTGAAAAAATTAAGAGAGTATGTAGAAAAGGGAAAAGTCATATTATTTCCAAAAAAAAAATGTTTTATTATTAACTACATATTACAACAATAATTTATAATTCTACTAATATAAATCACATATCATTCTGAATGGGTCATATATTCCCAGACATGCCAGTTCAGTTATTCTATCACCAATAATAATAATAATCAATAATGGGTATTGTTATATTCTAGTATGAATGGCGAGTGAGCCAGTTACATTACTGGGATGAAATAACTTATATTATTTGTGCATGTACTCTTGTCTATTTGCAAAGGTCACTTGCTACAAAATAATCCTTAAGCTCTTAAATTCTACTAATAAACAATCACCATTTCAGAAGTAATAATTGTATATGTACATATATTTCATATTTCATTTTTATTTCTACTACAGACTGTGTAAAGTCTCCTTTCTATTAGTCAGATACAAGATCGATTCTCGGTATATTTTTCGAGTAATATACGAGGAAAATATTTGACGGGTCTTGACTACATTTTTAAAACTTTTTGTTAACTTCACCTGTTAGTACGTAAGGGTCAAATCTAGCAATTGATTCGTAATCCGATTCCACGTAACCAATGAAGCTCTAAATAGTCGATTCAGTGAATTGACTTAATAAAAACTTATATTTGTAAATATTTTTTTAACATGAATATCTCAACTCAGTTTTAAAGATTACATAATTATTGTTTACGAAAAAAATACATTATGTTAGACCTGCAGGTCTCATTTTACCTAAAGAATGGTTTAGAAGGTAAGTAAATGTGAAATGCTAGAGGAGGTTGGAGTTAGTATTCGTTAACTTCGAATATGGTTGATGAAAAATAGTAACTACTGAGTTCTTGCTGGTTCTTCTCGGTAGAATCTAATCGATGATGGATTCAAATGTTTGTAAGAGTGAACTTGAATAAAGTATATTTTCATATATTAATTTAAATTATATGCTTTTGATAATTAGCCTTGTTTGTGAGTAATATATTTTGATTGAGAAATTTCAATCGGGAAAAGAACAAGTCTTGATTCGATTGAGAAGTTTCAACATTAAGAGCCGTGTGAAAAGAGGGCAGCGACCAGACGCACCGACTCCGACCCATCGGACCGTGCCTGAGGACGACGGTGTAATTGGATTTAATTATTTTCCTAGGGAAAAAATCTCCATAAGGGCTGAACTCACACAGCTTTAAACGCTTTGGAAATAATTCGTATTTGTATTTGCAGGCAGGCAATATAGGCAGTTTAATATATATTCAAATTATAATGTCATTTGAACTTATTTATTTTTTAGGATATACCAGACAATAAACTAGCGGGCTCAAGTCACAGCCGCGGATTAATCAATCGAGATCATCCTGGTAAAAGAATTTTAATAATTAATAAAATAATTTACAATTTCAATTTTAATTAAATTTATTTCATTGTTTTTCACCTAGAATTAATCATTTGTATTTAATATTTTCTCATTGTGTTTCCGTTTGTATTACAATAAGATTGTTTTGAAATGAATAGTCATGACCAATGATAATACAGCTAATTTGTTTTACAGGCTATCCCATACACGATTACGACGAATACTCACATATTGGTTACGGATACGAATATAGCGTACCACACGTTCATAACGAATACCATCATCAAATTGAACCTTTTCACTATGGAGATCACGGGTCTGTCGGACATCACTATTCGGGACCTCATTATAAACACTATAATCACGTCAGTGATATATTTTTTTTTTTATTTGAAAGTTATATTTTATAGATAATATAGACATCAAGCAAAAGTCTAGTCAGCCTGTCTGATATCTATTAATATGGACTTGGCAACTTAAGACTTTGATAACCGTATTGATACGTAAGAGTACGAGAATGAGTCTATTTAATTATTTTTATTACGTTAAAGTAATAATTAATACATTATTAAAAATATTATGTGCTTACATTAAAGTTTGAAGTTTTCATACAACTATAATACCTATAATAGCCATTAATGACGTGTAAAGGAATAATTAAACAAAATTTAATTTACGTGATAACTAACTAACCATAACTAAATACCACGATTATGATTTCTAGATAAGATCTTTAACACTTGTTCTCACACGAACACTGTTAATATAAGTATAATTTTCGTTTTAAATATAAATTTTATCAATGAATTAAATACCGCCTACAACTCAAGTCTAATACCTAAATTGCCAAGTAAATGTCTACTAAACATAAACATGCCTGTGTAATAAGGAAACGGCGAGATTGCTTGATTCGATCCAGTATAATTTATTTTATAATTTTAATAAAGTAGTTTTATGACTGTATTATAGGTATTTATGTAAGTATTATATCCTATATATGCGAAAGTCACTATGTTTGTTTATTTATTTGTTTGTTTGTTTGTTACGATTTCACGTCTTAACTATTCAACCGATCATCATGAAATTATGCGTACATTTTGTCAAAGGTACAGAAAGGTACATAGGATAACTAGAACCTCCCCCGTCGCACACGGGCAAAACCACGGGCGGAAACAAGTAACTTAAAATCTATAACAGAAGTAGCAGTATTACCATCCTATAAAAAAAAATTAACATATTTCTAACTTTCATAGTTGCATTTCCATAATGCAATATGAATATTAATTTATATTTTTTCAGGCATTGGCGGCCAAAGCGGTATTATGGCCGATTGCAGGAATTGCACTTCTTGGAGCCGCTGCCGCTTTAGTTAGCAATCCAATTCTTTTGCAACTCGGCGTTGCTTCCGGCAAACGAAAGAGAAGAGAAACCGAAGAAATTACCGGTCCAGATTTAGACGTGGACTATAAAATATGGAAACCACATATCGAAGATATTCCAAACCATGCAACGAAAGTTAATGACAAAAGTCTAAATAGAATCCATTTTCAAAGAAAAACCTTGAAAAATAAGGAAATAAAATCAAAACGGCCGTCGATGAATAAACATCCCATTCAATCCTTTAGAGATTTCGAATTTAATGCTCCAATAAGCAATGAATCGAATGATATGAATCTTGTACGTGTTCCGATGCAGAATGTTTAATTACGTACTACTTGAAATACAATAATTAAATTAAATATTTATTTTTTAATTTCTTTTACCAAATTAGGTTATTAATTTAAAAATATATGTTAATTATTCATAAGCAACGTGTTATTTTCTTACCGGTAGATCACGGTGTCTAGGCAAATCTCAAATAAAAATCAATATCCAATAACATAACCAACGAACAACTTAAAAACACACATTTACACTCATAAACATTTTTTACAACCAAGAGAATCAATAAATAACATCACGTAAACGCACTACACATGTTCGAATGCAACAGACACAGTTACACGCGAGATATTGACAAAACAAAACTGTAAACGGTCAAATGTTTGCACAAAACGTCATCAATGACCGAAGACGGTGTTGCTTGAGTGAAGTTAGAACTAACACACGAGCCGACGGATCAACAGGCGCTACTTTGAATGAAGTTGGTTGCCTATTGACCTTTCTCTGTGTGTGTAACTGTGTATGCTCTCGCGCAGCGCAGGGGTGTAGCTGTAGAAAAACCTGGTTCGATGAATGTGTGAATCATGCATTAAGATTGTAGGTTTATGTGTTAGTGGATATACAAAATGTCATAGTGTAGTTATTTCGTCTGAAGTTGTCAAGGCATATGTATTTTTTAATTTTGTTATTATGGTTGAATTTAAAAATGTTTGGAGATTAATGCGAATATATTTTTATAATAATTTAACTACTGCATTATGTCTACTTTACCCCAGTATATAACGTGTATGCAGTATATACTGTATGTATTGGAAGATATTTTATTTTTTAGTTAGCTATATAATAATAATAGTTAAAAATCAAAATTGTTTAACTCTGTGTATTTTTACAATTAGCGTCATCTTGTATATTTTATGCAAACTACAACATCAAGCATAGTTACGACTTTATTAGCTCTTAGTAATTCTTAGTATCGCTAATAGATGTCGCTTTATTTCCCATGATAAAAAATACAATTAGGAAGATGTAAATTAAAAAAAAATATTATAATATATCTTTACACGATTATAATAACGTGTAAAAAAATTATTATTATACCATTTAAACTTTTTTTTATAAGCAAATTAATTTGGGCGCTCTCGTATAATTCTTGCTCCGTCTGAGTTTTGACTGTGATGTCATATCGCCGGTTCGTTGATAATTTCGTATTTATTTCATCCCTCTTTGTGATTTGACGCCCCATATATGTTCTTTTACTTACAATAATATTAGAACGATTATTAACATATTATTTTATGCTAAAACTTATTTGAAAATACTGCTCTTAAGCAGTATTTTCACGTAGATTGATGTAAATTAATCTACCGAAAGTCGGTCTTATGATTGCGGATACTTTCACAAATCACTCGAAATATATTAGTGAGCTTATTATTATTGTTTATTTTAATATTTTGATAATGAAGTTGATCATAACTGTGATCGGCAATAAGTCCGTATTCTTCATGTAGATACTAGTGCTTTCCGCTTTCGATAGAAGATAAAATCGATATAGAATATAATATACATTTCTTACATTTTAATTTTACGTGCACAGTTCGGGGTGCGATAGTTACGATATAGAGCCACGGCATATTATTGTAAATTTTCCTCTAATGAAAGTGCAAATAAAATTGACAATCTCGATGAATTTGAAGGATGCAAACATACTATGTAAGGGGTGCCCCCTTTTACACAACGACCGCGGATGCGTTATATCAACACGATCCCGCAGCCTCTCCGATCCATGCTGAGGACAGCCATCGCAGCGGTTTTAGTGGGTAAGAATCCCACATAACCCGGTTTTTTTTATAGAATAGGAAGGCGGACGAGTATATGGGCCACCTGATGGTAAGTGGTCACCAAACGCCCTTAGACATTGGCATTGTAAGAAATGTCAACCATCGCTTTCATAGCCAATGCGCCACCAATCTTGGGAACTAAGATTTTATGTCCCTTGTGCCTGTAATTACACTGGCTCACTCACCCTTTAAACCGGAACACAACAATAACAATTACTGCTGTTTTGCGGTAGAATATCTGATGAGTGGGTGGTACCTACCCAGACGAGCTTGCACAAAGCTCTACCGCCAGTAATAATGGGGGATTCCACCCGGGTACCTTTCTGAAGCTTTCCATTGCGAGAAAAAAAAAGTTTGGTTGGCCCTAATCTTAGGCTTTAGTTACTAAAAACTTGTTATTTCAGACACAAGTTTATCCTCATCGACGTGTTCCCGACAAATATTAGCGCGGCCGGTATATAAGGCGTCTACGGTGCTGTCATCTGCCAACATTGAATGATACTAATTTGCACATGTCATTAAAATACAGAAGAAGCAGAGTAGGTGGCAGCTTTACGTTGAATTATATACTATAACATGGCGATTCAAAAGTCCCCTTTAGCCTATTTGAATGACATTTGTATCATATGTAGTATATTAGACGACGTATTTGACTTTCAAAGAAACATAATATGGTAAAATTCAATTTCAATAGGTCACAGTCATTAATGATTTTTTCAACTTATAGCATTGCCGATACGGCGTTGTTAAAAAATCATCTTTAAGATTAACAATAAACCTAAGATTACAATTGAAATGCATTTTTCATCGATACAAACTCTTAGAACAACTCTATCGGTTTTCAACGTATCAAGGCCGTTATTACGAACATTCTGAAATTCTGAATTATGTTTATATGAAACGAATACCTATAACTAGCCTGTAAAAATTAAATGTTTGATCCTAAAACTAAAAACTTATAAATACGACAAGTTTCTCTATTAAGGTACTCATATTAAAATGCTCATCACGACATCTATTCGTTTTTGTTGGCGAAAATTTAGGCGAAATTGTATGGGCGAGCGAGCGACGTTGGGTGATGTGACGTCAGGCGTTGATCGGTCGCTCTAGAAAAGAATTTAAGAACTCGTAACTTTAAAAATTTGTAAAAAAATCATTTTTGCAGATATCTTAAAAAAAATTTCGCAAGTATTTGTTTTTTATATTTGAAATATGATCTTTCGAGATCATAAAAAATAAGCTCATCTTAATATTTGTATATAAAGTGGTTTTCGCCCACGGCTTTGCCCAACTATGATTGAGGGAAGACCAGAACACGTGTTAATAAGCATATGTGTTAAGTCAGGATATGAACCATGTCTATTCCAAATGTCATCTAAATCCGTCCAACCATTTATGCGTGGTAGTGTAACATGCATCCATGCATATAAACATTTATGATATTAGTGGGATAGGATCGTAGGATATTACCATCATGCAATATAACGACATGTTGTGGAATATGCCGAAAACATTTTGCTGGCCACAATAGTCTATATCGTCTATAGCTCATAGAAATATCGCCCGAAAAGATTGTGGCGATTAGTGCTTACATACATATTTTTTTCGGGTAGTTTAGCGCAACGTAAGCAAAAGAGAAGGTGACTGCAAAGTTACTTACTCCAACGAGAAAGAGATTAATATTCTATGTGATACCCGAATGTCTGGCGAATCCTTTTTGAATTATACTCAAATGTTAACACCTGAATTTAAAACTTTATCACAATTATTATGATCAAAACTTCTGTAATCAAACAGGATACAATACTACGGAACACTGCTGATTTTCATAATAGACGTAATGGAATTGGAATTAAGATACTTGTCATCTGGAGGTTCTTATTTTTCTTAATTTTATTTAGATAATCACGGTTTGTAGTTTCCGACCATCTGCTACATAGTGCAAAATATGATATATCTGATCGAATCAGAATATTATATTTCAATGAACTGTAATTTGACCTGAGATTTGGACTATAAATTATAACTTACTAATATAAAAAATAAATAAAGTATTAAATCGATTAAAAAAACTTATAATATAATACAGTACAGTAACAGCCTGTCAATGTCTCACTGCTGGGCTAAGGGCTGGGTTTTTACCCGAGTACCTGGAGTAGTACCAGGTACCCAGGTATCTGGTACTTCTTGAAACACGCGTGTTTTCTTTCTTTCGGGCCTTTGATCAAAATCTATTTCAGCGAAAACCTAACACGGGACACCAAGTGGCATGACATAACATGCGTAGCTTAGTTCGAAATGTACAGTACAGTAAGCGCCTGTTAATGTCCCACAGCTGGGCTAAGGCCTCCTCTCACTTTTGAGGAGAAGGTTTGGAGCTTATTCCACCACGCTGCTCCAATGCGGGTTGATAGAATACACATGTGCAGAATTTCAATGAAATTAGACACATGCCGGTTTCCTCACGATGTTTCCTTTACCGTCAGGCACGAGAGTAATTAATTATAAGCACAAATTAAGCACATGAAAATTCAGTGGTGCTCGCCCGGGTTTGAACCCACGATCATCGGTTAAGATTCAAGCGTTCTAACCACTAGGCCATCTCTGCTATATAATAATTACATTGTATTGTACAAGATACAAGAGGTTTTTATTAGGAAGATTAAATTAATAAATAAAAATACAAAATCATTATACTTATTTCATTTTTATTGAACACAAGTGCTTAAAACCATAATCTTGAATATTGTATCTGTGTTTCTCATCATACAATGTACGTTTTGAATTTAATCTAATCTGAATCCCAACTGAAACCAAATTAAAAAATATATATAATTTTATCAATAAATATGACTGTTATAGATAATTTAAATAAGTAGGTATTTAAAAATATTTTGTGTTAATCCTAATAATTAATTTTAATAATTTTCATATATCTAGTATAATATGTTATTTCTTAAAGACCAGACTATGTATGTAATAACAATATATAGATTTGGATCTAATTTGCCCAAATGTCTTTCATTTTAGTTATTTTTTTACTTAAACTGACTACGGCTATCAGAATTCGATTTTGAAGGTTTAATCTTATTTTCCGTGTCTCGAAAAGCACGTAAAGTCGTTGGTCCTGCACCTAAACGGAACACAGCAATACAAACTATTACAGTTTAGAAGAATAATAATTGTTTAGTGGATGAAACGCATTCAGACGGCCTTGGAAAACCCTATCGAGGAAAAAAAAACGAGTACATATAACTTACCGCAACAGCATTATCTATCGAACATTTGAAAATAAGAGCAGCTCGATCACATCCCTCTTTGCCGTCACTAACAGTTTCGTCGTTGACTAAAAACAAAATTCTTATTAATTCTGTTCACATTTGTAAACCACTAGTTTACTAAATATATTCAATGAATTTTATATTATCAGTTGGGGTTTGAGTAAGTACAAACTCGAAACATAACAGAAAGCGATATGAGATATTGATTATAATAATTATAACATTTCAAGAATACACGCATCAAAATCGTATACCATATAAGTCGGTTGTCAACATTTCACTCGTGATTAATGAAGCTTAATGAATTACAGAATAGCACTGCAGGGCTTATATAACGTTTAATAAAGAAAGAAAAATTTACAAGATGAATGGTGTAAGAGGATAAACGCATAGAGGATAAACATACCAAGAAACATTATATTATATATATCTGTTAAGATATTTTGGTTTTGTTTTTTTTTCAATTATTTTTCCCGACCTATCGACAGAGTTCACACCTTGAACCAGTAAACGAATAATACTGCCAAACCTAAACCAAAATCCGCTTTAAATATATATATATGTATACAATATATGTATACAAAATAGTTCTCTCATGTATTATTTAATATATGTATTTATATAATATATGTATTTTTATGGGAAAAATTTTCATAGTACAGATTAACATACTATCGACTTTTTTGTAACTCGTAACTGGGTGGTGCTGCAGCTAATTAAGTAACTTTAAAAGCATATTAAAAAAAGTAAAGTATATTATGTTTATGTTTTAACATTAAGGGATGTATTATCTACCTTTGCTGCATATATCAACCAATTTTTTCGCATTTTCAAATCTTTTATTATCATCTGCCTTTCCGCTTTTTACCATTTCAGCAAGTTTGTAGCCTTTTTCGATATCGTACATACCGTCGCTATTCATCTGAAATAGCACAGATTAAAAACATAAATACGTCATATAAGAAATAATAAGACCTTAACATAGGTTTTATTTTATATAATCCGACTGAATTGAAACGAATGTTCGCCCAGTGGTCGTAATTCGACATAATCATTATTGAAAATTTAAGAAAAACATAAGTGTATAATAATATAAATTATTCCTATTATATTCATATTTCGAACACTTTTCTTTTCGAATTTCCAAGTTTTTTTTATTGATAACATGTGAAACTCCTCAACAGCTACCAAGCCAAGCTACCAAAAAAAACGGGTAACAAGCAGATAATAACCAGAGACTGAACGGTTTTCGCTTTCCTATTGATATATTAGAAATGTAAGTTACTCACAGATCCTAATTTCTTGTATCCACACGCCAGAAGACACTTGACTTCCCGATTAGTAGGAACTATAAGGTGTTGCAGTTTAAGCGCTTCTGACATATCAACAGGATGATCTTTAATGCAGGACATTAATATAGTTGTGAATTTTTCTTTAAGCTCTTTGTCAGTCATTGCCTATATATAATAGTTGTTTATTATTAAATTAACATTTAAAAATTTATATAATAAATAAGAAAAACTTTATTGCACACATGTTCTATATTAAAATTAATACAAAGTATAGTACAAAGACTGCGATGGCGGCTTTACAATAATCCCTGCTATAGACAATCTTTGACAAATTTTTGATAATTGGATTATTAAACAAAAAGCAATATATATAATGATTCCATAAACGACTTACATTAGAATAGCCAGTAAAAAGTATAACGAATAAAAAACTCAATTTCAGAAAATACATTATATGTTATTGTATAGTAAACCGATATCAACCAGTAACTAAATAGAAATAATGTAAAATACTTTAAATGATACTTATATATATATATATAAACCAGCTTTATATTTCTCTTAATAAATTAATATAATCCCATAATGATTAACTTCCGATGTTTATATTAATTTTAAGCAGAATAGTTACATATTTCAAATAATCTGATATCGCGTACGATTACAATCAAACTCATAAAAGTTATTAAAATAATTATAATAAATATATGTATCTATAATTTATATTGTGTTATTAAGTATATCTTATAAATAATACAAAATATATAAATAAAACAACAATAATGTATTATATCATTTATATTTATTTTACTAATTATGTTTTAGATAATTAAAAATATCTTTCTTCCTTCTTAAAGTTGCCATTGTTTCTGAATATTTCGTTGTGATTTAAGACTTCGAGGACATCGTTACATAGTGAAATCAAACTGAAATAAAAAAACGTATTAATATATCAAAATCTTCTAAGAAACGATACCATATTAATAACATATGTATATTTAATTTTAGAGTTTGGCCTTGTTCCTTATCATCATTAGAACTAAAGGACATACAGACGACGAGACAGACAGACGGTAGTTGGCAGTGCATTTAGGGTGTGAACTTGTGCTTGACTTTCTAAATTAAATTAAAAAATAAACTTACCTGAGGACCTTTTTCAATACTGCATTTAAATATTAAAGCAGCTCGTTCACAACCTTTATTTCCATCAGACACGCTAACGTCATTAACTGAAAAATTAAACCAACTTTATTACAAGCACATCAATCTACTGTCGTAAATGCTGAAGAAGGAATATAATGATTGAAAAATATAAAAAATAATAATTTTACTATTTAAATCAAAAAATTATTATTGGATTACTGTGTATTCAAGCGGAATTATTTTTATTTCATTATAACAATTGCCTGATATGCAAAGTCTCAGTTTAATTGTCTTTTGTACGCAATTATCCACCACGACTCAAGCGATACGACTCAAGCGACTTCACTTTCAACATACTAGATGTTGAAAGTGAAGGTAATTCGAGTGCCAAAAACAATTGGACAAACAAACGCAATCGTCTGAAGGATGTGTAAACGCAGAGTATGAACAAAATTACAAAAACAAATTAACAAACAGGTCATGGTGAGACTCTGAAGATTTCTATGGTATCTTTTTTGCTTTGGGAAGAGAAGGTGCTTTCAAGGAACGGTTAGACAATAAATACTTCAGCAGCACACAAAGAAAGATGCAGGCACGCCAGTCCACTTATAACATTTTTTGCAAGAACTTTAGGTAAATATTTTTTTATAAGCTAAACGGCAGCTTTGGTTTAATTATGTATAAAAATAGCTCAGTTTTACGTTGTACCTATATAATGTATATTGTCTTATAAGCCTATGTCTGTTATAATATCTAAGCTCTACCGTTTTTGCATGCATCTGTAAATTTCTTTGCTTGTTCAAGTCGATCTGGATCATTAGCTAAATACATTTCCGCAATTTTGTTTACGCCCTCAATTGACAGATTCCCTTGATCGTCCATCTGAAATATTATAAGAAAGCACTTTTTTAAGTGACGAGTCAATGTAAAAAATAGGATGTACTAAAATTTTGTTTTTCAGCAAACAAAAAAAAATCCAAACAATTGGCAGTCAAATCGAAATGTCATTGTTCAAACACCGGCAGAGCATGTAATTGTAGGCATTTTACATTAACCTTGTGCGTGGGATACATCAATGATGGACAGTTTTGTATCAAAATTCTACCGTTTCACGTTCCTTTTAAAATCTTATAATGAGGTAAAATATATTTATTTTAACTGATTATCTAAATAGAAAAGAGACCTTGAAACTAGATAGCCTAATCGGGTTAGTTATTTTAAATTTCACAAATTAACTTAATTTACTTCAACAATTACAATGATTTAATAAGTAAACTCCTTATCAGCGTAGTCTTAACTGTCATGAAATGTGAGTTAGAATTTTTAAAGATTCATATGAAAAGGTTTTTTAAAATATAACACGGCTAACAAGCACTCCAAGGACATGTGTGAAGGATTTAATGTGTAAATTTAACAGACAGAAGCAAAAATGAACTGAATGAAACAGAAAATGGCTAAAAAGAAATTGTCAGTTCAAAATAATAAATTACTTAACTTTTTGATAAATATTCTATACAAAAATTGACACTGTGATAAAATTTAACTGGAGACTGAAAAATCGGCTTTAAATTAAATTAAAAAACTCCATACCATTCCTGATGTCTTATAGGCGCAAGCGAAAAGGCATTTGGCGTTCTCATTATCAGGCATTTGTTTGTTCTTAAGCTGTTCTATATCATCTCCAGAAAGAGTAATGTCCTTGGCACAATTCATAATAGTTTCTAAGTACTGCTGTTTCAACTCTTCCATATTAACTGCCTGTAAAGTTATTGTTTAATATAATTTTACAATATACCCATTATTATTTAGTTAGGTTTTAGTTAGGGTCTCAGTTACATAACGACATTTAATAAACAAAATATAGCTATAGTACTTATCCTTATTTAATTGTCCTTTTTTTTTTTGATTAAGCGATTAATTTTTTTGCAGTTTGAATATTATGGGATTCATTAAAAATTTTAGTCTTTACCAAATGTATCAAAGTGAACAATAGAGTAAAATATGAATATGGCCAAATATTAGACGCTCGTGACAGTTATAAAGTATAATGTGCTATGTTCTGTTAAATTCTTACCATTGCACGTAAGTTTAATAAAACTGTTGTATAAAAAATTAACTTAATGAATGTTACAAACATTTTTATGGATCGTTTTTGACGCGTTTAAAATCTGAAGTGTAAATGCGTTTAATGGTCTTTGTAACATTTTATATATGCTAAATAATAGCTGTAAACACTCCATTGATAGAGTTGAAATCACAATAGATATAATAGAGTACCAATCTTCAGAAGCAGCTACGGAAAAAAATGCCCTAATAAATATAAAATAAGCAACAAAATAGCATAGCAAGAAATAAAATTAAATGCAAAAAAGGATCATTATCAAATCTATGTTGTGATATATTTTTATAAAAATAAGTGAAACTTTATGAATTACATTGAGTTTGACCTATTTAACATTAGATAATCGTGGGTACACATTTTGGTTATTTATTTGTTACCAACATACAAATCTATCGCTGCTGACACTTAAAAATCTTAAAATTTCATAAGAAAAAGATCAAATTTCCGCAAATCTTTATATTGTGGAGTGTGTAAAGTTGGAGAGTTTTATGTCTTTATATGATAATGTAGTAAGCCTAAGATTTTTTACTGGTGGTAGGGCTTTGTGCAAGCTCGTCTGGGTAGGTGCCACCCACTCATCCGATATTCTACCGTAAAACAGCATTTCTGTAAGAAAAAACTCGAAACTCACCGCTGATATCGGTCGCTAAATGTCAGGAAGTAACATACGACATTGACCATTATAATTATAATATTTAAAGAATACACGCAAAATAGTATATAGCCTTAAGTCGGTTGTCAATATTTCACGAGTGAGTAATGAAGCGAGTTCTTACAGAATAGCATTGCTGATAACAATTACTGACTGCGGTGGCCTATTGGTTAGAACACGTGAATCATAACCGAAAATTGCGAATTCAAATTCAGGTAATCACCAATAATTTCATGGACTAAATTCGTGTTTATAAATCGATTTGGGGTTAACGTTGTATAAAAATATTGAGAGCTTACCTGCATGTGTCGAACACCCTGACACGTTCATATCGGTAAAGATAAAAGATTTTCTTTGTACGATTAAGCGTAGAGGCATTACCTTGTTACAATTTAATGTTAACGACACATGATCATGTCCAAAATCAACGTTAATTAAAAATCTTTAATTGAGCGAATAATGTTTGCGTATTTCGCAGTGTCATTTCCGAAATTAACATATAACCAAATTGCATTTAATAATAAGGTTGTCATGTTTGTCATTATACCGATTATTAGACTCACATATATATAAGTATGTAACCAGTAATGGACTTATCACATTACAAAGTATTTTTACATTGAATCGGTTGTAACATAACTATTTGAAAATGTTCAGATCGGTGCTTTTAATCTCCTTCTTGTTAATTAATTTCATGGTTTTGAATATCGCTGTAAGTAATTTTTTAAATATATTTAATTATATAACACCTTAAAAATGTATGAACGTTTATAATATTATATATTATACATATACAATATATTAAAATATATTGTTAAATTACGATTCAATAGTGCATTGTAAAAAAGATATTTTGATTCGATTCGATTGTGTTGTAACATTATAAATTGCTATCAATATATTATATTAAGTTTTATAACATAGAACACTAATTCAATAACTCTTAAATAGTTTTTTTTTTTTTGAAAGGGTTAGCATCATAATACGAAGTCATACCGCCCAACCTTTTTCTACAAAAATACATATAAACTAACATATATCACTATCGCACAAATCTGCATCTTTACCCGTACTAAAAACTACATTTCGCGCTCTAGTACTTCTTTCATAGTATGTACATTTAAAAATACTTATATTTAAATCTTATACCTAAAATTAATTAGTAACGCTCCCTGCCTCGTTTCATCTATAATTATGTACATTAACAAAAATATAATCGCTATATATGTATATACAAACATATTTTTAGTTTTAATATGTGCTACGAATCAATTTTATTATATAAATACCTAAAATTTTGATTGTTCTTAGGCTATGACAGCTGAACAGAAAGCAATGATACATACACATTTCAATGAAATAGGTAAAGAGTGTATTAAGGATAACGTTATCACAACAGATGATATTGCCAACCTTAAAGCAAAGAAAATACCTACTGGCGATAATGCACCGTGCTTCCTAGCTTGTATGCTCAGAAAACTAGGCATCGTAAGTAAAATTATAACTTTAATATAAGGATTGATAGATTTTATAAACGCGTTTACATAATTAATACTTAAAATAATAGGCGTTTAATACGCAGTAGAATAAATTGTATTTTATATTAAATTCTAGTTGGATGATGCGGGCTTACTTCAGAAAGAGACTGCACTGGAAGTTGCTAAGAAAGTTTTTAATGATGACGAAGAATTAAAAATTATTGAAAATTATCTCCATTCCTGTTCGCATAGTACGTAATTGTAATGTTTATTTTTTTATTTATAGAAACTATCTCTTAAAATTATTTTTATGCTGTTTTATCACCATTTTTATTACATTAAAATATAACAAAGTAATTGCTATTATTATTAAAAAGATATGAGGTATGGTATAGTATAAAATATACATATTTTTAATTTAAACTGCTAAAATTTCATATGCTTAGTCCCAAATATATTTGAAAAAATCTAAGCATTCACAATTAAGTGCTACTATGTTAATAAATAATATATTTTTTAGTAAATTCCGAGTCAGTAGGAGATGGAGATAAAGGCTGTGAACGTTCCATGCTCGCTTACAAGTGCATGATAGAAAACGCATCGCAGGTAAAAATATCATTTATTATACATATTTAAATGTAGATTAGATAACAACACATATTAAATTGTGTTGTAATATTTTAAGCTTTGTAAATATATATAATATATTCTTTCCTTAAATAATTTACTTGAGGTTCACGTATTTTTATATTAATATATTGCTTTTTTTCAGTTTGGAATTGAAATGTAATGGAAATATTTCTCGTTACCTGAAATCGATTTAACTAATGAAAAAATGGAGGGAATATTCAAACATTTCAAATTAGTTGTTATTAATATGTTTTGTTCAATATGTACATATACATATTTTAAATGTTAACGAATATATATAAATAAAAATGGTAAATAAAATCATAATTGCTTTATTTCAAGTTAAACATAACAACTTCAAGGAACATGTGTAAATAAATTGTATAAGTGTAGGTTTTTCTGTTTCAAATAAGCTGAATTAACGAGCCTGGCCAAACTGAAACAATAGGAATCATAAATAAATACTTATATGTACTAAGTATTATATGATAATTAATACTATACGTTACAATATACTGATTCATTAAAATTGTTAGCTTTTACATCTTTGAAATACAAAACCTAAATATTATTGAAAAAATTATAATTCAGCAGCTAAAGCCAACTGTAAGGATTAATATTATTTTCGTTTTCATTTGTAGATTTTTTATGATTTTGGTTGAAATGCGTCAGCTTGAGAATATCTCGTCTCGTCTTTTATTCGAAATATAAAAATTTGTAGCTTATGAGCTAAAAAGAAACATTTTAAAATTATATTTAAATATTTACTAAATATTTATCTTACCACTCCTTTGAATGGGATGAAGCATTCGTACAAAAGCTTAGCTCTATCACAGCCGGCCTCCCCGTCGCTAACTTCTTGTTCGTTTACTGAAATCAATCTTATGATTTTTCATTTGTATTTTTAAAAAATTTCAAAAGTATTCAAGACAAATTTTTCACACCCAATGAACCTCCCATATTCTAAACAAGTAAGTTGATTATTACGATTAATAACGCTAGTGGCTCGTCATACAATTTGCTTAAAAAATATCGGTTTTTTCTTCGAACGATATAGGTTTAACTTCCCTTATTCCTTTTTACAACAAATATTTAAAAAAAGTATACGTTTTCGTATTGCTTATTTATTTATCAAGAGAATATGCAATGCCTTAACGATGTTTATAAATATATAACAATAAATAAATGAAAAAATCTAACCGGAGGTGCATGTTTTGATGATATCCAAAGCTTTCTTTTGATCATCCTCATTAGTCAAGAACTTCTTGGTAATTTCTTCAGCTTTTTCGGGATCAAATAATCCTTTTTCGCTTATCTGTAATAAAACTCTAAATTTTCAGCCCATTCTATGTTATGATATTCAATGTTATGCACAATTAAAAACATAATATTAATAAAAAATGCACTTTTATTATAACGAAATAACAATTCGTAACATAAAATAACAATTATCAAATTACAAAAAATATCTTATTGTTTACCAGTTACATTAATTTAAATTATTTTCTTACTCAATTTTATAAAAATAAACTTATTTGCTTCTTTTTTTTTTGGATTAAGTCTACGCCTTGGCTTTTTTTCTTATGAAATATATATTTTACTTACCACATTAACTTTTTTAAATATACATCCCATGAGACAAGGATTGATGGCACCAATCTGGCCAGATTCTTTGGCTTCTTTGATCTGATCCTCTGTTACACCATATTCCTTGCTACATTCTGCTATGAATGGGAGTAAACCTGCGTGGATATTAGTCTTTTCATCGTCAGACAATGCCTGTAAATTGTGGTGATAATCAAGTATTTTAATTTAAAAAAATAAGAAATTAAATAATTTTAAGTTATTTCCTTATATCAAACGTTTAATTCAAAATAAAAAATTGGAACCTATACTAATATAAACGACTAACTTTTATATACGATATAATACTTATAAATTTTAAATGTTTTATGTTAAAAATAAATTACAATCCATTAAACTATAGATTACATAGGTATTTAGCTACCGGTTATGCTTATATGTACGCACATACAAGTAGTATATTTTACACATTTTTTTTTTATTGAAAATATAAAATTAATTATAAATAATTATAAAAAATGCTTTCTTTCAAATGTACGTTCGATACGAATGTCATTGTATTAAATATATCCGTTTTATATTGAATTTTGAAATACAACGCAACGCTAAAATCATAAAAGTAAACTTTCTACTCACTCGAACATTTCCCAAATTAATGGCAACACCAATGATGAGAAACACAAAGGATAATGACGTCATTATTAAAATAATATATTTATAAGAATGCGACTGTACCGTCTCCTTGCTCAATCTTTACTTGTTCTGACTAAGCTGATCTTATATATATACAAAACAAGCATGGTCAAGCAATATTTTTTCTAAGATTATTATCTGAACCCAGCTTCTTACGTACGATTAGTATCCACGTAAAAACAAGTTATTTCATAGTTATTTTGATCATTTCATAGATATATCACATTAGCTTTGTTCATAACACGTCATGGAACATTACCTGTTGCTTGTTGGTAATTCATTTGTTGAGTAGAACATTAGTCTATTATTTTTTAGCGATAAATTAATGTTTCAAAGTTAGGCAATTATAAGTTTAAAATTACTCTCCTGGGCAATTAGTAATACAGTTAGTATTAAGTTAAAAAGTTGAAACAAAGAACTATGATTATGAAAATTGTTAAATTACATTAAATAGATATATTGTTTTCTTTCTATGTTAATATAATTAAAACAGTAAAACATCCAAAAAAATATTTACGACATTGTTTTATTATACATAAGTTCATATGTGTGCATGCGTGTTTGGTATAAATTTACTTTAATTTTAATAGTGTGAGAATCATTATCTCTTTCAAGTAACGAAGCTTTAAGAAAATTGTTGTCACTTTGAAGACGCACACGTCATAATATACGCA
Organism: Nymphalis io; assembly: GCF_905147045.1. Classification (NCBI taxonomy): domain Eukaryota; kingdom Metazoa; phylum Arthropoda; class Insecta; order Lepidoptera; family Nymphalidae; genus Nymphalis; species Nymphalis io. The sequence continues at coordinate 8,074,802 of NC_065894.1, read as the reverse complement.
CTAAACAGAGAAACTGCTCGTCATGATAATTCAGCCATATCATCCTTGGGCAATCGGGACGGTTTTTTGGTACTTCAAGAACAAGTATATATCACGTTGAAATATTGTAGAGCTTTATATAACTTCGTATAACTATGAAACCTGCTAATACCAAGTTGGTAGTCAACAAATCAAAGGTTAGAATTGACGAAAAAAGATCCTTTTTTATATATAACGCGACGATGTTGACATGCAGGATTCAGATGCCCGTTTCTTATTTTTGCTTTTTATATTTTAATACATTTTATGAAATATACATATATTTGTCTGTGTTATTTAAATTGAATTAAATATTTAAATGTAGTATTTTTTTTATTGTTATTCAAATTTCATTAGGTTATTTCTGTACCTAAGTGGACTAGCGCTTGATATTGTATAAATCTTTATAAATTATTGGTATTGTGATAACGTATACATTCGGTAGACCTTAATAAATAAATAAAAAAAAATCATAATGGGTAAAAGATATGATAAAATATAAATTTGAATATGGTTGTTTATTTTATGAAAACAACTTGTAAAACAAGTTTAGTTTATCAGGGATGTCGGTTTTGACATTGCCAGATTTTAGCAATTATAAAAATAAAGACAGTGAACTTGATATTATTCTGTCCAATTTATATTTTTTATAATGTCCGGCAATCAACTAGATCGCTTTGTGGTAAGCTGTCTTTTAATTAAGTAGGTACTCCGTTGATGCACAACCAGAGAAGGCCTAAGATATTTCGGTCTTAGTTCCAGTAATTACACTAGAACATTGGCTCATTCTACCTTCAAATCAATTCATGTAGTACATCAAATCATTCAAAGTATTTTTGTTTTATGTTAAAACTACTAAAGAGTGGGCAAACCCTAACGGGCCTTAACCTTATATTTTATGATAGATGGCGTATCACTATATATGTTTATGTCTATTACACGCGTAATAGCTTATCGAAAAGTCGTGTTGGAATAGGAAACTTATCATTTCTTTATCAGAAGAAAGTTACGTATTACATTCACATTATATCTGATTGTATTCAATGCGATAATGTTACAAATATTTTTCTCTATCAATTATATACAAAGGACTTTCTATACAAACCTCCATGACCTTTCAACATTGCCAATGCTCTTTTAATGTTGATTTATTTTATATAGGTAGATCGAGCATCTTAAAATGGATTAACTCGTTTGACGTATATTTTAAATATGGAAACATAATATTATTTTATTTTTATTTATGTTCTGACGATCAAATTAATTCACCCAACATATTAATTACATAATCGGAATATTCTATTCAATATGAACACATCACTTACATGCATACGCAATACAGTAATAGTTAAAATTAAAATAATCCATATAAAAAAATTATATCTATTTGCAATTTTATTTTAATTTTATTATTAAAGTACATAAATTTCAAATAGTATTGTTAGTGAGCTTGCGATTTGGCTTAGCTTACTAATGTCTAATATACATGCAAAGATTTGTTGCTTGTTCTAATCGGACGAACTGTCATTTTACGGTATAGATTAATTATGAAATAAGACACAGGATACTTTTTTATTTATTTCAATAAAATTTGTTATATTTTAATTTACGCCGAGCGAAACATAGCGCTAGTAGATTAGTAACATCAACAATTTTTTTAGAGACCATAACGAACCATGAACCGTAATGAGGCGAAAAATCTAAGATGACTCAGAAATCAACATGACTAAAAAAACATACAAAAAATAAAATAACTAATTATGACTATATCAAAATAAAAAAAATAACACGACAGTCATGCCAAAAAACCATAGTCACTCGGGATTATGTAAGGATTCTAACTATGCTGTTAAGTCATTTAAAAGTTATGGTGAAATAAAGACACTCACATACATACATTTGGTTAGGGAGCTGGCGAACGTATACACCCATGTGGTGTTAATGATTGTCCATGTTTCATATCGATACCGATTAAAGTTTAGATCAATACGAGTTGATTTAGTTAATCAAAGTCCTATGTAGCTGTGTTTGTAAGTTAAAAAAGGGTTTTAATTATTATTTGATCATACATTTCATTATCATCTGATACTGTCTTTTTTTAATGCTCTTAAAATTGAAATGCAAAGGCATTTTCTGTAGTTTTTAATAATGTCCATAATCGAATAGATTAGGTGTGCCTACGTATGCGCTGTAAACAGACAATGCAACGCTAGTATAGTGCGGCCCTCTTCTCCCTGTTAATAATGTCTGCCCCTTGAGCAAATCATATAGAAACATATGTGTACCTTTTCATTGAGAAGGTTTTATAGTATCCAATTTGTTATAGCTTGAAACCAACTGACACTGGAACATTAACTTGTATACCGTTCAACCGATTATCATGACACTAATAGGACAGCGTCTACTAGGGCGTTTTGCTATGTTAATAAATACATAAGTTCGCCTTAAATTTAGCCCTATCAACACCATCCTTTGTATTTGTAATCAATCAATTTAATGTATAATTTATTTTCAGTAATTTCAATTAAAACACCCTTCCTACCAATTATTTACATTATCAAATCCTTATAAAACTAGTCATTGACTAAAAATAAGTATTTTCAAACACTGAAATTCGGTGAAATATTCGGTAAATAATTTACTAAGCCAATCAATAACTTTAATCGTTAAAGTTTTAATACACGCTTTATAATTTTGACCCATATGTACATAACTGTGCTTAAACTTATAACCAACAAACATCAACGTCAAATATTTAATAAATGCTAGAATATAATATATCGTTTAGAAGACATGCATATTAAATATACATATTAAATATACATTATAATTAATAAGTATTAATCTACACATTTATCTAAAGGAGCAATTAATTATACTTTATACAGTTTAAAATCTATATAAAAACTTTATGAATATTTAAACCGTATAGTTATACCTACAGCATTAATTATACCAATAAACACAAATTCAGTAGAGTGGAGTGCTAAAGATTGGAAGGAAGTAAAGTAGCTAAATATGTGAGCAAGTCACAATACTTTACCGGCTATTCGAATTTTATCAGTTCAGTTCATTTTCCCAAACGAGAACAACTGTTGTACATTTCAAGTTATGATTTTTCTATAAGAACGGCTCCTGATAGCAAACACAAAGCGCTATTAGGATTGCGACCTTCGATGCTGGATTTCATGCAATGCGTGATTTGTTTTTTGTATGGAATTTAATAGTCATTAGTAGCTTGTAGAAAAAAAAATATGATACTTCTATTAACAAAACGTAAGTTTACGTAAAGACTCCGAAACTAATCAAGTACATGAAACGGATGAAACTTAAATCGTTTGCTTTAGGGTGTCTAAAGTGTGGGCGACTTAAATAGCGTCCAGATTCTATAGTATGATTTTATATATTTGGTATATAGCTTTCTGATATTTAATACTAACAATTTTTGCGTTATTACATATTGTCACTAGACAACCGGATCCCTAACAGATGATGTAGAAAACAAGACTGTAATTCTGGCACTAATATAAAATTTAATATAATATTCTAGGTTATAATAACTAGGTGCATAAAATAATGAGGAATATGATAAGTTTTTAGGTCACAATGTACATTATGAACTAAGCGACCGCGACTTTTTGCCTCCATGTCTTCAATTATTGTAAAGACTTATTTTCATTGATATATAACTCGATCGATTTGCAACGTGCAAGAATGAATGTGTTAGGGTATGAGGTTAGTTTTTGTACGAAAAAAGAAAAATGTTTAAGAGTGTTCAATACTTCGATTCTCATTTGAAATTGTTTGTTCGAAGAGTTAAAAGCAAGCACAAAGTCACACAAAGAATGCATCACACTTTTGATTTTAAAACAACCATTGGGACGCATTGGGGCTTAGACCGATTCCGTTAACGTGACAGCACACGGCATGACGCTCCAAAATGCCGTCATGCCCCCTTTCCGCCGCCTGTATTATTATACTTATTAATTATATCCCACGGCTGGGCTAAAGGCCTCCTCTCCCTTTTTTAAGATGGTTTGCAGCTTATTCCACCACGCTGCTCCAGTACGGGTTGGTGAAATACACATGTGGCAGAATTTCATTGAAATTAGACACATGCAGGTTTCCTCAAGATGTTTTCCTTCACCGTAAAGCACGAGATGAATTATAAACACAAATTAAGCATATGAAAATACAGTGGTTCTTGTCTGGGTTTGAACCCATGATCATCGGTTAAGATTCACGCGTTCTTACCACTGGGCCACCTCGTCTATAATAGTAATATTGTATCAATAGGAAAAATATTTAATATTTACTAACAAAACCCTATGTTATTATTTATATCATTCCATTTGGTTTTCTTTAATGATAAATTCTTTCGATAAGCATTAATTTGGATGTTCCACATTTCCCTCGCGCCCCGTAAAATTTTCATATATTGACTACGACTTATCGATATCAGAAATCGTAGATAGAAATATTTTCAAAACATTTTCTTTTAGGTGAAAATATCAAAGAAGATTCCTGCCCTTCTTTGTTTTCATATAAATTTCAATCTTGTATATAAATTAAATCAATCAATTTTCTAATTAAAAAGAACAAATCTTGTATTTTAATATAGTAAGTGGTAGTAACAGCTTGGGAATGAAAGGAGAAGGTTTGGAACTTATTCCACCGCTCTGCTCCAATGCGTGTTAGTGAATTACACATGTGGCAGAATTTCAGTGAAATTAGACACATACAGGTTTCCTCACGATGTTTTCCTTTAACGTCAAGCACGACATGAATTATTAGCACAAAGGCCTAGTGGTTAAAACGCATGAATCTTAACCTATGCTCGTGGGGAAACCCGGGCAAGCACCACTGAATTGTCATATGCTTAATTTGTATTAATTTTAATATACAACACACATATAAAACTAATTAGGAATGCAAATAAATAAATAATTATTTATTTACTGTATTTCTTGTTAAACAATAATGCTAATTTTAATAATGTATACTGAACACAAGTATGCATGATAAAAGAATACCTACATCTTTTAAATAACCTGTACCTTGATATAATTGCAAGTCACGAGAACTCTACAATTATACACTAGACAGCAAAGGAAACATGACAATGTGATTCGTTACTAAGAATCTCGTTGAATCCAACTTTTTGTGAATATCTACTTAACCTTCAATGTTATCTGCCAATGTTGAAGGAAAATCAAATTGATTAAAAATCCGCCAAATTTATGTGTCTGTTTCATTGTTAGCTATAAGATTTATTTGAATTAATTAATCAGCTTTATCTAGTTCTTATTGAAAAGAAACACAATTTATACTAGAATATAACTATTAAACAGCTTTATTCTCTATAATATACTTAATGATTGTTCGACCGTAAATGCTATATCATAATTAGAATTTATTTTTTCTTGGTTAGAGAAAAATTCATTGTTATACGAAAATAAATCAAATCCATAAAAAATAGATTCAACTAACAAAATAAATGTAAAAATGTATAATTTTTATTTGTATCATATTTTTATAATTAAATAAATTAAATAAATGGTAGGATAACATTATAATTAAAAAAAAAAGTGTAATCGTGAATCTTTTTACAAAGTAAGTATAATTTATAATTATTACATATTGTAGTTCATAAAATATTAGTAACAATTAGTTTAATTTGAATATTATTACGGAAATACAAAGTTCTTTGGATTATCTTCGTATATACATTTTGCTGTCCAGTATGACGCTTCACATATATCTTTGTATTTTTTAGCTGCGAAATAAAAAAAAAACACAATTAAAACACATTATCTGATCTAAATCTAAACATACCTTATTCATGTAAGCATTTAGAAGCACATTTTAATACTCATATTATACCTATTATAGGATTGTTTTAAAAGTTACAACCGGTTTGAAATGTTGATTCCACCGTGAAGAACCGGCAAGAAACTTAGTAGTTATCCGTTGATGAAATTGGTATATATCATGTCCGAATATCGTAAAAAAATAAAAAAATAATGACATACTTTTATTACATCCACTCTATTATATATATTTATAATTCAATACTTATTGTATACGATATAAAAATATAATATAAAGAAAAGTATGGACGATATAAATAATTTAATTAAATATCTATTTTTAAATACCCTTACTGTTTTGTAATAATTAATGTTACATAATAATTAATTTGTAAAAACGAAAACAAAATTAATGGCTATAAAAAACAGACCAACATTAATGTGTCTAAACATTTATAATGTATTATGCAATAGACATTGATGATGATTACGTCATAATCATACAGATACAACTGATTAAATATATTAAATTATGAACTTAGTTTAATACAAACGTTTTATTTAATTTCATATTCAGTACCATTTTGATAAAATAATAGTTTATTATATAATATACTAATTGATATGTACTCGTATATTAGCTATTTTAAAATCAAAATACCACTTTTGGGAATATTAAAGTACTTACATATATCTTTACATTTTTCAATGGAAGATTTCATGGCGTCCTTCATGTCGACGGGAAACATAATGTCTACTTGTTTTATTGAGGCTTCGTAGTTTAACTTGTTATTTTTTACCTTAAACAAAACATAGCATATAATACAAAGAGCCTACCAAATCGATTTGTTATTATGTATTTTTTATAAATGCCAATGAACTCTATATTTTTTTTTTTGTTTAATGTGTCGGATTTTCCTGCGCATTCCGATACGTATAACGAAAATATAATGGCATCGTGTCTGTGTATACAGGACAGTAGTTTCTGTTTACTGACTGTAGCGTTGTCTTAGAATTGATAAAACATACGACTTGTCATACAAGATGACAACTTGGTTACGTACATAATGTACATGGTGATTATATGCGATGGATGTTGATATAGTTGTCAGCGTCGTAGTTAAGGTCATGAACGCCTTTAACACGGAATAGCGACACAATTAATTTGAAAGTGTAATTGATTAGGCATAAAAATAGTTCTTAGTACTCTATATATGAAGGGACATAATACAACGCGAGTTTGTTCAATGCCATGGCACCTATCTTAAGTATTATTTATTTTATTTGTGTTAGCATAATGTTTCATTGCGTGTGACTGCGGCCTAGCGGCCGTCAGGCTGTGGACCTATAAAATACGCCCCACTATGAGCCGAGATACAAAAATACAATGCGACGTCGTAACGCAGAAATGTGTGAAGTCGCACGACGCATCGTAAGAACTCGCAAATTGATTCGTAGGTGATGTCAATATGTTTACCTGAAACAAGGTAGACACGCCTAGCCACACGAAATCACATCGCAATTATTCGCTTCGCAGCACTATATTACGAATTCACATCACGCCGATTCGCAATTTTGTGTTTTGACCCTAAAAGTTGCACACCTGGCTGCCACTCGCCTGTCTAGCCCTTAGCTAGCTAGCTATGACGCTGATAGTTGATAAATAATTTTGATTTCGCAAACGTAATAAATAGATAGAACCTTTAAATATATCTATTATATATAAATAGACCTACCTACATTAATTTCAACTAATCGTGATCTACGTAATAAAGCAAATCGTGCAGTTCTCGTATGTAATACAATTTATTAATAGATCATTTTTATAACTGATTAATATATAATACACGTACTTACATAAGGACTTATAAAATTGAGATAATTCTTGATTTTTATTTATGTACATATTTTTTTTATCAAATTAAATATAAACCTTTTTTACGTACAATTTGCGACATTTGATAAATACATGCAATATAGCACATGACATTTTTGTCCTGGATAAATTTTCCTTTTTCAATATCTCCCACCAAATCTGAAAAATATGTTATTGGACTATTTATTTTGTAGTGCATATGTACTCGTTTTTCGACTGGAATAGGCTATATAGAACTCTTTTTATTTTTGTAATTAGAATTCAAGAACATTTAAACACGGAACATGCGATTTTCACGTCGCATTCGTTATGATAATGATTAGCACCACAGATTTTATAACATTGACAATTACTACTTTAACATTTAACAATTTACACTTTTATAATATTACTTAAAAAAAAAACATGATTTACCTTCTGTGACATCGTTCTTGCCCATACAATTTTTTTTCAACATTTTAGATGAATTTTTTAATTGTTGCCTTGTCATCTAAAAGAATATCAACATTTTAAAATAACGAAGCGTATAAAATTATAGAAAATTACAACAAAATGTTTTAAAGATTACAGATCAAATGAAACTTAAATGCTACTACATAGGCGTATAATAATAGTTATTTACTGGCGCATGAAGTACACATCAAATTGGGTGTAATCAAGATAATGATACATTTTAATGAGTTACATGTAATTTTAAGAAATTAGGTTCACCAATATATAAACTCAAATCGCGCTAGTTTTGTAACAATAGCTATTGTGATAGACAAAAGACATCAGTTTACATATCTTTGAAAAAAATATCTATAAAATAAATAATATATAAAATAAAATATATTAATATCTAAAAAATTGTTAATAGTCTACAGTTTTGATAATGTTTAATTCGTTAAGGATTTATCAGAACCATTCATTTATATATATATATAAATATATCATATATTTATATATAATTTTACAAGTAAAAATGAAATGATTTTATCACCTAGTTACCTAGTACTACTAAGCTTGTATACAAATTTATTCTAATATCACTATCAAAATTTCGACAGCACATATCCCGTATTATCTTCGGTTTTACCCAAAAATGTTGTTTAGCGCGTGATTAGTTAAATAATTCTATGTTTTCTTCTTTCAAATGTCAAATCAATAATGACAGAAAAAGATAAATCTGTGTTAAATTAAACAGCCATTAAAAAAACGTTCATAAGTAAAGCCACTCATTATTAAAATCAAACAAAAGATAATTTTGTTAATCTTGAAATTTTTACTTTTACATAATTTTTATAGAAAATATAGTAAATATACTTAAACTTACACTGTCCGTGCCGCTGGCCAGAACTATAAGAATTATTAATAAAGAAAAATCTTTTCGATCCATTTCACTCAGTTTGCTTAGACTCGAGCCAACATATGAACGCATGAAGCGATCCCAGAGTTATAAAGACAAGTTGATTATAGCTTACCTTAGTCTTTACGAGACAAATCTATGTATTTGTTTTCTTTGATTAGTACTTTATCTGTTTACCTTATCAATTATACATTCGGTCCAGATTTCATAAGGCCATTGGTTATGAACATATACTTTTTTTTTATTCGACTGCCTCGTTGGTCTAGTGCAAACCCGGAAGTCCTGGGTTCAATTCCCCGGTTGGGCTAATAAAATATTATTGGGCTTTTCTATCAGAAAATTCTCAGTAGCAGCCCAGAGTCTGGAAGTTAGAAGTGTGTACATTTCCGTACCTCGGAAAGCACGTAAAGCCGTTGGTTCTGCGCATGAACTCTTTCCGGTCGTGTCGGATTGCCGTCTCATCGGATTATGAGAGTTAGGGAATAATGAGTGCACCTGTGTTTGCGCACACACTTGTGCTCTATATTATCTCCTGTGTAGTTGGTTAATCTCTCTTAAGATTGGCCGCCGTGGCCGAAATCGGTCTGGAGGACATTATTGTTATAATTTTTTTTTAATTATTTTCGCTAGTGGCCTTGTCGCTTAACAGCGTTAATGGTGGGAAGTCGCGAAATTCAGATAAAAGTGCAAGTTCTAAATCCTGTCGGTGTTTCCTTTGGGATCGCCACTCGACTTAAAACTCATTTAAAGGGAAGAGTAAGCCGGGAGTCATTAAAACGCATTAAGTATGCGTTAGTGTAACTTTTCAAGTTTTTGTCAAATTATTATGTTTATAAAATTTAAGATTTTGTATATGTGTATTTAAATCGTTTTATTAAAAACTCTCTATTTACTAAATCTATTTTATATTTTAACAGCAAACATCCTCCATATCCTTCCCTGTGTGTGATTTTTGGCCGGTTTTTTATTATTATGAATAGATTACTTATTTTTAAAAATGTTGAATTATGAGATGTTTAAGGAAAATAAATAGATTTTTAATTTTATTTGTATTTTAAGTTTAAGAAAAATTACTAGATAATTATATTATATATTTTCGTTTACACAAAGTTTCACTACTATACAAGATATTTTTATTAATCTTAAAAAAATATTCAAATATAAAAAGATGGTTAAATATTTTCAAGGAAATATAAAATTGGCGGGATTGTCTTCATACAGGCACTTCGCTGCATGATATATTCCTTCACATGCGTCTTCGTAATTAGTTTCTGAAAGTATTTCATTCATTTGCCTTTATTATAATCGATTAATTCTTTAAAAAATATTTTTAATAAACTATTAAATTGTAATATATAAAAGATACGAGCGGAGATGGCTTAGTGGTAAGAACGCGTGAATCTTAACCGATGATCGTGGGTTCAAACCCGGGCAAGCACCACTGAATTTTCATATGCTTTATTTTTTATTATAATTCATCTCGGTCAAGGAAAAAAATCGTGAGGAAACCTGCATGTGTCTAATTTCACTGAAATTCTGCTACATGTGTATTCCACAAACCCGCATTGGAGCAGCGTGGTGGAATAAGCTCCAAACCTTCTCCTCAAAAAGAGGAGAGGAGGCCTTTAGCCCAGCAGTGGGACATTCACAGGCTGTTACGGTTACGGTAAAATATACATAATTTTTTTAAATTTAAAATGTAACTTTTGAAAATCAAAACAAACTTACGAACTAAAATGCATTTTGCCACAGATTTCTTAACTGGTTCCCTAATTTCCACTGGATAAAGGATATCAATTTGCTTCGAAATCAAGTCCTTATCTAACCTATTATTTTTTACCTGAAATGATTTATATGCAATTATTGAAATATTTTTATATTAAAAAAAACAATTATGCGATTACTGAATTATTTTCATATCCATAATCAAAATGATATATAAAACAACCATGACGTGTGGTTTAGGGCAGAGAAAAATAAAGCCATCCTATATCGAGTGGTTGATTGGGCGTCGTAAGATAATATCGGTGCCAACTAAGGTAATTTTAGTCAATCGCATTTATAAATCGAGGTAAATCGCCTTGACCACCTGTATATTTTCAGGGAATCAGCCCGTCAGCAAAAACATTACCAAGAAGGGTTAGCGTCGGACGAGCGTAAAAGTCTGCTACCCTGCGTGAAGTAAACTATACTTACAACTTGGATAGTTTTATATACACACGCAATGTAACACATTACATCATGGTCTTCTATAAATACTCCTTGCTCGATTTTACCAACTTTATCTACAATAATAAAATACTATTTTGAATATTTTCTGTAAACATTAACATAATCTATAATTCGAGAACGAAATACTTAAATAAATACAATATATATATATATATAATATAATATAATATATAATAATAATATAATATCTTATTGAAAGGAGTTTAAACAAAAAAAAGTTTTCATACCATTAGTAACACCAGTTTTTGGCATACACTGATTTTTCATAATCGTCATTGTCTTCTTTAGTTGAGCCCTCGACATCTATTTGCAAATTAATTTCGTTTTTATCAGACTGTTTTCAATAACAATAAATAAAAATATTCTTTAAACCACTTACACCAATAACAAAGTTTGAAACCGTAAACGAAAAATAAAATAAGATAATAATTTTGTAATTCATTTTCAAGTAATGAGGATACCAACTCCGTAAATGGAATCTTCAGAAGCTGTTAAAGAACTGGAGTCACAATCCATACAACATAAATTAGCGTAGCAGGAACTTTTGAAAAATCATTTAGCAATTTATGAAGACCCTATGTTTAGTAAAGATAATTATACATTAACTAAACGTTGTCCGTTGGTTGAACATATAATTTGTATTTGAAAATTTAACTAATTTTGTGTTGTTAACCTCTTAAACACGAATCAAGTAAGAATACGGTAGTGTCTTTAAATAGTTAATTATGTTTCATATGAATAAAATCAAAGATCACGATAGATTGATTTTTAAAAATACTAAATAGACTAACTATTTAAATATTGAAAATAAGCCGATAAACATGATCAACAACAGGTTGCTTTTTTCCATTTTTTTTTTTATAGAATAGGAAGGTGGACGAGCGTATGGGCCACCTGATGGTAAGTGGTCACCAAACGCCCTTAGACATTGGCATTGTAAGAAATGTCAACCATCGCTTATAGCCAATGCGCCACCAACCTTGGGAACTAAGATTTTATGTCCCTTATGCCTGTAATTACACTGGCTCACTCACCCTTCAAGCCGGAACACAACAATATCAAGTATTGCTGTTTTGCGGTAGAATATATGATGAGTGGGTGGTACCTACCCAGACGAGCTTGCACAAAGCCCTACCACCAGTATTATATTCCATCTATTTTGTATGCTTTTATCTTTCTTTCTTCTCTATCTCTGGCTATAAAAGAATCTTATTTTAATACGCTCAAGTGTATTATATCCCTTGCAAATGTTATTACTTGTTCTTAGTTACTTTTCGTACTAAAATACCTTCAAGTTTTAGCGGGATGACGGTAGTATGTGAAACGAAGGTTATGATGAATATATTTACATGATGAATTTATATAATGCATAAAATCAATTTCAAGCAAAAACAAAAAACGAATAAAGGAAAAAAATAGACCCGTCATTACCTTCTCCTTGTGTACGATATATCTATGTATGATATATTACATACGAGCTTAAGAATTTTTTTTATACAAACTGTCTTTCTGTTTAACTTAGCGAGATGAACAACTATAAATGAAATAGCATTACTTTGATATGGACACAAACTTCCCTCAGAATTAATTATATTCACGGTAGCATGCGAAAGCGATCCTGTGGCGCTCCTCGCTAAGACGGAAAGGGTACCGCTGGTTTTTTAGTGGAGATTCTGATGTTCCGGGCGCATTTGGCTCCTCGGACACCGGCGAGCCCCACATTTCCTCCACTGTTCCCGTGGGGGAAACGCGTAACGCGTAATTTTCCAGCGATAAAATAAAAAGGATTAAGTATGTTTTTCTCAGTGTCTCCTGACCATTGGTTTTGAATCGCAACACTTAATATATATAACTATATTTATAACAAATAATATAACTGTGATTAAACCTTACTTTAAATGAAAAGAATAATCGCTATGATCACTATTGAATAAATAATCATATTACTTCTTTTTCAATTCTATGAATCTAAATAAAGACTATGAACAAGACATACAAATAAATTCAATTAAATTACTCAGTGTTTATGTTGAATGCCTTAATGTAATAAATAAAAGATTTTTTTTAAACTGTACAGTTTATTGAACAATTTATTATTTTTTTATTCAAGGAAATACAAAATTTTGCGGATCGTGATCATACATACACTTGGCTGTCCAATACGAAGCCTCACATATGTCTTTATATTTCTTACCTGAAAAATTCACTCTTCATTACCACTATCATAAATTTATTTATAGACATTTTAAAAACATTTTTTGTAAAATAGATTTCATACCAATATCTTTGCATTTTGCTGCGGCAGCCTTCACCGCGTCTTTCATATCGGGCGGAAACATCAGATCCACTTGTTTTATTACTGCCTCATAGCTTAGTTTATTGTTTTTTATCTACAACACGCCAATTTTTCTCAAAGATGCAAGATTTAATTTTATTCTAAGATCTAAGATTTGTTAAAATTTTAAAATCGTATAAAAACTATATAAGTCTAAACAACAGGAAGGTAATTTAAAGTCCGATAAAAAATGTTATGAATTATTTATTTGCCAACGCTACTAACAGATTGAAAAATTATCTTACAATGTTTTCATGTTTTTTACTTTGCAAATTAATTAATTGTAATTTAGATTTCGATGTTACAGTTATTCAGGTAGGTACTTTACAAAGAGCATTTAGTACTTTACAATGAGGTTTTTGTTCAATCTTGGCTGAATCGAAACTTTAGTTATTATTTCTTAATATTAAATGCAATTTAAAATAAATTATAAACAGATCCTCTAATTTACTGTTATTTTAAAATCCGTTATTTAAGCATCTATTCAAAAAGAGAGAAGATCAAAGATAATACAGACAGACGTACTTGAACCTCGTCCACATGGGTCAATTTTAGTATAATAGCAAACACAATTTGTTTGCAAATAATTAATGATGAAAAAAAAAACTTACAACTTGAGTCATGGAGTATATGCAGGCGATGTAACACATAACGTTCCTCTCTTCTAAGAACTTTCCCTGCTCTATTTTGCCGACTTGCTCTGTAAAAAATCTAATATTAGTTTTTAACAATGAGATATTATTAAAAAGGAAACATGAGATCGTTTATTGTTTTAACAATTAAAAGTAAATTATAGTAACATTACAACTAAGGGGTTGTCTAACATATATTAATGGCAAAATTGAAATATGTCTTAAAAAATCTTACTGTTAAAAATATTTAACTATATTTATTTTAAGTGTTACAATATAGGACTCTTTAGATAGAAAACTTGTGAAATAACAAACTAAAAAAAGGGTTGGACGGTATTTAAAATACGTTAAGCTATAATATCTCACGCATTGCATACCTTCAGTGACATCATTTTTCGGAATACAAGATTTTTTCATAAGTTTTCCGGAATTTTTAAGTTGTTGCCTTGTCATCTGAAAATTGTAATGCAGTCAATACGGTGCAAATTTCGATTGTTCATTGTCACGTAGGAGTCATGCAAAGCAAATAGGATAGCTAGTATCATACATCAATAATAGTTCGTAAATGTCCCAGTAATGGACTAAGACCTTGTTCCTCTTAACAAGAAGGCTTGAGACTTATTTGCTTTGCTAGCTTTAGGAGCCCAGGACTCTCGGGAACAAAGGCTCTTTAAATATAAAATTGTGCAAATTCATTAAGATTACTTAAAATAATTATGATATTACAAAACCACTCCTACCGTAATCTGTCCCATATAATATCATATTCATTAATTTATTGAATATAATTAATAATTAATTAATTAATTTAATTATATTTGCCGTGGAGTACCGGCTTAGAATAGTACTCCCCCAATCTCATCCCGTGGGTGTCGTAAGAGGCGACTGAGGGACGGGGAAAAGGGGGGATGGGCAGCAGCCTCCCCCCTCCCATAAACATCTTACCCCCCTACTGCGCTCGCCAACACGCCTGCCCAGCGCGGCGAGTATGGGCAAACCCCTCCCTTAATGGCAGATGCGCCACAAAAAAGGCCCCCAGTTACCGGCAAGCCCGCTAGGCCCGACCAAGGTAGCGGTCGCGGTATCGGCAGGGCAGGGGGTGCTAAGAATCACCGGTTCACGGCAGGCTACCGTATAAAACGACTGAACATGGCAACGTATAATGGACGCTCGATGAGGCTGGACCATCACCTCGCCGAATTAGAAGTAGAGTTAAGTCATATAAACTGGCATATACTGGGGTTATCTGAAGTCCGAAGACAGGGGGAGGACACGATAACTCTAGAGTCCGGTAACTTACTCTACTTCCGCGAAGGTGATAACCTCTCCCAGGGTGGTGTCGGTTTTCTAGTCAAAAAGGATCTCATTAGCAGCATTGTGGAAATCAGTAGTGTGTCGAACCGGGTAGCGTACCTTGTCCTAAAACTTTCCGACAGGTACTCCCTGAAGGTCGTACAGGTATATGGGCCAACTTCGACATACTCTGATGATGTGGTCGAAGCGATGTACGAGGACATCGCAAAGGCCCTCAACGACACCTCGAAGGCCCACTACAATGTTGTTATGGGAGACTTTAATGCTAAAGTGGGAGTACAAGATAGCGGTGAATCGAAAGTCGGACCTTACGGCTTGGGCTGCAGAAATCACAGGGGGCAAATACTGGTAAACTTTCTCGAAGCGCAGGGGCTTTTTTTGATGAATTCTTTCTTTCAAAAGAAGCCTCAGAGGAGGTGGACCTGGCGAAGCCCCGATAACGTGATAAGGAACGAGATAGACTTTATCATTTCGAAAAAAAGGCACATATTTAGAGATGTTTCAGTGATCAACAGGTTTAATACCGGAAGTGATCACCGCTTGGTTCGAGGCACTCTAAATATCAACTTAAAAGCCGAAAGATCGAGAATGATGAGGTCTACTCTCCGACCTACCATACTCCAAGCTGCTCAAGGCTCCGAAAAGTTCCAAATGGAACTTCAAAATCAATTCACCGCGTTGGAAACCATAAGCAGCATTGATGAGAGAACCGACACGCTGGTCAAAATACTGCAAAACACATCCCGCAAGTGTTTTCCGCCACAGAGAAGAGACAACGCACCAAAACTCTCTGCTGAGACACTCGAGCTCATGAGAAAATGACGAGAACTACCATCGTTTTTGTCAGATAAGGCCTTAAACCGAACAATAAAAACGCTGACGCGACGCGATCTCTGACGCTCCAATACCCGTGCCAACAAGGCTGCGATTGAGCAAAATCGGGGATCGAAAGTGTTCGCTCGCAAGTTTGGGAGGCCGCGTCTGACAAAACTTAAAACTGAAAATGGTGGGGTCGTTACCTCTAGGCCTGAGATTGTCGGAGAAGTAGAGAGGTTTTATGGGCAGTTGTTCTCTTCAAGATCGGATAAACCCGTGGGAATCAGTATTGATGACCAGCGCGCCCCTCTTATGCGCCATTACTCCGAGGAGCTCCCGGTCGTTGACCAAGGAGAGATTAGGGCGGCTCTAGAACAGCTTAAAAACAACAAATCTCCGGGAGATGACGGAATCACAACAGAGTTGCTTAAGGCAGGCGGGACTCCGGTCCTGAAAGAGCTAGCAAGCCTCTTTAATTCCGTCATCCAACATGGCAAGACCCCGGAAACGTGGAGCGGGAGTGAGGTGGTACTGTTTTTCAAGAAAGGTGATAAAACCCTCTTGAAAAACTACAGACCAATCTCCCTCTTGAGTCACGTGTATAAGCTGTTCTCAAGAGTCGTCACGAACCGTCTCGCCAGACGACTTGACGAGTTCCAGCCCCCAGAGCAAGCCGGCTTTCGATCAGGCTACAGCACCGTGGACCACATCCAAAATTGTTCGGCAGATTGTGCAGAAGACCGAAGAGTACAATCAGCCGCTGTGTATGGCATTTGTGGACTACGAGAAAGCCTTCGACTCCATCGAAACCTGGGCAGTGCTCGACTCATTGCAGAGATGTCATATCGATTGGAGATATATCGAGGTACTGAGATGTCTGTACAACGCCGCTACAATGACTGTCCACATCCAGGACTGTAAGACGAAGGCGATCCAACTGCGCAGAGGGGTGAGACAGGAGGATGTAATATCCCCGAAACTGTTCACCAACGCGTTGGAAGACGTTTTCAAAACGCTGGATTGGACTAGGTATGGAGTCAATGTAAACGGCGAGTACATCTCACACCTTCGATTGCCGACGATATCGTCATCATAGCAGAGTCGCTGGAACAACTCACCGAAATGCTGCGTAGCCTAGGCGAGTCTTCCCGGTGTGTCGGTCTCGGTATGAACTTGGACAAGACCAAGGTCATGTTCAATAGGCATGTCGTGCCGGGACCGATATACGTCGAGGGGAAACCTCTCGAAGTTGTTAGTGAATATACCTACCTAGGACAGATAATACAAGTCGGTAGGAACAACTTCGAGAAGGAAGCCGATCGAAGAATTCGCTTGGGATGGGCAGCATTTGGTAACCTTCGTCAAGTCCTCAAGTCGTCTATACCGCAATGTTTGAAGACGAAAGTCTTCAACCAATGCGTCTTACCTGCCATGACATACGGTGCCGAAACGTGGACACTAACTGCGGGACTAGTCCACAAATTCAAAGTCGCTCAGCGTGCTATGGAGCGAGCTATGCTCGGAGTATCTTTGAAGGATAAGATCAGAAATGAGATTATCCGGAAAAGAACCGGAGTCACCGACATAGCTTGCAAAATTAGCAGGCTGAAGTGGCAGTGGGCTGGTCACGTATGTCGTAGGACCGATGGCCGTTGGAGCAGACGAGTCCTAGAGTGGAGACCGCGAATCGGCAAGCGCAGCGTAGGGCGCCCTCCAGCCAGGTGGACCGACGACCTTAAGAAGGTGGCGGGCACCAACTGGATGCGGAAGGCGGAGGACAGGGAGCTTTGGCGCACCTTGGGAGAGGCCTATGTTCAGCAGTGGACAACGATTGGCTGTTGATTGATTGCTTGATTGAATTAATAATTATAAGCAACTGACTGTATCTATATTATTTTTATGAGCATGCTGTATATACACGCTTTAGAGTCTATCTGTTTTGTTTGTTTTGTATTCTATTCTGTTTTGTGTACCTAAATAAATAAATATAACGGCCATGATGATTCACGCACTCTATTAATACCTACGTAAGGTTAAAGTATTAATTTGTATACCTCGCTTGACCTCCATTCATATAAAAAGATTCATTCATTACAAATTATTGTAATCATAAAACTGTACCGTTATTAAAGTTACAGATTAAGGATCACTGGTGTTTATATATCTACACTGGGTTTTTATGTGTATAAAATGAATTAGCCAATTAAAATAATGACTTACATGTACGAAAACGAAATGTATGTTGTAAATAATATTTTTTATCATAAATAGGTACTTAAGTGTACGATTTACGAATACGAGTAAATTTTTCTTTGTTTTATAAGCGATACAGACTAGTATATTTAATTATTAGCCATCCGATATTAAGAAGACATTTGTTGATAGATATTACTCTGGCCGCCAAAAAAATCGACCCACCCGTATTTTTTTACTTACAAAGTTGTTATCTTAACTATGCGACGACCTAGGTGGATTGTTTTACTTATGGGACATACATTTAACATTTTATTACCCACTTGATATTGATTTGGAGGAGTTGTAAGTGTTATTGAGGATATTTGGAATATTTTTAAAGTATTGATAAGAAAACGTTACTTTGTGCACAAAGTGCATGGTTAGTTTATTTCCAGTTCTTAACGCGGAGTCATCTCGGTTCGATGTTTATTATTGATTAAGTGTATGAAACTTTGTTGAAACAATAATTTGAAGCAGAAGCTGCTCAAGTCGTAGCTCTTATTCATGAGGGGTTAAGTCAGCGAAATGTGGCTAGAACACTAAAATTAAGTCGTTCAGCGGTGCGAAGAGTGTACAAACGCTACTTGGAGACTGGGGAGTATCGCCGGAGACCAGGATCTGGCAGGGGGCGTGTCACGAACCCGACCGATGACCGTTTTATTGGTTTGACGTCTTTAAGAAACCGACATCTTTCGGCTGTTGACGTTCAAGGTAGAAAATACTGTAAGAAGAAGACTTCGAGAGTAAAACTTAACCCCTACAAGCCAGCAACAGGACCAAAACTCACAGCATCCCATCGACAAGCAAGACTACAATTTGCTAGGCAGCACGTCGATTGGACACTGGACCAATGGGAGACAGTATTGTTCAGTGATGAAAGCCGAATGTCTCTAGTAGGCTTTGATGGACGACGAAACGTCATGCGAAGGCCAGGAGAACGCTACTCTCAGTGTTGCATTTGAGAAACAGTCCGATTTGGTGGAGGCTCTACAATGTTTTGGGGAGGTATTTCTTTGACGGGACGCACAGAGCTGGTTTTTTTCCGTAATCGTGCTGTTAATGCTGAAACTTACATAACGGACATTCTAGAGCCTCATGTGATGCCTTACGCTGGATATATTGGGGATAATTTCCAACTTATGCACGACAACGCACGACCTCACGTCGCTAGAATTGTTAAAGACTATCTCAGGGAAGTCGAAATTCCAGTTACGCAGTGGCCAGCCAATAGTCCGGACTTAAACCCGATAGAGCACCTCTGGGACCAGCTAAAACGTACGGTTCGAGCACGAAATCCAATTCCAGAAAGCCTGAATCAACTGGAAGCTGCCCTAACTGAAGAATGGCAACGGACCCCACAGGAAGACATTAAAAAGCTAATCAGGTCACTTAATAGGCGTATGCAGGCAGTGATTAGGTCAAGAGGAGGAAACACTCCCTATTAAAGTAAGATTTAGGCACCCAAATTTAAAAACAAACGGCATAATCGTTTTGTACACAAAAAAATAAAATTGCGTAAAATTTTGTGTTTTCGTGTTTTGTCACATATTTACCTAAAAACCTATTTTTTGCGCACTATTTCTGTTTTTGTACAATCCTACAATTGCATTTTTTCATTATCAATCTTAAAAATATAAATATGTGGTAGTTTAAAACCATACGATAGCTTTTTTACAAAAAATGTAGGTGGGTCGATTTTTTTGGAGGCCAGTGTATTATTATGCTGTCATCAAAAATTATGTTTTGATGTATTATGATAATGTTCCTCTAATTAGACTGCGTCTTCATAAAAAAATACTCACCGCAAAAATGATACTGCATTGATATAAACTTATTACTAGGACCGAATAAACAAAACTATACTTCATATTTTCTATTGAGATACGTAGCGCACTTAAAGGAATACTCACAGGCATAGCTTACATTCTGTTTTATATAAGAAACAAAGTGACATTTGATTGATTGATTACAAATACGCCCTTTTATTACTGTCATCTCAGATACATACTACACCACAATCAAAAGTCTATCCCATAATAAACTGTCTGTTACATAGCTCCTACAAACTATGAGAAGCAATTTCAATGCCAAATGGGTAAAAGTAACTATTTCCATATAAAAAGTAATAGATGTTTTTATAAACATGTTATATTTTTAAAAATAAATATGTGGAAAACGATTCAACATTAATAAATTTTGATAGCGATTAAAGTAAAATTTGGACTCTATGAGTGCAACGTTTAGCGTTAGCTGAGATGGCCCATTGGTAAGAACGCGTGAATATTAACCGATGATAAGCAAGCACCACTGAATTTTCATGTGCTTAATTTGTGATTATAATTCTTCTCGTGTTTACGGTGAAGGAAAACATCGCGAGGAAACCTGCATGAGTCTAATTTCACTGAAATTCTGCCACATGTGTATTCCACCAACCCACATTGGAGCAGCATAGTGGAATACGCTCCAAACCTTCTCCTCAAAAAGAGGAGAGCAGGCCTTTAGCCCAGCAGTGGAACATTTACAGGCTCTCACGGAGTGCAACGTTTTAAAGTCATTGTTGAGCGCAATGTTTATACTACCCTATTCCAATCGAGCAAATAATCAAAACAAACAGACCTCACATACCCGTATATATCTTTAAATCCTTATTTTTTATTATATTATATCCACTTTAATTTTATTTCGAAAACAGTTCCGATGACTACTTTTTAATGAATACATAGAATTTTCAAGGTCTCGACCATATATCGCGTCAATCCAAAATCGAATTTGTTTATTTATTCTTTACTCCTCCTGTGGTTGCAATAGACTATATGTAATTGCTGAGTGACAATGTTGCCGTCGCAAAAAGATTTTTCACTACATATATTAACATATATTTGAATTTTTATTTATAATAAAATAAAAATGAAAATTAAAATAGATCACAAGCATTTTTGTATCGTTATTATGATATAATTATCATCAATTGTCTACTAGTAATTTAATGTTTGTTCAAAACTTAACCCGGAACGCAACACATGCTATTTTTCAGCGTGTGTTACAATAGTATTTGTTGTAAAATAGTTGAATATCAGTAATAATGCAATGTTAACATCGCTTTCTTGGTCTCCTTTCAAATATGAAATATATGCAAGTAATGCTATATCATTTATATCTCTGACGTGGAAAGGAAGACCATTTCAATTTACCAAACACAGAAAAAGCCCATGGTCGTTGTGAACACAAATTCTTAGAGTAAGTTATAAAGACTTTATTTTATTATGAGTAACTTGTTCTTTTATTAAAGTTAGGTATTAAGTTATTTACATCCGCAAAAACCTTATAAATGAAGCTTTAATTTAGATGAACCGAAATATCTCAAATTAATTATTTAACGTAAGAAAGTGAAGGGCAAAAATGTTTTTACTGTTACAATTCTAATACATTATCGACATTCGTACAAAATATACAATCATTAGTCATAATTTTATATGAAATTTTATTTATAGATATAATTTTGTATAAAAACCATTGTAGCTGACATTCAGTGCGTTGCTTTTAAATCGATATAAAATGTTCATGAATGGTTGAAACTAACATCGGAAATAAACGATTACCATGCAATAATTGTCGAAACGAAACTTACATATTACATACATTATGTCCGTGGTAGGGTGACCAATGCCTTTTAATTTCAGCTTTAACCTTTTTTTATTTAAAATTTGAAAAGCGAATGCACAGATACGTAAAATGATTTCAACATTCTATATTTAAAAATGCTTGAGATGCACGACATTAGGCAGTTTATTCTATTTAATTAAATTATAATTCAACAATATCCAATCTTACATTGTATACATGGTGTCAGCACTAACACCATTACAACGTGTTAAATATGACACTATCATTAATTAATTATCCGTCGTCTTATAAGCGAACAGACAAGATCAAGGGATACAGAAAAGCATAGGCCATGTCAGTTATCATTGCGTTTGTTAAAATCCTAGTTATCCTTAATATTTGTAACGCAGTAAGTACATTTAAGCATTTTTATTTTTTATATTGGATAAAATATGTGCTTATTATGTATTTAGATGGTCGTATTTTTATAAAATCATACTGCATTTAAATCGAAACTTAATAATTAAAAAAACTAAACTTGAATTTGTTTTTTATCTGTTTATATTTATGTATCCACTATATACATTTAACAAAATATAAAATGAAACTATAAATTGCTGTTATTATTTTAAGATGACAATGAAACAAATAAAATCAACAGGAAAGATGATGCGAAAAACATGTCAACCGAAAAACAATGTTGATGATGGTATGTAAGGTTTTTTATTAAAGTATTTAGGTAATAAAAGCCAATACATATATATCATATAGGAGTAAAATCAATAAAAAGTGTAATACTTAAATTTCGATTGTAATACTATTTGGTAATAAAAACATGCAAGCAAATTCAATTAATATTAACTTAGTAACTAAACTAAATCAAATTAAAAATAAGATATACCAAAGGCACGGACATTATGGACCTTTTACTATCGAACGGCCAGGCAAACGCGGTCAAACGCTGGTCTATTAATTGTAAAAAAAACATTTGTAATTTAAATCACTTCGCTATGAATTAGCGAAATATATATTTTTTTTATTTCCAGAGAAAATTGATCCAATGGTTAACGGCGTATTTATAGAGGAAAAAGAAGTAATGTGCTACATAGCATGCATCATGAAAATGGCTAATGCGGTAATATACATACATTATTTAACTGTATTATAATTATTATAAAGATAGAAAAACTTTATACAAGCGACACTTTTTTAGCATAACCCACTCTGAGAAAAAAATGCATGGCTTATATGGACACATTAGCTGTATCAAATTTGCTCTCTGATTCTTCTCAGGATATACTTCTCCAAACCGATGGTAGTTTTTACTTTGAGTATCAAAAATTATATAATGGAATATAATAAATGAATTTGTATTTCAACACATAAAGGTTTCGTGAAAGGATCGTGTTTCGTTAAAAAACCGCTAAAAGAAGCCCACAATGAACACATAAAAATTATATAATTATTTCACGATATTAGATCAAAGTAACGCGTTGAGGAAATTTTATAATCTCAATATGAAAACAAATACAAGCAGATGTTTCTCTTAGTGGAATAGTTTAAAATTCAATTCACCTTCATACACTTTCTTTTTCGTTTATCTCTCAGATAAAAAATGGTAAATTTAATTATGATGCTGCGATGAAGCAAGCAGACCTGCTCTTGCCAGAGGAAATAAAGGAACCAGCTAAAGAAGCAATAACGGCTTGTAGGAAAACAGGTATGTCTTAGTTAATAATGCATATTAGTCCATTGGATCTTAGACACTGGAGAGAGATCAAGCTCTGGAACAACGCCTTTACGTGCTGCCCAGGAAAGGGCGTGTAACACTACCATTAGTAACTTCTACGAATTAGTGCTACTACTAAGAAATTGCTTAATAACTTTTTTCTGACCCGATCCGGGTTCTGAAACCTTGACTTCGGGGTCTCCGGCGTAATAAGCTAGCTACAAGAACAACGAGACACAATATTATAATAGATTTTTACATTTGGCAATAAAATAAGTAAAAGTACTCATAATTATTTTACCGTAACTAACTAAGTAAGTAAGTAAGGAATGTATAATAAAAATTAAAAATACAAACACGACCCCACTAGTTGTATCGTATAATATACCTTTTACTGGTGGCTTTGTGCAAGCTCATCAGTAACCACCCACTCATTAGATATTCTACCTCAAAACAGCAATACTTGTTATTGTTACGTTTCGGTTTGAAGGGTGGTAATTCAGTGTAATTACAGCCACAAGGGACATAACATCTTAGTTCCCAAGTTGATAGCCCAAGTTGGTGGCGCATTGGCGATGTAAGCGATGGTTACATTGCTTACAACGTCTATGGGCGCAGGTGACCACTTACCATCAGGTAACCTACATATTATATATTTTGCAAATAATGGCTTGTGTATAACTTAAACGTAACTACGTATTTCTGATTTACAGCGGACTCTTACAAAGACGTTTGCGAGGCATCATTCTACTTGACGAAATGCATTTACAACCACAATCCATCTATTTTTTACTTTCCCTAATAAATAATTCAAATGTACAGTTAGTTTTATAACGATTTCTACTTAAGATAAATATGTAATGATTTTTATAACGAAACAATTTCCTTTACATTGATAATATTAACGATTGTTGGAAACCCTACTCCTGTAAATTTAATTTTTTTTTACTATTATTATGATACATAAAAATGATAAGTTCGTAAAAAAATATTTGTATTTTTTATTAGGCATACATATTTATGTATTCAAATAAATATTAAAACATTACTTTGTGTTATATTTTATTGCATAAAAAGTCGAACTAAAGTTACAAAGACTTCAGTTTTAAATAACAAAAAAAAAAACAATTGAATATATTTTAAGCAAATCAACGGAAATACCAGGTTCTAGAAGTATGAGATAACAATCAATTAGTAGAGATTTTTTCCGCTAGTGTTTCTAATGCATAACTATTTGGACGTCTTCCTTGGAACGTGACGGTAATTATATGCAATTGCATTGTTTGAAAAAAAGTGTGTATTCTAACATCTATTTAACTGCCTATCGCAATCCTCTTGAGTGAAATAAATGAATGTTAAGATATAACTAAATTAAAACAAAAAAAAAATTAACTAAATTATCATAACGATATCCCCATAACACAAAACTTATTTAAATATAATTTATATTTTCAATTTCTAGAGGAAAATTTTAAGGAATATAATAAGCACTTTTGAATCGTCATGTTACAGGATTTAAATAAGGAAATGTAGCTTCCACCGGTTTGGAACGTAGATTCTACTGAGAATAAATCGAAAAGAAAGGCTATAGTTACTCTTTTTCCCCAATTAAATTACATAGGTACCTATTATCAGGAATATGTAAAATCTTTAAAAACCACTACATTGTCTATGGCTTAATAATAATTACATAAACATACAATAATTAATTAAATAATCAAATTACTTTGAATGTTTTCTGAATCCCACGCCTGGATCTCGAGAGCAAAAAATATTTAAAAGATTCATTCAAATCAAACGGAACAAAATTAAACAGATCTTAAAAATATTTATTTGAAAAAACACTAAAATTAAATTAATAAGCCAAAACTTAATTTAGTGTCCACGACGTACATATGTACTTGTAATATATAATAAATTATTATGATTATGATTGTAGAGAATAGAGATCCGTTTTAAAATAACGACTAAAAAATTACCTGACATTGATAAAAATGATGATTTATAAATAATAACCGTGACCAACAATTATATTAGGACCTTCAAAAACAAAAAGTATAAAATAAAACAAAATATTACCGCAACATCCTCGTTTTAGATGTTATCGTTTTTTTAAGAGAACGTCGGAATGTTCTAGACGCAAGATTTTTAATTTATATGTAGCGTAAAAAAAATTTACAACTAAAATTATTAATAGGTTAATAATAATAATTAACAAGTGGATTATTATTGACAAATATATGCCTATAACAAATTTAAAACCAAAGAAGTACGATAATACCCGTTAAAACGCAGCGAAATAAACGCACAAACAAAAAACATTAACAGAAAATAATGTTCTTAATAACCAAAATATTAAAATAACATTATCTGCATAACTATTGTGTATAACGATCCTCGATTAAAAATGAAAACATATAAAAAGTTTTTTTGATCGAAATTTGAGGTAGTAAACGTTCAACTGTAAACAAAATGACAACTTTAACAATTTTATTTATGTGTTGTTTTGTCGGAACCGCATTTGTAAGTAAAGAAACTTTTTAATACGTTCAACATTTGACTATTTTTGAAGTGAAAATTTCTACAAGCGCGTTGCTCTGGTTTATCGTAGGGGATAAACTCGTGGCTTCGCGTCACCGACATGTTAATTTTAAATCAATCGGCAAAACTACTAATAATTTAAGTATTTGAAATTTATATAAATACTAACAGTATACCTAGTGTAGGTAGTGTAGTATAGTGTAGTGTAGGTAGGACTTTGTGCAGGCCCGTGTGGGTGGGTACCACCCACTCGTCAGATATTCTGCTGCTAAACAGCAATACTTAGTATTACTGCTTTCCGGTTTGAAGGGTGAGTGAGCCAGTGTAACTACAGGCAGAAGGGACTCAGTTCCCAAGGTTGGTGGGGCATTGGTGAGTTAAGGATTGGTTATTATTTCTTACCTCGCCAATGTGTCTATGGGCGGTGATGACCACTTACTATCCGGTGGCCCATTTCCTCATCCGTCTATAACTTAAATATATAAAAACAAATAATATAAGTGTTTTTTAACTATTATTTATTTAAATTAAGCTGTATTAATATTTTGTACCGAGTAAGCAACATACTGTGTATTTGAATAAAAAGCTATATAATAAAAAGGGATAGAATTAGGATTTGGAGTGCCAATAGATGTGGAAATTAGACAAATATATTTAATTTGGATACGACGTTGAGGAACGATGTACGGAAATGTCCCTTTTTCATTCTTTTTGATTCAATAGATTAGTTTACATGTGCCTATTTTTACTCTCCCATATCTATCTAATGAAATTATAAAAATATTACGCCATCCTTTCCATTAATCCTATGACATTGTGTCCAATGCGCTGGTAAGAAGCTCTATGAGACACTAATTTCATCCCACAAAAAGTCGCTCTTCCAGCCTTGCGCTATCACGTCCTCGCAAACTGTTACATTCTAAGCAGAATCGCAACTACGTTGCATAGAAACAAAGGATAGCATTAGCATTAGTATTCATTATTTTCCGAAATCTTTCAGTCTCGGTCCGACGAAGATATAAAGAAGTGGTTCCTCATGCAAGCGCTGGAGTGCAGCAAGGAGCATCCAGTCACAGTAGATGAAATAGACATGATGAAAAATCATAAAATCCCCAACCACCAGAACGCCAAGTGCCTCGTAGCTTGCCTTTTCAAAAAAGTTGATTGGGTAAACAGTTATGTTATTATTTTTAGCGTTTGAACGTTATATATGAACAATTGATAGAAATATGGACAATTGTCTAGGTTACAGCCTGTAAATGTCATACTGATGGGTATAAGCCTCCACATTTCTTGACGTAAAGGAGTTTTTTTCACCATGCTGCTCCAATGAGCTTTGGGGGAACAAATGTGGCAAGTTTCCTCACGATTTTTTCCTTCACAGCCCAGCACGAGATGAATTAATGACGCAAATTAAGCACATGAAAACTCTGTGATGCCTGGGTTTGAATGAGCAATCTTCGGTTAAGATTCATGTGTTCTAACGATAGAGAAGAACGGCTCGTCCATTTTTTATTCTTTATATTATAACAATAATTACTCAATAGCTATTTATTGAAAATAATTCATATTGTTAATTCAAAACATAAGATCTATTTTTTCAGCATACAATACGCACAATAAATTAATAAGTGATTTTTATTAAATCGAAGAGCTAATTTTTTTCTGAAATAACGAAATGTCATCGATGGCTTTAGATACAAAACAAATATTCGGACGCATTTAAGAGTTTCATTTTTATCACGTGAACTGTTCGCCTTAGTCTATATTTTGTAAAACAACATTCAAAAACAAAAAAACATGTTATATAAATACGTGTTAAGCATACTTACCCATATGTTCATTATAGATTGACGATAAAGGAATGTTTAACGACAAAAATGCATACAAGATGTCTGAAAAGGAGTACCCTGGTGACCAAGCCAGATTGGACAATGCTAAGAAGTTGTACGAAACTTGTTTGAAGGGTAAGTTTATTTAAAGTACACAAAAAATATTAATGTAATAGAATAAACAAAACAAAATGAATTTTAATACTTTTATTAAAATCTGGTTTATAAATTATTATTACAAAAATTATATCAGTGATACGCCTGACCGTAATTCGCGCTGCCTCCCGCCAAAAGTGACACGAAATTATTTGACTTATGACGTTAGGAAAGTTTGACCTATACTGCTTATAACATTATATTTTACAAATAAATCTAATTAGAAATTCTTCAAATTAAAATCACTACATACTATAAACAAAATCCCCCCACCAAGTCTGTCTGTCTGTCTCAACGCGATGAACTTAAAACCTACCGAACGTATTTTCATACGGGTGGATGACATTTTTATTTAATGTATAAACTAGATTTAGTTTTAACCCAGTCTTAATTTTTATTCAATAGTTTCATGTGCCTACACTAGAGCACAATATATTTACACGTGCGTATTACGATGCGTGTGTATTAGCTTCTATGTGTAGGTATTTATAATGCGATTAGTCAAAATACATAACAGGAAATTTTGATAGGGTAGAATTGTCTTGTTTGTCAATGAATGTTATCTACATACGAGATCAGTATACAAACATATAGGATAGATTAACTATATCAATTCTCTGTCTAATATTAATTTTTCAAGTATATAGCTATTATTCCTCCAGAGTTAATCGTTGATCTAGCTAGTGGTTATCTCGAGGTCAGAAACGAGATCCTTAGTACAAGCCCGCAAACGAACCAAAAATTTTCTTTTCCGTTTTTCTTTCGATTAATTTTCAGAATAAGTCGTAATTGACAATGTTTACACTACTTTGGCTCGGAAAACGGCTCTAGCTGTTTTTTTCTCTGTAATATTATTAAATGTTTATAATTTACATATTATCAATCAAATCACAGTGAACGAGGCGTCAGTGCCTACTGACGACAAAGGGGGTTGCGAGAGGGCAGCTCTACTGGCTACGTGTTTAACCGAACACGCCCCAAAAGTAAGCTACCCAAATTCCTATGTGACACGAAATCAAAACTAAATACGAAGTAATACCACAATGTACTTGATGGCTTTGTCAAGCCCGTCCGGGTCACCTACTTCAGCATATATTCTACCGTCAAACAGCAATGTTTTCGATAAATATTGTTTTGTTCCGGTTTGTGAAGGATAAGTGACCCAGCGTACAGGCACAAGGTCCATAACATCACAGTTCCCAATGTTGGTGGGGCATCAAATCGTAGAATGCATTACTTGCATTGGCAGATGTAATCGATTACCTAAAATGTACTTCAGAGATAAGTAAAGTAAACAAACTACAATATATTTTACAGGCAGAAAAAATATAATTCAAATATATATTCATCATGTTTATATTAGAAATCAAGTCTGAACGGAAAATATATTTTCTTATGTTTGTTTTTTATATAAAACTGTTTTTGTTCATATCGTAATTCTAAAAAAAAAACTTTTAACTTTTTTTTACAGATGGGATTTTTAATACAATAGTCACAACAGACAAATCTTGAAACACATAGTAAATAAAAATTATTACGTTTTTATAATAACCGAGTACAAATAAATTGCATATGACTATAAAATTGTTTTATTTTACGACTAGTTCACTAAAAACTTTAAACTAAGATTAGGTAGCAGACAGTTCCTACGTATCTAGGTATACGCATTCAGCCTTGGTCAGCAAACTCATTATTTTCAAAACTTTTAAAGTATTTATTTACATAGCATTAATTTAATTACATTTTGTGAAATATGATTTGATCGTTGTATACATCACAAGCAATTAGCAATAAATCCGTCGAAATATATGTAACAATGAAATTCTTAATCGATTATAGCTTACCGTTAAAAACGTCAGTCGAGTATTTTAACGAAAAATATTGTTTAATTAACGGTAAGTGATGCATTAGACATGGCATGGCTGTAATTCAATATAAGAATACTTTTCACCGTCACGTGACACATTTTCCACCTTACCGATTATCCGAAAACAAGTAAAAAAAAAAACAAATATACTTAACACGTAATGTTATTGACAAACGTAAGGATTGTAAGTATAACTCATCGTCAATATGATTCGCCACCTGAATAAATAGCACCATTACAAAATAGGAAAGAAGAAAAAAGACGATATATTTTATTATTTATTGAAGAGATTCAACACAGATCATATTCATTTGTGCAAGGCGAAAGTATAAAGTTGGTATGAATATAAAACTATGTATAAAATCACAATTATATATTTTACTCTTAAAACACTTCAAAATATAAATGATCACAAACGGTATAACGTAGAAAAAATACGAGAGATTATAAAATATAATGCCGTCACACAAAAAGGGCGCAATGTCCTCGAGTTATGATAGATTTACCGCAAACATTTTAGTACAAACAACAACAAACCAGTACGAACTGTATATGACTTTTTATATTTAGTATACGTGTTATAATAAGTCGTTTGTGACACAAACTGATACATTACAACTTGCCCTCAGAGACACTGAACACAAAATAAACCCAGATCAGAAGGGATGAACTTAAGGAATCTCATAATTATTGTTGATTTCATTAGTGGTAATCACGACCTAAGTTTGTGGTGACGACAATATTTAAAAAAAAATTACACATTACAAAGATTATAAAAGTAGAGAAATTAATGAATATATATATGATAAGGCAAAAACCGCAAACAAAATTATGCACTTTTAGATACTGTTTAATATATTTCAAATAATTTCTTG
Source organism: Nymphalis io (assembly GCF_905147045.1). NCBI lineage: Eukaryota > Metazoa > Arthropoda > Insecta > Lepidoptera > Nymphalidae > Nymphalis > Nymphalis io. The sequence continues at coordinate 8,043,583 of NC_065894.1, read as the reverse complement.
GCACATTATAATTAAATGACAATACAACAGATATGATAATTAGTTTTTATAATTCACCCTTAACATTACTTAATAGAAAAAAAGATTTTTCGAGGTTACTGGAAGTCATATTACTCATAAAGTTAAGGAATAAATATTTATTTTAAGAATTAAAATACCTGTGATATGTAAATAATGAAATAAATAGCAAAGAAAGCAAAATAACCCACAGAATAAATATTAATACAGTAACAAAAGTCGTTAAATTGCATACATATGTATATGTTGACAAAATATAACAGAATTATTATAATAATGTCCACTATACATATGATAAAAATATCTGCGAAAAGATGAAACTTTTAAATATGTATTTCGGTTTGTTTTAAATTTTTTATTAAATATGACTAATAGTGTTATATAATTTTATTATATACAATTATTAAGTAGGTGTTTATACGGGAGTGTACGTTATCATTATTTATATGGATAATAATAGTATAATCGCATAATGATTAGGCAGCTGGCTAGTAAAATTTGTATATGATTTTCTTATGTGGTAAATGATCTTCTTACATACCTATCTTATTATGTGAAATCTATATCTCGGACAGCTCTAAGCCTTTGGATCAAATTTTGGATTTAGATAAGGTTCTGCTTTAAGTTACTCCATATAGTACAGCATCTGTCAACATGTTCATATTTTTAAACTTAATTTCATATATATATATACGCCTTGTAATAACGGAGAGAACTATATTATTTTGATCATCATCACAAGAGGTAGACATGCAAGACGAGCAGTAGATATAGAAACTGATGTAAGCGATGTAACGAAAATCGATCTTAAATATCTATCGATAACAAAAACATGAGCTATTCATGTATCGAAATACTTGTCAGCTGCTTAACCAATGCCAAGCGTTTTTACGTCACACTAGTACATATATATAGACATATTGTTACTTAAGCTAATATAATTTTTTTAGGTTACACAACAATTTGAATAAATAATGTGCCATTGCCATAATTCATCCATAAAATTCTACTCATAACAGTTACAACTACAGTATTATGATTAATTTACACGTGATTTAAAATATCAAGTATAATTACTACATAATATACATAAAAATTTACACATCTAGACTACAGTTACGTTAAACAGACTTCGTTTCAAGATTCGAACGAGATTGAAATTTGTAAAACTAATCAATAATAAATTTGGCTGTTATCGCATCGACAGCCATGCATATTAATTATACACTGAGAAAATCAATTTGATTGGGGAAAAAATGTATAATTTAAATTAAGCTGGACCGCGTGATTTTTTTGCATTTAAATAAAGAAGGTTGTATAGGTTATAACATGCTTAATTAAACGGATATGTTATGACCGCTGGTTCTTGATATTATGAGAAAGATTCTATTTAGAATATAAAAAAATAATTTCGAACTTTGTTCACGTTTTTTTGCCGGGAAAACAAATATTATTTACGTCTTTTGGAAACAATAAATTAACATTCATATTTCTCACTTCTAACAAAATCTAATCCAAATCAAAATCAATGAGCATTCCTATATACATTGAGAGGATTATAGCAAGTACGGAAACTTTGTCGTAATATCATCATGTCTTGAAAATCAATAAATTGTTATGATTATTCCTTCTATAAATGTTCTTAATATCAAGTATATTAATTATTACTTTGCTAGGGATTTTTCGTTAACATCACAAATATGTAAATATCATATATGGTTTATATTACATATTTTATTACGCTTTTTTCAAGAATTATTCATCTAGACTAGAGATTCTTAGATGTGTATATATATGTTCGTAAAAATATAGATCGGCTATCTTCCAAAATTTGAAAATCAATTAATAAAAATATATATTTAAGTTTATGTAAAATGGCAACCCTTAAAAATAAAACATTTAATATTCTAATCAGTTCTCATACTAAGTGCCAGATTATAAATATTGAAATTAAGAAAAGTAAGTAAATACTCAACGTTCATTGGTCATCTATTGTGGCCTGCCGCCCAATGGTAATTGCCATTCATATTAAAGTCGGATTAGTTAATGTGATCAGTGTTTCAGAAACTGGACATGTCTTAAATAGTTAAAAGAGAATTCTAAATTTAAATTGTATATAACAAATTGGTTATAATAACATTATATTATTGAGTCAAATAATTACGTAATTAACATGTTTAAGCAACATATAATTAATGCAATTATCGAGCTATATACTCAGCAAAATCTACAGTATTATATATTGCTTATTTATTGATGTTAAAATAATACATTGTAATTTATGAACAGTTATTATATAAGGTAAAAAAAATTCTACTTTCTCTATATATATTTAAGCTTTGATAAATTACATAACGCCACATTTACATTGATCCCCACGTGTTGCAGCGTCGGAATACTATTATAGCGGCAAGACGTAATATTTAAATTTTAAGTCCATATTATATATTGTTTCACGACATTACTCAATCAATACAAGTTGACCTTCATTGAGGGGGTCTTCGCTTTGATGTTATATGCTGTCGTAGCTGTTCGGGTCTGGTGACGTCACGGGGCCGGCGCCGCGAGCTGGCAATTTGAACCCATTGATTGCAAATGCCCAACCATCCTAAAACGATATTTTAAAATTAAATCTGTCACCCTTAAAGATACGAAGAAATCATCAAAACGAAAAACAAAAAACAGAACAACATTAAACAAACAATACCCTAATTTCATAAACAAATATTGCCATCTAAAATAAAAATCAAAAATATAATATTCGAAAATAATGATGAATAATTAATAAATCATACATAACTACCAATTTAGTACATCTATTTGTTTTTCAATTATGTTATATATTATTAAAAATTCATACCTTAACTAGATTCGGTAAATCTGACCAGAAAGTCAAATTAGGCACAACCTCGATCCCTGTTGCACCCATTAAGAATTTCTTAGTGCATATTCCAAGAACGAGATATAATATCACAAATGAGAAGAATATTATAAGCAAAGTTGAACCGAAGGAACGTCCCTCTTCTTCAAGAAGTTTCAGGCATGCTTGTCTTGAATAGAATGAAAGTACCTGTAACAAAAAAAATTCTTGACAGTGCTGCTTGATCAGCAAACATTATAATTAAATAATCCTGAACAAAATATCATTATAAATACAGAAAATTAGTGGATTTGTCACTTGTCTCGTGTGTTAGTTGATATTGTCACCTATTGTTCTTTTTATGTCACTTTGTGTATTTATAAACTATCTCCTTAGTTACAAAGTAGTAAATAAATTTATTAATAATATTGATGTAGTTTATTCTTATATTATTTTTGCTACTCAAATTGTATCCACTATTCACTTAGAAATTGATTAATATGAATATTAAAAGGTTGATTAATGAATAATAAAAAAGGAATGTTTTTCCAAAAAATACAAGGATGAAGGTTATTAATATTTTTATTTTTAATATTTTTCAACTTACTATATTATCTGGATCCAAAACCGAAAGAACTTGTAGTTGGTCTTCTGTTTGAGCACAAACTAACGTAACGAGGGTCGCCCTGCACACAATGTTAATTTGTAGTAAAAAAATGTAATTATTATAATTTATATTTTTTATAATGAACATGTTGATTTTACTATAATGTACAAGAAAGTATTTCCAGAAAAAAATATAATAAAATCTTGGCTGGCAGTCCAATGGGCCACATATTGTTAGTACTCACCACCAATCATGGATATTGGTATTATTCTACAAACATTATAAAGGCAAACATTTGTGAGGTTCAATGGATGGCTCTTTGTTGCTCTTACACACAAAAACTAGAATGGATTTGGATGAAATTTGGAAATGAGATAGCTTATTTTTTTTTTTATCGCTGGAAAAACGCATTACGCATTTTCTCCTGAGGGAACAGTGGCGGAGTATGTGGGGCTCGCCAGTGTCCAAGGCGATCGCTTGCGCATGCTACTGTAAGATAGCTTATACCCTGACTTAACACATAGAGTAACACCGGCGGCCACCTTCAATCCCATACAGAATACTAAATATTTTTTGCACAATCAATGTAAATGCAACATAGAAGCTTGGATATTATGCCCCTTATTGTATCAAAATTGGCTTATTTCCATTCAAATTTGAACACATTAATACAAAGCATTAACAATGTGAGCTCTAGAATAACTGATAAGAGGATTACTACCCAAACAAGTTTTCAGAAGGCCATACCAACACTAACATGTAGTGAAAACCATAATTATAAAATATGCTACACAATATCTCTATTAGGTTAGTAAAAAGAATTAACATATATATTTTTTTAATCAGAACAGATAAAAACACAATAAAAAATATATGTAAGAAAAGTTACATATATATTATACATTATATTTACAATTTACATGAAATGTGAAACTTTTTACAACCACAAGAATCAAAACCAGTTCTGTAATTATTCAAATTGTTTAATGATGACTTTGGGCTACATATTAATTCAGAAAACAAGTTTTTCTACTTGTGTTTCTATTTTAAGTAATACTTATGAAGGTTGCTGGATAGAAGTATTGAGATTAACTTCATTTTAATTAACTTTTCGAAATATTCAAATGTATTGGACTTGGAAATGAACTGTAATCATTCCAAGTTAGACATTACTGGTTTACTTTTATTGTATATAATACTGTTTTATAAAATAAATTTATACTTACGATGGGCCATTGAAGTAAGTAATTGATCTCCCATCAGCACTGAACTGAGAAACATTTGTTCTGCCTAAAAATTCATAATTGCCTCCATCTGTTTTAAATGTATTATTAGCAACTAAATCCAAAGTCGTTTTATGTCGACATATCTGAAATGAATGTAAATAATAGCTTATGGTTATCATATATTTTGTTGTAGTGTTAAATTTTTTTATCACAGAGGATTTGCTATCTTATTTATCTGATGATTGATACTTAAAATAAAACTGAGTGAATTTTATTTTGTCTAACACTGTATGAATGTTTTTAATGTATTTTTTTATTGTTTTTTAAATCTTTGTGCAATTTTGATGATTTGCATCCATCTTATGTAGAAAACCAGGACAAACCAGGACAAATGTAATCACGATAATTCTAAAATACAGTGCCATACAACATTTTATGAGGAATGTTGGATATAATGTAAAAATAATGTCAATTAACCATAATGGTTAAATGACATTATTTTATTTCAATAACAACTTTATTTATCTTAACCATAAACCATTGATCTATCAATGTTAAGAATTTAGATAACAAGAAGATGAGGAACAAACTAAATGTGAAGTTTCTTACCGACAATGGCTTGTCGCATGTATTATTCGATGCAGTACTGTTCACTTTAAGCAACACATCAGTGCACGGATGATAGTAATAGGTACTCAATTCGTATTGTGATCCATTGTTCTTTAATTTATATGATTGCGTAGTATAAAATGTTGCTTTAACAGTAAGCGATAAGTCAATACCGGTGCCATTAGAGTATTCACACGAGCAAGGTCCTTTGGCTACACATACGTCCTCAGTATGAACTGTTTTTAATAAAAACACATAAAAGACGATCGACAAATAATATATATTGTTTACGCTGATCATTTTCGATATTATGTACTATTTTTATCTAGTAAAATGACAATCATAAATGGTACTCACAATGTAGCCAAATTTTAAAATGTTGTACCCCCAAAAATGTTGTATATAAAAAAAATCCTAACCAAAGACTAATATAATATAATAATGGAATTAAATTATATCGATTATTACAAATATTGAAAAATATAATCTTATAGTATAATATACATAAAAATCGATTACATGGAGCCTACATTTACATAATTATATGGCAAATTTTGCTGTATAGTCGAAAATTTTTGACTTGACTTTGACTTTTAAATTATTCTACTATGAATTATTGTATAAAAATAACTATAAGGATAAGCAAATATATAGTGTTCACAAAATACATTTATAACCACTATGTTTTAGTCAGTAGCTTGATAGTAAAACGTAGTGCTTATGTACTCTGTGATTGGTAGTACTCTGTGTCTTTAGTGTTTGACTTTGACTGATAATAGAAATTGACATTTGAGACTGACAGACAGGGAAATTATTTTTATTATCTGAGCCTCTGAGGCGTTGTTTATACTTATAAATGATATGTATTAAGTCAAGCAGTCGGTTTAAACATCTATAAATATATAATAAAAATATGAACGCACTTTAACATTACTGAAATTATTTAGTCTTTATATTAGTTTAATCTGGTCAGATTAGTAGACTTCTGTTTAGAATGGCAGATAAAAAAAAGAAAATTATAACGACTAAGGTACCAAAAATAATATTATCCGTCGCGTAGTTATCAATTAAAAACTATTTATAATTTAAACAAATTAAACTTACAGGATCCTATATCAACTCCGAGGAGGCCAGTAATTTTAAAATCCGATCGTGAGGTTCCAAAAGATCAATCTAAAGAGAAAAACGAAAAGGACAAACCACCCACTATTATCTTAAAAACTCGTGAACAAAGTACTCCAAAAGAAGAGAGACCACTAAGTCCAAAGTCACAAGCAGATACTGAAAACCCACATCCATCTAAAATAACTCAAAATGACAAGGAAAAGAAAGGTATAATCCATTCCATTATCAGATTATTAAATTAATATTTCTGTATTACATCAATAATTTTTTAGTGGATTTTAGCCACATAATATTTACATACAGCACATTTAGTACTATTTATAAGGAAAATGCTAATTTCCCTGCTGTTACAACCTGAGTTCCTTCAAACAAGGCATGAAAAAGGCTGGGGTGGCTAGTGCAGAACATACTTCCTAACTGTACTGGCGATTGTCATGTTTGGACTCCACTACCATTTACCATCAGGTGGAGTAGAGTCATTAGAGAAGTCCCAGCTAATATAAAAATATGTATACTTAATATACCTTTAATAACAATTTACTTTTAATAATTCAAAATAATAAATGTTAATGATTAGGTGGATTTTCTGATCTGATAGGGTGGATCTGTATGAAGGTATAAATGTATACAATAATAAAATCTTTTTTTTTTAAGATCAAAAGTCCAGTCAAAATTTTAAATCAATGACGGAGCCTGTGAAGTTGCTAGATGAGAATTTAGAATTTAATAGTGCAGCTTTTGAATTTCTCAACGATTCTAACACCAATTATTTAGTAGTTGGAATATTAGGTATGAACATTTTAGTGGTAATAATTATATGTTTAATGTCTTCACTGAATTAATGAATCACTCTGTAATAATTTTAAACTTTTGACCAATCATAGAATGAGTTTAGTTAATTACATAATTATGTTTAATATTGGGAACCATAGTAATAAATTCCATTGGCTCCATAGCAACATCATATATATTTACTTCCTTTTGATTCCTCACAATATACATGGTTGTAACTGATACAATCTCATTACATTTACAGGCACTCAGGGTGTTGGTAAATCAATGATTTTAAATCTCATTGCCCAAAATGAAGAAGTAAGTGATCTATGTGCACAAATACTACAATCTCATGAAGTTTCTACGGATACTGCATTTGAATCAAGCGAAATACCAGTAGAAAATCAATTAGAAAATTTCAGCTTTTCAGATATACCTCAAGATAAACCATTAGATGTTCATAATATATTTAAATTTAAGATGCAAGATATAGAATATATAGAACGAGGAGTTAACTGCACAAAAGGTATTTCTACAATTTTATATATAGTTAGTAAGGGGCTGAATATGGGTTCTACCAAACCAAATATTTGTCAAGATTTATTTACATGCTTTATATTAACCTGATACTTGAACTTGTTTGATATGTAAATATTTATTTATGAATGTAATAACAATAGCATTAATTTTGAAGACATTTTATTAAAATTGCATATGTTTTTACTTTTAGATTGTTGTAGCCATCATACTTAATTTGCAGTAAGACATTAATAAAACTATTTGTGGTAAATAGAGATTATATATTTTTGCAGTATTGAAAGTTTTACTGTAAATACAAATATTCAAATAATTCTAAGAGGCAAACTTTAAAAAGTTCCATTTCACTGCGCCAATTACGTTACAGGTGTGGACATGTATATTACTAATGATCGCTTAATTCTACTTGATTGTCAACCTCTGTGGTCCCCTTCATTAATAGAAGAAACAAGTACAAACCCTGTAACTGCAAGGAGTGCTAACATTATGACAGTGGATTGTCTCCAAGTTGCTTCATATCTTATGTCCATATGTCATGTTTTAATTACTGTACAAGATTGGTTCACCGATTACAATTTTATACGGTTGGTAATTAGAATATAATAATAATCATATTAAGGCAATTTGCATATAGAATGTAAATAATTAAATGATTATCAAATTATTTTTATGATAATATTAGAAATTTAAAAATTTTACAAAAATTTTAGCATTCAAAAATTTTCACAACTTAATTAGACCGAATTTGTGACATGCCATAAAGGCTTATGCAAACTAAGCATTTTTTCTTAATTTTGTTTTACCAACAATTGCATTGTATCATTGAAGATTTCTACTTTAAATAAAAGATTATGTCATTGTCAGAATGACAGTAATATTGATTATATTAAAAATAATATGTAGTTCATGTTAACTTTTACAAAAATTTCCCAAAAAAATATTTTATTATAAATTGCGTTTTTTCATTTAAGATAATAATATTTATATGGTAATAAACTTTAAAAGCAAACCTTATCTAAATACAAAATTTGATATAATAATTTGTATAAGAGCCGTTTCCGAGATACATTAAATAAATTTATATACAAGAATTGATCATTTAAATAAGGTTATTATATTGATCAGAAGAAATATTTTTTTTTTAATAATTTTGAACAAATATTTGTAAAAATGTACCTTTATAAAACCTTTAATGTTTTTATGATTACAGTTATATTCAAACAGCAGAAATGTTGAAGCCTACTCTATCAGCATCTAACGCAGCAAACACCAACCAAGAAAATTCCGAGTCCACGAGTAGCGGGGAAAATCATCCACATTTACTTATTCTACATAACAGGTGTCAACTAGAAGATTATACCCCAGAAGCGGTCGAAACAATGCAGGATCTCTATAGGCAATTATATTTTTATTTGATATTACATTTTAATAGCCGAAAGCATAAAGCCGTTGCCCTACAATGGCACATTTATGAACTGTTATTTTTTCACATTCTTAAAACATATAAAACTTAAATAATGTTAACGATTTTTCTAATATTGTTGATCTATGTTGATTTATCCCAATCCATTTCACATGTTTTGCTTCTGTCTTTGGACATTTGCATGTGAAATACTTAAATTATTAGGGAGTAGTAGAAGTCTAAAATAAAACAAATGGTGGTTTTGGTAACTCACAAATAACTATATTACCTTAAAAAGAGTTATTTTAAAATCAAAGACAGACACTTTAATTTTATTTATTTGTATAGATTTATACTTAGCATTATTGCATAAGTTGTCAAAAATTTTGAAATATTGCTTAATATCCTACGAAGATTATATTATGATCCCACTGGTTCATGCTATAGAATTTTTATAATTGATTTCCACCTTTATATGTAGACTAGTTTCACAACAGTAAACAAACTCACAATAATTGCATTTTTTTTTACAGGAAAGCATACCAGAGGTCTAATCTTCAGTTAAATTCTGGAATGTACTTATACAGTGATACAAATAAGAACGGTCTGAATATAGATAGTGTGTGCAAGTCATTTAATGTTCAAACTTGTGGTACTCCAATAAATTTGTTTTTGTTACCCGAGATATATGATGATTTCGGTAAGTTATTTTATTTTGATTAATAGCTTTAACGAAAGTATTGAATTAAGCAGAAATAGTAAAACAAAGAAGGTTAGGAAAATTAGCTATTAATAGTGAGAGCCGAGATGGCCCAGTGAAACTTGAACATGTGAATCTTAAACGAAGATTGCAGGATCAAACCTGGGCAAACTTCAGTGAATTTTCGTGCTCGATGGTAAAGGCAAACATTGTCAGGAAACCTGCATGTGTCAGATAAAATGCTACATGTTTATCCAATAGTGATCCTATTAACTTAATAATTTTTGAAAATCGATTGCTTTAATTATCTTACATAAATTGGTGTGATTTCAAGGTTATTATTGTATTATATATTTCACTATTGAAGTTTATTGTGGCAAAATTTACTCGTAGTTTTTACTTTGGTTAAAATAAAGTTCATTTTCATAAGTCAAAGAAGTATTTTAAATGTGTATGTATCAATACATTTATATCATCTTTTAGAAAACCACGATATATACCGTGGTCATCCCTCTTTTGAAGAATTAGCGAAGCGTCTTCGATGGATGATCCTTGGCGTTAACAGGCATCAAATAACTAATGTACCAAACTTATCTGAAAAGGGATGGTTCCAGTACTGCAGTAAAGCGTGGGAAACGATACGAAAGTGCACATTTTTTATGGAATATGAACGGTTTTTGCCGTAATCAATGTTACCATAAAATATTATAATTTTTGTATAGTTTAAGTATTTAATATTAATTAAAGCTCTATATATATATACTCTTAATTTTATTTTTGTACTGTCATTAAAACTTACTAAAATTTGTTACTTTTGAATATGTAATGTCGATCAGCTTGATGCATTTCATAGTGGAATCTAGAAACTATTTTGAATTGGAAACATGTATTATATGTTTCCTATCCTTACAAAGAATGAAAAAGGTGAGAGTAAAAACATTATTTGTGTGAGAGTAAAATATTATTTCGTTTTTTAAAGTATACAAATAAGCTTATGTAAATAATACAAATCTCGAATGATATTTTTCATAGGCTTTGGGACTGGTTTTGTGATAGCTAGACAGTCTATTATATATATATTTTTTTTAAATTATTGATTTATTTTTAAAGTTAATATTATTTGATTTACTTTTCAACGTATGGTCTAGATTACGGAACTGATAAAAAGTGAATCAACATCGTCAGATAAGAACGCAGGTGTTTAACGTCTTAAATAATAAAAATAATTAGTCAATGGAATATTTATATTTTAATTATTGCACTCAATCACAAGCTTGGTACGCAATTTTGTATTCATTCAAATATTTTTATTGATAAACACTTTCGATAAGAGGTTTCCTTCGTTGTTCAGGTGGTTTGTATGCGTGTTGGTATACACTTGCCAGTCTCCAATGTTCTGGATATCCTGTAGCGTTGGCGTCTCGCCAAATACTAAAGGGGGGAGCTAAAGTAGGAATAGTATATGACTTTTTTGTATATGGATGACGCATCTTCGGTATCTTCAATTCCTTCGAGTCATTAGAGCTAGTGCTTTGAACGGAATTTGGGTTACCTGCTTTAAACGCGAATTTATAATCATCTTTTTGTTTCCTTTCTTCTAGCACTTTTACCCCGTTACAGGAAAAACAATGCTTATGTTTGGCATTTGTGTTAGTAGTTTCACTATTTTTAGATGACTCTTTGGGAGAATGTTTCGACGTCTCGGATTCCTTTGGTGAACTTTGGTGTAATTTCCCCTGGGCCAGAGGTGTTTTTTCATAAGACTCCAAGCTATGACGATTACGATTTATATCATATTTAGAATTTTTACTCTTATCAGTATTCCAAGCTTCTTTTGTGTGCTTTATTTCCGGTTTTGAATTTTCACGGTTTAAATTTTGACTAGTATCGGTAAGAGTACCACACCCATTAATGCCATCACATTGTGGTTTTCCACCAGATTGAATAGAACTTTTTCTACTTGACGAGCGAGATTTTACACTTCTTTCGCTTTGATTATGCTGTGGACAATACTGCACATCACAAGATTCCTTCCGTTTGTCTTTAGTCATATCTTTTTCAAAATGTGGTACACTATGACGTCCCACATTATCCAAGTTTTGGTTTTCATTAAAGATAGGGTATGCGTGTGCTAATACTGTTTCACTTACTTCTTCCTTAGGTGTGTTTACCACTGTAAAAACGGCCGGCGCCTGCGACCCATTCGAGCCGTCGATGTGTTTTGGTGGTCTGGGTTCCCTCTTTGGATCATCTGCCTTAAAATCCCAACAAATCGCCAAATCCATTAAAGACATGGGTTTCTTGTACTCAGCTCCTAAATCCAAAGCAGATGTTGCTGGGCGCTGTTTATGTTCATCAGCGCCACCGTCATTTTTTTTCGGATCACAGGTTTTAGGTCGATGAACGCGCATTTTTGTGCAGCATGTTGGCCCTGATGCACCGTAACCTTTCCAACCTATAGCATAAGGCTTCACGACGACATCCGAATCTCTATGTTCTCCCACCTTAGTCATATTACGATATCCCAAAGTATCGGGTAATGGTTCGTGTTCTAAATTACCTGCATGCATTTTCTTAGCAAATTGAAAATTCTGTGTAACATTCACGTATGGCAATTTCGGTGTTCCACTTTTTTTATTATATTTCATATTATCACGATTTTTGTCATCTTTCGTAGCCTTTTCTGCTACTTTTCGCCAAAACTGGTCAGTTGGATCTTCTTGTGGCCCATGCAGTTGTTCAACAGCGTTTTTTACTAAAAGGTCGTAATTCTCATGTCGTTTGTCTATATCGGTTTTAGATCCTGGTATGTAAGGTCCATGACCATTACAGTCGACTGGTTCTTTGGTTGCAATCAAATCTAAGGGATTGTTATTGTCCTCTTTATTGTCGTTATCGTGATCTAGATTCAAATCCTTACCTGAATGTTTCTTTGTTTCCTCTGAGTCCTGGTCCTTTTTAGTACAGACATGCAATAATTTAAAAAATTAAGTATACTCAATATTTAGATTGCTCACGGATTGATATTTTTTTTTATTGTTTCTTCTTTCCCTTTTTTAATTTATGTTTGTGAAATGGGCATTGATTTGGCTGAAATAAAATAAAAAACTGTATAAAAATTTTTATTTGAAAATAATAACGATATACTTATTTAAAAAATTTTTTAAATGAAATTGGTCTTGTAATCTGGTATGAATGAACGATGCATTTCGTATAGTAATAATAATTTTATACAACATAGAAATACGAAATCCGAATACATATGTGGCAGAATTTCAATGAAACTAGACACATGTAGGTTTCCTCACGATGTTTTCCTTCACCGTCCAGCACAAGATGAATTATAAACAAATACAGTAAAATTCAGTGGTTTTTGCACGGGTTTGAACTTACGATCATCGGTTAAAATTCTCGCGTTCTAACCACTACTCCATCTCGACTCAGGAAGTCGGAAGAGCACGGAAGAATAACTTTCAGACTTCGGACTGCTAATAAGAATTTAAAACCTTTTCTTATTAGGTTGAGGTTTTTTTATTAGGCTTCTAAGGTCTGCGGCCTTATAAGCTGGACTAATGGCAGTCAAACTCATTAGCGGCGGCGCTTCATGCGGTAATTTAAAATGAATTGATTTAGTATGTAGAATTATTATCTTATTATTATATGTTAATGACCGATGTGATTACGGACAGAAGGGCCTTAGCAACAAAATACTTCACATAAATGATCAAGCAAGCTATATTATTACCGAAACATAAATTATTCGTAATAATTCGTTATCACGACCAATAATTATCTTTAGTCAAAATTATCTGTCTAAAACGCAGGTGTGCTGCAGACAAAACATAAAACTAATAGCTTACAGTTTTAAATTGTAAGCGTAATAACCACTTTTTAACACATTTCTCAAAGTAAGGAGTTACTTAAACATTTTTTTTTATCGGTTTTTAAATTTTTTTTCCCAATTACGATACATAGACAGTGATAAATAGCTAAATTTAATTTTAACCTTTGATATAAAGAATATAATAAGATAATTTTAATATATAAAGTAATTTAATTAACATTGAAGTACATTACTATTGATAATAATATTTAATGTTTTATTTATTAAATATTGTTCTAATAATATAATAATAATGTACTTTGCTATATTTTATTATTTAATTCTTTAACTGATTTTTTAAATTATTACTATACCTATCCACGCAAAAGCTGAATGACGATCGATGAGGAAATATGAAAGTATTTGGAAATTGAAAGCTATAGGAAAATGTTTGTTGAAAAGAAATCATTGTTTTACGATAACATCTGCTAATAACATTAACTATAAAAAACTACTAATGACAATGATATGATGAATGATGCACAACGAAAGCTATGGCAGTGAATAAAATCAAAGTAAGAGTTATAAATTTGATAAATAATTACATATTTATCGCGAAACCTCAAGAAGCGAAGTTTACCGCTACAACATTAAAAAAAAGCCTAACAAAACTTTAAAATAACTAAGTTTACATATTCTTTCGTTTTAGTTAAGTAGTTAATTGTAGATTACCTACGTGTGTAAGTGGATTAAGAAAAGAATTGTTATTTATAATAAAAAAAACGAAATTACCTATTATTACACTTACAAATTATAAAACGTTTATTATACTGGATGCATAAAATGATTTTTTCTTTTACAACAATGTCGTTTAAGAATAATTACACAATGTCACGTTTAACTTCTCTAACTTACTATGAATGTCTGATCATCTGGCGACTGCTCCTTCTCCGCTTTACCGCGTTTTTCTGCGCGCAGGCGTGTTGGCGCCGAAACCAGTGACTTTTGTCTTTGTACACGAAGATTCAGCCAATCTGGGAATCTTCCCGCCGGTGGTTCCTTCGTTAAATCTTCAGCTGAAAATAAAGAATAATAAATTTACACGACAATTTCTAAAAAAAAACATAACGTAAAATCGTTTACGATTTGCGTGCAAAATAGGTATAAACAAAAGAACCGATTTGTGTACTCCTGGTATATGTTTCTGGTCGACAAACATCTACAAAAAGCAAACTACTTCGTAACACGTAATATAAAATCGAACGAGGAAGTATCTTTGTTAACATATAAAACGTCGAAATTATACGACCAAAGAAAGGCACAATAACGATTTATGGAGTAGATGTACATTAATTGATTTAAACCGCGCAATGTAAATAAAAATAATTGAAACTATATATCCGGATTATAGTCACCTTAGTTACATAATTTTATGTTGTCTATATTTCACGTACCTAAAGTATATAATTTTTTAGGCGTCTGTTAGTATATTAGTAAAATATTTTTTTATATCATTACCGACTTTCCTTGTTATCTTCCGAGGTAAATCCCACGTTCCAGTGTAGTGTCCAAAGCATCTTGAGGTTCCACGCGGCGCTCCGGGTAAGAAGCGACCGTTTATATCACATATTGGTTTTGGATTTGGCCGCATTTCCACTGGACGAGCTCGAGTTGGCGCCCAACGTGGTACTTGCCAGTTACCAAGCCTTTTCGGAGTTGACTCTTTGTTGAACTGAAAGTAAGATATTTCGTTGATTGAGATGATTTTTTATCGGTTTGTTTACATAAAATGTCGATTTATTTTTCTGGTTGTCATATAATTCATAATTTGGACACATAGATCTGCCTACTACTAGATACTACCTACTAGACACATAGATCTGCCTACTACTAGATACTACCTACCTCAAACTATTTCTGATATTCTGAATATTAAAAATAATGCTAAACTATCACAAAATCTTTTCATTTGACAACGTCTAAGAACCGGAACAAAAAGCCAATAAATTCGCTAAAAGCCATATTCACATCTACTTGTCATATTCTGAAATTTGGTGACATTTTATACCAAAGAAAACATTTGCTACCGTATATGTATAGTAAATAATTCTGCAAGCCATAAATAGTTGATACAACTTTTGACTACCCGATGAAGGGAGACACGCGACCGCGAGCGGCGTGACGCACGTGCCACCGCCATTCATATTAAATTTTAATCAACAAAAAATACAAATCATAAGATTCAAAATTACAAATAGCTGATTTTAGGAGTAATGTGTCTTCTTTAAAAATAATGTAGTAAGTTTCTGGCAAAAACTAAAATACCAAAAATGTAACCATGTAATAAACATTATAAAATATATTAAGAAATGATTCAGGTGGCCATTATTTGCCAAATAATTTACATTGATAAGACCGATAAAATATAAAATAATTAAGATACTATCAAATCTAAAATTAAATTAATACATCATTAACACCTACAGATGCAAAGTTGCTACACAAAATTACAGATTAAAAAAATAATAGCGTGTCACACGTGACCAGTCACATTGAGCAGGTGTCAATGCACGCTCCGCTATGTGAGGCGTCATAATCATCATCCCTTTTCTCAACAAAGGGTTGCAAATTATTATTTACCCCGTATATGTCACTCGGAGATTTGCCTCAATTTAATTGCCGCAATAATTTAGAATTATCTTGTCCCACCCTTGTGTATATAATGAATAATATTTTATGAATATGTAGAATACAAATATTCGTTTTTTTTTATATAGAATAGGAAGGTGGAGGAGCGTATGGGCCACCTGTTGGTAAGTGGTCACCAATGCCTTTAGACATTGGTATTGTAAGAAATGACAACCATCGCTTATACATTACATACCAATGCGCCACTAACCTTGGGAACTAAGATTTTATGCTCCTTGTGCCTGTAATTACACTGGCTCACTTTAATGATGATGATGTACATCATCATTACTTAATACCGATTATCGCTTTCAGTAACGGTGGCCATTTACAACGGAGTACAGTCAACTGCGCAAGAGATATTGTGGTTCTCAAGTGTATATGCTAGCACAGGTACACTGTTTACTCTCTCATTTTCACAATGCGATGGGACGGCATTCCGACCTTAGAAAGTTGATCCTGCATCAATGATTTTTACGTGTTGTCCTAGATAGGCAATGTTATGCGTGAGGTGGGGGCCTCGCGTGTCTTATTTCAGACGGCCCTGAGGAGGACGGATGGCTTCGCGCTACCGTACGCACTAGCTAGGAGTGCGTACGGTAATCTCGCTCCCCCCGAGCGAGATTACCTTCACCACCATTCCATTCCCCCTGAGGAGAGCTCCGCCAAGCCAGGAACGGAGCCCAGCAGAAGAGGCCGCGGATGCGTTATATCAACACGATCCCGCAGCCTCTCCGATCCGTGCTGAGGACGGCCATCGCAGTGGTAGTGGGTAAGAATCCCACATAACTCGGTTCCACCCCCATGGGACCCGGGTACCTTTCTGAAGGTTTCCACAGCGAGAAAACAAAAGGATAAGCAATGTTGACTCTTCTGAATTATTTTTAAGCCGACACGAAGAACCTCAGGATCTGCAGTCTTATAAGTTAGCTAATACACCAATGAGGCAAATTTAATTTAATACTAGTATTAGTAGTATCACGTTACACGTATGGTTGCTAGTTTTATTAACCCATTTTTCATTTTTCTAAATTTGATCCCTTTTTTGTGCAAAACCATTTTCGGCCTATTTACATCAAATCTCCAGTCGATATCAGAAATCGATATCGGAATTGTAGACAATAGGCACATAACATTTAGATAGTTTTCGTAAAAAAACAATGTTATAAATAAATTATTCGTTAATGATACTTTGTCGACAATATGCTCTGACTTTTTTCAACTATAACTTTGACATTATTTAAGTGCAAGTCCACAAATAGATAAGTTAGGAATTTGTAACCTTAGAGTCATGAATACGTAATTACTTTGTTTTAAACTACGATTAAATTCTTCTAATAGCAAAGATGGTCACGTTAAGGTCACAGAGAGACCATGAACCTAAGTAGACTTAATCAGCTAAAAGGCTTAAATTACTTACTCTATTTATACCTCCAAACTCCCACACCTTTGTTACCTTGACACTGCAGTATCATATGTAGTAAAAATTACACTAATTAAACTATAGAAAGAAAGTGAAAAGAAACTAAGTGAAAACTAACTACAACTACGACTATTAAGTTTTTATTTTAATAAATGAAGAATTTCCATAAAATTAAAGTGATTCGTACTATGTCTTGTAATTGAAAACAGAATGAACATTAAGTTTAACAAATATGACAACAGTTTTAGCCCAATATTCAGCACTTAAGCGACTGCGACACTTGTCTTATTCAAAAGTAATTAAAATAATTTGTTCTGAACAAGTAATTAATGTTTCTTAACAAAATTTATGCAAGATTTCATTTTAATCCTTGCGAGATAAGTTAAAGTTAATAAAATAAAGTTAAATAGCGTTGTAAGTTGATGTTTATAGGTTAGGTAGGTATTTCATTTCATTGCCGCAAATATTTTTTTCTTGTTGTTTTGTTAAATTTATACTTAGTCGGTTAGTCGATACATATTTTTTTTAATACACAAATTTAACTTTCAGTTTCAAAAGGAGACACTTTCCTATGAAGTTATCATTTGCAGTCACAATAAATGAGCACAGGCAAATACATTAAAGTATGTCGGAATATATTTAAGGGAATGTTGTATTTCTCATGGCCAATTGTATGTTGCCCTATATAGTTCCAGGTGCGGCGAAAACCAATAAATATCAATATACCACGAAAATAAAACTGAAAATGTTGTATATACTGAAATATATATCTGCTCCAGTGATTTCTTTAAGTTATACGCGGGTAGAACCGCGGGCACAGCTTCTAAAATAAATTTTAAGATATAGCTTTATTGACATTAAATACATTTATTAATATACTTTATACCTTCCTAAAAACAGGTAGACACATTTCATACTACTAAACTTAACTCAATCAAAGTAATGGGAAGATACATTAAGGGAGAATTATTAGTTTAAAGAAGAAAATGAACCAACAAACAGGGCAAGCTAAATGAACCGTTTTAAAAAAGCCTACTTTATATAATCTTTCCAAAATATTTTACATGATACCCATTTGACATACTAATTTATGAGTACAATCGTCAAACTATTTTCGTCGCTTGGAGGTCGTCTAGAAAAATATTTGCACTCGAGTTTCGAGGCAAGAGCTCGGTCATGTCACGAAATCATTTCCGGACATAAATCACGCGATCTGACTTGTAACCGACTCCAAGAAAGTAATGTTATGACGAATATATGCGTAGACTAAATAACAGCTCCGACCTCACACGAATACTTTACTATTTTAGCTCTATAGATTTAAATCATAAATTTAATATTTACTGTGTCATTAAATGTCATAAAACCGAAATTATTGGTCAAAATTGCAAAGTCCAAACAAAAATTTTATTTTACGAGAGAAGCTTAAACCAACTATTTAATTTACCGTTATTTTTTGTGACTTATGTAACAAAGATATTCTGTTGCGGTTTTTTATACACAATTACAAACAAAGCATGTTGTGATATTAGTTGCGTCAGCTTTTGCATAAAAAGCGCACGGGACTACGATTATTTGCAGTATTAGTACCTAGTATAATACTTATAAATATATTTTAAATATATCTTACTTAAGTAGATGCTCTCTTATTTTATATTATTAATATTTAATTTCAGTTATACCAAAAAAAGTGTTTTGATAAAAATAATAAAAAACAATTCATTGGAGATAAATGATAACTATTAACTAAAGACCACCGACTAACGTCAAACATGGATTAACACCGTACACAAAAGCGTGAAAAATAGTCATTCTTTTTGAAATAGAATCAGCCCCTTTCAATGTTCCATTGTTACTGACTAAAAAACGAGTTAACCAATTTGGTACTCTATTCTTATAGTTATAAGTGTAACTTTCAAATAAATCCAAACGTTAAATCATGTTTACTATGTAATTGGATGTATCTAAGTTGGATTAAAGGAATTACAATTTGCTCACAAATAAAAAATGTTCGTCGTGAAAATGGACGGGGGACGTTAATGGGCGTTGCAGGTGCAGTGGTGTTAAAAAATATATGGGATTAGTGATGTTAAATCAAATAGATCTGGATGATCAATTGGACTAAGTATCTACAGTAAACGATTCATAAATATTCTATAGTTATATAAATTATATATCAGACATTTTTATTGAGATCGATCATCTAGAAAGTATTTAAATCTCTTCGTGCTATTGAAAGTAATAATGTGCCTTAATGAAGGGAAACAAATGCGAAGCAAAAGACGCACGAACTTAAAACGAGAAATTCCTAGATATCGAGATACGAGATAAATCTAGATTTTCCTTTAATGTTGAACCTTCATATTCTAAAGAATGTTTACCATTATCTAACTCTAATCTCTATTATTTTATTATTTAAAATGTTAATAATAATTAATGTTCCGGTTTTTATAAGGTTTTGGGAAGGTATACCATGGGCTGTGGGCTATGGTATACCATCATGGAGCCTAAATACATTAAAACCTCGTCGCTAATTGTTCATATGACGTAATGCTTAAAATTACCACAAGTTTTAAAAAAGGGTTAAAATGGATACTCACTAGCAGCGTGCATAGTAATCAATTAATCAATATAATATACCTATTAAACCATTTAACTATAAATTATTGTATATAAATTGCTTACCTGCCCGCTATCGAAATTAAAAGCCATTCTTGAACGACACTTAAACAAAACTATAAAACTAACTTGAAAATATCACAGACTTGACATATATTGCATAAAACGTGTCAAAAATGATGTAAACTGGTCAAAAAACATTTTAAAATATTATTAATCACATATTTGTCTATGGTAGGCTTTCATCAACCAGGAAAATTGGAAAACATTATTGGCCTAACTGTTTGGTCTCTATAGTAACTGGCATTTCCTTGGTTTCCCTAAAATTGTTCTACACTGATATTTCAAATTATTAATATTCAGCTACTGCGTAATGCTGTAAAATATTAATGGTAGGGGTGTGAACACCCGCATAATTGAAGATATTTTACTTTATAGAACTTTACAATTCGTTATGTTTCTTAATGAATAGAATTGATTTCAAAAGTTACGTGAAAAAAAAATTTTAAACTAAATGTACGACTAATTTTATTTCTCAAAACAACTTAAAATATTGCAGAAATTCGATTCAATGTTATAATGATGATTTAACGTACATTATTAATCGTCATTAATATGTAACTAAATTTCAGATTTGTATATTTTATTTTATTTTTCTATAAATACTAGAAAATATGTTCGATTTTCTACTTTAATAAAAAAACTGTTAATGTACAAGGCCCTTATGTGTTACCAAAATTTGCAAATAGCTTTAAGAGGCGTCGTGTAATAATATCGATGTCATAGAAATTCAAGAGTAAAAGACAAATATTCATGTATAAATGTAATATACTTGTCACTTAAAACGAAATAAATTTGTCAATCGCAAAAATGCTTCATAAACTTTTTCAGCGCGTGTCGTGAAGCGATGTCACTATAAGGAAAATTAACGTACGCTGTAGATTGGTTCTCTCTATCATACGATATATTTACTCGTACCGACCGACACGATATTCTGTAATAATTACTTGCATACTTGCCTGTAAATGTAGCATTGCTGGGCTAATGCGTCGTCTCATTTTGAAGAGCTTATTCCTTGGGTCCTTACTCCTTATAAAATCTTAAAGGAATGTTACGCGTGGCACATTGATGCCGCAGTAGCTGTTTGCTTTGAGTGTAATTAGCTAAGAAGTCGGCTGTCTTGTTGAAGCTGAAACTCAATTAAAATTCTTCATTTTTAAATACACTTTTTTTTATTTCGACTACGTTATTTAAATTTCAAATGCGGTGTGTGCCTAAGATGAAATGACTATTATTGACATTTTAAATGTTTTTTCGTATCAGAGTTATATGTACCTATGTATAAATATGTATGTTTTTTTTTTTTTTTTATATCGCCGGGAGGGCAAATGACTCTACTCCACCTGATGGTAAGTGGTAGTAGAGTCCAAACGCGACGACGGCCAGTACAGACGGGAAAAACGTTCTGCACTAGCCGCCTTCGCCTTGCCGGCCCGCAAGATGCCTCTTCACGCCTCGTTTGAAGGAACCCGGGTTGTAAGAGGAGGGGAATACGTGAGCTGGTAAGGAATTCCATTTTTTGGAAGTGCGACAAAGAAAGGAGTTGCCAAATTTCTTTGTTCGCGATGGAATTGATGTCACAGTTAGGCGGTGACATCGAGAACCAGCTCGCGTGGACTTAAGAAGGAAGGGGGAAGCAGGAATTAGAGAGAATAATTCCTCAGAGCACTCGCCGTGATACAGTCGATAGAAAGCGCTCAGTGCTGCTATCTCACGACGCAATTGTAAAGGTTCAAGGGTGTTTGTGACCTTTACGTCGCCAATATGCGTACGGCACGTCGCTGCAACCGGTCCAAGGCCTCAAGTAGGTACTTAGCGGAGCCATCCCAAAGGTGCGAGCAATATTCCACGCAAGACCGTACCTGTGTTTTGTACAGCAGGCACAGTTGTTGTGGCGTGAAAAAGCGCCGCACCTTGTTCAGAACTCCGAGTTTCCGTGAAGCTGTTTTTATAACAGCCTCGATGTAATCCCTTGGACTAAGGTCGCAGCGAACGTCAATCCCCAGCATGGCGATTTTGCTTTGCATCACCAGCGGAGTACCACAGAGGGAGGGAAGAGGGGAAAATGTTGACTTTTTCGCCGTGAGAGCGCATACCTGTGTTTTCTTGGCATTAAACTCAACAAGATTATCAGAGCCCCATTTGGCGATGAGATCTAACGTCCTATCGAGTTCAATGACAAGATTCTCCCGCCTCTCCTCAGTTTCCGCCCGCCCAGCCACTGCGCGTCCGTGGTATCCACCATGCACTGTACTATCATCTGCATAGCAATGTATGTTCCCAAGGGAGAGCATATCATTGATATGCAAAAGAATGTATGTTAAGTTATTTGAAATAAGATTTAGTGCTCCCGAACTTTTGGCCACAACGACCAATCCCAAGGACTTACTTGTGACCTACACAAGAGATTTTGATAGAGCACAAGTATGCGTGCAAACACATGTGCAGATACAAAACAAGTCTCTATTGCCTCGTTTACGTAGTCGGATGGGAAATACGATACGACCGGAGAGAAAATTAAGGAAATAGGACGAACGGCCGTGCGTTCTTTCCAAGGCACGAGAGTATACCACTATTGATTTGAACGTAGTCTCTTGGAATCTATAACTTTACTTATGAGCTTTAAAACGAGCAGCTTAAATTGGATATTATGATGTATAAAGGATATTAGATTATAATACCAGATGGAAAAATGGGATAATTCTATGACGAAGCATTTGGAATATAAACTTGTCGTGTCTAATTTCACCGTTTAACCTTTAAGAACATAGATGAATAGACATGCCGTGACGTTGTCGTAAAGTAAAATATGTCCCTAACCATGACCTTCAAAGTCTGTGCAGTATTTGTGTACAGCTGATTATTATGGCATTAATACTGAAATACAAACTACCATTAGCGGATGTCGCCGCCCGGTACATGATTCTTTGCATAAATTATATTCCAAATTCTCGAAGTAAACTTTAACATAGCGTTATCATTCGGGTAATTTGAATTCATATTGGGGTTTATTGGTTAATGTTTATTCGTTTACATTAACGACAATAAAAGAAAATTCGCTTAAATTTACATAAACCTTTTTAGATTAGGAATATATTTTTTTCACGGTTACAGATAATTGAGGATGTTATAAAATATAACTATGAGTGAATTAAAATTAGTCAGTTTGGAAATCACACAATTGTATATACAAAAGACTTATATTATTGTTAAATCTTATCTTAAAATTATGTATCTACTTAAATTTATCTCGTTCTATTAAAAACTTTTTCTTTACTTAAATCTACCCAGACATTTGTCCCCGTGCCTTTTTTGGAGTTTGTTTTTTTTTTGCTATGTTTCTTGTTAATTTCTGATGCATTACAGTACCATCTGCATACGGTTGATATAAGAATAATCATTACTTTTTACTAAAAACAAACAAACAGAACTTAAGGACGAGCTGCGACATACACACGTACATAATTAATCTGTGTCTTTGTATTGACAGCCTGAATGGATACTCGAAAAAAACGACATCATTTTGATATTATGATCCCTTTATCGCGTTACCTGGAGCAGTCAAGACCTTTGGATGAAGAAAGCAGTCTGCAGGTGTCTAAGTAATAAATGCCATTTTCTTTGACGCGATATTACAACAAAATTTTAGATAACTCATTGACAATATATTCTAGTTATTAAAATATTCTAGATGCAATAGAAATATTTGGAACGAAATTTACATGTTTTATGCCTACAAGATAATGGAGTTATCGTCGTATCTAGTATCTTGTAGTAATCATACTGTTAATAAACGATTTTTTATTGTGTTAAGTGACAGTTAATTTGGGCGCATTAAGCGTAAAATTTCAAGGTTGAATATGTATTAATGAATGTTTTGGGTTGGCTTAATATATTTTTTAATCAATTTTCATGTTTTTATTTGTGTTTATAATTACCTTAACACTGGTTATCTAAATATACCATGAAGGATATTGAGTTCTAGTCACCGAAAAAAAAACAAAAAAAACGGATGTTGGTTACATAGATTTAAGTCTGCAATGTTAATATACTCGTGTTCTATCATTAAATATAAGAACAAGAATATCTATAATAAGATTGCATGTCATATATGTGACTAGACATGTATGTGTATGTTAAAATGTATGCTATCATGTTTTATGCAAATAAACTATTATTATTATATAATTCATCTCGTGCTCGGCGGTGAAGTAAAACTGCATGTATCGTACGAGAAAATGGTCGAATAAACTCTAAACCTTCTTCTCAAAAGCAGCAGTGGGAAAACATGCAGACACATTAAAATCATTTAAATCAATTTATAGACAAAGGCACGGAGCTACGACGAAATGTATCTCTATATGTTTATAATCAGTCAGTCAGGATATTTTTCTCATAATAATTGTTCTATTCTACGGATTCTGGATTCTTCTACGAATATGTTTTTTTATAAATTATGTTTTAACTTTCTATTTAATTAAATTTATCGTTAGTCTTGGTAGCTTAAGTTACAGATTACGAGATCCCGAATCAAATATATAAAATAGTATAATCAGGTTAAATCTACTGGCAATTAAATGACAATAAGAGATATATACTACAATTTATTGGTGTTAGGGTTTTGTGTAAGCCTCTCTGGGTAGGTATCTCCCTCTTATCATATATTCTACAGCAAAACAGCAATACTTAATATTATTATGTGCAGGCACAAGTGACATAACATCTTTCACAAGTTTCAAGTTTTCAAGCTTGGTGGAATATTGGCGATATACCTATGTAATGGTTAATATTTATTATGACGCTAATGTCTAATATATAAAAAATTGAAATAAATAAAAGGCGCTTTAAAAAAGAGAAGAAAGAAAGTTTTTTTTATATATACGCCACGGCCACGGCCACGTGATGGTAAGTGGTCACCAACGCCTATAGACAATGGCATTGTAGGAAATGTTTCCCATCGCTTACATCACCAATGCGCCACCAACCTTGGGAACTAAGATGTTATGTCCCTTGTGCCTGTAATTACACTGGCTCACTCACCCTTCAAACCCGAACACAACAATACCAAGTACTGCTGTTTTGCGGTAGAATATCTGATGAGTGGGTGGTACCTACCCAGACGAGCTTGCACAAAGCTCTACCACCAGTAAAATGAAACAAATGTTCTTCTAAAGTGCACACAGAACTACACCAAGTACCAACGATGACAATTTACTTTAGTTCTGTGGCAATAGAAGCCAGGTCAGTATAACTCAGTCGAAACAAGGCACTGGTTTTCAATTGGTCGTTTGAGAAGAGACTTAATAAAAGAGGCGAAGAAACTACACGAAAAACGTACGTGCCGAGTATAATTGAGTAGGCTGTTTGACTATGCTTCTCATTATGTAGATACCTGTTTGTATGTGTTATACACTTTAAAATAATTGAGAAAAATATAATTTAACGACAAAACCAGCATTGTAGCCGAGCAAAAATTGTAAAGGAAACATTAAATACATTTCTTAATTTAACAAATAATATGTAAGTGGGTACTTTCATAATTACTCTAATATGTATGTCTTACCTTCCTTCTTTCCTTTCAGTCAGAACGTTTTTATTCAGTTATATTTTTCTTTATAAGTAATTAGAAAACGTTGAACATCACAAAGCAATTTATCAAAAATGATCATATTTATAATAATATTTTAACAGGAAAATATTTTAATCAGAATAATTTAAAGTACCAACAATTACGGTTTATTTTCATGATTAAGATACAAATTTTCAAGAAAGATGATAAAGTAAAGGACCCAGTGTTATTTAAATGGAACGTTCCGAAATAGTATCGATTTAATATCCGGGCAAGTTTATACGGGTATCAATTATCCGGGAACACCTGTGTCCATGGATCAATAGGCGGAGTCTGCGTGGGATTGGCTGAGTGAGAGAGGCGGAGCTTAGATCAGATGCTGTGGGCTATCACTGCATAAAATATTAAGAGTATCTTTATAAATTAATAAAAACAAACAAAACCGAAAGCATTGTAATGTAATATTATTTGTATTCTCTTATTTATTATTACTTTTTATATTTCTGGTCAAAATAATATTATTAATAGAAATCAAAGCTTTACAAACATTACTAAGTTCACAAAATCAAGATGTATTTATTTGTTAGTAATGGATACAAGAACATAAAATAATACACAAAATTCGACGAACTTAACGTGCATCTAATGTTTTAACATTATTTATTTATTTATTTATTTTTTTATAGAATAGGAAGGCGGACGAGCATATGGGCCACCTGATGGTAAGTGGTCACCAACGCTCTTAGACATTGGCATTGTAAGAAATGTCAACCATCGCTTATATATCCAATGCGCCACCAACCTTGGGAACTAAGATTTTATGTCCCTTGTGCCTGTAATTACACTGGCTCACTCACCCTTCAAACCGGAACACAACAATATCAAGTATTGCTGTTTTGCGGTAGAATATCTGATGAGTGGGTGGTACCTACCCAGACGAGCTTGCACAAAGCCCTACCACCAGTGGGCTTTATTTGCTGGTAGGGCTTTGTGCATAGCTCGTCTGGGTAGGTACCATCCACTCATCAGAACCGCAAAACAACAGTACTTGGGATTTTTGTGTTCCGGTTTGAAAGATGAGTAAGCCAGTGTAATTACAGGCACAAGGGACATAACATCTCAGTTCCCAAGGTTGGTGGCGCATTGGCGATATAAGCGATGTTTAACATTTGTTACAACGCTAATATCTATAGGCGTTGGTAACCACTTACCACTACTCAGGTGGCCCATATGCTCGTCCGCTTACCTATTCAATAAAAAAAAACAAATGCTTATCCAATTTAAATTTTTAAATTAATCATAAGCTGATTAAATATAAAAAAAACCTCTCTGTTTTAGTAATGCTTGCATTATTTTTATTTTAGCCTATTGGGCGTGTTATAAAATTGTATTAACATAAGTTTATTATTTAAGTAATTTTATATTCTTTTACCTTTTACTGCACTGAATGTAACATTTGTGTTGGCAGCATATGTACAAGGCGTAGACTGAAAAGCAGCCTAGCTGAGACTATGACCTTTTCACCAAATTATCAAATATCACATTGTTAACTCTTTTTTATGGTTTTGTACCTTAATTTTGTCTTTGTTTCTTTGTGGTGTATAAAGTTATTTTATTATTATTATCAAATAATCGTTTAGGTACTTGTAATAATACGAATTAATTTGATTCCTATTTTTAGATCAATCACCCCTAGAACAGATTCGTCCAGTTATGTCTACGTTTGTCTGTAAATTGATCAACTATTGCTCCTTATATTAGCTTACAAAAATATAGTTAAAGGACTGAATTCTTATAATTAATTTACTATCTTATTGCGAATTTTAAAATATAAATTTGTATTTTAATAAAATAGTAAAACAATAATACTTACATTGCATATAATGCTACGGACCCCTAAACTGAAAGCTTTTCTAGGCGCCGCCCTCTTAGAGGGTAACACCATCCCCTCAGAGGACATAAATGCAGAGGGATGCTGACATCTGGACCAGTATAGTCATATCTAAGTTACAGGCGCGGACTACAAAAAAGTTAGAGTGATTTGTGTCCAATTGATTGATAAATTATTAAACATATATGATTCGGACCAAAAATCTTATACAAAGTGAGTTTTGAAATATATTTATTTTTTGTTTTATTATTTACACGGTTTTCATAAAATATGCTAAACAAGGAAATTTAGTTTTGAATGAGTTTTTTTAATATATTATTTTGATAGTGTATTTATGCTAAGATTATTGTCAACAAAAATAATATCATGTCAAAGTGTCCACGTGTGTTACTTTGGGCTTAGTGTATTTTGAGTGACTCGTGAACGACATCATGAAAACCAAGGATTTATTACCAGTAGTCTATATTTCTGTTATTATATTCGGTCGCTTTTAGAATTTAGAAATGACAAACTTAAAAAATGACAAAATGTGTATTTCAGACGGCAATAACACAATAGATCAAATTTAAAAACAGTTTTCAAAAATAAAATGTCATGAAATTTTAAAATAACAAACAATATATGTGTTTCATGCGGCAATAACACAATAGATTAAATTTAAAAATAGTTTTCACAAATAAAATGTCATGAAATTGTGCAATTATTTCATGTAGGCGCTGGGATGGATCCGGGGTGGATAAAATATTAACACCACCCATTGCAGCGGATTCACCCGAGGAAAAGAATAGATATTGATGCTTTTACTTTTATACGAAATGTTTATCTAATTCCAAAACGTTTATTTGTCCTGATCTGCTAAAATATTGAAACTATGAACGAGTCAATTAAGTGACCGGGGTGTAGGACTGTATATGAAACAATGCATTAAATTAAATTTTAATTCATCTCGTGCTTTGCGGTGAAGGAAAACATCGTGAGGAAACCTCCTTATGTCTAATTTCATTGAAATTCTACCACATGTGTATTCTACCAACCCCCATCGGAGCAGCGCGATTAAATTGCGCACAACCCTTTTTTATTGCACATCTACGTTACTAAACCGGAAATATCTTTAATATTTGCAGTCTCTATCTTATTGTTTACTGCGTCTTGTTAGTCAGCCATCACATTGACTTTTATATAATATTAGTGTATATTTTAATAACGTATTAAAAAAACACATATCCTAAAAATATTTCTCGATGGGCTGCGATGTATTTCTAATGAGAATAAAGTTTTAAATTATCAACTGTTTCTTGAATTATAATATAGCTATTTATGATAACATTCATGTACATGACTGGTATTTGAATCATCATCGTTACATTTTTATGAAACAATGTTTTAATCAATAATTGTTGTTTAAGGTTTACTTTATTAGATTTGTTTCATTCTATCTATCATCGATACCGCTATCTTTTTTCGAAGTTACGAAGGAAATGTAAGGAAAAAAATGACACACTAAATAGGAGAAAATTATGACTTAATATAAAAAATATGAAAGTGAATCTGTCTCATTGCATACATAAGACTCAAATCCATAAAAAAAAAAATATAAATATAAATAAAAAATAATATATTATATTATATTTATAAATCGCGTCGCGTATACATAAAAGAATATCTGAGTAACTGACATATCAACACACAGCCCAAACTGCTGGGCTTAGCGTCACGAAAATTTGCATACGGGTTCCTTATAGACAGTAAATTTTGAAATACAAGATTTTTTTGAAAATGTAACACCTTTGTTAGTGGTAGAGGGGATGTTGTATACGAAAAATAGAAAATCCTTCATTTTTGAAGAGCTATGGAAAGTGGTATTTAGCAATTCTGAAACGCTAGTTTGATATATAGACATGATGATAAAATTATAAAAATATATATTGCATAACATATCTCGTAATTTTTTGTTGTTGTTGTTGCAAGCATCAATATCTAGATTAGATTCGAATTAGTTCCATAGAAAAGAGCAAGTGCAGCCTAAAAAGCTTTAACGAGAAATACATACCAACAAAAATATAAATATTTTTCAATTTACATAATATTTCTGTTGAAACGATTTGTGCATGCCTATACACCGTGTCGTCATCGCGATAAGATATCGTCTAGTCATCGATGATAAATTTTAGTTGGCTTACAAATAAATTGTCTTAAAAATAAAATAAAGTGCTAGACATCTTATTTATTATGCTACTATCGAAACGGACAGTTTTATTTTATTAAATTTCCAATCGCGTATATAAGTGATATGTAATGGAATCCATTTAAATGCAATAAAGACACAATATCACCCTCGACTGCTCTTAGGGAATTACATCAACAAAATTCAATTGCCTAAGCCTCTCGAATTACATGGAAATTTGTACACATTAAACTATAGATTGCAATAAAATTATAAAAAACAATAATGATAGTTAATTTTGTTAAAAAAGTATAGATGTCTTTCTTAAGTGATACATGATAATAATTTTTTTTAAATATCACATATTAATGAGATTTTCGTAATCACGTATGATATATACTTTTTTATTTGACAAATTTTTTTGGTCGTTATGGCGCGAAATGGTAAAAGTATTATAAAGTAGTATAAAGTTAACAGATAATTGAAAAAGATAAAGCCGCGCTTAACAACCGCGCATAGCTTGAGCCTCTTGTTTCTACTATATTCGCAGAAATAATAGAGCCTTATTGTTGTAAATGTATTTCTGTGCATGCACATGTAGCAAAATTGTATATCAGACATGCATATTTTTTACGATGTTCCTTGTCCGCTAAGTGTGAGATTAATTAATCATATGAATATTTAGTTGTGCTCGATTTTGAACCCACTGTCTCCGACTAACATCCACAAAATCTCTTTTTTTATCAATCAATCAGCATACATTTTTAAAAATATTTCTACGGTGTTACCTATTAATGTCTGATACATATGATAATAGTAGTCCTAATATTCAATATGAACGATAGTTTCATTCCACATCAAGAGTGGGTGAAATTCTCAATCGATTCGATACGGCGACCGAACATGATTCGATTACCCGAGGGTTACTGGGGTCGATATAAAAAGAATAAATACGGATTTATTATCCCCTAAAGAGCTCGCTTAGTGTAAGGTGTGAACGGGTGATGTATTATTTATATGAACCACTCTTCCCTGCGGCCGGCAAATTTTATTTGTCAGGAATCAAAACAAACGTGCCGAGGGCTATGTAGGGTTAAGTAGCTAGTTTTGTAACACCAAAGGGCAAAATGCATGTTTTATGTTGCTGATGGAATGTCTTAGTGACTCACTATTAAGGTTTACTGAAAATCTTATTAAATAGATTAAAATAATATTAAAATAAATTAGATTATTAATTAACCAACTGTTTCGCTTGGTTTTACATTATGGATATAGTGTTATGCTATATGTGTAATGCCTTATATAGTATCTCAACTTTCTCAATAAACGGGCAATTTAAAACAAAAAAAATCTCAAATTGAAGTGTTCTATCTTGAGTTTGTCGAGTTCAAACAAACTCTTTAGGTTTTTAATATTATAATATTAGTATGGAATATAGGTATAACTTCCCGGTATAACGTCCCGTCTTTCTCTGTTTCAAAAACACTATGAGTACATAACCATGTGCTTCTCATTTACTAAACACCAGTACGAGTAACCATAACATAAAGTTATATAAACTTCTTTAATAAACTTTTATTTTTGTGATTAGTGCGTTCAAACAATTAGTGAATTGCGTATAACATACAGTTTGAACGGCTTTTTAAAATTAGTTTATTGCTATAGTTACAAAAAATACAAAACTTTAATATATTTATTCAACATAAATTAACAATTATTATTTAAGAAACTAATATTTAAAATAATAAGAGGTCCATCTATAAATAACGGTGAAGAATATGAATGAAAACTTTTTTTGCTTAGGTACAATTTTACTTCAAAGATTTAATTATTCTTACATTTTTATGAGCATTTATAATTTATTGAACAACCAACTATTCAGATTAATTAAAAAGTCAACGTTCCCATCAGACTCATTATGAAAAGCTGGCTAGAAACCGCCAGCAGCATGGAGGACGGATCGTTACCCTGCATGCTGGCTGAACCAAGGGAGGCCTTACTACCAATTACTGGCAGAGAGAATTTGGCTCCAAGAAAGAGGTAAGAACAAGGGTTTTAACAAAAATTCAAAGAGATATTACCAATTTAAGTTGTAGAAGGTTGTCTAATAAAAACTTGTCTATATTAAGTTGCAAGAACGTTATTATTATTATTCTCTCGCTTCCGCATTTACGATGTTATATACCTTGTGCCTGTAATTTAATAGGAAAACACAGAAATAAATTGCTGTTCAATAGAATAAATGATAGGTATAGGTGAGATTGAGCAACACCCAACCACTAGTAAATATAAATTGAGCATACTGTAATTAATAAAGAAACATAATATTGAACAAAATATTTATTTTATTATCTTAAAAAGGCCATTTACAATATATTTAAAAAATGTATAATAAAACCAATTATACTATATTATACTTTTAACTATCATTACAACCTAATTCTTTAAAAACGTTTTTTTTTAAACAGAGATAGAACATTAGAGCCATGCTCTTTATCCGAAGATGCATATTTATCAAGCGGAACGGGGTCACCATGCGCCGGTCTTTCTCGTGAAGAACGGAGACGAAGACGACGAGCAACTTTAAAGTATCGAACCGCTCACGCAACAAGAGAAAGAATCAGAGTGGAAGCCTTCAACGCTGCTTTTGGATCTCTTAGAAGACTTCTCCCAACATTACCACCGGACAAAAAACTTTCCAAAATAGAAATACTTCGATTAGCTATTTGTTACATTGCTTATCTCAATCATGTTTTAGATGCATAATCATTGGTGTATGTAATTGGTTAGTTATTATTAACAATTTAATAATTATTATTAATGTACATATTATATACTTATGTGTCAATCTTTAAGATAACGATCTGGTTTTTCGTTAAAAATGAAGTGGTAGAAGGTTTTTTTTTCGAACTGTCTAGTTGATGTTGGTCCTAATGGCCTCTACGGCGTCACGCTCAAGAGAAACGGACGTCCTAAGGGCGCCTCATGTGAGGCCGGTCCTCGGCTTAGGACGCCGTTGAAGTCGGGAGTCGTGGTAGAGGGTGTTTTAGTTTTCAATGTTCTGTAATCTGATTCTAGTCAAATCGAAGTCAATGAATAATTAAGTTGTATTTTTTTGTATATTTAATAACAGTAAAAATAATGGTAATCTTAAGTTGTACATATTTTTGTTTTATCATCTAATAAATGTTTGTTGTTATATAATATCTACTTCAGTTTTTTTCAAACACTAAGGCATTGCATAAATCGGATGTATTTAACTGAGATGGTAATCGTCGTATGTGTATAGTAACTTTACAAGTTCGAATAGAATACGAAAAACTACAATAAGTTTCAAATTAATCCCTGTAACAAAAAATCTGAAAGATTATCATACTATATCATTATTTTACAAGAAGGATGACAAAATAAATAAGAAATAAAGATTTGGTGGAATGTACTGTGTAATGAGAAGAAGGCAGACATTAAAGATATGGCTAGAGAGAAACATATATAAAAGAAGACACACATTGCCGCCGACTGTGAATAAATAGGTCAAGATAAAATAAATATGATATCCATTATCAAGTACTTCAGTTAAACTGGTTCTTTGCTCTCCATTTTTAGTATTATTGACTTTGTGTAAAAATATATTATAAAACAGCATTTTGAGGATATTTCAATTGTTATAAATAAGTATTTATATAACATTACATATATATGGATTATAATAACAAACAATAATGATTATTTTTAATTTGTATTACAACTATGTAAAGCCCTTGTATATTATGTATATTAGATGAAAATGTATGTGTCGTCTTGCTTAAACTTATTGTTAAAATAAATAAAAAAACATATAAATGTTTATAGTTTTATTACAAAAATAGTCACGCTTTTATACATTAAATGTATTCGCTAT
The DNA here is from genome assembly GCF_905147045.1 of Nymphalis io. Lineage (NCBI taxonomy): Eukaryota > Metazoa > Arthropoda > Insecta > Lepidoptera > Nymphalidae > Nymphalis > Nymphalis io. Next base: position 8,009,587 of record NC_065894.1, on the reverse strand, counting down.
TAGCAAGCATAATATCACTTAAATAATAATATTAGAGCTTAGTTAACTATCCTTAATCATAGAATTATATTTACAAATAACAACACGAAGTTGTTAATAAACTTTCATTTTATATTAAACCTGATAAAAATATTTGTATTGCCTTGCATTAATCTATACAAAGAAATCATTACATTTATAATACTTAAGCTATGACACAATCTTTTAACATTTATCGATATTTTAAGTCGTTTAAATAGCTTAATAAAACAGGGAAAAATATCATTCCGTGAAGAAATCCTAAAACAACTAAACTAAAAAGCATTCTAAAGAAGAATACTTCAATTATATCTGTGTATGAAAAAGCTAAAACTACTATTGGGATATTCGTAAAAGTTATTCCAGTTATGATTGTAGCCCCCACGCTCTTAATAGCATCGCTTACTTTTTGACTCGGCGGACTCTTACTACTGGCATACGAATAAGCGATATGACTACAGAACTCTACCGCTATACCTATACTCACAATTAAGTTTATGCAGGAAACAGCATTAAGAGGTATATTCCAAATATACATAATACCCATCATCTCAACGATAACCATTACTACGGTGACAACTAAAGCAAAAGTAATTAAAAAGTTAAATCCCGTTACAAATAAATTAATGACTAGAACTCCTAAAAGAGAAAAGCCTAACGCTGTAAATGTATCTCTCCAAGCATATAAATACTGTTCAAAATATATATAAAACACGGAATATGGAAAAACTTCAACATCTAAGCCAGTATTTTTATATATCGCTGCTGTGATATTATCGCTAATCTCATATGCATATTTTATAGCAGTTATATAATCCTTTGAGTTTCTCAAATTAGTGTGATATGTCATAAAATTAGTATCATACACCGAAGCTTTGCCTTGTGAATCAAGCAAATAGTTAACATTGCTAAAATAACTCGCCAAACCACCTTTGTTACAGCTATCAGTTGGTCTATCGAGTAAAAAGAACGGAATATAGTCATTAAACGCTTCGCCTGCTGGTCTTAATCCATTCCCAAAAGAAGATCTCTCAATTCTACAATTCTCACATTCTGGTGAGGTACTTGAGCTTGAACAGAATCCACCTGATGTCGTGTTATATTTACAACAGGATCCAGGTAAACTAGTCCAATCAAAGAAATCATCTAACCAAGAATTTGAACTTTTAGCAATATATGTGGTCTCACTAAATTGGGATGCTAAAAATATTTGTGTTGCCAACGAATCATCATTACACAATCTACTACCACAAATTACGTTTTGATGATCGGGATTCGTATAATTTAAACCATTTTTGAGTACAAAGTAAACTGGTGGTCCTATACGTAAAATTTCATTTACGGCTACTAAATATTTATATACATAAGAATCAGCCGGTAGTGACATTTCTTGATCCAGGCCAATTTCAATTTGTGGTATCAGAATAGCGCTTATGGAAACAAGAGCCATGAACACAATAGCGACTATTATTTTTACTCGCCAGTTTAAGATAAATCTAGAATAAGGTTCCATTAGTCTTTGAGTAATACTTTGATATGGTTTGTTAGCATGTAGCGGTTCTTGGTCGTTCAATATTTTTTTTTGAACACAAAATAGAATATCAAATCTATTAGATTGGACACGTTTATAATCGATTGATATTATAGCAACTACTGTCGTTATTTGGAATAAAAAGAGGAATCCTAAGGCAAAAGAAGCAAATATGGCAAATTGTTGAACTGCCGGTTGACCAGAAATAGTACCGATAGCAAAACAAGTAATTTGTGTAGTAGAGGATACAAACATTGACGGTCCTATATTATGCATCATCTTACCAAACACAAAAAGATGCTTCTTTTCAAAACTAAAGTCTTCTTTATAGTCTTCATAGCTATGCAAATTATTTTCAATATGTTGGAGCTCCTTCAACATTAGGAAAACGTTATCAATACCCACGGATAAAATAAAGAATGGAATTACGTTTATAGCTAATAGAGTAACTGTTATATTACAATATCCTAATAATCCCAAAGAACAAAAAATAGCAATTACAACTACGCAAATACAACAAACGGCAACTGTAACTTTACTGTCGATGAAGCATGTCTTTAAACTTCTTATGTTGCCGAGTGCAAAAATAACATATATAAACATTAGTAAATAACTTATAGCAATAGGTATAGCTTCAGCTTCCGATATTCTTTGAATTTCATCTTCGATAGATCTTTCAGCTGCAAAAGCTACTTCAACAAATTCAGATTTCCAATTTTTTTCATAATCATGCATTAAATCTATAAATTTTTGTTCCCATTCTAAAACAGGTTCTAATTCCTCTTCAAGTAAACGGTTTGTAATGGGGTAGTTAATTAGCAAAGTATCAGCCAGTAACATATTATCACCTTCGTAGCCACCAAGTGATATTTCTGGTTCAGCTCCACCTCCCCAAGGGGCCACACAACTGAGAGAAAGGTAATTGTGAAGACAGTTCTGAATGTTGTTAAGATATGTGTTATTGTTAATATTGTTTCTATCTGGTAGATAAGTAGATACTGACATTGATACACACTCTTCTATCTTTGGTTCATTCCCTGGGAGACGTAGAGGAGCATAGCATACTTGTTCCAATGTTACTGTATCGTCTTGTCTTCCTATGTTAAGAATTGCATTTTCAAGTGTTATTAATTCTTGTATTGCTTCTATTCTAAACGCGGGTCCGTAGCTTACATTATTGACAACAAACGGCTCTAATTTCATTGTTAAAAATACTTGAGCGGCTCGATAAAATGGACCAAACCTAGAGTTAAAGTAAAGTAATTCTTGATGACTACGAGATTCTGGGGCAGACCAGAGTTCCACGGGGTTGGCCGTTAGATTAACATTAAAAATTCCAAATAACATAGCAAAAGCTATCCATGTTGTGAACATTATAGTTAATATTGAGTTACTCGCGGAAAATATACCGATCCTTTTAAAAATTTCTTGGAATAGTTTAGTTAAAAAATTAACATTATATTGGTAATTTTCGTCTGCTTTACTAAACGAACCTTTGCGTATTTTTCTATATTCTAATAATGAAAGAATTGTAAATACAATAACTGATAATGTAAAAAACACTATTCCCACTGAAAAACCGATGCAGTGTACAGAAAGTACAGTACATATATCTGGAGTTATTGGTGCATCTGTGATTGGGCAATTGGCATAACAATCAATACAACTACAAGGTAGATCGCCCTCCAAGGTTTCATTGCACAATGGAGCATGAACATTCATTGAATCTTCTTCTGTAAGCCATCTATAAAAGTTGACTTGAACAGGAGCCAAAGGATTATTGGCTGTATCACCAGTAAAGCCAAACCAAGCTTCAGGATCACATACAGGAGCATTTCCACACATAAGATTTATAGCAGGCATTCCGGTCTGTGGTACTATTACACCGGAGCATGATGCGTGTGCATTAACCATGAAGTCTTCATAAAGTCTATAGTTTACTTCATTAACATATTGGGATCCATCAGGAGCGGTTTCCTCGGTTACATTGACAAATCGGGATTGATCTGGAGAACAGTTCATTTCACAAATTTGCCTAGCAAAGTTTCTTAAGCAAATAGGACAACGTCCTAAGACACCGTCAGCCAAATTTAAACTGTTGTGTAGACCCTTAATTTGTATGGAGTTACAACAGGCAACAATATCATCGTCATCTTTTTGGTTACCTTCCTCATCGAATACCAAATGAGGACAACGCAATTTAACTATATCTAATACTTCATCTCTGTCTTCTTTACTTAGTTTGTCAAGTATAGGCAAAGCTTCATGCTGAACAGGACAAGGTTTTGAAAACCCTCCAACTTCAGCACACAGTCCGTACATAACACATTTTGCAGATACACCACACCATAGACACAAGAACACACACAATATAGATTTAATGTCCATTTTGAGCAGACTCATGAATTCAAGTATCACAATTTAAAAAGGTATCATTATTTTTTAGACAATCCTTTCGGGTCTACTGGTTCTATTTAAATCAGCCACAAAATCAAATCGCCTAAACTAAAGATAATAATTGTCATACATCAATTCGATATGTTATCAAAAAAATAACCCAGGTGTTAGATAAAAGCTTATCGAAAGGATTACGAAATGATTATTATTTTAAAGCAGAATACCATTCAAATCATATGTTGTCGGGAAATTAAAGATAAGTACAAAGTAGCGATATTAGGTACTCAGGTGCAGCACGAATTTCGATAACTCACAAGTCACCACCGATCTCTGGGGACGGGTCCGATTTCCCCATTCAGTTCTATTGCCTTCTCGACACCCTGCGACTCATGTAATGCATATTTTATGTTATGGGCAATATTGTACCAACATTTTATTTTAGTGTATGCTGTAATAAAAGATCCTAAAGCATTATTAACAGCACGAGACTACAGCACTACTCTATGTACAAGAATATATACTAATATTATAAATGCGAAAGGAACTGTGTCTGTTTGTTACGCTTTAAAAGCTGAACCACTTAACCGATTTTTATAAAATTTAGGTAAAAAGCAAGCTGGAGCCCCAATGATGGCTATAGGTTAATGTTTTTTACCTAATACCCGCCCTTCTCGCCCTAAGACGCGGCTAATGCCACGGGCTAATATATGTATTTTAAAAAAATACTACATTTATATATTTATTGCATATGTATTATGTATATAAAAATTTTTTTATGTCAATATTTTGAGCTGTTACAAAATATTTTAATAAACGCATGAAAACATAAGGCGGTTAACGATAAGAGTACGGAATAAATCGTTTGGTCGATGGATCGATACTGATTTTATTATTATCATAATATTTGCGTATATCTCATTATATAAATAATATCACAGGATGAATCCATCCTTATTCCTTGAGAAACGAGCGCAAATATTTTATACATAAGTTATTTTAGAATAGATTAGGAATTAAAAATAAATAAATAAATATATTGAAATGAATTAGGTTTCTTCCTTATAAATAGTTTTACAATAAACACACTGACAAAGAAATATTTTACAATAAAGATTGTATAATTATAATTAGCAATCAATATAAGTATAATATGTTAAGGTCAAATTATAAGAATAGAAAAATTCGTTGACAAGTCGCATGTTCGGTTAGATCGATGATGTAGGAATTGTTACCAAGGGAAATCTACAGACGGACGGCGTGATGCGTGTAATTGATATAGTTAGCGTGAGAGGGTCTGACACATTCCCACAGACCAGCTCGGCAGTAATTGTAATTCTATTGTAATCAAGTAGCGAGCGTTATAATGATGAATTGATTACTCGCCATCTACAAGAGACGCATCTAGTAACTTACTTCATTTAAAATTAATAAGTCATTTAATTAGTGGCTTGTTAAATGCATTAAAATGTATTTAACAGTTTACATAAAAACTATGCAAAATAAAATAAGTTGTTAGCTTATATAATTACAAATACTATTAAAGCGTTAAAGAAGTTTATATAATATTTAAAATCATTTATTTTGATCCATTTCTTCGTAATTTCACTTTTTTTAAGATCCTACCACATTCTTATCAAAATCAACTTAGAATAATTAAAAATATTCCAGTGGTGTTGCATAATACATTACATGGGAAAGAATTGAAAGGGTTGGAAATTGGAAATTATTGTAATAGTTAAATCTACATGAGTTCTAGATAAAATTATTACCTATCGTACATAGATATGGTATTTACATTTCTCAGCATCAAATCAAGTACATAATAATATACAGTCCTCCTCATCGATTTCGATGACGGCGACCCTAGAAATTAATTGTTATTTCTAGCATGAGCCCTAATGTGGCTCGCTAGACCAAATTTGGTTTTAAAAACCATACGACACATATTACAATACAGTTGACCCGCAGAGTTGTATTTGTATGTGTAGGATGGCTTAGGTCTCTCTTTTCTTAACTGGCGCTTTTCGTCTAGTGCGTGAAGGCGGTTTTCCTCAAACGTCTTGATCTTTTTGTAGATGGTAGAGCGCCAAGATGCCCTTTGGGAAGCGAGCTCTTCCCAACATTCTATGCCAATGTCACAAGCTTTTAGGTGTCTTTTAAAAACATCCTTGTATCGCAAATACTGACCACCATGCTTCCATTTGCCTTTAGCTAACTCCGAATAAATAACAGCTTTAGGCAAACGACGATCGTCCATGCGTAGGACATGCCCACACTATCTGAGTTGACGTTCCATGCCGTAAATTCCAGAGCGACGCAGGACTTCTGAGTTAGGGACGTGATCCTGCCACTTGATACGTAAGATTGAACGTAGACAGACACCTTAAGTGATATGTGTCAAGTTTTTTGATGTCTGATTTGTAGATACACCATAATTTGTAGTTTAAATAAATAAATAAATTTGTAGATTCACATAATAATATGAACATTGTGTTTATATACGATTCAATGAAAAGTTAATATAAGAAACTATTTTCTTTTTTAAAATAAATGTAGTTTGTATTGTATGTGCAATAATGTGGACAAGTGATGACATCTGTTGTATTGTGATAGAAACTTTTATTACGCCATCTATGTAAATAGCTTCAAAGCACGAGTAGAAAATATTTTAGGCTATGATAAGAACCTTAAGGTATGTAACCGTTCTGCTATTCAACGGTAGATGGCTCTAGTAGTCTTATATTTTGTTAAATCTAACGTGTTTATATTTATATTAAAAAACAAAGCAAATCAATTTTCTAGCAATTATTATTGCAAAACACATATAAATAAATAAATAAATAAATATACTTAAATACATAATAAGAAAGATAATATTTTCTCAATACACTTTAACTATAGCCAAAAAAGACCTGAAAAATTACGCGTACTATTTCGGTTGTTAAGTAGTCGTAGCATTTAACAAGATAAATAAATATGACTGTGAACTCTACGACATGAATTCACGGCCAAGAATCGGGATAAACAAAATCAGTGCCAAGTTTCGCATTCGTAGTTACCTCACACTCTGACGTCACGTGTTATAATATTAGATAGTACCTTCCTTTGATTGACATAAAAAATGGCTTAAAAAAATCTGATAAATAATACTTTTAAGTAAGTAGGTAGATATTAAATCTGTAGATAATTTTATTCGTTTACTCAAATTTATTTTTTTCTAGATTTAAATCTATTGTAATGATGAAGGTTAGGTAATTGTTGCATTCTCAAAAATCTCTTTTAGATTGTCTGTCATATAGCGTTTTAGAATTTATGCATTGGATAACAAATCTTCTTTTGTCTTTATTAAAAGATGTGGAGTATTAGTATATGCATTAGACATATACTATAAAGTATATGTTGTACATGATCAGTTAACTTAGCAGCACTATCAATATAAGTCTTACATCCTTGTTCCTTACAAAAATATGATTTTCAACAGACTGTGGTGCTAGGACGATGCCAATGAAGAAGGTAAGCAGACGAAGCTGACATATAACCCTTGTGTTTGAACGCTGCTTATTTCAAATACATTTAAAAACACGTTTATTATACCAGAAAGTATACGGGTTCAACTTCATTATCAAACTACTTAACTCAATCGAAATAATAGTAAGATACACCAAAGGCACGGAGAACACGTCTGCAGAGATTAGATTAAAGAAGCTGGTAAGAAAAAGGACTTTTATTCATAGGTGGACTTATTCCACTGCTAGAGTAGGATATACAGAGTTGCTTAGTTTTGTTGCTGATGAAGGAAAAAGTATTTAATTTCATTTATTACCAAAACATTGCGAAACTGCAATATTTTACTTTATAAGTTGGCGCAAGAGTTATTGATTTATCGTCAGTGATATTATAAGCACAAAGTACACAATGTTTTGAATCCCATAGTTGGCAACTAATAATTAACTAGTATACATAAAAATAGAGTACGTTAATTTTTCAAATCATATAATCGAAAGGATGTTTGGATTAAATCACTAGTTTACGACAGCCGATAGTTTTTATCGTTAGCAAACTGCAGTCATATATGCTGCATAGTAATATTTCTGCGTCTGTATGTGTGTTATATGCTGTACTTTAAAAATTATGTAAACTGTTATCATTACTTTATACAACACTTTATTCCCTACATTTTCTCTCTTAATAAAAAGTGTTTTAAAAGTCACGGCAAATTAAAAAGTATTTACAAGGTATTTTACTAAAGAACATTCAATGTCAATTAAAAGCGAAAGACACTTTCTTTATTAAGAACATGCAATTAAATGATTAATCAATTTGTATCCCAAAATATTTACGTATGACGTCGACATAGGAAGTAGATCGCGAAGTTATTTTAAAGCGTCCCGACAACGCCCGTGACGTTGCCAACATTCCACGCTTCCAAACAGAGTGATAAATAAAAAATAACTTTTTAAACTAAGCTTTATTTCTTTTTTTTTTTTTTGTTATTGTATGGTCACCAGTTGCAAATCTTGCTAAGCGACTGGATAACTTTAATAAAATAAAAGCTTGTAAAATATAATAATTACGGTACCTACTAAATAATTTTATTTCGATGACACTTAATGACTTTAATTAGGTAAACATTAAAGATATGACAAGCGAATGAAATATTAAACATATTGATGTTAGATTTTTTTATCTAAAGTACTTTTATAAAACAGTCGATAAATAAAATTAAGCCCTTTTCGTGTTTAGTCTGCATTTCTGCAATATTTTATTTTAGTGCATGTTAATAAAATCACAAGTATTTTATAATATATTATTTAATAGAAAAATTTTATTAGGGTTTTAAATAATTTAAGAACGTATGTAATCAAAAATAAATAACAAAATTGTAAACTTTAATTTAAATTATTTATATAAAAATTTAGTTAAATAATATGTCATGATTTTTATCTAAATAAATAATTTAATTTGATGTAAAATATTAATTGAACGACTATTGTGATTTATAGAAATTATATTACACGTCATATTTTGCAGAATAAAGCAATTTTAGCCAACAATGAAATACTCACGTAGTATAGGAAAAAACCCACTGTTAGAATTTCAATATGGCGTTTCCTCACCGATCTCCATATTTATACGTAAGATTTCTACGTAATAAAATAAAAGTAAAAGTAATTATATTATTAAAATTGTATAAAAATATTTAAATACTTAAAATTTATAGGTAGATATCATAGATCAAGACTTGAAAAAAATTGAAATTAATAGTGTTAAAGTATTACCTACTAATATAAAATTAGCGTATAATTTATCTTTTCAAAATATTATTTAAATTATCGTATAAATAATTTGTTATGATAAATTGGTTTCATATTGGTTTTATTGAAGAATTCATGTCACTTATCTGAGTTAATTGTTCCAAATTGATTCGCTGATCAAACATTTTAAACGAATCAGAATTGTAACTTCGAGAAACTTCTAGAAATAAATCCTAACAGTTTCAAATTTTAATAAAAATATACAGTCGCTGTTACAAAATATAATGCATAAGTATAGATACAAGTTGAAATAAAAAATACTAAAGTAATCACTTTAGCAGATTACGTAGGGCCATTAAATGCGTTTTCTATATAGATAAGACGCTATTAAATTAGTAATACAAGCAATGAGCTGCTTCTAGAATAATGTCTACCCTCCACATTCTAATTAATCAAGATAAAGTCTGGAAAAAAAGTAAAAAAATATATTTAAAAATCGCACATGTCTAACATGTGACCATTGTTTATTTATATTCAATGTTATCTCTTTTATCAGTCGTTAACCTTTAAAACACGTGGTTGTAGTATCGTATTTTGTTGGATTTGAAGCTGTAGCTCTGCATAAGAACACAAATTTTGCCCCATTCAAGCTCTAGAGAAAGACAGCTAACAAAAATCATTTGGCCGACGACCGAGAAGTATACATAGCACAAAGCTATTCGTAAAATAGAACGTTTCACGAAAGAGAAAGGTATATATCAAAGAGTATAAGTGTGAACGGTACAAGCAGGTTAGGTCAGAGCGTCTGCGTTGACTCCAAAAGACAGAGACGGAATTATACGCTGGAATTAATGCAAGAATAGTATAGATGACGGTTGCATACTTATGCGTGGAAATTTCCACTGTCGACAATGAAATATGAACGAAAGGTACGTGCATTTAACGGGTATTCAATGCTATCGATAAACTAAGTGTCAGTTTTGAACTTAAATGAAATAACAATTGACGATATTACCGACGAACTATCATTAAGAAGACATTTCTCTGAATTCAATTTATTAATGAGCTTTTTATGTTGCGTTTGTTATATTGCTTTTTGATACATATTAACTATCACAAATTATTCACGATTTTAAACGATAGTTGTTAATTTTATATTTTTATTTAATAAATAAAAAAATATTTAGTAGGATTTCTTTCTTTAGTGCATACTTTTTCTTATTGAAGTCTTTTGTAATAAACCAGTTTTTTATTATAATTATATAATTTATGATAGTCACTTTATTCACATTGTTTTATAATCTCATTTAAAAGACATATATTAAAGGTACATATTTTTAATAAGAGTATTTTATAAACGCTATGATAATATACACACTAAATTTATTTTTATTCTAATAATGCTCATACATTTGTTGATATATAAATACCTAGAGTTAAGTAATTATTTTTCTAAAAAAATATTTTGCCCTTTTGTAATTAAGCAGGTCTTTGTTCAATAGTTCTGGGCTATAATAAAAAGAGATACCTACCGCAATTATGAGAAACATGGGGTATTCTCAGAGGAGAATAAAATTGAACATTTTATAATTAAAATCTGCATTATAGTATATAAAACTTATGGATAAAATAATCAATGTCTGTGATACAATGAGTTAAAGAAAATATAATTCAATTATTTCTGGTTGTATAAAGTAACGACAATTACTCTAGCTAAAATTACACACAATGTCAATCTTTTAACCTTGGGAAGAGATTACGTCGTAATTATCTTTTGTCAAGGTTATATGACTGAGCTGTTCTAACGTCAATAGGTAATAATTTAAATCTTATAGTTATCGATATTATAACTATATCATCATTCTCATTTCCTTGACCTTATCCCATTCATTTGTAGGAGACGCAGTGTTTATGGTACATAAAAAAGACTTAGCAGTCTTTTACGGCTTGCCGCCTGACGCCTACTCGCCTTGGGAATGCTGTTGATCGTGGGTTATTTCCTCGCCTCTTCCCATAGTTCTTTAATTCTTACGACATCTACTGATCGAGATGCAGAAGCTTTATTGTAATCTGCTGGCACCTCACATGGATGCCCACCGTGGAGGAGTTCGTCCGCCATCTCGCGCGCACGCTATTCGCTAGAGCGGACAGCAGTGCGAGCGTGCACCTCCACGGTATAGCACCACTACACGCTAGACCACCTGAGGAGCGTCCTTTGCCTCCTGAGCTCCTACTGTCGCCGCCCATCTGCTCCGATGCGGGCATCGAGGACGAAGACGACGATTTGGACTGACGATAGGACGACAACAACCACCGGACATCAACAACCTATACGACAATATACTACTACGACAATACCCACTGGGTCATGGAGACCCTGGCCTCATTGGGCTAAAATGGAAAGACGCGTAAGAAAAAATCTGACGGTGAGGAATAGCCCGGGTAAAGGGGGCAACCCCGAGGCCCGTACCTTGACTGGCCTAGGCCGCTCAGGAGGACCGAATATATGCACCTCACATCTATTACTTAAAATATTTTAAAATATTTATGCATATTTTGGAAGATTTGCTGAAAGGTTTTTATGAATTGTTTTAAAAATAATTTATGGTTTTGTGCTTATTTTGAACTCATTTTTTTATGTTTTTAGTAACATACAATTATATGTAATTAAAGCGAATATTTTGATAAAAAGGTCGTATAAAAATAAAATTGCATTTTTTTTTCTTAATTTATTAAAGTATTTAATATATCGATATCGACACACGAATGACCTCGAGGGAACAACACTTTAGAGGGAGCCCCTGATAGTCGCGGTCTGTCCGTCGTCGACTCGCAACCGTGAGGCTTGCATAATTACTCTTAACGGTCACAAATCAGGGGCTAACTTCGATTCACCGATATTTATAAATAGAAAAAGGAAACAGATTTATACAATTCAAAGAGTTTAAAAATAGAACGCATCCTCTTTTTACTTTTTTGTGCCTTCATATTTTTACCTTTTTTCTCAATCTTTTTAAACAATTTTTTAGGCTCATGATATTATTTTTCTAAATTAAATTTCAATAGGTCTAATAATCTTTCAATTTCAATTAATATAATTTCAAAACATATATTATCGTCGTCCTTTTAACTGTTAAATATAAATTACCACGCGCTACACTCGTGGCTCAATTATTATTTAATTAAATAAAATACTAAAAAGTTAAAATAGGTACATAAAAATAATAGTTTAGAAAAAAAAAACTTTTAAAATTAGAATGATACTTAAGCAATGTTATAAATGTATACACATACATTGTGGTGTTGAATATTTAAATACGTCTTAAACACGATATTACTTTCATTGCACCTTTTACTTCACACATGAAAAATTACTGCACAGAATATAATGTGAATAACAAAAAATTAACTTTTTTTATATTCATATTTTTACGCCGCAATTGAAGAAGTACCTTATGCATTTGTATATTTATTAGTAGTTGACTCTATAGAATTGTATCTGTGTCCATTAGATCATCATGGCATCATCAAAATTTTATATGGCTGACATTGGGTGCCATGTCTTAAGTCGTTCATAGAAGTTAATTATTATATATGTTTAATAAATATTCGAGTTCCGATATTGCCAGTGGAAAGTCCACGGATAGACGCGTACACGAACACCACGGAATAACTCAGATTCAAATCTAGATAAATGTGCTAAAACTTCTTCTCAACGTGAGAAGAAGTATTTGCCCAGCCGTGGACATTTACGCACCGCACCGTGGTTAAATCTAAGTTGCAAATACTCAACTATTTCAATAGAGCTATTTCCTAGTTATAATTAAAACCGAGTGAAGATAGGTCAGTTACACATCACACAATAGTCCTGAATAATATTTACATAGAATGTATATTATGTATATGACGTGACGACATATAGCGTCGCGCGACCGCTACCGTCATATAATCTAATACAACCTTTATAAATGAGAACAAAACAAACCACGTCACTCAGTGTAATGAAAATTAAATGATAAGGACGTCTATAGTTGTAAGCCAAGCGAATACATAATAAAATGAGAACGTTATAAGTTCGAAATTATTTACTTATAGCTATTATATTTACTGTCTTTTGCGTATATAGTCTTAATATTTTTATGAATAACTACCAGTTCTCGTCCAACGCGTTGCAGTTCATGTTTGTTTTCATAATAGGCAAAAGGAGCTGTTGCTTTGAGGCCCGAAAATTGTATTAATATATACTATTTACATAATTATTATGTAAATAGTATATAATAATTGTATATTAATCGCTTATGTTATACCTTATATACGGTGTAGCGCTGTAATACACAAATGTATAGAGTTTTAACGAAGTAAAATTTCTCACGCAGTTTTCTTGCACGAGCAGGTAGCTATATAAGTATATATCTGTTGATTCATCAGCGTCGATTAGCCGAGAAAATACCGAACCTACAATTTGATAAAATATTTGAAGTAGTTTTCATATGTTGTTTTTTTTTAATTCTTGAAAATTAAGCAAGTCCAAGGTCTAGTGTCGAACGCAGTCACGGTTATAACTGCTCGCTAAAAATCACTAGGTAGGACAATTTAAAGTTTAAATTTATTTTTGCTGTCTGTTTGAAGTTGATATAAAGCTTTTGTGTGCTTTTAATAGAAATGTCAAAAGACAATCGGAAATGTCAGAATTTCATTTTGTTTAATTTCATTGAATCCAAGCCAATTCTGTTAAAGCACTGCATTTTTGTTTACATCAAAATTGCATTTATTTAAAAATAATAGACTAATGATTGATCCTTCATAGGAACATTTCAAAATACGATTTCTTTAAGTCCATAAGATTTTAAATTAACAGTTTTAACAAACATAACTATAATGATAAATCGGATATCCGGCCTAATTAGCTTAACGTTGGATGTGAACACCGGACAGTAAATCAATATCCGGCTGAAAGTCGCTATGTATAAACACTGCTGCAAAGTGCTGTATAATATTTTTTGGCAAATTGTGACAAATTCGAATTCTGCATTTCACAACCATTATAAATAAGTCTAGTAAACCCGGCAGACGTCGTCCTGAAATACAGACATTTATTCATTTGGTGACATACCGACAGCAGCGCCACCTACCGTGTCCAACACTAAAAAGGAGAATGACCAAAAATGTCCACTAATGAACCGATTTAATAGACAGCCACTGGGTCATTGAGACCCTGGCCCTTTGGGCCAGAATGAAATGACGCGACGGTCAGGACCGTCGAGGAGGAGCAGCCCGGGTAAAGGGGGCAACCTCGAGGCCCGTACCCAGACTGGCCTAGGCCAGCCAGGTGGACCGAACTCTCTCACTCTCTCTGTCCACTACTAACGAGATTTATTTAATAAAATAGTCTGCTAAGTACTGAGTCATTATAATCAGACCGCAACAAAAAATATGCAGTCAGTAAAAAGTTATAATTAATGAAAAGTTACGTTTGTGACCCTTTTATGCGAAAAATATCGTTAATGAAATTCTGCCCATCGCACATTTCGAACACCAAAGAGCCGAGATGACCTAGTGGTTAGAACGCGTGAATCTTAACCGATGATCGTGGATTCAAACCCGGACAAGCACCACTGAATTTTCATGTGCTTAATTTGTGTTTATAATTCATCTCGTGCTTGACGGTGAAGGAAAAAATCGTGAGGAAACAGGCATATGTCTAATTTCATTGAAATTATCCACAAGTGTATTCTACCAACCCACATTGAATCAGCGTGGTGGAATAAGCTCCAAACCTTCTCCCTGCTCAAAAGGGAGAGGAGGACTTAGCCTAACAGTTGGACATTAACAGGCGCTTACTGTACTGTACATTTCGAACTAAACTACGCATGTTATGTCATGCCGCTTGGTGTCCCGTGTTAGGTTTTCGCTGATATAGATTTTGATCAAAGGTCCGAAAGAAAGAAAACACGCTTGTTTCAAGAAGTACCAGATACCTGGGTACTACTCCAGGCACTCAGGTAAAAACCGATTGTGTTAGTGCTCCAGCGCATTATTTGCTAAGTGCGAAAGGGATAAAAAGAGTGTTATTTTCATTGTTTGCGGGGTTATTTATAAATCATCATTAGGGCGGCATAAAGAGTAACTAACTACCTGTGCACAATTAAAAAGTATTTAAATAAACAGTAAAGCAAAAAAAACTATTATTATTTTTCATGCAGTCATAACTTTTTACTGACAGCTTTTTTTTGTCTCATGCTAAAAGTTTCTTTATTTAGTGGACTATAAAACAACATCTCGTTAGTGGTGAATATTTGGACTAAGTTTGTCAAATCAGTCTAGCCTTAGAAGGAGTTAGGTGACAAACACACGTACAGAAGAATTATATATATTAAGCAATTCGCAATTAATTTTAATTCGAGCTTCAGATTTTTTTTTTGACCGTGATATTGACTGTTCCTTATTAATATTTTCTATTAGATCTAGACGAACTTCTACCACTAAATTTTGCATGTTTCAATATAATTCGAACAAAACGATAACATATAGATCATATTTTTATTATTTTCATCACGAAGGTGTGAAATCGTTCAAAAGTATAAATTGATCTGAAAAATCAAATGCTGCTTAATTCCATTAGTATAGCAGAACCTTCTTTGCTTGTTAAATTCAAGCGTCGAATCTCTCCGTTAGTTTATATCAAGTTCGAATGAGACAGCGCGGCCTTGTACTTTCTATTTTTATGGAGATTTGTAGTACTATATTTTTTGCATTATCTACATAACATGAAATCACATAAAACGACTAGCATGATGAAATTATGTGAGCTAATATATATATATATATATAGGTAAATTATTCTAGAATATTTTGAATTAGTTTTCTTTATCAAGAATTGAATCTGAGTTAGTTCCTAGCTTAAACTCTAGACGCGTTTTTGATAAATAGTGGATTGATGCTCGGTTGAAAGTTCATTGACCTATTAGGCGGGCTTTCTATTTCGTACCTAGAATGCGCGAGCGCCTGTAACATGACAAGTGTTGGCGAAAAACGAAAAGATTTTTTTTAAATAAGACCATTATTTTTATTGGGTGTTTTTACAGTGCCTTAGTAACAGATTTTCATTAGTGTCTATTTAATACGAATTATCGTAATAGTCATACATATGTATATTGGAGATTACGTTGATAAATTTTTATGTAATTAAAAAAATGATCGGCTAACGGATAGGTTTATTTAAATAAGTCTCATAGCATGAGTAGTATTTAAATAAATTAATTAGTTTAAATAACTTAACATAACTTCGTTTCAAGTTAGTATACAAGCGCACTTTATATTTATTTAAACAAGATCAGATTGTCTAACTTACTACATACTTTGATTTCTATCATTAACTATGTAAATTAAATATCTTAAAGAAAATCTCGATTTTCAATTTCAAGTCGCACTTAAATAGGTACTTTAATGTATAAAAAGTTTAAAAATTATTAATAATAGAAGATTTTTTGCGTATAGATCCGTGATAGACAATTATTTATTACTACTCGAATTATGGATTAGTCTTCAAAAAAATATTAATTAAATTAATTTGTTATAGGTTATAACTATGTACTATGTAGGTAATAAATAAACTTATAAACATTTCATTATTTTCATTAATGCCTTGCCTTGCCTATTATTCCAGTGGCAAGAATTTTCAAACACAGCATTTCCTCTTTGAATCGCAATTCTGATCCTCTAGGCTACAAATGAACCAAACCTTCTGTCACCAATAGACATTGTACATTTTAATTTAATAAAAATACCTACTAAACATAATCTAAGACGCTATCTATGTCTTGTGCAACTCACCAAAACTAGAGGATGAATTCTTGTGTGTTATGTCAACTTTATAGCTTAATAGCACCTACTATCTAAAAGTAATACATATATATGAGTACCTACATATCATAAAGTCTAAGATTTAATCAAAACTAATATAAACTTTATCCAACGTGTTTATTTTCTACTATTTGACACTTTTGTGTCTTGAATTTTACAAATCTATCACATAAGTAAAAGTTAAACTCGTTTTAAAATGAATATTTTAACAAGACGAAAAAGAAACTCAGGAAATTACTATATTAAACTTATTCCGATAATATATATATTGTTCATTTACAAATAGTTTTTTTCGTATTAAATCAATCAAAAATAAATTGCAATTAATCATACCAGTAGTCATACATACTCCTTGTATGTATGTGTGGTATTTTTACTTAGTGGTAGGGCTTTGTGCCTACCCGCCTAGATAGGTATTAGGTAACACCCACTCATCACATACTGTGCCGCCAAACCGCAATACCAATAGTAAGTATTGTTCCGGTTTGAAGAGAGTGATGCAGTATAGCTACAGGCACTGGAAACACAGCATCTTAATTCTCAAGGTTGGTGAAGCATTGGCGAAGGGAGGAATGTTTAATATTTCTTACAGGGCTAATATCTACGGGCGTTGGTGAGCACTTACCACCAGGTAGCCCATTAGACATGTGGTGGCATTTCGCGTACCTATTTTATACAAAAATATAACCTCGTATAGCTAGTTTACAATGAAAATTATACTTTATAAATCTGAAAAACTGCATTTTTAATAATATAAGTACTTTTTTACAAATTAACAAAATACAAAACATTCGCCTATATTTTAAAATCGGTTCAATAAAACTCGCTTATGTATGTAAATAATACAATCCGGCCAACATGACCAACAGTTCATTAATCCCAAGACAATGCATCAGCCAAATCGCTTAACCTTCTGTCTGCAATGTAGGACAAGTTATCGTTAGTGTTATACGAGAGCACGTGGCGAACAAGGCCGACCGGAGACATCGCGAATGTTATAATCTACCTTTTTAATATACCATACCAATTTAAACTGTAAATGTAAAATCAGAGAGCTTAAAATTACTTGACCATTTGTTAAAGTAACACAGCTATGCGGTGATAGCGTTTACGAGCAGTTATGTAAATTGTCTGGTTTTTGTCTGAGTGTAACTTTATATTTTATATTGCATTATAGGCATTATTGCCTTGACTTAAGAGTGTGATGTTTCAATGTGTGCTGAGATGTTTAATAACCAACCACAGAATAGATTGAATGTCTTTTTTAGAATTTACTTTTTTTTTTCATTTCTAATTTTTTTGAAATGCTGCTGTATAAATTGCAACACTTTAATTATGATACATTATTTTTGCATGTTTTAGCTAGATAAAAAATTAAAAATAAATTTATAATCATATTATTTTTAAGTTCTTAAAAAGTGATATTCAAATATAAAATATAAAATACAACCCGTAGGTACTGCATGAGTTTATAATTTTGACAATATTCCAAGCAATCGAATTTCGATATTGGCAACATTGAAGGTCACACAAACATGAATCCGTCACATGTTATGCTTATCGTTCTTTGATTGTTATTGCCAATGGTGAAACATGCTTACGAGCTGCAACTGCAGAGAACATTTATTGGTTTCAAAATATCCGATCGATTTAATGCATTTACGAGATACTTTCAAAGTGCCCTTCAATTTTGGAAGGGTATATTTTTAACAATCACTATGTGTCCAAACAGAGTCAAGTAACGATGTTCTGCGTTATTCTCTTTTCGTTTGTAGGTTGTCTTATGATTATGTGATAGAAGGGTATTAGTACAACTTATATCCTATACTTGTTGGCTCAATCACAATCAAAATGATACTTGTAGTATGTTTTATATCGGCTAGTAGCCGTAGGCAGCGGCGACAATTTGCTATTGAAGGGCACTTTATTAATTATTATGAAACGGTTCAAACATGTTATAAAAAATAATTATAAGAAATTTTATCTTTATGAAGAGAAAGATTTATCAGACAATATATTGAATCAATCAAAAGGTCTCCGCATTTATGCAAATTACACGAAATTAATACCATATTACATAAAATTATTGATATTTAATTGTATATCTCAATAAAAGTTCTATGTAATCTGATAATTTTATACAAAAAATAAATAATGCCCTTCAAAATATTTTTATTACTTTTAAGAAATTCAGACTTATCAGCGATACTTTACATTTTCACCCACTCGCAGCAAAAAATACAAGGCACATTTTTAATTCTGGCTTTGACAACGGTAACCTTAATTCCTAAACTATTCCGCGATAAATAATGTCTGACCATGTAATTCTTTAAAAATAATTTCCTATAATATGTTACGAGTTCCGTGTAGTACTCTTAGAAAAGTAAAAAAGTATTAAGAAAGAAAACTTTATGAAAACGGCCATTGAAAATAGTGAAACGGTAAATAAAAATATTTCTGATACATACTTGGTTTGGAACTCATTCCATAACTCTTACGGTTCAATCCGATGCGATGGAATACAACTGTAACAAAATTTCATTCACCATATTATGCAGGTTTCCCCATAAAGCTCGATATGAATTAAAAAAAAAAAAGAAATTAAGTAAATATAAATTGCTCATGAAAAGAACCCGAAATCTTCAGTTGATATAGACTATATTTGTATAGTAAAAAAAATACATTATATAATATGTTTATTTTCTTAATTTATAATACGTTTTCATCATTCAGGTATTCAAATAATTTTGCTAAATTTATTACGTGAGAAAATACAGTGTGATTCATTCCCTTTTCAGAGCGTCGCGTCCAAAGAGCGTGTTAAGCGCTCTAATTTTAAATACCACATAAATTCAAACATTAATTTATTTTTGAATTGATTTTATAGTTTGTACATAAAAATAATACTTTATGATGCGTGGGTTTCAATACACGAAACTGCTTTACACGAGGCGTTCCACGCTGATCTACCAGCGTTTTCAAACATGACACATGTAAAAGGTTACTGCAACGTTGCCGTGGGTACGCGATATTTTGTAGTATTATCCTTTGTCAATAAAATATTTATAAAATCGGACAGGTAGATCCTGAGGGCGTTGAAACACACAAACAAGTTAAAACCTTAGCATTATACAATTGTATAATATACACATTCGTTTTGTCAGTTTGAACAGTATTGATTATATGTTTACAATAAATTTATTGTATGTTTAATGTTGCTTATCTGAATTCTGTGTTGTTTATTACTGATTGACTCAATGGTCAAGTGGTCTATATGTCCACAAATCACGAAGCCCTGGTTTAAATGCCCCGGTTGAGCAGTACAATGTTATAGGGTATACCAGTCAAGAAATTCTAAGTAGCAATCCAGAGTCTGGAAGTATGTACTCTAACGTGCCTCGGAACGTACGTTAGTCTTGCGCTTAAACGCTTCACGGTCCTATCGGTTTGCGATTCCATCGGATTATGAGAGTGCAACAGTGTTCGCACACACACTCAAGCACTTTGATACCTCCTGCGCAGTTGGCTGCCCAGATCGGGCAAATATAATACATAATTGTATTTAAACTATCACGGATACGGAGTACGGAGCGAACTGATTCTCAATAATATTAAAAAATACACATATCAAAAATTCCACATTCGCTACGGATTTTTGCAAGTTATATAACAAACAAGCACACAAATTGACAAATTGATAGGGTTCGATATTTTTTTTTATTATGTTATTTAATATTAAACCTAATTAGTATAGTACTAAAAATCATTTTTGTTTACAAGACCTAAAGGCCGAATTTGAGCTCACGAATACGTAGCTAAAATTCAGATATGGTTTGGTGTACCCTTTTCGTGAAATGGTCCAATATCATTATCTCGGGCTTAAGTTAACCCTAAAGCATCTTTTGTACTCACCCTTTTCTTTCTTCCCTAAGTACTTAACCTATTTCAGATGGTTCTAGAATATCGGCTTATTTGATAAAAGACTATTCAGATATTGGTATACGTTGAAAATGTATTATTTGGGAACCGATAATGGTGTGGTGTCTTTACAAAATATCAAAAAGAAGCTAATTACAAGAATAAAAACTTTCTATCGTCTTTAACTATCTCGTGAGAAAGAGATAACAACATTTTATGTATAACATAATCGGTATTTGTTTTGGTCGGCCCAATAAAGTTATTGGGTTTATTGTCAAGAAACGCTAAATAGCTGTCGAACTAGGCAGTGCTACATTTTGTACCTCGGAAAGTACGTACAGCCGTTTGTCCTGCGCCTGAACTCTTTCCGGTCATGTAGAATTGTTGTCCCATCAGACTACGACGGTAAGTATTTTGAATTATAATATCTAGTGCGTATTTGGACGTCATCACCAATAGATTGGTCTACTGTTATAACGAATAAAGTATTTGATTTAAAACGAGTCTTGTTAATTGTTAGTTGTTTGTATGACGCTGTATTAATTTATAAAGTGGTTCTCATCAGATTCCTCGGGTGTGAGCCAGTGCCGTGTCCTCTACGTAATTGGTATTTCTGGATCATTATTTACACTTCCCTGGTACGAATATATGTAAATTTGCTGTGAGCTTGACGTCTATGTTGATAGTATTGAAGGAATTATTATAAAAAGTGATAAGTTTTTATTGTATATTTTTTCTGAATCATGAACATTTTCATGAACTATAAATCAGATTGATATGACACTTGAAGAATTTATAGTGTCCGGTTGGACCAAGACTAGGTGTTTAAATGTTTATTGATTTTTCTTGGAAATAAGATTATTGTTCCGGGCGCTGTCCGGAGTTCTTTTTTTTTTTTTTATAGAATAGGAAGGCGGACGAGCATATGGGCCACCTGATGGTAAGTGGTCACCAAACGCCCTTAGACATTGGCATTGTAAGAAATGTTAACCATCGCCTACATCACCAATGCGCCACCAACCTTGGGAACTAAGATGTTATGTCCCTTGTGCCTGTAATTACACTGGCTCACTCACCCTTCAAACCGGAACACAACAATACCAAATACTGCTGTTTTGCGGTAGAATATCTGATGAGTGGGTGGTATCTACCCAGACGAGCTTGCACAAAGCTCTACCACCAGTAACTTCGCTTTTCGCTAACTAAATTTTAGAGACGACTGAAGCTCGGTCGCCCCGGTACTAATTTAATAAATAGAATAGATATATTAGTTGAATAATATAAGCACTATATAGATTACATGCTGCCAAGCCAAGATTTTGGACTCAAACCTAAGCAAGTACCCCTGAGCTATCATGTGCTTAATGGCGTGTTTCAATGTGCTGTCGGCGTAGGAAAAAAACGTATTGTGTCGGATGAATTTCTTTCACGTTTATTTAAAAATCCGCATTGAAGCAACGTTATAGAATAAGTTTCAAACATTCTCTTCAAAAGAACAGGAAGATTTTGCCCCCTCAGAGGAACATTTACAGGCTGTTACTACAATATATACTGCGATAATTGAATTTAAATATCGTAGTAAAAAATATAAATAACATTGCAATATATATAAAAAAAATTAAGGTACACTATATACGTTTACTAGATTCACGTGTACCATATAAAATGTACAACATATATAACTCGTGTCAAAATGTATAATATAATGTTATTAGTAATTATACACTTGTCTTAAATTATTTGGCAGAGGACTGGCCATGTTTTAATAGCTTATGTTTCTTATGATAATGTTGTCTGACCAACGTGAATACTTCTCATCATGTGGTCAATTTGTATTTGCACTGTTGTACTGCAAAATAAACCGTTAAGCCTAATTGCGTATAAAAAGTTAGATGACTATAATAACAACCTAATATGTAATAAGCAACTTTCCCACTTTGAAATAAAAAAATAAATAAAAAAATTGTATACATTCGATATTTAAAAAAAATACACATAATATTCTATTTACGCCTGTTTGTAATAAGTATTACGAAATATTAATTACTTTCGGTTAAATATTATGTTAGAAATATAATACTACTATTTTTATTGATGATTTCTCTAGAATAGTAGTTTTTTTTTACATAATAGAATATCTCATTACGTATGCGTGTGTATTTGTTTTCAATAATAAATAAGTTTCAAGGTAATTATCATTGCACTTTCGTTTAAGTTTCCAATTGTTAATAATATAACTTTTTAATTAAAAACCTTTGTTTGAACCATTTTTATTCTTAAATGAATTTTTCTTTTTTATGCCATACCAGCTAATCGAGACCGACGTTTTTCTGCCTCTCGATTACCAATTGTGGTGGCGATCGGTTCAACTAAGCAATATAGAAGATCATATGCTGCAGCGCCATCTAGCCGCGAGATCCAAAAAAGAATATAGGGATAGAAGAAAAACCAATTTCTATGAAAAAATACTTATACTTGAAAATAATGATCGGATAAAACAGATTATACAACATCCATTTATATGTATTACGATAGATAACCAAACCATACTATTATAGTTAAGTTACTATAAAGCTAATCTAAGAATAATAATTAATGAAAAAGATTAATAAAAGGAAATATATTTGTTTATTTGTTTTATTATAATACAACGCAATTATTTGCCGAATGACATTAGTTGGCGCCAATGCAGATACTTACTATCGTATTCAAAGATGGTTGGCAGCAAAATACAACAGATTGTATTCATATTCATTTAACACGTTGTTTTTTATATTAAATTAATTAATATCGTCTTCTATTTACATCAGTTCTTAAATTAATATTGACACGTATTATTAAGTTACAAATAAAAGATAAATTTTTGAAAAGTTTAAACAAGAAATTGTTATCTGCTTGTCAACTACCTCATTTGCAATCAAAATATTCTTGTTTTAAGTATGCTTTTAAAAGTACTTTTGAATTCTAATGTTACAGGATTGAATTGAACTTAAGGTGTCAATGGTTCAATGTATATTTTATCAAGGAGAGCTGGCAAGAAAGTCAGGAGTGAGTTTATATTTCTAACATTACAAATGCAATAAAACAATACCGGAAACAATATTTCTCTATTGTTTCAGGCATTGTTTACATTGCATACGCTTTTCATTCAAAGATTAATATTCGATTTTAAAACATTAACCAAAATATTAAATATTAAAACAGGCAAAATCTTTTTAACTAACGTCGTAATTGAAAAGACAAAATTAGCACTAGCGAATTCTTTGGGCGGTTTTAACATTGCTCTCCATGTCAGTGCCAGCATTACGTAGATGATTTGTAAAAATAAAAGAAACATTCAAAACAACGCGATTTTTACCTTATTGAAGTTTATATAAAGGGTCATTTTTCCTTGCGTGTTATTTGTCTGAAATTGTAAAACTATTCCAAAATTTGGTTCGGACAAATTTCATTTTTTTGAGCAATTTTTATTGTTTTAACATTTCATTTTGCTGTAGATGCCAAAGCGTTCAATGTGTTTTATTGGCACGCGAAAGTTCACGTTAACACGCATGTGACTGGTCTATTTTTATTGGCAAACCCGAAAATCTTATAATTGGGAACCTAGATAGAATGAAAAAGTGGCAAGACGCTGTCTTATTAAAATAGGTTTACAGTCGAATAATTTCGGATTTCATTTGTCTTAAATAAATATTCTATGACAATTTTGTTAGATAAGTTTTTATAGTAATTATTTAAGTCAATTTAACATAGGTATGTTTCAACAAATGGTTTTACTGCGACTTTTACAGGACATAGAAAGGGATAAGATACCATATTAGGGTAAGAACCCATATTTTGTACTTTTATTAAAATAAAATATGCAAATAACCATATTGCAAAAATTCGGGTAAGTTGAACATAATATGACGAGTATATACGGAATAAGGGCTATTGGAAGTGTCTATCAGATGAAAATACAGATTATACCAGAAGATACATCGTGTTTTGGAGATGATTTTAGTACAAAATATTATTTATTTATTGATTTATTTATTTTTACTTGTAATCAACAGCGTTACAAAAATGGTTGTACAGTTTATTAGTCATTACTGAAGTAAGGCCACATAGAATTACAATTGTATAGTACGAAACTTCAGATAAAATAAAAGTATATAATATGTCTTTAGACATAGTATAAGTATTAATATTTACAGTAAAAAAATAAAAACATTCTTGCTTAATATTAATGCAAGAATTCGTATGTATTGTTTGTGTTTGTGTTCACTTGTTTGTGTGTGTATGTTTGTGTGTGTGTTTATTATATAAGTAGCAGCGCTTCGCAGTTTCATCCGCTTTAAATTTAGACTATTGACGCGGCAAGCGGGAATTTCATGTTATTTTAATACATGTATGACAGCAATACTTTTTTATTGAGTCCCGATTTGAATGGTGAATTAGGAAGTATAACGGATAGTTCAGTATAAGGGATATGCATCTTAGAAGCCGTGATTGAGGGCGCATTGTAGGTGTGAGATAATAGTTCAAATAACTACAAACACTGTCATCGCTTACTATCAACTGGCCTATTTTGCCGTCTGCCTTACAAATATAAAAAATACTTCATATCTTTCTTAAAAGAAATACAGCATTTGCAACCCTATCGTTACGTCTGACATGACGTAAAACTTTTGTCTACGTTCATTTAATCAATTGCTCTTCTTGAATTTAAAATACCAACACAATGTACGACTCTGATTAACTGTTATATTTTTAACTAGCAGGATAAATTTAAATTGATGAGATTTACAGAAGAGTATTTAGCAATAAAATCTTGGCAACTTTCCAGTGTTTATTTTCACACACAAACATAATTAATGTTTAATATTAACGCGTTCTAAATTATTGGTATATAAGCTCTCAGCAAATTTTACCAATTAATGGCCAACACTAAGATTTCGTATGAACGTATTTTAAACAAATATCTACCACACACAGGAACGTTCGTCTTCATATTATGAGTATATTATTAATAACCCTACATAGCATTATTAAAATGTTTGGCTTGTTGAAAATAGTAGAAATACGCATGTCCTTGACTGTGTGGCCTAAATAAAGCCAGCCTTGACATTACAAGGACAATGGTTCCACCCCAAACAACTGGCAGCTGTCCAATGATGGTAGATTTCGTTTATTAAATATTTACCATTTTATTGGAATAAATGTTTGGAATTAAGGCACTACTTTATTAAATTGCATTTTAGAAGATTGAATTTTTTTAAATGAATTCTATTCGACGTACGTATATGACAGTTTTTATGTATATTATATAATAATGTACCATTTTTAATTTTGTTTTTTATATGGAATACTTATACTAAAATTGTTTAATGTTTAATCATCATCATGACAAAGATATATATTTTTTTAAATCATTCTTATTCATTTAATTTAATCTATGTTATTTTATCATAATAACAGTTGTAGGTGTTTAAATAAAACAATTAAATTATATTGTAAACATAAAACAATAGATGTTATAAGAAATTATGAATTTTATTATGTGGGTTGAAATAAAAGTAACTGTTCATAAAGTTATTCAAGGTCTAAAGGTCTATTGATCGAAACACAAACCAATTGTTTACTTACAGGAAAGCTCGATATGAATTGCTTTCATTGTTTTGTCACCGTCCCATCGAATTATGAGAGAAAGAGAATAAATAATGCCAAAGCTATAGAGAAAACAGTTGTGCAGTATAATATTATCTTAACTACTCGCTACGTAGTTGGCTAGTCGCCGTCACTGATGTAAAATATTATACGTAAGTTCCCACAAGTTGTGTACTAACTGTTAGGGTCTTAATATCAACTAAATACGCGAAAATACCAACTTTCTGAAATCATACATGAATGCGTTTTATTAATATTCTCATAGAAAAGAATAATTTTAGTATATTGCTCAACATTTTTGCAGTCGTAAACACAAGCGGAAAAAAAGGTCAGCAACGATTTCCATTCGTTTTTGTATGAGTAGGTACCAACTTTTCATTTGAAATACCAACCTATAAACTTTGTTGCAACATTAGCAGGCGACTATCCAACATCAATGGTCTTCGTTAAAGATTAACGCTGTGGCCAGTCATGAAGACATTATACAAAATACTATAAACCGCTGTACGAAATGATGCTTATTAGTTACCAAGTATATTTCACAGCAATTAACACCTAGAAGGAATTTAAAAAGATTATTTAAATTATTACTTAATTATTTATAAAAAACAAAAGAAGTTAACGACATGCAATGATTTCCATATTGAACAATTTTAGCAATTAATCATAATATTCATCATCATAAAATTATATCCTTTTTAAAAAAAAATTTATCAAGGTAAAATAAAATCCTTAGACATTTGTGAGTAATTAGGTTAATCATGCATTAATATTATCTGATGCGATAACTTTATTAAAAACCGGAACGTTCGAGAATATTGGTTGGTTCGGTATCTAAAGAATAATAAAATAAATATTGATAAGAAGGTTAACTAACAGATAATAAATCATTCAAGATAATACCGGCTTTTACATATTGCTGGTAATTTTTTTTAAGTCTAATAAAGTAAAGAGACTGACGCCGACTTTCCGATCTGTTTGTTTTTAGCTTAAATAAGGCAAAAAAATGTTATTCAAAGGTTTTGTAAAGAAACCTTATTTATGTTTCAAGTTAACAAAGAGAATCTTTAGAAAATATTTAAAAGCAAGGATGAATAAGAAAGGTATATTTTAACTACGAAATGTAAGGATAGCACAATGTCAATAGTATGAGTGACAAAGAAAGATAATGGTGGATGTAATAAAAGGTTGTGATTAGTAAATAAGCTAGTTGTTCTCGAAGACAATAGAAATGAAGTACAAAGGAAGAGGCTGCAGCAAGCTAGCTAGTTATCTTAAAAGAAGGAAAGCAGACAATACAATATTTTAAACGTTAAAAAAAAACAACTATTTTTATTTGCATTATACTTTATTATTTTAAATGTCACGTGTTCAGTTCAAAGAATCTTATCATAACAAGTGTTTGAAAATGGGATTGTAGGTAGAATTTATTATGGAATGCGTTTCAAATTATCGATTGCGATATATCGACGAAGTTGTTGAGTTTACATAACAATACAGAAACGATTGTTATGATCTACAAAAGATCTAGAATAACAATCAGTGCTATTCAACAGAGCTATTTTCATTTGTCATCTTTTCATTACTACGGAGTGACAATTCAATGTAAGTTCTACAAAAACAATCAAGCGAAAATTAGCAGCCGGGTCGGGATGACCCGCCCACTGATGATATCATTATAGTGTTAAGTTGTTATTTTTTATAACAATTTCTATTAAAATTGAAGCAATTTTCAGTTTTATATTAGGTGATACAATCAGTATTAACTTTTATTCATTTGTTAACAAAACGCTTTACTGTATAGTGATAGTCAAAAAGGTTTCACGGAATTAAAATTGGAAGTTAACAAAAAAAACTAGAATAATTAAGTTTTGCCTTAAAAACGTATATGAAAAGCGAGTAGGTACTTTTATACGAACCAACTTTTGAGAAATTTGCCAATAGTCGGTTGCACTATCGCACGACACTTTTAACCGTAGATTAAAACAAAGTAAAATGTTACTGTTCGCTATGATGTATCGAGCATGGAAAATTTATCCCTTTTTATACATATTTGCAATATTTGGTCATGACATATTTTCATTAGGTTCCGACTGTAGTATAAATGATAAGGACCTACATGAAGTATATAAATTAAATTCAGAATCCACATGTTCACAAACGTGACAAGCGATCATAAAAGTATATGGTAATCTGTCCTGAAGCTAAATATAGCCTACACAAGTAATCACCATATTATTATCTCTGTTCGGTTCTCATATTTTCCGTACAACAACGTGTGAATGATTCATGAGGGATATAAATCGCAATGCAATAACGTGGCAGTGGGTGACATTTTTTCATGATCATAGATATTACGATGCAGCCTTTATTAATTCATGTATCAAATTTATCTGCAATTTTTTGACTTATTTGCAAAGTAAATGCACCACTGTTGGGCTATGACCTTTCCCTTTGAGGACAAGGCTTATTCCACTGACCCAATGTGAGTTGGTGGTACATGTAGCAGAATCTCACCAGGTACATGAAAGTGTTCACGTGTTTTTTTTCACCACCGAGCACGACATGAATTATAAACACAAATAAAAAATGGGAATGGGGGCAGGTGTAAAGTATAAAAAAAAGCTTATGTTCTTCCTTTTAAAAAGAGTTATGAGTTCAAGCTTTCTTTTTCTAAAGAGCGTAACAGAAAGAGTTACTTAATATGAAATATTATATATATTTAATATTGTAGTTATATAATATTTATACAAATTACTTAATTTGTACATTATTTCATTGGGATAACATATAAACTTTTAATATTACAAGTAGAGGTATGAATGAGGAAGATCGAAAACATTAATGGATTGATGGACCGAAATGGTTGATAGACTAACTGACACAACTAGAGATAATCTTGTACCGAGCCCAAATAAATGGGCGAGCGAATGATTATGACAATTTTAAGATTAAAGCTTATTATTATACTGTTATTTGCCAATTGCTGGATAAATTATTTGTTTATTGATTTATTGGACAATATTGCAGGATATGAAACTCATATATAAACAGTATTTTTTATCTTTTTAATATGAACAAAATAAAAGAAAGCGCCGATGTGGTAGATGCAGTAATTGTTTTTATTGGTAAATTGATAAACTGCTGACTACTCGCCTTTATCATATAATATTAACCTGATAAAGTAATAAACAATAGTGATTAATAAAGTCGCTTTTTTTACTTTTCAGGGTAAAAACAAAATTTTTATTTAATATTATTCCTAAAAATACAGGGATATATACATATATATATATGTATATATACATATGTATGTATGTATATATATATACCTAAGAAATACATACCTATAATTACCTCGTACTATGATGATATGTCACACAATAAAAATAAATGTCCTTGAAATTTTTTTTCCAATGATATATTACGTTTATTTACACCATGCATACCTACGTTTCATCATCGATCTATATATGAGTTTTAACTTTATTTTTTATTTTAACTTTTTTCGTCCTGTACATTTGGATAAAAGCGACTTGAAAAACAGACTTGAAGATCCTATTTCAAATAAAAAAAATTATTACTAAGTGTAGTAACACTATGACTATGTATATATATATATATATATATATATATATATATATATATATATATATATATATATATATGTACATAATATACTGCATGCGAAAGAGAGATCAGAAATCTGATTTGAAAATCGAATATAGAATGAATCCAATCTAAGCGGATTACGGGCGGATAGATTACAGTTCTACGCAAAATGAATTGGCTTATACTGCCAGTACCTTCAATATTGAATACATTCGTTTTAATGAAAATTCTCATTCTGCTTACCGTATGGGTCCTTTTTTTTAAATAATAAATGTAAATGACAAATACTTTCCTCGTTTATCTTAATACATAGATAACGTGAAAATAATGCTAAGCGATTTGTCCTAATATCGCCTCCGTATTTTTCCGCGATATAGAACTTGCGTTAGGTCATTGACCTTCATCGATCTAACGTCACTTCTCTTTAGACGAAAAAATTTACGCTTTTGTATAAATAGATGTTACTTTATAACATACTTGTTACAATATCTAGATTATAAAACTATATATTTGTATAAAAAATATACTTAATTATATTTCATTATTCTTTTATTTTGATCATAAATATTAATAAATGTGAAAAGCAACATAGTAATATTTTTTTTTTCCCATACGCCTACCGCGTTATATTTATTTTGTTAAATGTTATTTTTATCAATTTTATTAAAGTTCTTCTAGAGTAAACTATTCCAAGTCTCTCATACTCAACATTTTGCTGAGTTTCTCGATGTTTTTTTTATTAGCTTTTTTAAAAAAAGTAGGTTTTATATTTTAAGCTTAAAGTTAGACGTTGGAATATTAATGAATATATTACAATAAACACAAAGGCAACACCAACAAAAAGTTTCCGATGTACTCAATACTATAGAAAAAATAAAATACATACATACATATACATATGTGGTAGCGAAACATTGCATCTTCAAGCAACTGATATTTGCAAATTCAAGTTATATATGTAACCTCCGTCGTTATCTAATTAAATCATTTAAGTATTTCTAAACTTGTCGAAGGCAAAATATATATTTGATAAAACAACAAAATCCCCTACGTAAACATAAAACACGAAAGAAAATAATTGAAACAAATTTTGATCATAAAAGCGACATTAAAAACAAGTACAGGCAAACGTTGTATATTTCAAAATATTGCAAGCAACTTTAAACTTTATGTCGTAGAAATTAAAACTCAAATAAACATCCAAAAATGATGCACTTTCATTCATGTAATTTAATGAAATATCCATATTGCGTTACCTTGTACGTCATTGGATGTGCGGCTCTGCTATAAAATTTGACTATTATTTTAGGTTTCGGAATTTCAAACACGTGAGACAACAAACTTCGTCATGAAACATACATATATATATATTGTCAAACACTTATTAACCCTTTCCATGCCGGATCTTTTTGATATCGCCATCTCCATATCTGTGACTCTTTGTTAGATTCCGTTTTGTATTACGATGGATGAAATATTACGTACTAAAAAGATGCTCCTTCAGTGCAGACAGCATATTATTATGGCGAATCAAACTCTGTCGCCAAATGCGGTTGACGCATTATTACATTTCTTAAAATATATATAGCCATAGTTATTAGGTACTATCTATTTATTGAAACCGAATAAATTCGTCGAAAATGCAATTAAGTATAATCCCTATTTACTTTTTATAATAATTCTATATTAAAGTTTAATATATACATTAGTATAATATGTTTAAAAGTTTGTTAATAGTCCTATCTATATTATTTTTACATGGTAGTAGGGCTTTGTGCATGCCCGTCATGGTAGGTACCACCCACTTAGGTATCACATATTCAACCGCAAAACAGCAATACTAAGATTGGGTATATTCCGTTTTGAAGGTTGAGTGGCCAATTTAAGAACAGGCATCAAGGGACATTACATCTTAGTTCCCAAAGTTGGTGGCGCATTGACTGTTTAAGGAACGGATAAAATTCTTACAGCGCTTATGTCTATATGGTGAATCACCATTGATGGTCATCAGGTGGCCCATTTGACGGCCAGCCTTCCTTTAAATATATATATTCAACAAGCTTATTATATGCCTGGCCATATATGTATGAATATATGTTTGACTAACTTCATTACTATAATATCGATCTTAAGACGCCTTACGTTCCTTCGTTCCTGCTTTATATGTAAATAGAAAAGTTATTGGAGTTGATTAATTGTAGAGTTTTTATTTTGATTTGATATATGAATAAGTATATTCATATATCAAGTGATACCTTAGACAGCCAGTAGGCTGTCTAAGGTATCACTAACAATTCAAAAATATTGCAATTATTCTTGTTATCAATAAATATATGCTTAAACCAACACGCGAAGATTGGTGCAGATTTTCTCACCGGCCCAAATATACTAAAAATATAAGTGAATTTGACAAAAGGATGAATTTACATTACCTGGATTTATACCCGTGAATGGTCCATAAGCTATTTTCAAGGGGTATCTCGGTTTTATAAAGAATGGTCATTAACTAAGCCGTTCAATTCTGTACTTTAATAATACTTGGTCCATGATAGTTATCTCTGTTAAAGCTCTTACGACCATTTGTAAACCGTTTATAGCATTATACTTACTACTACTTTTTATTACGGAATTAATACGTTTATTCTATGAATGTTTAGTTGTAACGCTATTTTACTCTTTAAAAAATATGATATTTGGTATAATATTGGCTATTGGCTAGTAAAAAAAATATAGTTCATTTTTTTTCTTATGACAAAAAAAAAGCGCCACCCGAAATTTGAATCATTAAGGACATTGCTTGTTTTTGTTTATTATTTCATATTGTTTTAATATACGGTCATTCGTCATTAGAACAGTTTATGACTTGATATTATTGATGGGCACGTAAACATTTTTCATAATAATATAAAAATTAATCTATTTTATCATTTATCTCTTAACAATACTGATACTATTTATTGCTAACCTTTTACAAGTGTACAAGATAAATCCTATACCAACGGTCAGAAGTATGCAATTATTATGCAATTATTATTTTCATATTTTTTAGTATTTTTTGAATAATAGTCTTTGTTTCCATAGAAACCATAATTATTATGAACTCAATAATGATATGACATATAACCTATAATGTTATTCAATAATAATCATTATAATCGTTGGAAAATTTTCGGATCCGTCACTTTCTTTGTTCTTTAATTTTATCTACTTACATTTATTTAATCATTCAACCTAGATAACAGATCTGATAACATACTGATGTTCACCCTAAATGATTGCCATCTAATCTCCGAACCGTCATATGCCAGTCAGTTGCTAGTTGGCTTAGAAACCTTTCTTTACTAGTTAATTACTCGATATTTGAAATAAATGTACAAAGTACAATTTACATTTTTATTTATTTTATAATATGTTAAAAGACACGTCACTAATTTACACGTTCATATCTCACACGTTAAGCTGTTAAAAGTACTCTAATTTAATCAACTCTCTGACGTAAAATATGATAATAAACTGTTCATAAATTCTAAACTTGACTGAAATTGGGAAATATTACATTGGTTCTCTATGACCGTACCTCAAAGTTTCCATTTGACTTCTAGTTAAAGTTAGATCAGTTTTCGTAGTAAAAATATGTAGTAGTTCTGTTTATATACGTGAAAAACAGAATCGAACTCAAGTAATTCTAAGGAGATGAACATTGCGACTCAAGCTCAAGGAATTTACTTATCTTTTAATTTAAAAAAAAACATAATAGCTATTCAAATGCTGTTTGTTGTACATAAATATGTATATAGACTAAAAATATGTCAATTATGTTTTTATCTATCGCTATCATATAATCAATGTCGGTGTTATTTGATACGTCCTTCGAGGATGAGTGCGTCTAACCCGCGCGCAATGTCGGCGACAGTGTGGCGGAGACACTACATTGTTTTTTCAAATGTAAGAAATGTTGCAATAAATAGGTATTATACAAATTATTAATTGTCTAAAGATACGATTAACTTACTAATGGAGGGTCTGAGAGATTATATTCATTAACCCACGTGCCAGAGATTACCCTAGACGACGTGTATGCAAAATTTTATGGAGGTCGGTGGAATTAAGGTGTGAAAAACAAATAAACTCACTTTCGGATTAAAATGTTAGTGTATATCTCTTGCTTAATCACGTGTTATTAAGCGATGGATAAAATTGGCCTGGAATCGATATCATCGTTTATTATCTATCACACACATTTATCATCATCCGTCATCAAAGTTAATAAATGTCTCTACATTTTATACTTTTCGAATAAAATGTAGAGACATTTACGAACTTTCATTTTCATGTAGTGTCCATCGTTAGAAGAACTACATTTTTTTTATATTGCTATAGTTTTATAATAGAAGCCATATGCAGACTAAAGTGGAGATGGGCAGGACACATCGCTAGAACCACAGATAGACGATAGAGCGAAAGCATCCTAGACCTAGTACCCTAGGGATGGAAAATGATCACGCGGAAGACAAATAACATGTTGGGAAGATAATACAATTAAATATGCAGGGATAACATGGCAGCGGACAGCGAGCGACAGACAAAAATAGAAAGACATGCAGGACGCCTTTGCCCAACATTGGGCGTCCAAACTCACCTGACGTATTTTTCCTAATAATATTTCCTAATATATATTGACCCTTCATTAATCTAATTAAAAAAAAGAACTATTATTAGTATTGTATAATTTGACGATGAAAGGAAAACAATATGTATATTAGAAATTGGGATTGGAAATAAAGGCTATTTTATTTTTTATAGTTTTATTAAAAGTAAACGAACAAATCATCAGTTCAGATTATTATTGGTCTCATTCCTTACAGCGCCAATGTCTAGCACCACCGCCCATTGATATTGTAATAAATAAACCAACCATGGAACTACATCGTTATTTCAATCTTAAACATTATGATTTTTATGATTTACATAATACTAGTACTATATATACATTTCAAAACGTAATTATCTATTTTAAAAAATATATATGTTACATTTAATGAAGAAACAACAGCCAGTAAATTACTGATGAACAAATGACTCCATTGGTCTTGAGAAGAAAATTTTTCTATATTTGAAAGATGAATTATAAATATAAATTAAGCAGATGAAACTAAGTTGTACCGAGTTTGCACAAGTACTCTTCGATTCATATCCACGCACTTTAGGAACTGGTCTGTCTCGGCTGTCGGCTAATAAAGTATTTTGGTAAAATATTGTTTATTTGTCGTAGTTTAAAATGGATTAGTTTACGTGCTTCAGGGATGAATGTGGATAACACACGTGTATCACCGGCGACAATATGGCGGTGACGCTTACGTTACGCTAATGTATTGTTGTTTTATTTGTAAACAATATTGCATTTATTCCTTGCTTGAAAATAGTCGCACAATACTCTTTTGTACTCTTAATGGATTTCCATGAAGTAAATACCGCCTACTTACAACATCAAAACGGAATTTGATATAAAAAATACCTAACTTTTGAGCAATTTTAACAGTTTAATTATTTCATTAACATGAGCGATTTAAAAACGAATTAGAAAATTGTTATATCTATCTTTAATTGATTATAACTTAATTTAAAAATCAAAATATTACTTTATTTAAATTGACTCTGCCAAGCACTTTAGAATCGACATTTTAGAAATTTTATGTTGTCTTCATATGCTGGTTTGGAATGTTTATTGTTTCTATAGAGAAAAGTGACAAGAAACTTAGTAATTACTATTCTCCAACAGATTAGGTATGTATATTAAGTACAATTAAATTATTTTTTATCTTACATGAAAATGAATACTAACTCTATATAATCTTTTACCGAGTAACAAGCCTCATTTAGTCCTTTTAACATGTGATTTAAATACATTAATTGGTAGGTAATGGTAAAAGTATTTGCGGAATTTCGTTATAGTAGCGAACACCTTACCCAAGGAAGGATGAATTGCCTTTGCGTAGACGGAATCTTGTTCATGATGTTTTAATATGTTTGTTTTCCTTTAATCAAAATAATTTTGTTTATTTAATATTTATAAAGGATGGAAAATGGTGCCCTGGTGGTATGTGATCAACACCGCCGATAGATATAAACCATCTTTTACATCATCAATGTGCCACCAACCTTGAGAACTAAGATGTTATGTCCCTTGTGCCTGTAGTAACAGTGGTTAACTCACACTACAAAGCGAAACACAAGATTACTAAGTATTAATGAATGGGTTTTTTCTACCTAGACGAACTTGCATAAAGCCCTATCACTAAGTATAAGTCATATATGCAATATTGTTGCAAATATAATGTAATGTTAGTATCCAACTTTGTTAACAACCGAAGGTATTCTCGAGCTCAGAAATCCTAAATAGCCCCGAGCTCTTGCGTTAATCGTTGTTCCATATTAATATACCATAAGATATTATGATCCTATAAAAACACATTCAAAATACCTATGTACCACATATCAGAATAAGATAACAATTTAACGTGACCTCCTACTTGGAAATCTGATTATATAATTGATTTACACAATTTCCTCTTTTATAAATTTCCACAAAGGCAACAGAAAAAACTTAATATTTTTTTATAGACCCGACCAGAATTTAAAACCGGGACATCGTAAAAACAAACCATTACGCAAACGAGGCAATTAAAAAATAATTATAAAAAATATTGTTTTTTTTTATTATCTATTTCAACATTACAAAATGTATACAGTATAAACTTCTACGAACGAATTAAATATTAAAAAACAAAAAATCTAAGAATGTTAGAACATAAATGATAAAATTGGCAGAAACACGTACGTTGCGTTATGAACCGGTATTAACCAGTTGTAGTTATCAGTAAGTTCGATTTTTATAACGAAGGTATCTATATTATCAGAATTTTTATTTATATAGAATATTGAACATATTAATACGCGTTATTATAGTGTAATTCTTCTCGGTATTTTTTATTTATTAAATGTCCTCATTATGGATACAAGAATTATCCATATAGAATAAGTTCTAAATCACAAATGAAGCTTTATAAATAAAACTTTTAGAGACTATATAGTTCATTCTTAATGAATAAAAAATGGTCTGTGTGATCTGGTCTTTATAATTTATAAGCCATTCATTGCCCTCAGAGAACAGGGGCTAACTCTACTAGCAAATTGTCACCTTATCGCAATCGAATCGAAGGGTGATCGTTGGCGTTTTTCCGTTTTTTTATTCTTTAATTTCATTATCGACTATTGCCATAAAAGTTAACAATTACGTTTGATTTTATAACAGTATATGTCAACACATTATCGATTCGGTTCCGATTCAAATACATACAGATGATACAAAGTTGGATCCGAATTGAATCGTGAACGTATCGTAATCGTTATAAATTAGTAAAATTCGGCCGCAGATTTTTTGATAAGAAAAATGCTTATTTTGCTTTGCATTGCTTCAATTTTTAACTTTGTCTAAGTGTTTATTAAGCAATTGCGCATCGGATTAAATAGCCTTAGAATTCTTATTTGTAATGACATTCCTCTTAAAACATAAACGAAATCTAGATCCTAAAGTAAATTTATCAAAATATTTTAAAAAGCACTGGACTGTCCACGAATTTTGTCTTATGGTTACACTAGCCACTTACAACACGCTCGTCAATTCCAAGCGGAATCAGTATTATATCCGGTATTATCCGGTTCCGCGATTCGCTTTGCAGTACAGACCAGACATAATATAGTTATTTTTTATATTACATTTTAAGCGCTTTACAGCGCTTTGAGCATGTTTTATTCAGGCACAAAGTTCATAAAATTATAAAATTAACTGCTGAATTCAATTTCATCGTAGGATAATAAAATATAGGACAAATAAATACAATAATAAAAAAACGAATATTTGATATGACAAGTCTACGTATCTTTAAAAAAAAAAACAAGTATGTATATAAAATAAAAAATTAAACGTGTTCTATGATACTCAGAATAGTTATAATAATTCGTTATGACTCAAAACGGAAACTTAATACTTTGCCTTATCAACTTATTGTGATATTGTAATAATTTTGTTTTTACTTGGATTATATATCAAATATATGACAAAAATCGTATAATATTATTTTAAAAACCTATGACAGATAATGTCGAATATATAAATAATGTGTCAATAACGAATTAATGAACGAAAAATGTAATCTTCGCTTACATTAATATTAATATAATATACAATGAGGTGCCTGTATGTGTATAAATATGTATATTAAGTTCTCAATGTAAAAAGTTTTTTTAACTAAACAATAATAAAATAATGTCACAGTAGGTTAACTTTTAATAAAATATCTAATTTTGTTTTTGAACTTTCGAAAATTTTATAATAATGTGTAGCAAAATATTGGCGACTGAAAATTATAATATAGGTACGAAACATTAGGTTTAATTATTTATTAAAATTTATTTGCTTGCTTATTTTACGTGCAAACACAATATACACGAATATAAAATATCTTTAAAGAACCTACATCATTAAAATACAATGATTGATAGAAATTTCCATAATGTAAAAATTAAATAATAAATCAAAAAGATTTACAATGATTAATATAAAATCGAGAACTGTTTGACACGATATATGAAATATTTGATTAATGAAATAATAATTTCATTCATTAAGCTGCTTATGTTAGTCACCTGTCAGACTGTCACATACTTGGGTAATTACGTAGACCCTTGAAGTAGATCACTTTATACACGTGACATAGGCAGTGTCATTATGTGATGCAATCAATTACAATTTTCCCCCACTTTAAATGGAGATGTTTAAAATATTTTTTATTTTATATACTACCTTTTTTCAGGACATTAGTTATAGATAAATATCAAAAGATGGAGTTAACGATAAATAAATTTATAAAAAATAACATGAGTAGAGAAATATAAATAATATATATATAAAACATATGTCATGTAGCATATATAAATGAATAACAGGCACTTATTCAAACTGAAGATAAAAAATATTATTAATTCAGTGGCCAGCGGGTTCGCAGTCTTTGAAATAAGATATGTTAAAACTCCTATTAACCATTTTAAAGTTAATAGAGCCTTAAACTTATTAAAATGGAACGCTCTACCAGGAAATACTTAACAACGCTGACGTTAGTAAATTGAACGAGTACTTTAAAGAGAATTTTGGGATTAATGCGTGCACCGTTCATGCAATTTATGAGAGCTAATTTGATTGACGTAAAAAACATTGTCATTTTTTTTAATCCATAAATAAATCAAATGTGCAACTTTTGAAATCAAATTTGCCCTTAGCGATATGACCGCCATTTGTAACTTAATATATTATTTTATCTGTTTTACTGTTTATTTTCTTTTAGTGTAATAAACTTTGTGTTATTATAATTATTATTACTACATACATATGTGCAAACTGCAATTAATAAAAAAGGATGAAGGTACAAATAAAACTATTACCTTCAAACTTACATACTTGCACTGCTCTTACTTGTATTTACTACCATTTTAAACCAATTTAAGCTGGAAATATCTAACGACTAACAGGATCAAATTCAATTTGATTATAGAGTTGTAAAGAAACCTCACAGTATGGCTTCTTTATTCAACGATCTTTATCGCGCGTTTTTATCCGAATGAATAACTTCAAGTTTTTCCATTGTTGTTCTACACCTGAATAGCTGAATATAGGTTTACAAGAAAACCTTTGCGATGAATGGAAAATTACATTACACAACTCATTAATTAAGCCAAAGATTCCCCATTTTTCAACTGTCGTCTCGTAATAAGAAATAAATATTCAATTGTAATGATGAAAATATTTACCATCTTTTGGCTTCTTACTAGTCGAGACAAGTTAAAACTTGTCATTCGACTTTACGGTTTTATCATTTCGAATGATCTTTTCATTCGAATGTCCCGTGTAATAAGGCATTCCGTATTGGTTGCTTGATAATCCTAATCTAGGCAAAGGTCTATATTGAGATATAAGGTCATATCTATACCAAACAAAGAATATAGTTAATTTAGAATTAATTGTATTATTACGTTTGGATTATATTGTATATTAATACAATATATTTTAAAAAAACTTCATTTTTATAGCGACTTATTGCACGTTTGCACCATTGAATAATTATATAGGTTAACTGTATGTTTATTTGTACATACATGTTTATATAACTAATAGAAGTTTTATATTATATGTATGTAAATTATTTTATCGAGTACTCGCTAATGTTTTCTACCATAACAATGACGTACAAATGTAAATCGATCAGAACGTTATGACGTATTGAATGGAGATTATTTATTAAACTACATATATGATGTCCTCGTAATAAGTATTTTATTTAACATTTTCTTACTAATACTTCAAAATTCTATTCATTAAGATATCTTTGTTTTATTCATAAGGTTCATTAGTATAGTTGAATAAAATAGTTACAATAAAAATGCATTAATTGGATGAATTAATAGTCTGTTTTATTTATTTTAGGAAAACACTTGCAAAAATGTTTCTTACATAAGTAGTCAGGAGGACTACACACAACTACGAGTACACTCACAATATCAATGTTTCGCCAACGATGGTACTTAAGAAGTATTACAGTGTACATTTCATACATATATTTACATAAGTACATTTCGTGCCTTTTACCGGCAATGATTTCTATTTCTTTACGACAAAATGGAAGACGCAAAAATACTACCCACATATGTCATCATCACAATGTCAATGTACGCCAGCCATGGGACCTAAGATATTATGTACCTTGTACTAACAATCACATATCCATATAAACCCAAAAAGTAATAAAGTGAATATGTTTGTTGAATAAGTGATAAATAATTCCTAGAACGACTATACAAGTATGATTTATAAATTCTCTTTTACACCTTTATAATGATTTGAGCCGAGATGGCCGTGTTTTTAGAGCACGTACACAACGATCAATTAACGTAATCTTAACTAAAGAAAATTCCAAGTTTAAGCCCGGGCAAGCACCGCAAAATTTTCATGTGTTTATATTTCATCCCGCGCTTTGCGGAAAAGGTAAGCATTGTGAGGAAGTCGTATATATATAATGATATTCTGGCACATGTCCATATGTATCCACCAACCTGCATTGGAGCAGCGTGGTGGAATAAGCTCCAAATTTTCTCTTTAATAGGGGAGAGGAACCTAGCATTGGACTTAAGTCAAAA
The DNA here is from genome assembly GCF_905147045.1 of Nymphalis io. Lineage (NCBI taxonomy): Eukaryota > Metazoa > Arthropoda > Insecta > Lepidoptera > Nymphalidae > Nymphalis > Nymphalis io. The sequence goes on along the minus strand of NC_065894.1, from coordinate 7,968,097 downwards.
GCTGTAACTATATAATTAAAAAAATTCTTTAAAATTTTGTTTATGTATACTATATTTTAATTTTTTCTTAACTAATAAATGAAAATAGGATTTTAATGTTATAATAAAAATAAACAATGGAAAAATAATGTTTAATTTGTGCAATAGCTATATTTCTTCGAGTATGAAATCAAAGTAATGGAAAATTTTCTTATCGAAACATTTAGTTAACGTTTCCATACACGCTGAAATAATGACTCACCTGTGCTTCACAAAGATATCGATATACTATGACCATATTACTACTCGATTAAGGTGATACGGGGTAGGAAATGACTTACGTACCAATTTCTGTAGCTCTTCACATACACAGTGATATATTATTATAAATATAATTAATATGTCGGGCGTTAATTTTTTGCGAATGCGCATATTATGTGAAATAAAATGAAAGTTTATATATCATTTCTTAATCGTAAATTGATAATAAAATATATAACATAACTAAAACAAATTAAGTACACAACCTACACTAAAATTCTAAAATCTACACAGCTTTATTGTATGTTTATTTATTAAGATTAATTGTAAATATCAAAATAATTATAAAAGAAACTTAGATTTTTCTTTCATAAGTTATGTTTTTTTATAAAATAATTAATTTAGTACGGTTCACACTATTAAAATAAAAATTGTTTTAAAAACAATTATGTAGAGCCCATGAAAGAAAACGGTACAATGTTTCCACTAAAATTATACAATTTTTAAGATAAGTCTCATAAGTCATATTAATATATTGTTCATTTAATATATACTCTTATCATCTTTATATCTCATTTAGTTCGGCAAAATTTAATTCTTGATATCATAACTTGATAATAATGTACGTATTGCGCTTTTCTTTTAATAACCTATATTTTATTTATAATTTAACAATTATTCCAATCTATTCACGGTAATATTTACTTATACAAGTGACATCTATTATAAAATCATCATATAAAACATGGAAAATTTGGAAAATAATTAGATTTTTTTTCATTTACTATACTTTATGATTAATAATAAATTATACATTCTTAGAATGAATGAATGCATTCATTCATTGAAATCAAAAATCGATTTTAATTTTGTTTAAATTTTTATACTTTTTTAAAATCTTAAACTTATTAAGTACAACATGTAAAAAAAACTTTAATTAAATTGGGGTTGTAATGCAATTCCCAAGTTATACCGGTGTTGAATATGGATATTTACATAGTTAAGCACGTGCACCAGAGAAGCCCTTTTAATCCAAGCCCACCCTTACAGAACCGCGGATTAAACCTGAACGTTCTCGAATGTTCCGCGCATCGAAGGGGCGACGCAACACAAAACGCCTCCTACTCTCAAATTCAGGCACTGTAACAAAAACTTTGCCGGACTTGCTATTTTAAATATTTATTTCGAGTAATTTATTTAGTTAAATTCCATCATGGAAAATCTAAGCTTTTGTCTATTATTTAATAACCATATTAATTTTTACCATAATAATTTTGTAGCAATTATTATCTTAGTAAGTACATTTACCAGTATTAAACTAAAATGAATAGATGTATATATAACAAATATTTTAATGCCAAACGGAAAAGTAGAGCATTCGTTTCGTAATTATTACTGAATTAAAATGTACGAGTTAATTGTTACGGCACAGATACTGAAAATGTTATATTAATAAAGAACAAATCGGTAACCTATTATTAAGTACTGGCATTAATTAATTTACAGTTTCAAAAAGAAAAATAATGTATATTTTTAGTGTGTTACGAGAATTATAGGAACTTGTTTATGGGAAAATGAAACAGATTATTAGGATAAGCTTTATATATTTTTAAAAAATCATCAGATCAGACAATGCAGATTTACATGTAATTTTATTTAAACATACTGTATAGAAATAATTAAATTTGATGAAAACACAGAAACGTCTAAAAAATACGGCAGTTCTTTCGACAGAGGAACATAATTTAAGATGCAAAAGAAATACTATCAATATCATTCGCTAATCATTATAGCTCTACATTAAAATTACGATCACTATAAGTCACTTGCGTTCAGTTTCACTGAAATAATACCTAAAATTTAATTAATCTGGTCCATTTACACAGTCATTTTAACATCACATAAAATCATGCAATATGTAACAAAAATACTTAATCACATACATAATAAAAATAGTAGTTCGGACATACTAATGTCATATCAATGGCTAAAAATACTCTACCTAACACAATAATTAAATGACTATTTTTTATCATTTGTATTGTTGGATACATATCTTCTATTTAAAGTACAATCAGAGAATACTGAATTCAATTTCGAAACCAAATTTAATATTTACTAATAAAGCTAAACAAGTTACAAAATTTTAATGAAACATTTTCACCAGATTTTCAGGTAATCATTTTCTGATAATTTATTATTACGGCGTTTACACTTAATGAAATAAATAATAAGGTACTTCTTTTCATTTAAAATTAATAACACCGTAACTTACAGTTAACAAATCACAGATACCAATCGCGAACTGCCATAACTACTGGGCGAACGACATTTAAGAGCTTTCCATAATAGCCTAATAAACGTTCCCGATATTCCACCTTAAACTAAACGCAGTCTTAAACATTCTACATACAGCCCTGTTACAACCTCACTTTCAACAACCCTTATAATACTCGAAGGTGAACATAATACTAAACAAACATGCAACCGCCAAAGCGAACCAAATAGATGACTTTACTATTGCATTAGGATTTAGGATGTTCAAACATTAAGGTTCCAGCGTCCTTCCTTGGTTAACACATTCAAACGTACTCAACTGGTATGCTCTATCGCGTACATATCACAGATGGTGTGTCGGCGAGGGCGATGGCGCGAGCCCTCGGGCCCGGCCGCGTCACAGGTAGGGCATGCAGGCGCCACAGCGCGAATGTCGCTCGGGGGAGCCGGCGCACGCCCTGCACACAAGCACGCCCGGTTAACTCACGAACTCCTTTCGTCGTTACGGTTCTCGGAACGACCAAACGCCCGGCGTAACTTCTCCACCAACCTGCTGTGAAACTTGTCCGATTCCCGCGCGCTGCTAGGCGGGCTACCTGAACTCTTTCGGCTTTCGTGAACTCGCAATGAGGCTCTTGACGGAGGCACCCGGCAGTAAGACAACGAGCGCATTGCAGGAGCACTTCGATGAGGGCTGAGCGCAGCGGCTGTTCGGGGGGACAACACAGGACCTTCCGATCTTGACTCTGACACTTTTCGTACCCGGCCGCCGATCGCCACTTTGTCCGCAGATTCGGAGGCTCGTCGCGACCGCTGTGAGTTGTAAATGTCCCAATCGTTCTTCATAACAGGCATCATGAACGCCATCTCGGCGACGGTAACGGTGACTCTTGACTTTTAACGTTTTTGTTGAAATATAGTCGGCGCCGCTGTAAACTATAGCTTGTTTACGGAAAACTGTTTACCGATCGATACTGGTAAATAGAAGTTAAATTACTTTTCACTGTAATGGCTAATATAGCAATTGTAAATTTTGTAAATATTTTTTGTTCTTGTTATATTGTTTTCATCAAATGGTATATTTTAATATTGAAGTTATTTAGGAAGGAAACACAAGCTTTCACTTCAATGTCACACACGTTGAAACTATTAAGCTCGGATGTTCACCTTAGGACGAATTGCAGTAGAATGAAGTATTTGAGAAAACACACCCTGAATATAAGGAAAATAGTGGCGCCACTGTAGCAGCGGACACTATTGTAAACATCACATATATAAGTTTTTCCTTACGATATTGGACTTACGATTTAATTAATTTTTTGCTCCGTATATTATATATAATTTTTTTCGACTTATAAATAAATAATTATAAAAACATTACAAATAAATTTATTTATAAATATGTAAGCCACTCGACAGTAGATGGCGTTACTAATTCTGAAAAACATTTTTATTATTGTAATTAAATAATAACTTTAATTGAATCGTTTAGTTTTGTTACAATAAAATTGGATATTAACAATTTGAATATTATAACTTGCATTTAAATCTAACATACTAATTAAGCAAAAAAAGATTAAAGTAGTAGTATAAGCTGTTTTCGTTAGATGGCGCTGAAAGTAAATGATTTTTATAATAAATTATAGTAACAATTTAGCGAAACAAAGACAGCTTAAAAGTAAAAAGAATAGAAACAATATCTACAGCAGTTAAAAAACATTCATAATGCGGCATCAAACATATAAATGTTGAAGAATGATTTTTAAATCACTCACACATGTTAACATTTGTTGATTTGCAAATTCGTTAGTGTTACGAAATCCGAAAACTAAATATTTATATTGTCGCTACATGAGTATCTAAATATATAATATTAATCTTTTTTTTTATTTTGTTATGTATCGTATATACATACACGCCAAATAAACATGCGGAAACCACTGAATGATTTTCAATATCTTAACATCATGTCTGAGAACATTTGGATGTTGATAAGACTGCAAGCACAAGATATATTTAACTAAAATAAATATTATTAACTAAAAAATTAATTAAGTTCAAGACCAATCGTAATCTAATATCGTTTTTATTTTTTAAAGCAGCAAGAACACAATAGATATAGCACTAAACGAATATTCAATAACTGTGCTTGAAATTGAATGGCCTTAGCTAGTTAGGCCATATTGTGCACTCCTTCATTACTAACTCAACTGTTATATAGGATTATCATAATTTGAACATATAATATAGGGAAAACAAGAGTCGCAAAGTGAATGCTTAGCAATGCTTTTGAACGTTCTTGGTCCACGGATTTAGTTTAAGCTTAATAAAAAGCAGAAACATTCTAGAAAGAAAGGAATTTCTACAAATGTCTCCTGATTTGGTCATCCTGATTCCGTCTCATTACGGTGCTCCCTGTGGGATGATAGATGAACGAATGTAATAGAGTTCATCGATAAATGCAAGTTATTGTGATTTTTGTATTTTGCGCCAAGCATGTTGAACTATAAATAAATACATATTTAAGCACCTAAGAATTAAGTGGTACTTGACCGGATTTTAATAAATATATACATAATTACAGTATAACGGAAGAAAGTTTTATACATTTAAAATTTTAAATAGTCATTTAAATCCACCATCTTATTAGGCAATAAGAAAAAAAGCAACCAAAAATCACAAATACACAAAATGTCGGTGGGGACGAGACTATTTTTGTTGATTTGTTCCAATATTATGTTGTTCTTTTTGTTGATTTGAATTAATAAATATAAAGTTATTATTCCTCTCATTTATATACAGCTCTCATCATAGTCCTATTCCGCCTTGAGTTCACCAAATGCCAAAACTATCAACCTACCAACTATAATTAGTTGGTTAATCGTCGAGATCAATTTTATGAGTCCAAACTCGGTGGGCCAAATTTACATAGTGTGCCAAATTTCAGATTAATTGAAAATGATACACTAACCGTTAAAAACGAGGTCATATATATATTTAAATACTTTTGAAAAATGAAAAAATATCTAAAATAGATATCATACATCGCTAAAGCTTAATGACAGCTGATTTCTACACATTCAATTTGAGAACTTATATCCTTATTTTTTTATTATCTGAATAATCCAAATAAGTACAGAGGCTGTTCTTGCACTCAAGGCGTAGGGGAGGGTGGGGCACAGTGAAACAAAAAAGTAATTTTGATTTAAGCTTGTGTTTTTGTGCCCCACTTTACCCTTTATTAGCTCTTTACACTAAAAACAGACTATTACCACAGATCATACTATAGTAGTACTATTACTATAATACTAGTTGTTTGAGAACTGAACTGTGATTAATAAATGAAAAAAAAAAATAGTAATGTAATTTACTGCATCATAATAAAAATACAATATATATGTAAGTATTAGATTTATTAATTAGAAATAATATGAATTTTTATTGGACGAAAAACAAAATTTAGTTATAATATATATCAAAGTGAATTACATTATGGCTAAAATAGTTTGAGTATTATAATTAAATTGCTGTTAAAAGCAGGTCTATAAAATAACAATGAGATTAGAATTAATAGTAATTGTGCTTCGAATATAAAAAAGTAAAATTATTATTTAAACATACAATACAAAAAACGACATTTATCAACAAACACATTTTCAATGATTATAATTGGTGGGAAATATATCACATAATATGAAAATGAATATATTATACGTCAATAAGCTAAATTTACTTTATGGTGACGAAAAACTATATACAACTTCTTGGTTGACATCATATTCCATCCAGAACTAATGGCAACAACAATGACAATACATAAAAAATAGTATTCAAAATTCTATCTCGACTGATTGCATTCATTTATAGACTTTAATTACTATAATAATAAAGTTCAATTTCGTTTTTTTAAAGCTATTATGATATTCATAGTAACTATCTTTTAATTATCCAACATATAAATAAAATACCTAAATACTTATCTTGATAGTTATAAAAAATGTTATCATGATTTCATTGAAAAATCATACATATGTTACAAATTATAATTAAAAAATTTCCACTATATAACACAATCTAAGGCACAAAAATGTAACAAGATAAGTTATAATATCTTAATCAAGCAGTTTTTAAAACAAACACATTCTTCTAACTATCGAATTATTACACTAATACTATAGTATTAATAATTTAAAACTCTTACTGACTGGTGTCATATACATATATATCATGTTATACGGGTTATCTTATCTATGACTTGAAGAATATCACTATCCCAGCACACCATAGACAAAGTGACACATTCTTAAGAAACTAAAAAGCTCATACAAAAAACATTTCAGAAACGATTCAGGTGACAAACATCTTTATTCGTTCTATAAAAGATCATTTGACAAACACTCAATTCGCAATGTTTTTTTTTTTTTTTGCAAATGCACTCTATGTTAATGTTTAATTTAAAAAATTGATATGTTCTAACTAAACCTAACCAACATAATTATTTGTCAAATGATATTTATGTAACAAAATGAAAATTTGTCTGGTAATTATTTATCGAGGAATTATATAACTATTGTATAAAGATGAATATATGATTTACATTTTCCCAAAAGTTTTTATGTAGACTGCAAACTAATATTAGTGTCTTCCTTCGACCTATCAGGATCATAATAACCATTTAAGTTAACCATAGTCAGTAATTCAACCAAATGCCTCTGGTAACCGCATTCCATTAATTTTGTAATGACTTTGTGCAAATACTTTGCAAGTTTTTCGAACAAATGGAAAAGTTCTTCCAATTGAACGTAACTTGTGTGCGTGAAACAGCTGTTCGGCGCGTTTTGTCGCCATTCTCTGTAAAAAATAAAATAAACAAATATTAAGATATTATTTTATATTTTAGTATTATACGTTTTTACTAGAGTGAATTAAGTCTAAAGGTGGCCTAGTGGTTGGAACACGTAAATCTTTACCGATTATTGCGAGTTCAAACCCAGACAAGGATAAATGAATTTTCATGTGCTTAATTTGTATATACATAAAATTAATCTCGTACTCGGCAGTGTACGAAAATATCGTGAGGAAACCTGCATGTGTTTAATTTCACTAAAATTCTGACACATGTGTGTCCCGCCAACCCGTATTAGAGCAGCGTGGCGGAATAAGCTCAAACCTTCTCCTCAAAAGGGAGAGGAGGCCTTAGCCCAGCCGTGGGACATTAACAGGCGCTTACTGTACTGTACATTTCGAACTAAACTACGCATGTTATGTCATGCCGCTTGGTGGCCCGTGTTAGGTTTTCGCTGAAATAGATTTTGATCAAAGGCCCGGAAGAAAGAAAACGCGCGTGTTTCAAGAAGTACCAGATACCTGGGTACCTGGTACTACTCCAGGTACTCAGGTAAAAACCGATTGTGTTAGTTCTCCAGCGCATTATTTGCTAAGTGCGAAAGAGATAAAAAGAGTGTTATCTTAATTTTTTGCGGGGTTATTGATGAATCATTATTAGGGCGGCATAGAGAGTAACTACCTGCGCGCTATTAAAAAGTATTTAAATAAATAGTGAAGCAAAAAAAAAAACTATTATTATTTTTAACACAGTCATGTGTTAAAAATAATAATAGTGACTGATATTTAGACTAATTTTGTCAAATCAGTTCAGCGATTTAGAAGGAGTAAGTGACAAATACAAATCTTCTTCTCAAAAGGGAGAGGAAGCCATATCCTAAAAGTGGGACAATTATAGGCTTCTCCTGTTAGAAAAACAAATAATTTTCAAATAATACATGTATTATTTGAAAATTATTTGTGACACATGTGTCACTCGGTTTCATATTACGTTCAAAGTAGTATGTGTATTCACAATTTTAATTCATATTTCAGAATAAAATAAAGAACTTTCTACATTAATAAAAAAACCAATTATAACAAAAATATATGGCTTATAACAACTTACCCCGCTTTTAAAACACGATTAAATTTTAATATAACAGTGAAAATATCGTTCAATAGTTTCATAACGGGCGTCGATCTATTATTCAAAAGGCATCTAAAGAGCACTTTCTTTATATACACCACGTGACATTCGTAAAGGTCATCCAACGTTTTTGCTTTCTTAAGATCTTTCTCGAATTCCGTCCAGGATGTGAGAATGCATGTCGTCACAATGTAATTGTCCAATGCCCTTATTAAAGATGCCATATTATGTCTGTATATTTGCACTGATATGTACTGAGAGGACTTTAGGAGTTTACGTGAATGCTCTCTTGATAATTTCGCTGTGAGTTTAAGAGCCTGGAAATTGAGGTAAAAGTAAAATTTTTATTCAACTCTATAATAATTTTCGTAATTGTTACTAAAACTGACCCAAATTTGTACTGGGACAACCTTTTTTCTCCAAAAAAAATCTTGATTGATATTATGATGATATATTATGTTACAAGAGATTCGTTAATAGAGAAATATATGACAAAAACTTAAAAGAAACAATTATATATAAATAATCATATCTACTGACCACAAAATCCTCACTCAAAACCCAAAATATTCGCCTCATTTTGATCAGAAACTGGAACACCTTGGCGTACCGCTGCAACGCTTCCTGCGACAGTATGATGTTCAGCGGCCAGCTCACGGAGTACGTTAGAGAGAGACATTGTAACACATCCGGTGAACTATGTTGAAAACTTAAGGGTGATTCCGTAATCGTAAATGATAAGTTTTCAGAAAATTTGTGAACATCTGCAATATAAATAAATTAAGGCTGTGGTAAAAAAAAAAAAACAAAAAAGCCAACGACACGCGGTGTTCCCAGGCGGTCACCCATCCAAGTACTGAACGCGCCCGATGTTGCTTAACTTCGGTGATCGGACGAGAACCGGTGTATTCAACATGGTATGGACGTTGGCTATGAGCAATTCCAAATTATCTAATGGATTTAGATATGTACATAATTATGTAAATAATATATACATGAGATAAACCTAACGAAACATTAATATTTGAAATTTACATTCCTGTGTATAATATACAATATAAAAATAATTTAATTTACCATTACCGTATACTTTAGTAATTTTAATTATTATTGCAAAGAAGTTGAAACTGATTTAGTTGGTTAGTATTAATGCATTGTAATTTAGAATTATTTTTACCATTAAAATACTACATAACATACTATATTTTGTTAACCATTATTAAATATAAAATGATTAATTTTTGGTAGTAAACTAAATAAGGTTCAATTTCGTTTTAAATTTTCTATACTGTGTTATATACATTTTTTTCTTCTATTTTATATCAAATTAAACTCTAAAACTTACGTGAAATCGATGACCCTAGAGCCTTATCTAAAATATTATGTAAAGTGGCGAAATTCAACAGCTCTTGCGGGTTCAAAGTTTTTGTTAACTTTGCAAACAAATTATGGCAGATACTTCTAGAAAATTCTCCGTCCATTAAGAAAAAGTAATCCTTTAAACTCCTTAAATGTTCATACATGTCTAAGTTGACAAGAAAATGTGTTAGAATCGAATTATTGACGACTTCCAATTGATATGTCAATGGCAACATTACTGATCTTTGCAAGCAAGCTGTCAGTGTTGCTATATTATCACAGGATATTTTCTGATCTTCCTCTTCATGATCGCAATGTGACATGAAAATGTTATTGTAAGGCCTTTTCTTTACTTCCTCCATAAGGACAGCTGGATGAGTATATATAGAATTACTATCTTCATTTATTTTATTATTAAAATAATCCTTAGAATAGTTTTGCAGTTGTTTCACACCAAATGGATCAAATGATTCTAAACTGTACGAACCATCTATTATATTAAACAGTGATCGTTTACTGGATATAGGATTACAGAAATCAACGCTTTTTAAAGGTGAATTTTCAGGGCTCACTTCTGTTTGAGCGTCACTTATGTCTTCCGACACCACAGTATCATCTTCTACGATCAAAGAAAAATTAAACCCTTGTGATGTCAAAAACTCTTTGTCGGGTTTAACTTTGGCTGAATCCGGGTCTTTGTTACCTTCACTGCGCGGTGTAAATATTTCACTTGTCATTGCTCCATCCAAGGGCATTTCTGCAGTTGTAGGAGTTTCAAGATCAAGCTAAAAAATAAAAATAAAAGTCCAATTACTTTACAATGAGACGAGTAGTAGTTTACGAGTTGAGCAATATGTGGTTAAAATTTTCTTCAAAGGCTAGTCGGAGAATTTATATAGAGAATTTGAATATGCAAAATAAATTTTCCTTTACCTAAAATCCACATATTATATACGCTAGATCATTTCAGTTTATTAATAACAACTACTTAAATGAAAAAAAAAAACTGTGCTTAGCAGCTGTTTAATTAAACAGCGATTTCTCTCTTTCTATCATTATTGATTTGACATTCGAAGGAAGAAGACAGATCATTGTTTAACTAATCACCTGCTAAGCAACGTTCATAAGCAAGACCGTCACTTACCCCTGGAAATAATTCACCTGGAGTTATCGCCCCTGTATTTGGTGTAACACTAGACGTTTTTGTAACTATAGTATCACTGTATGGTTTTAAGTTTAACCTCAGAGCCGACTTTTTAGCAGCATCAAATTTTGCTACAATTTTCATAGTTCTTTCGTAATTTGAACCAAGATTTCTATTCTTGTTACGTATCGCCTCTTCCTGGGCTACATTGGCTGGTTCCTTTTTAGGGATATTTTCGAATGGAAGATTGTATTCAACACCTAATACTTTTTGTTTGTTAATGAGGGCTTCTTTTTGTGCTTCGTTTCGTGGTTCCGTTACAATCTCTTTGACTTCTTGCTTAACCATTCCAAATTCAGCGCCTAACACTTTTTGCTTGTTTCTTTTAGCTTCAGCATTTGGTGTCAAAAACTTTTCATTATTTTCTTCATCGAGTGATGGATAATTTATAGTAGGCGATATGTCTTTTTGATTATTCTCGTTGTCTATTTGTCCAAACTCATGAGCCATAACTTTTTGTTTATTTTTTAAAGCCTCTTGTTTGCTTTCGAGAAATCTTAAATTATCGATTGCATTATCTAAGTTCGCTCCAATCACGTCGTTAGATGTTTGATCCGCTTTTGTTTTATGGTGTATTTCCGTGACAGCATTCACAACATTTCCTTGAATGTCAACTTCTACTTCATTATCACAGGGTGAACTTGCTTTTGATTTTGACACGCCAAAAATACTCTTAGCGACGTTACAAATAGCGTTAAAAACGTCTGATGAATTTTGTGTTTTTTCCCTGTTCCTATTGAATTCTGAGACTGCAGAACTTTCGGGCTCTTCAATTATATCAGCAGAAGGTGTTGAACCAGCCGTAGAGTTATTTTCCATGTCACCATTATTATTGTCAACAGTATCAAGATCATCGTCCGATTTAAAATCACTCTGTATGGACATCGCCATAATTTCATTGCGTTGATGTTCCAATTCCAACTTTTCTCTCTTCAAATTTCTCTCCTCTGTAGAGAGGAGTTGCATCCGACTTTGGTCTAGTTGCAGACGTTTTATCTTCCACTCTGTGTGTATCTTACTCTTCTCCACTTCCATGTTCAACTTTGAATAGTATTCCATTATCTTACTCCTAGAAAACAAAACTGTTAATAGGTAAAATATACATCTCGCAATTAAACTTCGATCCAAGTTATAGGCATATATTATGCATAAATAGGAAAAAAAAAACGTAATTTTTTATCCTGTATAGATGGTATTTTTATAAATTTTTTTCCTTGGTTTACAGGGTGCGGGCCAGCTCAAACAAAATTCTAATCATGGTTGCTAACAGACTAGACTGTATATTTATAAACCGCTGTTGTAAAGTATCAGCTGGACCAGTGAATTGTATAAGTGGTAGATAGTAGTGTTTATTTTATTTTTTTGTAATTTTGTATATGGTCTTGTTACTTGAATAAATAAATTATTATTATTATTATAAATATATAGAAAAACATGTCACAAGATTGCACCAAGCTTAAAGAACAGTAGAAATAACAAAATTTCTAAGACATTTCTTAGTTCGCACATACTTTTCATCGTCTCTTAGTTTCGAATCCACTTCCTCGGTAGCCTTTTCAGCGGCTTCTTCTAATTTACAAAGTTTTCCTTGACGCTTTTTGCCCTTAGTTTTACTGGCTTTCGCTTCAGCCATCGCCGCTTCCAAGATCCTCAACGAATGCTGCTTTTCCGCTATTATCAATTGGGCTAGTCTTTTTCGTTCAGCTACAGAATACAGAACAGGTCTTATAAATTTGATAAATACATTTCAATACATTATTTTAAATTAACAATATAAAGTACGCTACGTTTAAATTTGAAAAAAAATATATAAAAAATTTCGAACACAATTCCAAACCTGTAGAATTATCAAAGCTAAATAAAAAAATATCTCACCAACAATCTTTTCCATAGTTTCAGCCTGTTTCAAAGACGCCATTTCGGTAAAAGCTTTCCTTTCCGCTTCTCTTTTGAGCAATATCTGTTCAAAGGTAACCGTTTCGCCGCTAACGAACAAGCAGCGCGTACGATACACATCGAGAATTTCCTGTTGACGTTCCAGCTGCTCAAAACTGGCACAACAGCGGACTGAAGGGTGGTCAGACGATATCAGTAAGACCAGAGGATCCTAGAAATTAGATACATAAGGATATGAACAATTAATTGAAATAAGTAGATAAAATATAAGTGTAAGACAAATTCGTGAGAGAACGTGAAAATTTAAAAGTAAATAGCAGCCATTAATGTTATCCTTTTTCTTCCTTTACAAACACGTGTGCATTATCACAATCCGATGGGTATTTACTTGCTTTCTCAATACGGAATTGTAAACACTAGCAACTCAAACATTCAACGAGAGAGTTATTAAATTATTAATATATATAATAATAATAATTTATATATATATAATTAGATTATAATATAAACTTACACTAGGATTACAAAGCTTCAATAGTCGCAGTGACTTTCCGCATAGCAATATAAACGTTGCTAGAGGTCTCAGAAAATCAGGCACCGCTACACTTAGCATTATATGAAATCCTTTGTCCCAGTAACGTTTCGAACGTGAATTCACATACTGATTGTCCTTCCTTATGAAGAATTCATTAAAAATATCATCCAATTCACCTTCGAATATAAAACGTTCTATGAATCTGTAAAATGAAACGATATATTATTCTGTCTATCAAAATTAAATTGTATACAATGAATTAATCTCAAGTCAGTAATAATCCCGTATCTAGGTTATGTTTCATACACTAGTGTTCGCCCAGTGATCAAAATTCGACCATAATCAGTATTGAAAATTTAAGGGAAACATATACGAACTTGCATATTTAATTTTTTTTCTTCTACTTGTCAATTGCTATCAAACAAAGAAAAGAAGATTAATTGACCAGAAGAGAAAAAAATAAAGGCGGACCAACAAATGCGCCACCTGACGGTAAATGGCCGCACCGCACATATCCATTGGCGATGTAAGAAATATTAATCATTTCTTCCATTTCCAAGGCGCCACCAACCTTGGGAACTAAGATGTTAGTAAAATGTAAGAACTATCTAACGGGTAATGTGAATTATCATTCAATTGATAATATTTCACTCTTGAGTTAAACCAAAATTTATATAATAATATTAAAAATGCTTGAACAACCATGCTCTAACTTAAGTTCATGTCCTAGTAAGCATTTAAAAACTTAACATAAAACTTACTTAAAATAAACCCTGCAGATACTAAACAACGAATTGAACAGAGTAAGAGCTGTCTTCCTATGTGTCACGAGGGATATTTCATTGAACAGATATGACATTAGTTCAGCACCGTATGGTATTGAAGTTGAATCTAAAACAACAACAGAAATATGTAAATAAAAAATATTTTAATTGGACCGTGACCCACAGAAACAGTAATAAAAATTATTAAGATATCAAAGGAAAACTACAATAACTGTGTTATATAATGTTATGAAATAACTTTAAAATAATATGTGTAACATATATGCAATCATTCGCAATTTCAAACAGCACTTCACAGCTGCCCCTTTTCCCCATTACATGCAGGCGAAGTCGAGGGCGATAGCTAGTATAGAATATAGAGATTGGGATAGTGCAGTAGCATATGGGGTTGTATGTCAGAATTTATTCGTGTTTTGATATAATATTATAATTTTACAAGTGAATATTTGAAGTTTTATACCTGCATCGACCATTTTATATATTGATGCAATAGTTTCAATCTCATAATTCAATGGTTCCATATGATGCAAGATCTGCAATAGCGTCGGCATACAATTCAGCTCCTCTGCGTTATTTTTACAATACTCTTCATATATTTCCGTTGCAGTTAAACGAAATTCTAACAAGTATCTTCTTATCACTTCTCTCGCAGCCTGCACATTATAGAAAACAGTAAAGTTAATTTTCTGTCACAAGGGTTGTCTACCTTATCTCACTGTGATGATATATTTTTGTGCAAACAAGTGAAACATTAAAAAAAATGTAGAAAACAAAATCAATCATAAAATGTTACTCTTGATATGCTCAAACAAGTTTTACTTAAAATCATAAATGAAAAATTAACTCAATAAATGATTGTCCAAAGTTATATAAAACTCACTTCAAAAACAAGTCCTTTAGTATGAAAGTGATCCTCAGCAGTAAGATTAAAAGCAAAATTGTAAAGTCGTCTATAATATGTGCCTACTAATAACAAAGGTGCAATGTATCCTCTTAAATGTTCCTTGGATATTGCCTCTAGGACCAAATTGTCTTTAATGTAAAAACAATTTGATGCTTCGCTAAATGGAAAAGAATTTGTTTCTACACCAACTGAAAAAAAAAATTATATAATGGCAACCCTAACCACTCCTATGGGATATATGTGTAGCATTATATTGTATCTAATTCATATTATATGAAATTGCAAATCTTTTTTTTTTATATATATATTCGCCGGGAGGGCAAATGACTCTACTCCACTTGATGGTAAGTGGTAGTAGAGTCCAAACGCGACGACGGCCAGTACAGACGGGAAAAACGTTCTGCACTAGCCGCCTTCGCCTTGCCGGCCCGCAAGATGCCTCTTCACGCCTCGTTTGAAGGAACCCGGGTTGTAAGAGGAGGGGAACACGTGAGCTGGTAAGGAATTCCATTTTTTGGAAGTGCGACAAAGAAAGGAGTTGCCAAATTTCTTTGTTCGCGATGGAATTGATGTCACAGTTAGGCGGTGACATCGAGAACCAGCTCGCGTGGACTTAAGAAGGAAGGGGGAAGCAGGAATTAGAGAGAATAATTCCTCAGAGCACTCGCCGTGATACAGTCGATAGAAAGCGCTCAGAGCTGCTATCTCACGACGCAATTGTAAAGGTTCAAGGGTGTTTGTGACCTTTACGTCGCCAATAATGCGTACGGCACGTCGCTGCAACCGGTCCAAGGCCTCAAGTAGGTACTTAGCGGAGCCATCCCAAAGGTGCGAGCAATATTCCACGCAAGACCGTACCTGTGTTTTGTACAGCAGGCACAGTTGTTGTGGCGTGAAAAAGCGCCGCACCTTGTTCAGAACTCCGAGTTTCCGTGAAGCTGTTTTTATAACAGCCTCGATGTAATCCCTTGGACTAAAGTCGCAGCGAACGTCAATCCCCAGCATGGCGATTTTGCTTTGCATCACCAGCGGAGTACCACAGAGGGAGGGAAGAGGGGAAAATGTTGACTTTTTCGTCAACATTTCATCATGATATTTCAATCTCTGGAAGAACATGCAGAATACTAAATAAAACTTGTATAACATTAAATTACTTACTAATTAAATACATGATATGCCTTATAAATTGTCTTTCTGAAATAATGTTAAGATCTGATAATTCGCTGCCATAGATACTTCTCCATAGACACATTTCTCTTGAAGAAGAGGCTATCAGCTGTCTTTCTTTGACTAAAGGCATCTTAGCTGAAAAAAAATTAGTTAAATTATAATAACAAATCCAACAACAATTCATTATTTATAACATACTATCCATATTTTAAAATTCACTATATAAAATACATCAATAACAATTATATACATGACACACTATTTTTTTAACATTTTCTTTATCCTATTATTAATATTTTTAATTTATTATTTAAATATAATAATTAAAACATGTATTTTTAAAGCACAAAAGCTGTCAAATCTGTATTTTAAGTATTTCTTATTTGGACACATTAAAAAACTAGCAACAAGTTAAATTTAATACAACATTTATTATAATATTATTAATATATGAATACACCAAAATTTCAAGAGCCTTGATTAAAAAGATCACTGCACAAAATTGTGTATACACAATATTTGAATGTATATTCAATACATAAAAGACAAGATGGCCCAGTGGTAAGAGTACATGAATCTTAACCGATGATTGTTTCATGTGCTTAGTTTGTGATTATAATTCATCTCGTGCTTGACGGTGTTTAATTTCACTTAAATTCTGCCACATGTGTATTTCACTAAACCGCATTGGAGCAGCGCGGTGGAATAAGCACAAAAAAACCTTCTCCTCAAAAAGGGAGAGGAGACCTTAGCCCAGCAGTGGGACATTCACAGACTTACTGTATACATAATTGACTATTAACACTTACATACTACTTCCCAAATATCTTCTGGTATATCTTTATCTATTTGTGTTACAATCTCCCATATATCCATTGAGTCATCCCTCTTGACTTGAAACACATCTGGTACTTCTGATTTTACACTTGTACTTACTAAGGAAACCTAGAAGTAAATGAAAGCATAATATATTTCATTTAAAACATAATATTAAAATAGTTGACATCATGTACATTTCTTGTAGAAATGCAAATAATATTTTTTAAGTTACATAAAGAATGTTTTTTTTTATATTTGCCGAGTGAGCAAATGACTCCACTCCACCTGATGGTAAGAGGTAGTAGAGTCCAAACGCGACGACGGCCAGTACAGTCGGAAAGAATGTTCTTTAACAATCCTTAATTGATGCAAAGTTTAATATGAATAATAGTATATTAAAAGCTTATACATGTCTCTCAGCTGGTCAAAAGTGTCTCCTCTTTAGGAGAAGATATGGGAGCTTATTCCACCAGACAACTTCAATGCATATGTATAAAATATATTAGAAATAAAGCACATAACAATTAGTTGTGTTTTCCTGATTTTGAGCCTACAATTTTCGGTTAAGATCGTCTTTTTTTAACCATCGGACCTTTCAACTCAAAGAAACAACATTCAACAATTCCATACTTTAGTAAAAATTTGACTTATTATTATTAACAAAATCTGTTGTATCTAGTTTAAGAATTATTTTTCTGGTTTAGTGTATATTTTTTTTTTCTTAACTTAAGTAAGTTAACATTTAACAAACCTTAACATCTGTATATTCAGATTTTGGTATGTGAAGATCTCTCGGAGCTGTCAATCTAGGACAGTTGATTATTGTACTTTCTGTATATGAAGATAGAGCTGTAGATGTCATAGATGCTATTGACATGGGACTCTGGAATGACTTCATATCATCTATGCCTTTTTGAGATTGAATATCAGGAATAACTGCAAATATTTTTTTATGTAGTTTTGTTTATAAGTTATTTTCAACATTTAAAGCATAATTTTATTATATGCAATATATAATATGCAATTTGTCATAATTTTGATACTAATTTATTTATTCATTTAATAATAAGGAACTCCAAAAGAAGTTCATTAAAAATACAAAATATGAGCTTAGCAGATAGTGTTTAAATGTGAGGTACATTAATTACGGGAGAGCTGTTGCATTTACCATAATAGTGTTAATAAGGTCAATTAAAATTAATTATATAATAATATCTTACATGATCGTGAATCAAAACTTTCAACTGTATACTCAGTGTAGCATTTTTTTTTATCCATAATATTTTCTTGATGTTTCAATGAATATGGTAGTTCAAATACATGTTTTGGAAAATATGCATATGGCTGGGGTGATCCAAAAATCTCTCTCTTCGGTTTTGGTAGCATTTCATCAAATAGACCAAATGAAAATGGATTCTAAAATATTTAAATGTAGTATTAAAACACCTTTTATATTTTTAAGTTAATCAAACAATGCACACATTATACATATATGAAATCTATAAAAAATCACCTGAAACATTTCACTCGATAAATCTTCATTTATAGAATTTTGAAGTCCAATTAATAATCTAAGAACATTATTGACTTGATCTTTCTTTTCGCCAAAATCTTGTTTACGTATATTGATTATTATTTTTTTTAGAGCAATAGAACGCTTATATTCAGCAACATTTTTAACGGTAAGTTGTGATACAAATTGGTGAGACAGTAAATCTTTAATAGGATCAGACTTAGGTGTGGAAGCTTTAGTAGAAGACCTTTTTAAAATAACTTCATATGATTGTGCCCTTAATTTTGATGTCAAGAGCTTCACCGACAACCTACTATTATCACAATATTTTTCAGCCATTTTCTCGCACAATTTCGTGATAAGTTCATATACGCCTGCATTTTCAGTATTTGATGACGAGTAACTCATGTTTACACTTATTTTTAAAAAAGGTTTGTATTTGTAATTTTAGGAAAACTCTAGAAGTATTTGGTACACATCTTTAATATAACTACAAAAATAAATAATAACATATCTCCATGAACCGAAATCCCAAAAAGGTACCTAAGAAATAAAAATACCAATCAAATAACAATTAGCATACAAATAGCTAATACCAATTTCCATTTCAATTAAAGTAAAAGTCAATTGTCAAGTTGTCACTTGTCAAGTTGTGAGTTTTAGAGTTGCCAAATGCATGATTTCGCCCGTTGCTAATACAATCGTTAGCAAGTGCCTAGTTATTAGATCATCTAAAATTATGTGAAATGAATAATCTATACTTACTAACGTAATTTTTTTTAAATATGTAAATATATTATTACGTTTATGTAGTACATATAATATGAAATGACAGACATTCTACAAAGTGTTAAAACGTAGTGGCTATGGACTCTGTTTCAATAAGCTGTTTGTTTGTAAAATTATAATCTGTACCAAATTGACATCTCAGTAATGATAATTTAATATATTAATAACCTAAGAAAAGTTAAATTTTATTGAACTGTGTAAATAAAACAACAAAATTACTGTAAGAAACAAACATGAATCAAGCTGATATTTCAAAAATAGTTTCGAAGTTACGAATAAAAGTACCACCTGAACATCGCCGACTGAAAGGTCCACAAGGCCCGGAAGGCAGGCTAAATAAACTGCGAAAAACTGTTACAGGTTTAATTAAATATGAAAGAATTGAACTGAATTATCGCCGAGGTGATGAAGCACGTCAGTATGCTGAGAGGGTAGGTATTTTAAATCGAAGAAAAATAAAAGTTGTTATCCACCCTAAATGTTTTCTTTAATTTTTCAGTTAATATCCGAAGCTATCAGCCATGGCGATTGCCATAAACCAACAATGGAAATAGCAGATTTCTGGCTGCTTGAGAAGCAACTAGTTCATAAATTATTTAAAGTCTTAGTGCCAAGATATGAAAATTGCAGTACAGCTTTTACTAGAATGTATAAAGCACCACAGGCATACTATGGAAGAAATATTGATAAGGCTGTTCTAGAATTAAGAGGAAATCCATACCCCTCATTGACAAACAAGCAGTCAAACAACAGACTATTGCTACAAAATGTTCTATTAGATGCAGCTAAATATGATTACAGGCAAGCAAAATATGCAGAAATGGCAGACAAAATGAGTAAAACTGAAGAATCACAATCAAAACTAGACAATAACCTTAAAAGTAAACCTTCTGAATCATCATAATGCCACAGTACTAAAGTTTGTTGATAATTATGTAATAGAGTGTAGTGAATTAATTTAAATAAGAATAAAAAATTAATGCTTAATGGAGTTGATATGTTCTATATGATAATTTAAATACCTAAACAATTATTTTAAAAACCAGCAGACAACCCACAAGACATAAAATTATTGACTACTTTAGGACAATAAATAACAATTTTTAAAATGTTTTGCAGAGTGTATGTTCATCACTGAAAGCAGTTAAAATAAACATGTTTCTGGATGACAGATATCAATTTTTATGTTAACTGGTCTATGATTATAATTAAACACTGTATCGAGAAGAACAAATGAAATTTTAAACATAGTTATGTATTTTTTACATTGAATATAAGCCCTGAAAAGACTAATGAGCCCACTTATTCTATATTTGAAATCTTGGTAAAATATTGGAAATATGCAAAATTATACCTTATAACAATATTAAGGTTGTAAAATAAATATGTAAAAACTAAATACAATATGGAAGATATATATTTCAGAATTAATGATTTATTTAAGATAACTATTTTTTTGGAATTTGACTAGAGCAAAGAACAAAAAGCAATTTTTTAGTTTTAAAAATAATAAGTAAGTAATTAAGGCATTAAGTAATTATGATTATGTTTTAAGTTTCTTGTCTAAAGCTCTAAATAGATTAATAACTCATAATATTTTTCTCCTATAAGTAAATGTTTAACTGACTATAAGAAGATATTCCTGTTGGGGTTTATAATTTTCTGATGAAACGACTTAATGTGAATCCATACTCTTTGAATCTTGACTTCTGAGTGTGACTACTAAGTACAGTTATGCCAGCTCTATTTTTCTACCATAAACCAGGAAAAGTATTTTCGTGAAAAGTCTAAAAAAAACAATACCACACATTGAAATCTCAATGAAAACCAACTAAAAACAGTTGGTACTCGTATATATAAACATATAAATAACATAACATATGGAAATTACGGAGACGTTTTTTTTAGGCCCGAGTCTAAAACAATACTAAAAATTTTAAAAGATCGACGTGTGTAATGTCGAATACATCATCGACGTACATCGTAAAAGTATTATTTAAATCGTACAGTTGACAAAGCTATTTGGGTACGTCAACGCTATTATGCCAAAGTCAATTGTCACCTGTCATTTATTTTATAAATAATCATCTCATAAAATAAAGGTGGCATTGATCACTGGTGCCCACGAAGACGAAATTGATTAGGTATTCTATACACATTAGGACTGTCACTTATATTACATTATATGTTTATAATACGTAATCTTGTATGCAGTACAATGTAGCATTAATCCGCCAATAATTTCAAAAAACAAAAGATCTTCAACTTCCCTCTAAATAATTCATAATATTTTAAAACATGTTTCGCTTTGTAGTAGCTAAGTGCGGAGTATCATGAACATTAAAGTTAGTCCTGATAACAAACATACTGTATTTTATAACCATTCATTGTACATATATACTGATAACAGATGATATAAAGAAAAGCGAACCGGCTATTGCTAGTTATTATAAGCGTATCGTAAAGTTAAATTACCTAACCTAATTTTTGCTCTTCATTGACAGAATGCAGCCAGAATTAAAACAACCAAAAATTGTTGTTCTTGGATCTTGCAGTGTCGATTTTACAACGTATGTATATAATTTAAGTAATATTTACTGGTTTTATAAGTAATATATAGGATGTAATCCTGTATAGGCAGGTAGGTCACATTACACTGAGAACACAATATTAAAATATTTTTTTAATTCAATTTTTTTTCTAAATTCTAAACCAGTATTGAAGCATTTTATAAGTATACTTAATTCATTATTAATAACTTAAAAACGGATTCAGTTTTAGAGGTTACTTTCCTTTAATATATTATTTTCAGATATTGTCCTCGGCTCCCTATGCCCGGCGAAACACTTCATGGGACCCGATTTATGACAAGCTATGGGGGAAAGGGAGCCAATCAATGTGTAGCTGCATCTAAACTAGGCGCAAATACCTATATGATTAGTAGAGTAGGTTTCAACTTATAAAGACCATCTTAATATTATATTATTTATCTTTTTAAACTTTAAACCTTCTATTCTTAATTTTTTATGAAGATCAATTCCAGAAATTTATGGTTTTATATGTTATGTCATTGAATTTATGGTTTTATATGTTTGTAAAGAGGTAATGTTTTATTACAGCTCAAATAATTGATAAAGGTAGGTATTTTAATAACTAACCATTCCTAATTAAACCCTTATTAATAAATGAAGGAAACTATAATTTTTCTATGCACTAGTTAATAAAGATAGGTCAGAATTTTTTTACACATTTAAATAGCTTGTAGAGCGAATTCAGTAAATATATATTGTTTTAGGTGGGCGATGACCAATGGGGTAAACAATATAAAGAACATTTAAGTTCTTTAGGTGTAGACGTATCCCATATTCACGTAACACATAAAGTTACGACCGGAATTGCACAAATTTCAGTAGCGGAAAACGGTGAAAACCAAATAGTAATCGTAGGCGGTGCTAATAACTTTTTAAGTAAATCTGATGTAGACCTTGCTAAGGACTTGATAAAAAATGCAGATATACTTATTGGACAACTGGAGACACCATTTGAAACTACGCTAGAAGCATTTAAACTAAATACCGGTGTAAGTTATAGTTATAAAATTATAAGTATAAAAAATAGAATTATATTAAATAAATTGATAAATATTGATTGTTACTTGTTTGTATATTACAGATTAAATTGCTTAATGCAGCTCCTGCTAGAACTGATATTGAAGCTATATTACCTCATTGTACTATTTTGTGTGTTAATGAAATTGAAGCTTCTTTTATAGTTGGTTTTAACGTCGAAATACCGTAAGCAAAACTATGTAGTTATTACTCATTATTTAAAATTGATATTATGGATTTAATGTTAAAATAAATAAGTCCATTATTTATTTCAGTAATGTGAAAGTAGCACTTAAAAAAATATTAGAAAAGGGCTGTGATACAGTCATCATTACATTAGGTGACAAAGGCGCTGTTTACTCTTCAATAAATTCATCAGATTGTGTCCATGTTTTTTGTGAAAAAGTGACACCTAAGGATACGACAGTAAGTTTGGGATGCGATAACTATAGTCTGTGTTAATTACTGTGTTTAAAAAAAAATGTAAAATTGTAGGGTGCCGGTGACGCCTTTGTTGGTGCCTTAGCTACGTTTCTTATGCATTATAAAAATAAACCTTTGCATCAAGTTGTTGGCGCGGCGTGCGAAATAGCTACTTTGTCTGTTATGAGGGAAGGAACCCAAACAAGTTATCCTGAAAATCATAGATCCTTTGCTGAAGAATATAGCTTCATGATTCTTTGATCTCAAATCATTGTAAAATTATTTGTACAAATAAAATATGCTTTATTGTTGATACAGCATTTTATTTTTTAAATATTCACGTTTATGATTATAGCAGTAAGACGATAAATTTAATTTTTACTCCATATTACGTTAGATAAATTAAAGGACTAACGGAATCATAGATGACTTGGGAACTGTATCTTGACGAAAACAATTTTTAATCAATTTGAACAGGAATTTGGAATACTTTGATGTTCACGTGATGAATTAAGTGTCTATGAAAGTAAATTTATGTTTTTTTTTATTTTATTTGGGGAACAAATTATTTATTTCCTTATTAAAAAAAAACAAAAAAGCGTTATTGAATAAAATGGCCATATTTTTATTATATAAAATAAAAACATTTTATTTTTACAAAGCACTATATATTTTTGATCACTCAAATCGTGAGATCACGAGAATAAGAAACGAAAAGAATAATTAAAATATAAACTATCTAAAATCTAAATGTAGCTGTATGGAGTAAAAATCGTAGGAAATAATTTTCACAATAAAAGGCCAATAAAATAGAGAACTATACATAAAAACTAATTACATTTACGTATTTGGTAATTATATTTTATACTATACTATATACTATACATGTTGAAATCTGAAATAAATTCCAATTTTTTTATTCATTTTTCAAAATTAATTTGTCAATGTTGCCATTATACTTAATGTTTATATATAAAAAGCTATAAATCAATTAGGTAGTATCACAATGATTTCTAGTATGCGGTCTCTCATTACAGTTTAAGAACATTTTAAAGACAATAAATACGTTATCAAATTTACGTAAAAATATTTTAACATTTTATAATGCACTTACATGTCAATTTAATAATATGAAATGTTTGATATTTTTTTGTTTTTAAAATATTTTTAGATCAGATATAATGAATACTATTTTACAATGATAATCATCCGCAATATTTTATGTTACACTAACCAAAAATGAGGGAGATCTGTGCAACATCAACAGAGACGATCAGTCACGCATCAAAATTTGTTATCACAATAAATTGTATTTTTTCGTAGGTTATTTATAATTTTTGATTCGATACAAGAAACATTATGTTGGTATCAAGCTAATTGTTTTTTTAGTATATCTGTCTAAAATTGTATTTAGAATTACAGATAAAACAATATAATTCATGAAATAGCGAAAATCACTGATTCTAATTGTCGATTGGCAAATGGAAATAAATATTTTTATTTAAGTATCAGTTATACAAGCTTAAATTGTTATACTTAAAAAAAAAATTATTATTGTATGGCAAGGAAAATAAAACGCATTTTGTAAATCTATTCTTATTTTAATCTATGTAAAATAGAAGTCAATTTTATGCTGTTACAATTAATATACCCTGGTTTTTCCAGAAACCAGACATTAAATAAGGTATTTTTAAGATGAGATTACTGATGTGTAAAATTATATTGACAACCGGTTGCTCTGCCAGGGCAACTGATGAACTACATTGGCATAGGAAATTTTATTATCCCTTTTTTATTACATTCCGATGATGATATTATAATACTAATATTCCGATGAAAGGTTAAGAAAATACAAGAAAAAGATAAGCTAATAATTTACTAATTATATATATATATATGTTCAATGTATTTTAATAAATGCAATAATAAGCATAACCAATTGTTTTCTTTATAGTATATTATATTAAGGCTTTTAACCTATTGGATCTTACGATAAAACATTTTTAAAATTATCAACAAATATGTTTTGTTATATCTATAACAAATATTTGGATGAAATATATTGATATTTCATTGACATATAGGCCTAATGTTATCCTATTATAAACTATTCATATAGTAAATGTTTTTTCAAGTCAACTTTTATATTTAGTTATGACAAAATTACATTAGGTCATTTTTTATAAATAGTAATAGTAGGATTGTCCAGGTTTATTAAAGCAAAACAAAAACTTCAATAAAGTACATATAAACTTCTTAAGTCTGTCTCATTTACAATTTGTAATAGTACCTGTAAGTCTTCTAAACTTGATATATATTTAGGAGCACCTAAAAACTCCACAGATTTCTCTTCTAATTCTATGCTATATTTTAAATTTTTGGGGCATGTCACAGATTTTTGACATATACCATCAACTACTTTTTTGAAAACAACATGTGTAATATCATCTAATTTAGATGTTGGAAATATATTTAAATCATTTTCCGAGCTTTCTTTCAATATACTCTCATTAGTGCTTTGGTCAGTAACCATAGTTTCATCATTTTCACTGATTATAGCTGTTTCGTTAATTATAGCTTTTTCATTAATAATTGCTTTTTCTTGAATTATAGCTTTTTCATTATCATTATTGGTTTCACTTTCATCTATTGTTGTTTTATCTTGGTCAATGACATTACTACTATCGTCTGTTAGCGCTCCTGCTTCAGGAATATCTGGTTCACATTTTTGTGATGTGTCGCATGGTAAGTGTTCTTCTATTCCTTTTTTTAATGCCTCATCTAATATTGATGGGCTATGAGGATTTTCAATTTCACTAATTGGAGTAGCTTTAGCCTTCTCACCCTCAGCCTCAACCTCAGTGCTGGAGCTAAATTGTGCTACATCCTCTATTAATTTATTGACATCAGTATTATCAATTTCCATAGGTAATGGTTCTTCTATTACCTTGTTTTCTTCTAATTCCTTGTTATCGATAGCTGGCTGACTACCGAGAAGCATAGCTTCAACATCACTTGATTCTAAGTTATCTTTAAATTCTATATTACTGCTTTGGTCTTTTGTTTCCATATTATTTACAGGGGTATTGTTATCATTAAGTATGTCCATTATGGACGGAAAATCATCTACCTTATTTTCTGCCGATTCCGGTTTACTAAATTTATCATCTGGTTTCTCACTATACATTAGATCTTCAAGTTCAGCAGCTATACGATCATACACCTTATCATCAGTTGGCTCTTCATTTTTAGGAAAATAGTCTACACACCATTCTTTAGAAGGAAATATACTTTTGTCTACTTTCGGTAACAGTTCCATTAAGGAAAAATCACACTTAACATCGTAATTGTTATTACATAATGGGTCATTAAATATGATGGCATATTGTTTATTGCAATTACTATTAATTTGTTTTTGAGTTAAGGTTTTCTCTCTAACAATATCTGTTTTATTGGACCCGTTATTTTCTTTGAGTACATTATTTACTTGCCGAGGTGTTGACGTTTCATTTTTCTGTTTCTTAGAATTAACCAAATCTTTTACGGGATGTTGATTGTAAGCGGTTCTTCGCAGGAGTACCATGCCATTTTCATTGTTTTTTAACCTTGCATTTGAGTTTGGCACAGCTGTTTCTGTCGACTTCTGAGTTTTTGGTGATGAACTGCTTTCATATTGAATTTTAACTTTAGTAAACTTTCCCAATATTTTAGCAAAATCCATTCGCGTCACCACCACTGAACAGTCACGGCATTTTCCTTCTTTATATAAGCGTTCTATATTTCTAGGCATTTTTAAAGCCTTACCTCTCTTATTTTCTCGGCCCTTGTATGCAATCATATTATTTTTTTAACACAATATTTAATACTAAGATGAGTTTAATTTGCGGGAATACAAAACGTAGCTATCCACATTTCCCGCGCAGATGATATCACCTATAGTATAAAGTAATTCTTTTGTCTGTTAATCTTACTAATAAAGTAACAACATTACACATTTAAAAAAAGGATTAAATGTATAATTGAATATGTCTTTCAATATTAAAAATAACGTAAATAGACGAATCGACACACAACAGTCACTTCCATATCACGCAAAAATGGCGTCTTAATAGTGTTGCGCTGTCTTGACAAAGTTGGATATTATCGATAACACTTCGACACAATGTTGCGTCATAACTATAGATTCATACAGAAAATAATATATAAACTTTATAAACAAACTTCAACGACCTTGATATTTTTATTTTTTATATTTAACACTACTTTTATTTCAAGTGAGCATAATATTTCTATTATGTCTTATATTATTATTGTAAAGATTAAAATACATACCTTTTACTATTGTTGATTTTCGTAATAGTCGTTGTCGGTCAAATCATAAACATAACAAAAAAATTGTGATTTTCTTTTAACATATCTATAATATTAACACAAAATAAAATAATGTGACATTGTATTATTTTTTTTTTTATTCGGGCGTTATTATTTTTATAAAAAAATTAAACATTATTACTATTGCCTGTATGTTGTATCTTTATATCATGTTTATTTGAATCAAAGCATTTCTAAAATGTTTCAACCACCAACGAAATACCTAATATTTTATTTAAAATAATAACTTTGTGATCTAATAACTTTTATTAATTAAAGTTTTGGCTAGCGTTTAGTTGGCATTTTTACAAACAAAAATAAAGTATACAATTTACTTTTTTTATCTTGCATTAATTATTATTCATTATATCGTTTTATTGATAATAAAACGATATAATGATATATATTTTTGAATGCGAATATCCACTTCTTAATAGGAACCTTTGACCTCGTAGGAGTAGTAAATGACAGTAAATGTCCGATAATGTTCTACTGTTACAAGGACTTCCTTTTCTTTTAAAGAGAATGTTTATCATTATCTCATAAATACATATAAACATGATATATATTGTATATATATATATATATATTATATGTATATTGTATATATATATATATATATATATATATATATATATATATATATATATATATATATATATATATATATATATATATATATATATTGTAACTGATTTAATTAAAAAGTTGTAATAAAAAAATTAAGTTTTTCTATATATATTTAATTTATTATGCCATTAAAATGCTTGTTTCGTATGAAAACTAACTTGGGACTCGTAGTCTGTATTGTTGCCGTAAATCAAAATAGTTGTTTTTGATACGTTAAGACGTTTAACTTAACGAACCTTTAATCATTATTGTTTAAGAAAACTAAGAACAAACCTACAAAATGTATATTCTGTGGAATTAATATTTGACGAACCTTGGCACAAAATATTCTTTATATCGTTTTGAATTTTGGAAAAGATAAAAGTGTAATATGTTTTTAAAACAAACATTCCTTATTATGCCACGTTTTGTAACAAACAAGATAGCATACTTTATTTAACGAAAAAATACTGACTATATGTAGTAATTTTATTAGCCTTGAAAAACAGTAAAATAAAGAAATCCAATTGAAAAATATGCAAATCTCTTATTACTAAATAAAGTTTCATGAAATATATTAACTTATTTATAGGATTTGAATTTATTAAATTTGGATATGTTTAAAACAAAGTAAATTTTATTTTCTCTTCCAATCACATTATAATTGTAATTTCATAAGATTATATTAAATAAAGTTGCACCAAGTTTGGAATATAGATTCTACCAAGGAGAACCTGCAATAAATATTTTCTATCAATTAAATGACTTGAGTTTTATTTATATCATAGTGATACCCTGCCTTAAAATAAAGAAAAGAAAAGTCCCATACTTTTTTATCACTTATTAGTAATACAACTTATTAAAAAAAAGTTTTTTTTCACCACAATATTCAAATTTATTAATTGGCAAAGTTAATCTTTAGCTTTTATCGATACCTTTTGTTTTTGCACATCACTACGTTACAAGCCGCATTGTCGATAATCGTTAATCTATGCGCAGCGTTCACGTTTATTAAAATGGCCGCCAAGTGTTTTTAAAAAAATCTATATTTGCGTCATTATAGACAACTGCCCATTAATAGTTAAAAAAAACTTCTTACAGAATTTATAGATATATTTAATGAATAGATATAATAACAAATATAGTTTTGATTTCAATCATGGCATGGTCAATGCCGACTACAGGCCAATGGAATCCTAACATTGGTGTGACGCCAGATATGAATATGGGAACATATTCGGCTGAACAATGGGCGCTATTGCAACAACAAAATTGGCAGCAATGGGCGCAATGGCAACAACAATACGCTCAATGGCAAAGTCAATATGGAGATAAGGTAGAAGGCTATTTAGACATAAATATTTAATGTAAACACAAACTCACAAATGTTTGGTTAAATCACAAATGTTTGGTTTCAGTAAATTACAAAATTGGTACTTTTGGTACTGGTAATTTTTAAATTAAAATATTTCTATATAAGTATTGTTATTACAGTATGCCCAGCAAATGCAGGCATTTCAAGCTATGGCTGGTGCTCCACCTGTTCCACCCCCTTCTGCACCTCCACCAGCGCCACCTCCACCAGACAAGCCACCTCCACCGCCACATGAGAATGATCAACCATTATATGGAAACACTCAGAAACAGGATACATCTGTTCCACCTCCGGTACAATCTCACAACAGTGCGCAACCTGGCTACAACAATACTGCCATCACAACAGGTAACAATCTAAATTGGTTCTATGCAGCAAATGTCAAACCTGATACTCAACAGTCCCAGTCAGTTAACACTGAGGCTCTTAACAAGCTGGCAGAGGAGGAGAGATTATTCGATATTCAATTTAAGAAATGGGAAGAGGAAATTGAAAAATGGCGAAATGAGAATGTTAATCATCCTGATAAACAAGCATATAAAGAATATGAACAAAAGTTTGAAGCTTGCCGTGTACAACTTTTAGAACGCCGTCAACAAATGAAGTTAAAGAGGGCTCGCCTAATGGGCAATACATCCCAAGTGACAAACACTTCAAGTACAGGTAATATATCTACTGCTATTCCTCCTCCAATGTTGAATACAAATATAACAAATTATCCTCAAAATGTGCATCCAAACAAACAAATTCAAAATAATATACCTGCACATAGTCACACACTCCAGAATATACCCCAATACCAGCAGTTTAACTATATTAATCAACAAGGTTACAATAGGAACAATAGCAAAAATGTAGATCCACAAGATAGGTATGAATCTTATCAACCTATGAATGATGAGTATACTTCTCAATCTGGCAATTCAAACTTTTTACCAACTAATCAATCTAAGGGAATACCAGGACTAGACTTAGTACCAGAGCTTGATAAATCTTCTAGTAAACAGCAAGATGTAATTGATATAACTGAAGATAATTCTGAAAAGAAACATCTACAACAAAAGCCTAGACAACCTGATTATTCAACTATTTCTAAGGGTATTAATAACATTCTTGGAGATGAAAAAATTATGAATATTCTATCTATGGTAACAAACCAAATTACTTCGGGAAAAAGTAATGTCACACAAAATGCACTTGAACAGTATAGATTAAATGAGAAAAGTCACTATAACAGCAACTATCAAAATAATGATTATGGTTCTAGGCAAGATACATCATACAAGCAAAATAACCAGAATAGCTATTCAAACAACCAAGAACAATCAAATTCTGATTATACTGAACCTCCCTATCAGAGATATGAGGAAAATTATGCTATAGAAAATTATAGGCAGAACGATCCATCAAAAGAACAATACTATGTCGGGCATAATAAAAACATGCCGCCAAGGAGTGCCCCACCTCCAATAAGATCTAACACAGCTCCACCTAGACCTTTGTTAGCTAACTTGCCATCTCAGCAAAATTCTAATGATTATTCTCAAGGTGGATTTGAAAGAAGGGACATACACAATAACAATAAACCTTTAATACAACCAGCGAAACCAAAGTGGATAGATGAACCACTGTTTACTCCATCTATCATAGTTGACTATGAGCACAAATGTCTAAGATTGAAAGGTAATTAAAAATAATGATAATGATTGCTAAAATTAAAATTAAAATTTAAAATCTATATTATAGTGTCCTTATAAGATTTATCTTTTTTAAATCTAGAATTTACAATCATCATAGTTATCAATGTAAATTTTTATCCTATGCTTTTACTTTAAAATCAATCTAGCCGATTGTGTGTGTTTATTCATCCTAATTATAACTTCATATTAATAAAGATAATCTAAATATTATCTATTTATATTAATTGTTATTATAAAAAAATAATCAGAATATTTAAAACTCTTCTGGCTGCATCTATTTGTTCGGAGTTGTGTACTTTGAATTGATTTTGTTATATATTCTAAGTAAAACAAAGTCATCACACATTTTCCATTCCATAATAATTATATTTTTACTCATGTATCTCAAATAAAATATAATGAAGTTTTATGAACGACAAAATTAAAAATATAATAATAAGATTAAAAATTGTATATGGTGCCAAGTTTATAGAAAGAAAAACATCTAAATATATAAAATTAAATTTGATGGTATTTATAATGGAAACACCAGAAATATTTAAGAAAGCTTATGCTTAATATTTCTATTTCTGCTTTATGGTGATTCATTATTTGTCTGTAAAATATTGGTAATAAAATCTAGTGCTTTCTGTAATGATAAATGGATCATAAATAAAATTATGATTTAAATAAAACAAAATCTGTAGAAAAGCGATTATTGGGTTCATCAGAGAATAAAAAAAAAACACTTATCAATTATGTTGCATTTGACTTGGATATTACCATACCTATATGTAATGATTTATGAGACATCAAATTTACATTTTTAATTTTGATATTCCTCAATCATTTTCTGCAATAATTAAATTGTATTGCAGCAAATGTAAATATATGTAGTTTAATTTATTGTTATAGATTTTATTATTATATAAAAGCATTATTAGATTAATCATTTACCATAATCAAGTGTTATATAGTTTAGTATAATTTTCACTGAACTTGTTATGTATATACTAATACTGTAATTTGTTTGTATTTAATATAAATAAACATCTGATTTTATATGCACATTGATGCTTCATTTTGCAAGGTAGGATAGCTATTTAGTATTATTAGGTAGGGTAGCCTAAAACTAAAATAATAAATATTTATTACTTATTATTTACTTTTTCATTATTATATGATTTTTTTCTTTTTAGCTCGAGGATTTATTGAACCAGTACATATGTTTGATTACAATCACAAATCAAAAGATGGCGAAAGTAGCATGAAAAAAGATTTTGAAAAAGAAATTGATGATTTATTTTCAAGAAAAGCGCGCACCTCAGGTATTAATGACGATTGGAATAATTCTCTAAAACATAATGATAGACGACCTCTTAGGGATGAAAGGGATCGGTCAAAACTACCAGTCAGAGATGACCACGATATTTTTAATAGAAGGTCGGATAATCCTTATGAAGAACGTAGACGTGATGATCGTGATCGCTTTTTACGTGAAGATTATGAACGGAGAGACCGTGTCCCAGAATATGACCGATCAAGAGATCCTGGCAGGGAAAGAGATTACGGAAGGGATAGAGATTTTGGAAGAGAAAGAGAGAGAGAAAGAGAGTCGTTAAGAGAGAAAGATCAACTTAGAGAAAGAGACTTAGGTAGAGACAGAGATTTTGGTAGAGATCGAGATAGAGACAGAGAACGAGATAGGAATATAGGTAAAGAAAGAGATATGGGGCGAGACAGGGATCCAGGCAGAGAAAGAGATTTTGGTAGAAACAGAGATTTTAGAAAAGATGACTCTCGAAATCGTAGCCGAAGTCGGGAAAGGGACAGCCGAAAAAGAGAACATAGTAAAGATTCGGTTGATAGTTCGGGGTCAAAAAAACCTAGAGAATTGAAAGAAACTTCTACAGCTGTCCAATCTGGTAAACCTCAACATATAGTAATGATTGATGATATCTTAGAACCACCTGGACGTGACATGAGACCAGAAAAGATAGTTATTATTCTTAGAGGTAAGAAAATAAGTCTTTAAATATCCTTGTAATTGTATAAAATAAATAATATTATTTTAAAATAAAATGTATTTAATTTAGGTCCACCTGGTAGTGGTAAATCGTATTTAGCGAAACTAATCAGAGACAAAGAAGCAGAGCACGGCGGAACAGTTAGGATAATGTCAATAGATGACTATTTTATGCAGGAAGGTGAAATAGAAGAAAAAGATCCGACTACCGGGAAAATTGTAAGTTATTGAATTTATTGCTTTGATATAATCCAGTAAGAATTAAAAAATCCATGTAAACATATATAATTATTTTTAATAAGGTAAAAAAACCATCTTTGAAGTATGAGTATGATGAAAAATCTGAAGAAATTTATCTAAACTCATTGAAGAGGGCTTTCAAGAGGAGTTTAACAGATGGCTACTTCACATTTTTGATATACGACTCTGTAAACGAACAACTAAAGAGTTACGCCGATATATGGAATTTTTCAAGGCAGAATGGATTCCAGGTATACATTAAGACAAAATGTATTTATTATTAATTATTAACATGCTATTCATGTGATAATATTTCACTTTTCTCCATTCAAGGTCTACATTTGTACCATGGATCTCGACCCGCAAACTTGCTTCAAACGAAACATTCATGGCAGATCATTAGAGGATATTGAATCGATCGTTGCTAAGTTCTTCCCAACTCCTGCGCACCACATACATTTAGATGCGACGACTTTGCTCCAGAGCGCTTCCATACCTGACGTGCAAATGGAAGACGCAGACGACGTAACCATGGAAGACGCACACGACACTGAGGTGAGATTCCGCTAATGAGGTGCAGCCTTCACGTCTGGCGGATCTACACACTTTTTAATAATATTATTTTATATGACAATATTCATGTTCGAAGAACATGAATAAAGAAAAAATCGTTATGTAATATTTTTATATATCTAATTATTTTGAATATCCTCTATTTATCGTTTTTGTTTTCCCGATTTTATTTTATCAGGTTAGGGTTAATGACTTTTATTTCAGCATAGTAACTAAAGACATAAGTGCTGTTCGTCACAGGTCGAAAGTAGCTTTACTTCGAAGTGGGAGAAAGTGGACGACGCCGCGCAACTAGGTAGGTTATGTGTTATATTAGCCTATTTTCATTTTATATCGTATGGTTTTACCCTTATCAATTTAGTTTTTGACTAAAAGTGACGGGTCCTAGTGAAAACAATATTATTGTGTATTGATAAAATTAATATGTTGTTCCAGCTCGTCTCGACGGCACCAGCAAGCCGCTTCGATCTTCCCAGCTCTCAATGGAAGACTACCTACAGCTAGACGACTGGACGCCTAATACAGCTAAACCTGGAAAGAAAACTGTAAGTATGCACTATTTATTTAATACACTTTATGCTATTAAAATTAGCTTCGAATGTTTACTGCAAACCGTTACGCGGTCAATTTATTTTTTCGAAATACAACAACCAATTTCCCTTTGGAAATGTGGTGTACCTTTCGGTTGCGCAACATTTTATGGTTTTAAACGATTTGTTATACGCCAAATTACTTTTATCAGAGTTTTATTGTATTGTTAGTCAAAGGATGGCTAAAATACTACCGTTTGAATACATTTTTACAAACAGTATTTGTTACATTATTCGTTTGTGAGTATAAAAAAATCTCTACTTTCTCGTAAAAAAAAAAGATAACATTGTTTTCGGCTTCATCTATAAAAGATAAGGTTTTTCAATTATTTGTGCTCTGACGGTAAGTTTGGAGTTACGTTTATAGTGGGGTTTCATCATGTTATAATTGAAACAGGTACGGTGGGCAGATATAGAAGAGAGAAGGCAACAAGAGAAGATGCGAGCCATCGGATTTGTTGTAGGGCAGACCGACTGGAATCGAATGACGGACCCAACCATGGGTTCCAGTGCGCTCACTCAGACAAAATATATAGAACGAGTTAAACGATTTTAGAAAGAGATTTTTTGATAAAGGACTGTTGCGTACGAAAGCTATGCTTTTACAGATAGGTAGAGTTCTGGAGTTAATCTTATCTCTTTAAAAATAGCAGCTAATTTACAGAAAAAAAAAACATAACAGAATCTTTCGTTGGATAATCAAATTGTTGGGATAGTTTTGAGAAAAAGTAAATTCAAACTATCCGAGCATATTGAGTATGAGATATCTTCGAAATTCAGATTTTTTTAAAAATTACTTCAAAAAATACAATGTGCATTGAATACTTATTATTAAGTTTAAACATGTTAATGATAATTCGAAATGAGACGACGGCAACATTTACCAAAGTACATTAATAGTATGGTGATTTTTTCTTTCTTGGCAGTTGAATTTTATTTCAATACAAGCCAGATCGTACTAATTGAGGGTCAAGGATTCGAAGAAAAACAGTCGCTAAAAAACATTTGCACGAGAATACGAAACTAATTTGTGACTATTTATTCAAAAATTATTGTGCAATCTAGCTCATGTTTACTATATTTTAATAATGATATAATCGGTATTGGGTCGAAAGGAGAGTGTTTGGATATGAGGTTGTAGACTTCTCATTGGCAACTTGAATTCACATCAGACTTTCCTATCTTATAACTTCAGAAGTCAAGTGATGGATGTTTGAAAAACTAAAGAGTATACATTGTACTGTTACAATGTGTCCTTTGTAAATACACTTGAAATATTCGAGTTTAAAAAAAATATTACTTTTATTTTTTCCAGGCACAAAAAATAAATCCAAGCTACATTATCTCCAAGTAATATACTCTTTCTTCCCTTATGTTATATTGTTATCAAACTTAATCTTAACTTCTATAGCATATAATGCTATTGCAAGATATTGGTAATTTTGATTTTGTTTTACACAATCTCTTATCTAAAGTGATTTAACAGGAATAAAAGATTTGCTGTCATTTTAATTAAACAGGACTCTAGAAAGAGACACCTATGTTTTTGGTTCACTTTAGAGAGGAGATTGTGTAAGTGCATATCTACTACAGAATCAGTACCATTGTAAGAAAAGTTGTCAATGAATTCATATAGTACTTCTGACAATTTTTTCTCTATATATATAGACTCTCGTTGAAATAATGTATATATTGCAATAAAAATGATTCAAAAGATTTCATAAAAGTTGAGCGTGAGTTTACAAAATATGTGAATTAATTGTTCTAGAGTCGTAAGTTTCTTTGTTACTAATTAATGTACATTCATTGAATTAGAAAGATCCTGATTGCTATGAAATGTTGTAAATTAGTATTTCTTAATAAAGGACCTTATGATTTTTATTTTTTATTTTATTAAATATTTAACCAACCACTAAGTACAAAAATATTTTTTGCGAAATTATTAATGGATACGAAAATCGGGCTTTTCCTGTTCCGCCGCGCTGATATAATCTAAAGACGTTGAATGTTGTTTATTATCACCAAATCTGTTGAAAATATTATGATAATCTTGATACTTTTCACGTGTGTCGTGTTTTTTCCATGATCCGTGTTCGGAAGTGGTGATCTTCGTTAAGTGTTTTTCATTACGGTCGCTTGATGCTTCGGCTGCATCGTTGTGATTGATAACGTCCCTTATTTTTCCTTGTTCTCTTTCCATTTCGCCGGTTTTATCGATTTTATCGTGGGAAAGTTTGGCGATGTGTTCGTCGCCTTCTCTGCCACCGCTCATTAACATTACTTGTGGAGTACTCATAGCGGTCATATGGTCCTTCAAACATTGTTGCAGAATATGCAGGAAAAACAGAAAGGCCAGAAGTGTCAAAGCTGACATAGCTGCATTGTTTTTATGACCTCCGCTTATGAATTGGCTAGAACAGTTATTTATTTATTTATTTAAAAACTTTATTGACCAAGTAATTGTAGTTGGTACAAAAGGCGGACTCAATATCTGAGGAATACGAAGGCGGTATTATGATTATTAATAAATAAATAAAATACAATAAAGTTATTATTTAAGTTAAATTTTTTCATTATTATATAAAAAAATGTCTAAAAATATATTATTTTAATTAATATATCCTACTAACATCGAAAGCATTCAATAAGTCAAACATCTGTATAGGAGGACTTTGACAAGTATACAGATTAAAAAATTAAAAATTTGTATTTTATTCGGTGGTTTTTTAATTACTCAGCGTGTATTTGATATTTAATAATACTTACTGCTTAAATGGTGCATTCACATGTACTTGTGATGGCACTGGTTCATATGGATAATACAAAGGTTGGTCCTGGGCTGGGCCGGAATATTCTGTATATCTATCGAAATTAAATTACGTGTCATTATATATTTAACTTTTTTTTTGGATAAATCAAAAAATAATTTCGAATATTTATTATATATATTATATTGTTTTTAAGGTTTTTTAAGTTATAAAAATGTATAAAATTTCACATAATTTGTGTAAAAAAAATATAAATAATAGCAGCTATATTAATGCAATATAATGTACAGGTAAATCCATTATTTACTTTATGAATATAACTATACTAGCAATATATTTGAAGAATTTAAATATTTTATGAAGCATATTTATGTGTAATCTTTTGTTAAAAATAATTCTCCGACCAGGTGCTAAAATGGCCAAAGAACATTTTCGAGTAAAATTTTACCACCTTTAAACCAAATTTTGCCATTTCCTAAACCTTAAAAAAATAGATTTATTTGTGCTCAACTGGTATAAAAAGAAAATGGATACCAACAGCATGACGCAAAAGGCGTATGTTTTATAAAATAACCAACATCTATTCATTGTTTCTATACTGATTACCAAAAATAAGTTATCGACATTGCCCTTTTGGCGTCAAGCCACATGTATCTACATCAGTAATTTAATAGTTTCCAAACGTATCACTGTACAACAATTATGTTGTTTAAAGTAATTGGGCTTAATTATTAAAGGTGCTTTTTAAACATCGACTAACATTTGACAATACAACTGCCTCGCTAATTGATTGAGGTAATTGTACAATTTTCCTCGACCGAGACTATAAATATAAAAAATGAAACTAAATAATGGTATTAAAGTCACACCAAAAAAAAATTGACTTTTTAATTGAATTGAATGTTATTTTCGAAGAAGCTGTTTGTCTTTTGGAAACTATTTATAATTTCTACATATTACGTTTATCGGTGTAAATACGTTTAAAAAAATCATTTCTCAATTTTAAAAATAGGGCAATTTTGACAATCTGTTATAAACCTACTATGTTAAGGTAGACACTTCTTACCTGTCTGTGAATTGCTTCTGAGCCATTCCCATTTGGGAGAGGTAATTTTCTATCGTCATATCAGATGTCACACAGAACTGCGAATGTCAAGGTGTACGGCAGAGCGCGTCTTTCAAGCACATTTTATTACGCTCTAGTTGTTTTGCTGCGACTAATTTTATGTACTTATGCAGCTTCAACGGTATCATCACTTTATGATTTACCACGAATTATCAAGTTGAGTGTGATAAGAATAAAAGAATTATTTTTATTTAAAAAGTTTTATTTTACAATCACAATCACACAAGGACGTCCTCAATCACGCGAACACAAAAATATACACAAATATCAACTATCCGGTGATATTAATTAATTTATATCACTCAATACATCAGTCATTAATTACACATAATTGGCGGAATTAAAAAACGAATTCATTGCCATTTTTTCACAAAGCTCAAGTCTATCTGTCTGTCTGTTATCTGTTTAAATTTGATTATACGAGAGCACTACACATTTGCGGTTCGTTTAAAGGGTTTAAGCATTACCTTCTATAATAAGTTAAATAAATAATATAATTTAATTAAATAAAACCTTACTTTACGCGTTTAAACTGTGCGATGGGATGGACAACACAACTTACCAATTTTTATAAAAAGCAAAATCTGAAATTTTACATAATTTACAAAATAAGCAAGTCTTAGTTATGTTTCCATAAAACAGCCTCCTAAAAGCAAATCCTATTTTTACTACCGGCTTTTTACATAAACAAATTTCCATGATTTTTTTTTGCCAATTTTTGTTTGTTTTTGGCGCTTTATCATGTAAAAATATATTTGATATTTGACAACATATTAAACTTCGTTACATTCAAGGTAAAGTTGACGACAATCGATTCCAGAACGTCCACGTCTTCCTGCCTCATAAAACTGTTCAAATGTTCCAGCAGATTGTCTTTCAAGAACAAAACTCGCGGCGTACCTAAAAAAAGAAGATATTATAATTTTTTTTAATAAACAATTCATACATATTAAAAATTATTAAGTTAAAAACTTACGTTCCAAGTTGGCAAAATACACTCTTCGGTCCAATGTCAGCGGAACACTCGCTATTAGCATCGCATACATATTTTTGGAGACATTTATCATCATTCGTTCCGAAGGCTCTTACGTAAGTCTTTAACATGGCAATGCCGGCAATGGCGGCGTCACTAACAGAGTCTTTACGGCCTATTGCTCTAGCTGCTAATGATCGATGAGAGAAGGATGTCTTGAGGGTCTCCAGAAGATTCACGACTACGTTGATAAACTGGAAAAAAATAAACATAAATTATATATAGAAGGGGTTGTTATAAAAGCTGTAAATGCTAATTGAATACTTTTATTAAATATCATGAATGGAGTTTTGAAAAGGGTAGGAAGGATAGCTCGCGTACCTCTCCAGCCTGCTTTGCCATGGAGGCGACTTGATCGGGATCTTTTGCACCGAGCATCGTCGACAGAACCACAGCCAATATACTCTGAAGCAAGCGAGAAGCGAAACCGTCTCCATAACCATAATTTCCTATTTACAACTATTCTATAGGAGTACCTCAGATATGAAATTATTACATTTAATTTTCATGAATTATTTATTGTACTGTGAGGTAGTCCTATAAACGTGAAGGATGGAGTTATTGTTGGTGACTAAAATCTAAATTGGAAAACCTACTCCGTACAGGTGAGGAATAAATCTTTATAAGTGCTTTACACTAGTGTCTGACAATAAAAAAATGCAATAAAATAATATGCAAATATCTACATAATCGTTGTTAGTGGATAAGTAAGATATATAATGTGG
The DNA here is from genome assembly GCF_905147045.1 of Nymphalis io. NCBI lineage: Eukaryota > Metazoa > Arthropoda > Insecta > Lepidoptera > Nymphalidae > Nymphalis > Nymphalis io. Next base: position 7,927,486 of record NC_065894.1, on the reverse strand, counting down.
CCAATTTATAAAAAATATATTTTGTACAATAAATTGCTATATATATGATGTTTCAATTATATTTTCTTATCATGCGTTAAATATAAAAAGTCATGGTTTGTACCTGCAGTGGAGAATTGTTGTCACCTTTGTCGATACTTTCGTTATTTCCTCCGGTCAGAATGACGGTTAAAATTTTAAAACCCATAGATATTAAATTGGCCCATGGAGATGACGATACTGATTCGGTTTCCAAGCTGTCGCTCTTGTTGGGACCTGTACTTCCAGGGTTGAAAATCATTTGCATTAACGAACCTAAGAAGAAAATTAAAATATTTATCATAACAAAACAAAAAGATATAATTTATATAACCTTCTAACCGAAATAATATAAATTATAAACTGATTAAAATATAATGATTTATTTTCTTACTTAATATATTTGTCCACGAAAACCCGTTTTCGGATAATGAATTGGTCTGAATGTCGTCTATGTCGTCAAGTGCCACCTTCTTCAGCGCGTTAGATTTTTCAGCAAATTTACGCTCTTGAGCTATTTGCTCTCGTTGTGGTAGCGGTAAGGAATTACTGTAGTATTGTGGATTTTGTGTTCGCACATTACTTGTAGACTAAAAAATAAACAATAATTATTTTTAAACTTTATCAGGTACCATAACAGGAACCATTTTAATTATATAAATAAAATGATAAAATCTAATTAAAACCTGTGAGATGAGAGGTGCATGCTGCGGGTATGCTAGCGTGTGAAGAATTGCTGATGAACTGATAAGGGCCAAAAAGACCCATCCTGTAACCTTCTGCTGCATTTTGCTAAAACAATAATAATAAGTTTAAGGAACACATTTTAATTTACCACTCGGCTGTTAATACATATTTATGAAATGGTATTTTATTCCTGCACTCTCAGTGGACATCAGATTAGAAAGTGTTCATATGAGTGAATAATGATTCGCTCGGATTGATTGCCTGTGTTTGGAGTCGCTTGTAGAAAGTAGTCCCAGACGTCGGCTCGGAATATTTTTACGAGGATATAGACTAATTAGAGGATGTTCATTAAAGTAATTACTGTGCTGGCGCCATTTAGTTACGCGTTTTTAACTTGTCTTTTATTACCTACATTTATTCAAAACGTTAGACAACTTTCTACTAGTAACGGCGTATTATTGCGTTATATTTATATTAGAGATAGATACGCGATGCGCGGTAAGATACGCTGTTTGATCACTCATCCGGTATGGAAGTGTGTTAGCGGTTTGACCGACAATCTCTATACAGGTGACCCGGTCTTTGCTAACTGTAGTTTGGATGTCACCTCTTGCACCTGTCTTAAAAAGGTGTTATTTATATAAATTGAAGTTAATATGCCAACACGAATTATATCAACACGATCTAATTTCTTGGTGTATGAAAATAATATTGATTTGTTATGATTTTTTGGCATATACACATATTATAAGCATTACAAAATATCATTATAATATGTACCTTGTTTATGTACTTAATATGTAACTGCGTAGCTTATATTTATAACGTTATAGTTTAAATAAATAATTATTTCATGTTTATATATTCACGGCATTCATATCTCTTAGAATAAAAATATTTATAATGTTTCTTAGTAGATATCTACATAAAAATAGGAATAACTTTAATTTTTGGTCGTAGTAAATAATATGTATTGCTCTATTCTTCTAAAAAATCTTAAATACTATTTACATAGTTTTAAATGGCATAGTAAACCATTAAATGTATTTAGCAAAGTTCATAGATACTAATACTCTTAAACAAGTTTATCGCGTCTTGATAGCAGGCACCGCGTCCACGAGATTCTCTCAGAGAAATCTTACAGCTTCAATACTAGTCGCTTATGTATAATGTATGGTTTTGTGAATAGCTTGTTACTTAGCTGAATAACACGTGGTGTTTTTGAAATATATAATATTTCTTGTGTATGATTGAATTGTTTGTTGTTATGGAAATTTTGTTCGATTTCAATAGAGAAAGGAGGAAGTTTCTCGGAAAATCCAGGTATCTAATTAATGAAACAATTTTGTACATCAGTAAGCCAGAATAATTTTGTGTGAAATAACTTATAATAACGTATTCAACAATATAAAAGTGCAAATAATCTATGTTATTTTAAACATTTTGTCACTTTAAATATATATTCTTGTAGGACATTTTTTGTTTTCAAAATATAATTTTTACTTTATGATTAAACTTATATTTTGTAATGTATAATTTAATTGCATTGGCATCGCGACCTAGTGACCCTGTGCAGCGCAGGCTACTGAACTTTGCTGCGTTCCGCGGGAAAGCCTCACTTTCGTTTGAGACGGATGTTGACATTAATCTTGCATTTTTACCTCATTTTGTCGATATTTTCATTTTTAAAAATAATTTTATATAAAATATTAGAATTATCATATTATTATTTTTAATCGACGTATATAAAATCTGTTGACTGGTGTCAATGTTAGGAATGAAGAGAGTAGCGAAAATGGCGATGGGTGAAAGCAACGCTAGCTGGTTGCGTGTGCTACTGCAGTGCAAGGTTAACGTTTTTCTAATTTCGGAGTGAGGGCTTGAAGAGTGCTACCACGGCACGACCAACAGGCTTCCCTACTTTCATTGGAAATTCACCGTGGCAAAATAAAAGTTGCCTTTTAACTTTGAAGACAGTTTTCTCGAACATATTTAATCTCGTCTAGTACAGATGAATGAAGAAATTCAAAATGTTATATTAAGATTTTTCTCTTTGTCGTTTTTGATTCCATTATCGCTCATTCGCTGACCGGTCCGGCGTGCAATCCGCTTTCTAAAACTGCGCATAAGACTGCCACTGCGTGTTTCACACGCGGATATGAGCACGAACTGATTATTCAGCCGTGGACATGTTGTATTAGTAACTGTACAATTGAAAAGAAAAATAAATAACTAGTGTAATCGTCGAAGTATTCCGCATAAGTAAAATATGTTAAAAGCGTAATTGTTTTATAAAAAGAATTATCTAAGTATTTATACTAAGTAATTTATTTTCTGCAGATATATGGCCTAAACTTCATACATAACTTAGAAAATCTGTAGTCAATGTACCACAAACTCGATTAATTGCGCGAGTATTTTATATGCCGTTACGGTCTTCTTTAAGTGGACCAAACGGTACACCTGATAGAAGTGCACTTCATATATTCTAATCTCCATTTATACCTCGTTCTGATAACTTTCATCTATTTGATGTTTGATGTTGTTGGGAGTATTTACTACATCGTATATATATATAGGTATCAAGTATACCTGTTCGTGTGTCTAAGTGCTCTTGTTGATAAATAAATAATAATTAATTATATACGTTTCCTTCTCTAAATACATGTTAACGCATAAATAACATATTTTATGCTATATTAATAATTTATAAGGGTATAATTTCTTTGACTTCCCTGTTAATTCGCAGCTTTTTACTCATATCCAAGTATCAAAATAATATCATATCAATATCAAGGGAAATATTGACATCAAAATAAAAAAAATTACCCTTGTAATATCCATAATAATTTACGTGTTTAAACGATTTTGTTATTCAACGGCCGGTGAATGACTAGATTCCTCTCTCGTCGTCACAACTTTCACTTTAAAGTTTTTTGGATATGAAAGGAATGAATCAGAATGGTTTACGAGCTGCGAGTCGAAGAACTTGTTTAGTAAAGGTACATTCGTATTGTTTGCTTTCTAAAAAATTCTTATGAAAGTTTCGAGCTGTAATTTAAAATTGTTGGTCTTCTACTACGTTATTGACAATAAGGAGTTAAAATATAAGGCTTGTTTTTTAACACCAAACTTTCATATTCGAAAAAGCAATTGTTGCATAATTTTACCGTAATTGTAATACGTAATTTCTGTTATCCTACACGAGAAACTACAAGTAGCGTCAATGGCACGCAAACTGTATTGACCATTCCGATCGAAGCAGCTTTCATCGCCACTTTCAACACTATCCGCAAACGTTATAAGACTTTTAATTAGAAACTGTATCTCGATATATAGATAGACTTTTATTTACATTGAAACATTATTGTGCATTAAAATCTACGATAAATATAGTTTTTTTAATCGTATTTAAAAAATTAGATGTCGAAGAAGGTTAATTCTTTATAGTATAGTCTGATTCTGTCAATTTACAAATTTAAGCAATTAAAGAAACAAGCCGTTAAGATTGAATACAGCTCCTGGCTTAAAACGCGACCAACGCACAATTCTTATGTAGTTTTCTGCGGTTTTCTTATTAATTTCAGATAACATTGTGGAGACGATCTTATCAACAATTATATGTCCTGATGAATAATCTTTTGTTTTCATCTAGCGCGTCTAATTCAGGGCTGAATATTTCTGAATGTATTTTAACATTTTAGAAAGTGAAGGTTTTCATTTACATGTCTAAAGTCAGCTTGAAGAGTAATCGCACGTCCTAAGTATTGTGAAATTCTCGTGACCTCCTAGCTATTGTTCTTACTGCTGCATTTTCAATAGTTTTCCACCTATTTATCTTATGAATGATGTCGTGTGAATTGAGCTGTGGCATACACACATGTTATGTAATTGGCCAATAAATGCGATGGTGTATTTTTTTTATAAAAAGCATTAAAGATTTGATAAAGTGTCAAATAAGAAACGTTTGACGTTTTTTTATATGTTACATTTTTTCGCATTGAATATTGTATTTTTTTAAACATTACTTTATTTTCTACTGAAGCAAACATATAATATCATATTCAACTATACGCTACTTTAGATGCTTTTTAAAAAATTGAATACCAATTTTTTAAGAATAATATAATAAAATTTAAAAATAGACAAAAAAATACATTTTTTCGATTGTTTTTGTTTAGAAAAAAGATTCCTGTCATTATTAATTAATTAAGACTTTAAAAAAAATTAAATAGTTAAAATACTGCTATAATAAACATGACATAATATTGCTCAAGATTTATATATTTTGATTGTTTTACATAAAAATTAAATGTAACGATAATTATGTACATACAATAATAACGTATTAATTATCTTATAATAAGTATTCCTCGCGGTAATTCAAACCATACTTTCTCTTAAAAATAAAAATGTTATACTATAAGTACATTCACGAATATGGACGGTGTTCACAGAATGTCAAATAATTTTGAGTCAAAAAAATATTAAACAGTATTGAATAAAATGGTGACTTGATTGACACTCACTTAAAACACTAAAATCACTTCTGAAATTAAATAAGTGCGAGTATGATCTCGTCTATGCTAGGAGCGACTACTCCGTACCCAGACACCCAGTAACTTTCACATGGTCTTTAAACACGGTACACTCACTGCTGCAAATCATTAACTTCCAAAAATCTCTTACCTTGTCTCGTTCCAAAGAGCAATCACTGAATCACTAAACACTATCTATATCTTCCACGAGGTAGCTAATTGTCACCGGTGAAAGTGCGTGTTGCTTGTGCGAGAGTTTGACTTGCAATGAGTGGTGCGCCTTGAACTTCACATATATATAGGATGACCCAGATACAAAAGCAATAGCTAACTGTGCTAGTCCGTCCATCCGTCTGTGTGTCCAACCTGTTCATCCCGTTGCATGGAACTCCCGTTGTCGGAGTCCTTGTCAAGGACAATGTGTTTGAAGTTAGAATTTTATCTCGTCTATCCAATGAGCGTCTATCAAAAAGAATCACATATGAAATTTAATTGTTCTATAAATGTTTATATTTGTTACAGGTACTCATCACGGTACAATGACGTGTCGGTAAGAGTTTTTAAATAATCCTTGGTAGATATCCGGTCCGGTCCATTTATGCAACGAAAAGTAAAGGTATACAAATTAAAAATATTAAAGAATATTGTTTTAAAGTCAATATTTAGTATTAGTTATTATATAATCACTTGTAATATTTGTGTAAATATATCTTTTAGAAAATAGATCGAACAAGAGCTTCTGATGGTAACAGTCTAGTCACACGCTGTTCATTATATGTTTTTGTCTACTTCATAACATTTTCCAAAGTAGATCAGCGCATCTTTCTTGTGTGCATTAATTTATGTAAGTAAGTAAGTATTGTCTTTGTACGGTTACTATATATTGATTTCTTTCCTCCATGATTTATGTCAGATCTACGAGCATGAAAAAGGCTTTAATTATCTGGAATACGTGTTCAGTAAGTATATTAGCATGGCATCCAATTTCGAAATTGCATACATGTGCTTTATTTTTGGTAAGTTAAATAAAATATTGTGGGTGAGTGAGTTGGTGCTGGATGCAGCATTTTTTTGTTTTGCTAATGTATAGTAGAATTTTTGATTTTCATACCCATCATCCCTTTTTCGTGGTCTTCTGATCCGTGAGTAACAAGCTACCGTAGCGTTTGAATAACGCCTCGTAGACAAAACATATTTTCATAAATAGAACGAATAATTTCTTGAATATAGTAACTAAGCATTCATTTTAACTACAATGCTATATTCCTTGATCACCACAATCATAATAAACTTACAAAAGATACAAATCATAATCATTCATTTGGTTTCACAATCAAAGTTTTCTTGTAATTAAATGTCGTATTGGGAATAAGGGTTCAGTTTCAGAGTCGTCACCCACGCCATAATCACCAACATTGATACGCATCCACGGAACTTAGAATAGTTGTTACAGTTTATTCTTGTTACAAGTTTTAATATAATTTATTACAAGTTTTAATATAAAAGAACACTCATTACACATTGTTTATGTATAGTAAATAAGCAAACGGGTTATGTGTTTGATTTTTTCTTGCAATAACTTTGTGTAAGCCTTTACACAAAGTGCATCTACGCTTGTCTTTAGATGCCTGAAAAGTATCCTAAGTCCTTACTGCTTTTTGTTTTGATGCTCCTGGTAAACCTCCAGAATTCTAACGGGAATTCAGTATTGTTATCGAGGAGTAAGATTAAGCATTTTTAAATTAAAAAATACTGCAAATTTTTCATTTACTTAAAGACTACCTTTTGATAACTTGTAATTTTTAAGAATATATCCAATTATTTTATAAAAATAGTAATTTTCTAATCTTAATATATATATGAAAATGGCAATTTTATTTTAGACAGTACGCCAAAGGGTTTGTGAATAGAGTTTATGCCAGATACCCGTACAATAATAATTATGTATTAAGACATAATCGAGATTAAAGGCTTAGACAATAAAACATTAATTTTGCGGTAAATGATACCTGGATTTGAAATACAAAAAATATTGTGATACCATTGATCTGAACGTGGAAATCTTGTGTGACTGTGACTTTATTTTCCATTTATATTCTACAGGTACAAAGGTCACAACTAAGGATTTTTACTTATTGGGTATTGACAAAACTGCGGATGTTTACGGTAAGTGTATTAGCCTTTTTGAGCTGGTTTGATAGTTAACATTTATGGTGCTTTTTTACTATTGTTCGACTTACTATTGCTTAAACACGGAATGTTTTTTTAATGGTATGGTTTTTTTTACAATAAATATTTTTCTATAAAAGTTTCTTTTTTTATTTATCCGAATATAATAGTATATAAGAAAATAATCGAGCTTAGATTGTCACGTATTCATTTGAAAAGTTATCATTAGTTTATAAACAAACATATAAGGTTCGTTTTTACTCGGTACATTATCCCTACAATTAAATATACAATTAAATGATTTTTTACATAAATATTGTATCATAAGTAAAATAATTACTTTCACACATTTCGAGATTTATGGAATGATTTAATAATATTATGATTGTATTAACACTTTCCATCGGACTCAGGTTGAACGCCGAGGAAAATATTTGCCCCTTTCACTCGTGTCCTTGAAGATGCAAGATTTAACTCAGTATGTTTGCATTCCTTATAATGAAAGAGAACACCATAACAGAATATTTTTATCAATACCCTGTTTCATGACAGCTTTGAGCTATGAAAAACTTAAGTACTTACTGTAGAACGAAATGAAATGGTTTTTTTTTTAAATCTTTTTGTAAACGAGATGGCCTAGTTAGAACACGAGACTCTAACTACAGATTGTCGGTTCCAAGCCGGGCAAGTACCACTGAATTTTCGTGTGCTTAATTTGTGTTTATAATCGAATAATGGACGTAGTTGGCAGTGACCCTGCTTTCCGTTCCAGGTTTACTGGTTCAATTCCCGCCCTGAGTTTAGATATAAGTTTAAAAGTATATATTATGTATTTTTACATTTTTTTATTTAGAATTATATGATATATATATATAAATATGTATATCAGTCGCCTGTTACCAATAACATAGGCATTAAATTGCCTATCTTAGGAACAGACGATGAGTTAAAAAAAAATATTATATTTCATCTCGTGCTCGTCGGTGAAGGAAAACATCGTGAGGAAACCTGCATATGTGCTTTGTAATAGCGTGGTGGAATATGTTGTAAATCTTCTCTTTATAAGAAGAGGCGGCCTTGGCTCAGCAGTGGACAATTTACATATAGGATTACTTTTATATTTTAAATTTTTAGACCGACGGAGTTATATATATTTATTTTCAATGAATGGAGTAACAACCTGCACTGCGGTACACACTTAAAATCGATCTTCAAATTTCTGAATTAAATTCATGACTTTGATACACCACAAAATTGTGTTAATGTCTACATGTCGTGGAATTTCCTTAAATTTTTTCTGATAATAAAATAATAAAACGAAATTCGTTGTAGTCTTAACGACAACGACTTGTTCCAATACTATACGTATAAATAAAAAATATTGGGACATAAGATTTACTTTAGTTATAGGTAGGTAAACGGCATTATGCTTAAAATCAATATTTGAGCTGATTTCAGCGAATAGCCTTTATTTAATAAGAAACTTTATAATTGATAAATCAATTGTACCTAGTATTTTGAGATACTTACATATGTACAATCATTAATTTAAATAAACTTGTTTATACATTAATTAAAATTAATCGTTTCATTACAAGATTTTCGTATTTGTACTTTAGTTCCAGCCAAATGCTCCTTATATCAAAATATCTTTCAAATTAGTGTCTATTTGTTTTTCATGAGCTTCGCTTGTGTTCCAAATTTTCCAAAAATGTTGAATGTAATTAAATATTATTTTGCACGTCGTCATTTATGGTAAAGCCTAAATTTACTCGCGATTATATTCAATTAAAGATAAATCTTTGCTGAAATTATCCCTTAAAATCGAGTGATATTGATATAAAACTACGCGTTTAATAAAAAATAAATAAACGAAAATTGTAAACACTTATCTTGAATTTGAAGTTACGTGAAGCAACAAGTAAAAAAGCTAAGAAAGAAATAAAATTCTAATATAAAAATAATTACATTTAAACTGTTTTCGATGAAAACTGCATTGGCCAAAACCTTATGTGAAAACATTAAATATTATTCAGTATTTTGTATGCTTTTTAAAAAATATTCATGAGTTTTGATGTATTTAAAACAAATCGACAAGAAAAATTAGTATTTACATTTTGATAATATTCTAGAGATTTGAGTCTTATATATTATTATTATATATTTATTCATTATTCGTTTTTTTTTTGTAAATGTCGTATATTATATTTTATGGAGATTTTGATACTATCCTCCAAGAATCAGCATTATACGCAACAAGCGTGAGTCAACGCAACTTTCTTATTCGGGGAAATATGAACACGTTATTTCCAAGATACGATGAAAGGTTTTCTGTATAAAAATACTTAAAAAATACATGTATGTATATTAATTGTATGTATATTAAATATATGATAAAAAAAATCTTTTACACTACGTTTTTTGCCACCTTTCTTTAGATTTCTTACCCGACGATGTATTAACTGGATGACAATTTTAAATGGTAACATTATTTTGATGTGTACTTAACACAAAATAATATTTTAGTTTTACTGTTCTTAGTGGCATTAATAATAATAATAAAAAATAACTCAATAAGTATTTGCTTTCTGTTTGTTCTGTTGATGCTGCGTAAAATAACAAACTGAAAAGTTAAATTTCTAAATTATCCCTAATTCACACGAATGTGTAACTTCACCTCTATACGGGCACCTGTGCGAGTGTATTTATCAATTTGCATCTCTTAGAGGACAGAGGGTAACTGTAAACGTGGAATGTGTGCTTGACTTACATTTCTCTGAAGCAAATGGTCTAGCTGTATCGTCGATATAGAGGAGGTAGTAGATAAGAAAATATTTCGTTAAAATGGCTTAAAATAAATTATAATACGTTTCCTTTAAATTATTTCAATACAATTATCTACACTTAATTTGTATAAAGTAGGTACCTACGATAAAAAATACAAATACCCTTTTTTCTTCACCAATAAAACTTTGTCATGGTGCCCACCATTTTTTGACGAAATTAAACCATTTATTTTTCGCTTATGTTTGGTTTATTACCTTTTGAATTATATACGTTTCAGTAATCAATTCAAAATAAATATTCGATGTTCATAACTATTACTTGGAAGTAGTCATACGTAAATATTTAATCCATATTATATATTAATAGTTAGGGTTTAATGTGTAAATATAATCTGTTGCAATAAAAAACAGTTGAATTTACTGTATAAAATGTTTACGTAAGTTCACTTTCAATTCGTTGTTAAGCCTTAAAATATTCGTAAGTATATTTATTATATAAAGTTAAATCTTTCAGTACCTAAATATATCTGTGAAATTAAAGTAAAAGTCTTAAGGTAAACTTTGGTATAGGACAAATTTGACCACCTAAAATTAAAAACTTCGTAATTTAATTTACCTACATTTTATTTTTGCCTCGATACACGATAGTAAACGATGAAAATACAACTTATTTATAATAAGCGGATCTTGTTGAATTCGTGTCGAGTTCTCATTATACCTAAGCAATATCTATGCAGCCGCAAAGGGCGTGGTGAAGTGAACGATGAAAACAAAGTTCATTTACCTTAATAGTCTCAATGCAGGATCGAGAATCCTACATAGAGAAGAGAAACAAAAGTTCATTTAAATATATGTATATATAAATAATAAATAAATGTAGCAGATTTTGTTAACTTTAAAATTAACAATTTCGAGTAATAATTGCATTTTGGGTATGATTTTCGTAGTGGGGTAGTAACTGGGACAAATTCTAATTTAAAATTTATTTATTGGTTATATTTTATTTTATTGGTTATATTACGTTCCCAATTCTATCCCGATCCAGCTTCGACTCGTAACTGGATCATTGTTAGTAGAATAGAAAAACGGCAACGATTACAGTCAATTTGTTAGTAGAATTGTTATCCTGCGTGAGAAATATTAATGTCCAAATGTATGCGGCACCACAAGTGTATTCTCTAGGGCCTAGATTACTCTCCCTTAATAACAATACGATTTGAGACTATATTCAACACGACCGGAAGGAGGAGGCGGCTAGAAGCTTGGCATGCTTTCCGAGGCACGAGAGTGTAAATATTGCCGACATTCTAATTCCGAGCTGCTAGTTTTGAAGACAGACAAACGTAATATGTTTTTGATGATCCGATCCGGGGTTTGAGAGTAGGAACTTAGGATCAGTTTCCTTATAAGTTACTGTATGCATGAGACGGTAACCAAGCAAAAGTAAAGCATGAATTATATTTTATAATGGGTTTTACTGTAGACTTCATAAAATGGATTAAAGTTAAAAGAGATGTATTTTCAAAAGTAAAAAAGTAGTATAGCCTGTAAATGTCGCACTGCTGAGCTAAAGCCTTCTCTCCTTTTTTGAGAAGGCTTGGAGCTTATTCCACCACGCTGCTCCAATGCTGGTTGGTAGAATACACAATGGCAGATTTGCAACCGACACATGAATATTTCCTCACGATGTTTTCCTTCACCGCCGAGCACAAGATGAATTATAAACAAAAATTAAGTACATGAAAGTCCAGCGGTGCCTGCCTGGGTTTGAACCTGCAAACTTCGGTTTAGATTCACGTTCTAGCCGCTGGGTCATCTTTGCTCGAGAAACAATAAGGCGCACTTTAAATTGTGTTAAATTATTTATTTTCATTCTCATTTTATTTATTCAATTATTATAATTGACATTTAAAGAAATTCATCTTAGAGAAATTATGAACTAAATTTAAGTAACTCAAATGTACTAAAATTTATACAAAATGCTTATTGATAGATACTAAAAAGTGGATGTAAATAAGCCATTATCAACAGTAAACGCCCCAGTAGGGCAGTAGGACAGCGAAATGTTGGCTTTCATTCTTACTGGTCAATGACAGTCTATTATCGGGCCGGTGACCTAGAAGGACACGCCGCATTCCGATTACCATAGCCGCGGCGTGTTATCATCATATTTGATAAACGCAGGCAAGTCTTGAGTTCTGTAATTATTAAAAAAAAGTGAATATTTTTTTAAATAGGAACTCTTTCTTGACCTAAACTTTCAGTCTATTATCAGGACAACAAATGATCAACAGCATAGTCATGAAATATGATAAAAAAAATGCAATAACATTTTTATTCATTTTATTATATCATTAACAAATATTTGTCATCAGCTTTACTTTTTTTTGTTACCTTGATAAAACTTTCTATTATTTGAATGAAAGGTCTGAGTAAAAGTGAACTAATTTCTGTTTTGAAATTTCCATTTTCAAACCGAATGCAGACAAGATCCAAAAAAATGGATTAAATTTTAGTCAAATATATTATTTAATTACACATGCTTACACATATTTTTAAGAATTGCCTAGTATTTTCCAAATTTACGCTCTAGTGCCGTAGTATTAATTTAAGCAGTCTTGATCTCAAGGTACAGGAAATTCAATAATACAGTATATAAGTATCTGTATAACACAGGTGCAATTGAGTGCATAGTCCGATGGGTCAGCAATCCTATGCAACTGGAAAGGGAGGAATGACGTGCTATTAATAATATATTGACAAAAAAAACAACTGCCTTATATAAGCCATTAAAAATTGAAAAATTACTTAATTGAGTAAAAGTTTTTGTGGGAAGTTGATCCCAAGCCAAAATTATATACTGCTATATTTCACTTAGCAATATAAAAAACTTTCATTTATTAATAATGAAACCTAGTTATATATTTATTTAAGTACTTACAAATGACACATTATAGAATAGTAAGAATGTTAGCTTGAGAGGGACTAGTACTAGTAGATACATTATTATTGTTTTTTAAGTTTATTTGTAAATGCTTTGTATGTTTATTAATAAATAAATAAGCCGGATATAATATGAGTTAATTTTTCTATAATGGTAGTTTTTGAAAAACAAATATTAGGTAATGTTATAAGAACTATTGTATAAACGATATATTAAATAAAACGTTAACGTAACTGGTAATGTTTAAGACTTGGATGATTATGATGGTATCCTGACTGATTATAGCCACCGCAGCCATTCTTAAGGGAGACTATCAATTCCTTATCACATCCCTAGAAGCCACTAAAATATTGTACATTTAAAGTGTATGCGCAAACACAAGTGCACTCTCTATTCCCCCATTCATGAAATCCGAATGGTCGGCTAATCCGTTACGACTGGAAAGAGTTCAGGCGCAGGACCAACAGCTTTACATGCTTTCCGAGGCGCCTAAATGTAAACATTTCTAATTTCTGGCAGACAACAACAACAAATGCCTGCGTAATATTGCATAGAAAGTGAAGTTTGATCTAAATGTGAAACAGGACAGATCATTCGTAGGTACAAAACAACAATACCTTATGATTTTAAATTACCATTTCATGTGAAGAGAAAATACTAGGAAATAGCATAACAATTGTTTTCTTCTATTTTCACCAATGACATACTTTATTAATTGTATTTTTTAAGTATTTATAAAGAAGAGTCAAATATATACCATATATATTGTTGCAAATAAGTAAAAATTCTAAAGCTTTTAAATAATCACATTTTATTAAGCGTACCTACTCTCCTGGGATGCAATTTCGGCCGGGCCGAATGTATATATTACACACAACCGATGTTGAATGAATGACCTGGAATGAATGTAAATTGCACCTGTTTTTTTTTATAATTTATAATAATATATTATATTATTATTTTTATAATTAAACTCTTGATAATTAATGAAACTAACCTGATTCATAGAATACGCGAGCATAGTTTCATTTTATTTAAGATTTTCGTGCTTCAACGTCCAACTCTAATTCATTTCTGCTTAAGAAGTAAATGTCCCACAGTTGGACTAAGGCTCTCATTTTTTAGGACTCCACCACGCTTTTTTTATTTTATTTATATATACAAATTAAACACTGAAAGTATTTAGGTTGCCTGAGGTTGAACTTGCAATCTTCGGTTAAGATTTACGTGTTCTAGCCACTGGGCCATCTTGGTTTTTAAAAGTGAGCAGATCGCTAGCGGTTGTATTTTTCTTGTATAAAATTAAATAAAACTATGACCCATTCGTAAGTTAAATTAATTTACAAAAAATTGTACTTAATTTAGTAAGTCATAAAACTAAGTTTTAATATTATATATATATTACTCGTATATGACAAATTTATAGACTTCATCAGATTTTCATTAATGGCTAGAAAATAAAATAGCAGTTAAAGACACTTAACGACGTCGGTAAATATACTTTTACAAGCAGATTAAATTATTTAATAAAAATATTAAAATATAAATAAAACATTTATAAACTTTCACAAAACTATTGTTTTTAAATGTTCAATTATCTGCTTAACAAAAAAAAGGAAAAGTATATAATTGCAATTAAACGTTTCCCTGAAAGTGAACATTAATACTGGTTTTCAATGATTTTAAGTTATTGTATATTTTACATATTATTATTTTTTGTCCAACAGCTAAAAGAATGACGCTGGTTCGTGTCTCAAGTGAATGTCCGCATTTTGCGCTTGTATTTTTGTTTTAAACAAAATTCGTCTACTTTTTACTTGGCCGTGTGACCATACCACTTTCTCTGGCGCACATTGGCTGCACGAAATGCCTATATTTATCCGTTTATAATATTTTACTTGTAGGTCAAATTAAAGGGAAATTTAATAGAAGAAATTATCGTGATGAGAACTCGTCTTGTATTGACTTTGTTTTCTTGATTTAAATGCACTTCAAGATTAACTGCATTGCTGACTGGCTAGGTAATTACGTATATATTACGTAGATTGTAGGTGTATGTAATTATTTTTGTGAAATCCGTATATAGCATATGGCTTAAGCTACGGCCATTCAAAGTTTTATAAAATTTCAAGTGTCTATAAATATCCAACTGCTGACATGTGATGAATGTTTATTTTTCTTCAGTGTGTTTATATAAAGGATAGATATTGATTTAGAAAGTTAGCTTAAAATTTTCAATCATAAACATAAAATACAGTAAACTTGAATTAAATACAATATTTTGAGGGACCACGGTATCAACATAACTCCGCATTTACACATTTGAGCCCGAACTTTTGTCAGTAAGCTTTTCACCGGCGACTGATGGCCTTTCTTCTTGCACCTACTTAAACTCTCCTTACGTAACACCATTCACTCATTCGGCCATCGATCTGCCATTATCTAATTATTTATTACATCACCGATTATTACATAACTCTTTCATTATTGACATTAATTAATTTACACTTTTTAAAAGCTAAGCAAACAGTAGGTAAACGACATGTCTATGATGCCTTTTTTTAACAATCGTTATTTTTATAGTTGGTTAGGTATTTAAAAATCATACGATTGCTATATTTAACTGGAAATGAAGTAATTGCGTATATATTACGTATATATAATTAATTAATGTATATAAAAAATAAATAAAATGTGTGCTTAACTGTATAGAATCAACAATTAAATTATTAATATTTATTATATTAGTATTTTCTTTTTTTTTGGTTTTCGAATATAGATTATATAACGTATTTACATAGTCTTAACTTTCAAACAAATCTTAGCGACATGTTCTCTACGCCATGCAGTCTCACGCCTCAGACATTATATAATGTTTAATTAAACAAAAACGCGCTGGTATAAAAAATGTTTTATCTTTCTTCTAGAGGTTATTAACATCTTCGACTATGATATTGCGTAATGTGCAATAATCACATCTGTTAGCACATAATTAAATGCGTAAAAAGAATGAGAGTAAGTACACTTAGCAAACACAGAGTATACTATAATAAGAGAGTATAATAAATATCTATGTAATGTATCTATTTATGTATTTCAAAAAAAAAGTATTAACCACAGCATAAACCACAGAAGTGGAGAGAAAAACTTTTTAATATAAAGAAACAATTTATGTTTATTCATAGAAAGAAAAATACATGATAAAATTTCATCAGGGTAGAAATTCTAAATAAAAGCTTTACCTAGAGATATTGTTTAAGTTTAACAATGCTGTTCCTTCTTCTTTCGAATGTCAAATCAATGAAGGCAGTAAGAGAGAAATCATTGTTTAACTGAACACCCACTAAGCAACGTTTATAGGTGAGGCCAAAATATTTAACAATTTAAAAGTTACACGTTACCTCCATTTAGATAATACATAACGGCTAAATAGAGAATTATAATTACTCATATAGTTTACAATCTTTGTGTTTTTCTTCACATATCTCACTTTTAGTATGAAATTCATCGTTTGTGGGTAGATATCTATACATAACAGATGCCCCGTGGGCTTTATCAAATTCATCGCTTTTCTCACCAAAAACCGCGTCTTGCATTTTATTTATGAAAGGCGTTATTTTACAAACTAAAAGTCGAATACAACTAGTTTCTTCCTCAGATTCTTGTTCCAAAATAAGATCGTCTATCAAACTTGGCAGAGAATCGTTTCTAGCTGTCGCTAAAATATCTTGAAGTTTTCTTGATTTTTTATTGAGAATCCATTGCGTAAAATCTTCTGATCGGTGAGGCTTGTTCGTACGTCTAGGTACCGCCAAGAAGGTAGAAATCTGAAAAGAATGATGCATTTTTAAAGTAACATAAACACTTATTTACCCTTCTTATTAATATATTATATAAGTCTTGTGTCAACATATCTATTTAACACATTAATCATAAAAATGTTTAGACGCATAAGATAAGTGACATGTAATAATTACCTCACTCAACTTTGATACATGAGGTATTAATGCATTTTATTTCTTGATATTATAGAATCATAATACAATACAAATACAATAGGGTGTAGTTTAAAAAAATATATTACCAAAATTATGAGAATATATATTTTATATATATATATTTTCTATTAAAAAGAAACAAACTTATACATATTACAAAAATTTACCATTTGAGCGACAAATATGAGTGCGTTCACAGCAACTGCGCTAATTTGTTTCGGCTGAAGACCCAGCAACCGCACCAATTGACGTAATGGTGACATGGAATAAGGAACCTCATTGGTATTGTAACTGGATTTATTTTCTTCTGAATAATTTTCGTTACCGAAATCATTTGAATTATCCTGTATTGGGCGCTTATTGTTTAAGGATATTTTGGGTTGAAAAGCACGAACAACGAAATCAGCAACTTTCAATGCAATTGATTCGGATCCTGAAAGAAATATACGAATTTATGTGTAGTGGTTATTGAAGTTTATGAATTTAACTATGATTTTGCTATAATTATTTATATAGAAATTAAGAAATAATAATAGAATGATAATAGAAAAAGTACGAGAAAGTGTGGTGCAACAAACTCATTCCCCATAATAGAGAAAGAGGTATTTGAACTTCACTTGTTCCCGTTTGAAATCGTGGGATTTGTTACTTTTTACAATTAAATATTTTTTTACACATTTTAATAAAAAGGTCCAAAAAGTATGCCAGCAGCCATGACCTTAGAAAAAATCTTATCTTTTTTATTATAATTTTATAACACAAAAACTGGTAACCATTAATCAAATTAACCATTCTTGTTTTAATACAACCGTTCTCAAAATCATTCAGTTTGTTTTTGCTCATAAAACTATATATTAATAATAACTTCGTTTGTAAAAAATATATTAAGAAGAAATAAATTGTATAAATCATTGGCACATACCCAAAAAATCCTTAGCAAATTTTATTCCGTTGTTCAAGTGATGTAAAATACTATCACCTTTATAATGTTCATTTCCTGCTACGATTTGAATCATAAGAAAACAAATAACGAGTGACGCCATCTTGAGATCACAAATGACACTACGAAGAGAGTATGTAATAGTCGGTTCTGAGCTACGCTTCGGTTCTCTATGTGATGGCTGCGCAAACGCAATCATCTCAGTAGAGCGTAAAATTTTGTGTCATTATTTTTTCACAATAAAGGCTGTTCAGAAGAAGAAGATAATTTACACAACTAAAATAAAACTGATTTACTTTATTTTATGCATTCACTTTAATAATACTCGCTTGTGTATAACACTGTCACGAAAATTCTCTCAACGTCAAGTTTCCCAAAAGTTCTAATAGATGTCAGTGCATGTATCGAATATACTAAACATACAAGAATCGAGTAGTTGTGCATTTTTGGAGTATTTATTATATAAGAGGCGAATTGAAACTTCGTAACTAAATAAACAAAATCGATCACAAATCAATCATCATCAACAGCCAATCGTTGTCCACTGCTGAACATAGGCCTCTCCCAAGGTGCGCTAAAGCTCCCTGTCCTCCGCCTTCCGCATCCAGTTGGTGCCCGCCACCTTCTTAAGGTCGTTGGTCCACCTGGCTGGAGGGCGCCCTACGCTGCGCTTGCCGATTCGCGGTCTCCACTCTAGGAATCATCTGCTCCAACGGCCATCGGTCCTACGACATACGTGACCAGCCCACTGCCACTTCAGCCTGCTAATTTTGCAACCTATGTCGGTGACTCCGGTTCTTTTTCGGATAATCTCATTTCTGATCTTATCCTTCAAAGATACTCCGAGCATAGCTCGCTCCATAGCACGCTGAGCGACTTTGAATTTGTGGACTAGTCCCGCAGTTAGTGTCCACGTTTCGGCACCGTATGTCATGGCAGGTAAGACACATTGGTTGAAGACTTTCGTCTTCAAACATTGCGGTATAGACGACTTGAGGACTTGACGAAGGTTGCCAAATGCTTCCCATCCCAAGCGAATTCTTTGATCGGCTTCCTTCTCGAAGTTGTTCCTACCGACTTGTATTATCTGTCCTAGGTAGGTATATTCACTAACAACTTCGAGAGGTTTCCCCTCGACGTATATCGGTCCCGGCACGACATGCCTTTTGAACATGAACTTGGTCAAGACCAAGTTGATCACAAATGGTTTTACTTAACTTGAATAAACATCAAACCAGAGGAGTGTTTTTAATTAATTCTTAATCGTACCTCGCAAATATTAAAAACATCAAATTATAAATTCATTTCAGATATTCTCTTTAAAAAATAGAACAAACACTTTCTTTACTCTATATATTTAATGAAATTGATTCATTAAATATGAGATTAACATTTCAAAAACAATAAAATACTATTAATTATCAACATTATATCTTGTATTAAAATTAGGACAAGACCCGTAACGATTTCGTACTGGAAAAACGTACATCATGATGATCTTCTAAGATCTTTTAAACAATAAAGAATACTCAAATATTATGAGGATCGATTCCAGCGATTTTACCGGTGCTAAAACAGCTTAATGCGGTCTTTTTTTACTAAGTATTTATTCTAATACTTGTATATCTCTAAAACTATTATTCAAATAACAAAGTGTAAACGAAAAAATATATAGTAGTTTATTAATTTATTTATATTGGATTAATTATGACAGACAAATAAGTTTTAGTTATTGTTTATTTTTTCCATTTTTTAGAACGTATAAATTATTACAGTGATTTATCAAGATTATAGATATTTTCAATCGTGAGCTTTTGCTGTAGATATTTCAGACATACAATTCATTGATAAAATATATTTTTTAACAATTGATTTAGTTAGCAAAAGCCACGTCAACGCCCTAAAAACACCTTTTAAAGACTTTATTATAAAACATCAAATTACTCTACTATTTAATTCATTATTGTATTTTTTTATTTGATCTTTTCTTTATATGTTTTGTATTTAAAAAATAAATAAATCAAAGAGTCTATGTAATATTCATTTAACCGTTAATACAGTATACATTCACATCACCATGTATATTTAGATTCTTACATACCTATTTATTGATGATAAAAAAATACAAAAGAACAATCGACTTAAGAAAACATTACATCGCCAATACTAAAAGTAAAGGGATCATATTAAAAATTTTAAAGGGTTCAAGTATTAAGTACCTACATAGTTATACTTTCACGATAATTTTTTTCGCAACACCTAATTGTCAAGTTTATGTGACCGCTACTTGACTGTTAGACGGCGCTTAGTAGACCGCAATAATCTTTCTTTCACGCCCTCGTGATATTTTCTTAACCATATAGATACCAGTTTCACGTAGATCTAGCTGTGAGTAACAATGCTATGTTATGTTTTTACAATATTAACACTGTGTCAATTTATTACTATGGATATAACTACAGAAGAAGTTCAGTATCTTAACGAATTGTCTATAGACAAGCTGTTACAATTAAAGAATTCGTTAAAGGATTTTTCCACAGAATACGATAATGTGACTGTCACACCGTCTGCAAATATTGAAAATTTTGGCGCACAAGCGATGGCTTTTAAAGCCCCACCTATAAAAAGGATGGAGTATGAAGGCCTATACAAAAAAGGCGGATACGGCAAAATCAGTAATATCTTCTCAATATCAGTAACAACGTTAGCTTTTCTGGCGTTTGGTGGCTATTTATTATGTCTTATTGTGCAAGCTGTGAAATCAAAACAGAATACAATCGTTACAACTCCGACACCGACATTGTTCGTTAACTCTGGTATCAAGAGGCCTCAATCCACTTTTAGTTCATACGGACGACGGAGGAGAGAAAAAAGAGGCTTACACGATATAGATGTTCCTCCTGAGGAGATGTTCTCTGCGCTGTTGAGTCTTTGCGAGGGTTACGCTAAATGGAGCAGAGGGCATAAACTTTAATTAAAATCTTTGATGGCATATCGTAAATTATAGTAAAGTAAGATACATTTCAGTATAAATGGTAAAATGCTTTTGAATGTACACAACACTATAATTTTAGAAAGTAAGGTGGATAATGTTGTTTTATTTTATGAGTGCAAAACCTATTTCCATCTACATACATCGTTTATAATGAAACAGTTAATTTTAACAAAATAAAATACCATTTGACTATTAAGTCAAATTTTTTTGTCTTTAGGAATTGATTTTGTCTTTAGGAATTCAGTAAAGTATTAACTTTACTGAATTCCTAAAGACAAAATCAATAAATAATTCGTAGATAATACAAAATAATGTATAAAAATTTGTCGTCTCATGTCGATTTGAATAATCAAGATAATTACTTAGCATATTGAAGCAAAGCCACGAGAAGAACTATTGGAAACCCTGCTAAGATTATATATGCAGAAGTGTGAGATATTTTGTAGATTTATCCTTCTTTAAATCAGATATGCGCTTAAACATCCATTCGACGTGATTTTGCATAGTGATGTAGATAGACAGGTATGAGTAAAAATTGGCATTTTATCTCGAAAAAAAAAAACTAGTAATTCGTTGTAAAAAATTACAATGCTAATGAAAATATTGTATACTGTTTCTTTTTTTAATATGCTTTTCTCGCTTTCAAATAAAATTCTTGTACAATTTTAGGCCCGATATTTAAAATTTTACATTTTGATGAGGTTATTTTTTTTTTGTTAATTTGATATAAATTTTAAATTCGATTTAGTTATATTAAATTTTTGCTAATAAGGAATTGTTTTTTATATAGTATAGGTAGGCGGACGAGTATACGGGCCACCTGATGGTAAGTGGTCACCAACGCCAAGGCATTGTAAGAAATGGTAACCATCGCTTACATCGTGAATGCGCCACCAACCTTGGGAACTAAGATGTTATGTCCCTTGTACCTGTAATTACACTGGCTCACTCACCCTTCAAACCGGAACACAACAATACCAAGTACTGCTGTTTTGCGGACTTGCGGTAGAATATCTGATGAGTGGGTGGTACCTACCCAGACGAACTTGCCCGAACAGTCGAAAGCCCTACCACCAGTGAAAGTTATGTTACCCATAAATTTAACTCATATACACTAATACAAAAAATTATTACTCTATATAAACAATACCCAACATTTTAATGAAGTTTTACTTTTCTCTACACACACTAGGTCTATATTTGCTTAAAATCTTCTTATAAATATAACAATATAATGACGCTATGTATATTATTTTTCAGTAATAACATTGATGTACGCATCCGCTATGTATAAATTGCAAAGTGCAGTGTCAAGTATTCCTGCTAGCTCATATTATTTATAGCATAAAAATTATATGAAAGCTACTTTTATTTAATGTGTGTAGTGAATAATCGATAGTTATAAAATCCCGACCGTTATGTAAAATATCGATTAATTTCTGCTGAAATCGCAGCAAAACAGTGTTTACATTAAAAGCAGGAAGCCAGATTGCCTCGCAATATACCTATAATCTGTA
Organism: Nymphalis io; assembly: GCF_905147045.1. Lineage (NCBI taxonomy): Eukaryota > Metazoa > Arthropoda > Insecta > Lepidoptera > Nymphalidae > Nymphalis > Nymphalis io. The sequence continues at coordinate 7,904,894 of NC_065894.1, read as the reverse complement.
AACGTTTTCAAACTGTCAAATATTCACGCTAACACCCAATAATAGCTGTATAGATTTCGTTTTAAAGATGCTATTGTATCTACCACTCGAGATTCGCTCTACTTACGTTTACAACGAAATTGATTCTAAATGTTTTGTTTTTAGAGTATGTTTTTGAGTAGATTATTACAGTTTTTATGATATTTTGGTTGGCTAAGTAGAAGCGGGTAATGAGGGGTTCTGTGGTGGATCTGTCATCGCGCAAGATCTACTGTTTACAGGCCGGTACCAACGTACTTCGTTAAAACATATTAACGCATAGCCGCATCGTTCTTTTTAAATAATTTCTGTAATGTTTAGCGATTTACACGGAATATTATTTGAAATTAAACATCTGTTAGCAATGAAATCGTTTCATCGCTATATAGACGTTTTGTTTATAATACTTTTATGTAAGTATGAAAATAAACTAGGCATACTTTTTAATACGATTTTCCTTCTACTACTTGTTTTTTAGTTAATTTTTAATTTATATAGCTGTTCCTATTAGTTTTTATATTAGGTCAATTTTAAATGCAAAAGTTGAGTCAAAAATCCATGTAATTTAAACTATTGATTAAGTTAACGATAACAAAATGCCTCCGACGTCGTTCTTGGTTAAGATAAGGGCTCATACACACCATATGTCGCTTGGCGATGATTTGTTACAATTGTTCACTGGGAACCAGTAGTTGTTTTACAAGTGTTTACCAAAACAATGTAAAAAACAAATGTTAAACATGCATCTTCACGTTGGTAACTTATGTGTTGATAATTGATTCAGTTCTGTTTTATAAAAAAACATTTGGAAAAAATATTGGTAATTTCATTGATAAAATTTATTATTCTGTTCGAGTTTTTTTCTTTGTATAATTATAAATTTGTTCTTATTCTTTTAACAAAATCAAATTACAAAAAGAATTGTCATCAATATTATTTTAATTATGTATGTTTCTATTGGTAGTTGTAGGTAGGTACTCGTAAGACACAAAAACACATTCATATTATTTAATCGGTTAGCTAAGTGATCTAATGACTATCACGGTAGCATGCGAAAGCGATCCCATGGCGCTCCTCGTTAAGACGGAAAGGGTACCGCTGGTTTTTTAGTGGGTATTCCGATGTTCGGGGCGCACTCGGCGCCCTGGAAACCGGGAGCGTTACGCGTTTTTCCAGCGATACAAAAAGTGATCTAATGACTAGCTTAGTGTAGTTTAATAAAATTAATAATTGCTGTGATCTTACCGCTCGGCCACGGTAGATATAGATCACAATCTAAACGTGAAACAAAGAACAGAAATTCATACAAAGGTTGAAAACACTTATAAAAGAAAATGTGCCTACATGTAAATCGAAAAAGTTAATATATATGTAATTACATCGTTTATTATGATTACCTTTTATACACGTTAATACGACACAAATGGAAACGAAATGTTCTTTGGGTCAAAGGTTTACGATAAAGTGATTTTAAACTAAATTGAATCTGACGCAAATCACGTCGTAAAATAACTGAATACATGATTGGACGCGATCGATTCGGGTTGTAAGAGTAAAAGCAGATAAGGTGGTCGTGAAAAAGGATAATATTAGCATAGGATTCGGAGGTACTGCAATTTTGATAAAACACTTCTTTCTTTTAGTGTAAGCTGAAAGTGAATCGACTTACCACAACGATTAATTCAATTTCATCCAAAATGCATGCGGGGTACTGTTTTTCATTTGTTAGAATATAATGAATGGGTAAAGTAATGTCCTGGTCACGTTTTCGAGGAAGCGAATATAGCATAGAAAGTAAAAACATTCTGCAGCCGAGCTATATTGTAAGTCAGCTATGTAGCGGTATTGAACATGTTGAACATGTTGTAATGGACAATAATACATACTTAAGTTCCGTCTGTCATTTAAGTATGTTACGTTACAAAATACGCAAAAAAAATAATGTTTATAAGACATAATAATAATAGTCATAATTGGTGTATAAAAATCGTTATTTTTAACTTTTTTAATATACAGAGTATTTTAAAATGTGCACATGATAATTTTTTTTTTAATAAAAAAAACGGGATTTAACAGGAGTCAAATCAAATCCTTTTTTCAGTGACCTTTCCTGTGGTTTTAATTTTGGTACCATTTTTATTGATTTTTATGTTATTGTTCACGAATGAATGCGATGTTGCCTAATCTGGTTTTGACAACAATACAACAATGTCTGGCGTGAAGTGTGAGTAAACCAATTACAGTCATAACGTAACATGGACGAAAGATGCCAAAAGCTTACTTCCTGCAGTGCCAATGTCGAGGTTATCAGTTAACACTAGCTAGTTTCATCACTGTTCTTTTGCTCATTTCAACACAGATTTCCCCATGATATTTTCCTTCACCGCCGAGCACGAGATGTATTATAAAAATAAAAACACATGAAAATTCTGATTTACTTTCCGGATTTTAAACTACGATTTTCGGCTGACGTGTTCTGAGTCATCGTATTCGTCTCTGACATTATTTCAATTTTTCTTAAGTATTTATGTAAACTTTTCGTTTTAAACAAAATCGCTAATCGGAAGTTATTTTCGATTTATATCTTGATTTGAACCCGTATTGTCTATAGATTAGTTATTAAAATTTAAACAAAATATATTCTTAACAAATAAAAAGGTACGTATTTATACTTCAAATATAATTTGAAATAAGCCTACTTTCATGTTTAAAACTTTTATAAAAATTGTCCAAACTCATAATGATTATTTGACATACAATAGGTACAATTATATAATATAACATTTCGCTTCTTAGGAAACCGTTAGTATTAGTTGCATATTATGTACTAGACTAATGATACAGCTAGTTACTGTCCGTACGGGCATATATTCACTTAGACTTTACATTAAGAAACTAACAATAAATATCTCAAGCTACAAAATACATCGCGCACTCTGTTGACAAATCCCGCAATAAAATATAAGCATTTACAATAAAATTAATTATTATTTACACGGCGCAGTCGACCATGATCTTACGATGGAATATAAAGGACAAGGATATAAATAAAGTTACTGTTAAAGTGTTCCATAAGTAAATTTTGAAATGTTATATTAATTTGGTATTGTTTAATAAAGAGCCAGTTGGCGTGGTTGGTAGATACTTGCCTTTCACGCCGAAAGTTGTGGGTTCGATTCCCACCCAGGACAGACATTTGTGTGCATGAACATGTCTGTTTGTCCTGAGTCTGGGTGTAATTATCTATATAAGTATGTATTTACAAAATGTAGTATATGTAGTATATCAGTTGTCTGGTTTCCATAGTACAAGCTCTACTTAATTTGGGATCAGATGGCCGTGTGTGAATAATGTCTCAGGATAAAAAAAAGACACCTTTACCAATGTATACGACTCAACAAACAAGCCCACTGCTAATTGTCTAAATCTTTACTATAAGACAATTAGTTATGAGGAGTTATATAATTTTTCTTATTCGAAATTTGCCGACTTAAATTTCTCAAGATGACTAGTATTTAGATAATTTTATATCAGTTACTAGCTAATGGTCCCTGCTTCAAACAGTTAGAATAAAGCTGGCCTCTTTGCGTCTCTAGGCATATATATACATAACTCTATTGGTTTTCACGGCTTACGCGAGTATATAAAGATCCCAATAAGCATGTTTTTTCCGGTTTCTACAGCAATCATCGTCGTCATATTTCAGTCAATTTCATTTTTCATTTTCTGATTAATCACTCCATTGTTGAAATCCGTAAAAATCTTATTGATAGTTTTTGAGTTAATGGCATTAACATATATATATAGTCAGACTGACGTGGCGGGAGGGTCTTTGTTTCATAATGTGTACTGACAATGCAGTATTTATACTATCATAATTTAATTAAGAACGCGTGAATCTTAACCGATGATCGTGGGTTCAAACCCGGGCAAGCACCACTGAATTTTCATGTGCTTAATTTGTGATTATAATTCATCTCGTGCTTTACGGTGAAGGAAAACATCGTGAGGAAACCTGTGTCTAAATTCACTAAGGTTCTGCCACATGTGAATTCTACCAACCCGCATTGGAGCAGCGTGGTGGAATAAGCTCCAAACCTTTTCCTCAAAAAGAGGAGAGGAGGCCTTTAGCCCAGCAGTGGGATATTCACAGGCTGTTACGGTACGGTTACGGTAATTGAATTAACTGCAAGCTTTCGAGAGCAATGTAGAAAGTTAAAAGAAAACAATACAATATCATAAAAATTAAGGGACAAAAGACTATAGTTATCAGTAATAGATCTAGGAATAATAGTCTGTTACTACTTTAACATTTTTAGTAATTTATAAATTATCGCAAAAGCTTATATCAGAAACTAAAATCATGAGCCCATGTCCACACAATCCAGTCGGCAGTTCCGCCATGCTGGAGGTCCAGGGACCCCGCGGCGCCCTGCTTTATCGCACGCTGCGCGCGCGCCGGACACCTCGCACCCCCCACGCCCTAGCTGTAGGCTCACCACATTTTTTGAAAAACTCATTCGCTATTTTATTACCCGATTTAAGAAGATTGTTATGTGAATGGAAAAAAATTAGTGTGTTTAAAATGAAGTAAATTAAAATATATTTATGTTTAATCAAAGTCTATAAATATTGAATTTAAAATACGACAATATACTATAGAGGTAAGGTTCGTGCAATTGATTATGCGTAACTTAAGCTTTAATATGAACGGATATTGAACTACTTATGTTAAATGTTAACAGTAATAAGATAAACAGTGGGAAAGTATTTTGGTGTTTTATGTCAATGTAAAATAATAATATTATACCTAACATATGTAATTATTTATAGAAAAGATGCGAGTAATACTAAAATTTATTAATTGATATAAATATTAGTGAAATACGAAACCAACTTTTTTTCTTTAAAACCCATTATTACAGATATACGCTTTACTAAACTCAAAAAAAGGAGAGGAGGCCCTAGCCCAGCAGTGGGACATTCACAGGCTGTTACTGTATGACAGATATACAAATAGTTTTTAGGAAAAATGTAATTATTCTTATAGACTTGTAGTTAGTGGTCTAAAATCTGCCTAGAAGATGCACAGCAACTATGCATGTCGGCTTGAAATTAAGCTATACGAAACCATTAGAAACGCCCTAAATTTAATCGTTTCAATAAGTAATAAGAAAAAGCATTACATTTCAAAATTTTAACACAACAACTATATTTACCAAAGTGTTGGTACTTATCAGGATAATTTTCGATATTTGACCGTTATTTCTTATTTGGTCCATATTCCATTATCCTGATCTTTTTTGTAAATAATATACGATATTTACTATTAAAATATAATAAAGAATTGTAATGTATAAAAATATTAGCAAATCGCAAATATCCATATGAAGCAATGCAGTGCATACAACGTAGCGTAGTTTACGGCCATCCCGCGGCAATCATAATTCGTCTCCAGCCTCCGCGGCCTCTCAGGCGTCTCTCGAGACTTTTATTGTGATTTACACGCGTATAACCTTTGTGGCTTTTTGCAGTTTTTGCACGAACTTACGACTAGTTGGCGATTACGACGCTTGTTTGACATAACTGTTCAATATCTCGCGTATTATCTAGTGGATTTTAATCAAAAAATATTAGAAAAAGTTATTAAAGATTTCCTGTTTTTTGTCAAATGTTAGTTAATTATTAATTAGTTTGCTTGTATTTTATTCGCTTACAAAGTTCTGTCTGTTTATATTAATACACGATTTATTAAACGAAATATAATCTGTGTAGAACTCTCTGTCTGATCTACGCGTATAATACTTACTCATATATTCCTTTAAGTTTGTTTTAGATAAATAATACATAAATTGTATTTTCTTAATTGTGGAAAGAATTTTGAGGAAAATTTTAGAGATTTTATTATAAGGTTGTCTTTTCACAATAATGGATTACTTTATTGTGAACTACATCATGGAGTGACAGTTAAAAATAAAATCACTGAACTATTTAAATTGCTTGTTAAATATATTATACATTTCAATATATCGATCATATAGATGGATAGATTAGCAACCGACCCGAATGATTGTTAAGTCATCGTAAAAAATATAAACCACATCTTACACTGTCAATTCGTCGCTAATCACGGGATTTAAGATGCTATATTGTGTCTGTAATTGACATTAGTTTACTCACCATTTAAACTGGAACACGGCAATATTTGAATGATTACTGCTGTTTAGCGGTAGCATAACCGGTGAGTATCACCCATACCTACCAAGACGGGCTTGTACAAAACCCAACTACCGGTACCTAATAATATATGATATATATTTAGGTACATCAGTTTGGAAGCCGGCGTTTACAGTCCCGTTTTCAAAAAGCGCGTAAAATATTTGGCCTGCGGCTGAACTCATTCCGGTCGTGTCGGATCTTGAGCTTGTGACGTTTAAGGCCCTGAGCAGCGCGTTCCCCACGCGCTTCGCAGGACCTTAATTTTAATATGTCAACCTGTTCCTGTATTTGAACAATTCTTTTTATCTTTATATATACTTTGCAGGTGTAAAATGCAAATTACGCAATAAATAATTACTACTTACTAATAAATATTATCTACGTTTTGCTTTGAAATACGATTGTAGATCTATGTTCAAAGGATATATAGAAAACACATTATATTTTTAAATTACCTTACAAAAATCTATTATCTACTATACTTGACTATCGTTAAATATATCAATATATTAGGTAATTAAAACGCAATAATACTTCTCTGAAAATTCTCAGCTATAAAATACTCATAAAAATCTTTAATCATAATGGCGTATTGGATAATGAATATAAATCATAACGTTATTGATTGAAATTAATGCCATTTACACATTAGGTATTTCTATAAAAAGTCTTTATATCGAACTAATTCTTATAAGTATTCGTCGATAAATATTAAATTTCATAGAGGAACGTTATGGAATACGATTATGCAAATATTATTAGTTCTTAATAAACAGTTTAAGCATTTGATGGGCGCGCCACACGAGACGAACCTAATTATAATAAATATACAACAGCACATTAGAATCGATCAAGTTCCATAGTTCGTATAATTTATCGGAACTAATAAACATGATGTACGGTTATCGTTATAATTATTTATTTTTTATTATTGTTATGTATGAACAGATAATATTAGCTGTTATAGGATCCGTGGAGTTCACCACGATGTTGTTATTTATAGCGTTTATTGGATTCGAGCTTTTCCCGAGGCGACATACTCTTACTGATGATCGCACGCGACTACTTATTATGTAACTCTTCGATATACCATTACTGTGTTTCATTTTATTTTAGATCCTTTTTCATACGTAGTTTCTTGTGCATTAGGCAATATCAGTAATTTAGATTAAAAAAACTAAAGCTAATTAATATTAGTTATAGGTATAACCTATATGGATATGTTTTTTATTTTTTTAAATAAAAAAATGTGTTTAAAGTTTAGGTAACTTAAGTTATACTTTTAGCAAAATAATTTAAAGGTTCAATTAGAATGACGCTATTAAACATTTCACAAATATAAAATGAACTATTTTGTTGCTTACTTATCGTACAAACAATAACATGTCAGTTTCAGAATAGCCTCCAAATGGCTGTTAAGCGAGACTCGTTCGGCAGACTTATGAGGATAATTCACGTCAACAATACACTTTATTAACAGTAAGTTATGCGTCGTTTGATGATATCGCGTCTACAATTAAATATTAATATGTGTTCGAGAGGTCGTAGGCGGCCACTAAGAGATTTATTTAGCTTCTTAACGGCCCTTTGGATGCTGTTTAGTAACAATATGTAAGTTAAAGGTGAGAATTGTGATTAATGCTGCTTAGTGGTTCGTGTTATGTAGTTTAATTTCTGTGTCTTGTGTTTACTGCTCATGTTAAATTTACTGAGTTATCATGAAGATAAAGAAAATTGTTTGTTAATATTACACACGATTTACAATTTAGCCGGTATAATTTACACGATGATAATAATCATTAATAATGAACACGGCAAAGTTGCACTTATTGCTCTTTTTATTACAATAGACACATTATCATTAATAATTAAGGCTAAGGCTACAACTGCGAAATTACATTGCGGGATATGTATTTTTGCGATTTAAATCCACCCGTCAAAGTATCAAACTAAATCATCGATTTTATACCTTCCATACGAATTTTAAATGATTTAAAACGACGTAGTTTTCGCAGTGCGTTCCAGAACTTACCATATTTACGTCTTAATATCAAACGAGTTCGATAAAAACCCAAGATAAAATTGAGATTTACTCAAATCAGTATTGGACCTATTGACTGGAAAAATTACCCGTACGACTGACACACAATTTTTATTTTCTCAATACTCTGTTTTGATAAGATGTGTTTTGATTTTTACTTTGTCTTGAATAAAATATACACATAAACACACTATATTGTATATTAATTTTATAATGTAAAGTGTTAATAATACTCTTAATATGTACATATATTATTTATGTACATATATTTAATATAATTATAGTTTATTGTACATTATGTGTTACATAATTATTTACTTTTAGTACACATATTAACTTGAATCTAGTTCTATCGTATAAAATATGTTGTGAAATAATATAGAGAAAAAGATAGGTATACTGCCTAGATATATGTATTTACAATTAGTTAAAGTATTTATTGACAAATTAGTGATGCATATTATGACCTAATTTTCGTGTTCCAAAGTGTGAGATTCGATCTCGGATTCTTCAAACATTCACAGCGTAACTAACGATAATGATATCGATTTATAACAATTTGAACACCAATAAAGCATTATACCGCAAGATCTCGAATAATATGCATATTGAGAAAGCGTGCGTGCATGAGAAAAAAATCCATAAATATGTAGAATGAACGAAAAAGTCAATTGATTGCCTCCTCCCGTACGTAAACATGTCTGTGAGCGCTCTCGTAAACTGTAAGAGGATATTTTTAACAGCGTCGATATTTAATATTTATGGCGACACAGACATCCAATATGAACCAACGATTTATATAAGTAATCGCTGTGGGTACCGATACCTACTAATTGATAATGCCCTTTATGCGATTTAGTAATAAAAATTGTGGTTTCTTTTATGCTTCATTCGGTTGTTTGAATGCTTTTGTTATGGAATCCAAAGGTTTTTTTGTTAATTCGATAGTGTAGATATTATCTCTTTTCATTTGTAAATAAAAATAAAATGTTGTGTTAGTTTTATGGTTCGATAAAAATCTTAATTAGATACTTACTAATATTATTTTTCTACAATTTTAAGGTGTTTCTATGTTATATTTACGAATTATTATTGATATTTATTTGAATTTGATTTTATTGTGTTAATTAAAATTATTTAATCATCGTTGTCCTCCATTTTTTTCAAAATATGAATGAATTTATATACAATGAATGTAGAATAACTTATAGAAGACTAACTTGTTTTCAAATTTGTTATAGGTAAGTTTTTGTGTTCGTGTTCTTATAATTAATTATCATTTGGAATGTTTTTAAAACGCATATAGAGTAGAATTTTAGATTATTTTCACCGACAATACTTTAAATATTTGTATTTCGACGTTTTTAATGTTCTTGTAAATTTGAGAATAAAATATTTGATCAAATTATCATCATCATCATTTGAATCAAAATGTTTTAAAACTGTGAACTTAACTTCTATACTAAAATCTGGTTGAGATACCATAAAGCTTATTTGAAATGAAAGTAATGGAGCAACGGTGTGGTTATTTATCAAGAGACGAACAACACCAAAACGCTGAAATGTCGGAATTTGAATCTTGATAACAAAATGTGGCAAATGCTCTCAATAGGTCCGAGCGTGTTAACAAATACTTCGATTGAACTTTATTGATAGATCGGAGATGCATTTGAACTTTCTTGTACTGTAAGGGGTTCACCCTTCTCATCCATGATCCATGCCAACTTACGAATAATTTTTCTATTATTTTCCAGTCAGGTATGATTTAGATATAGTTATTAGTTAGTAATTGACATTTTTTCAATATATCATGTGAAAGTAAAAAGAAATTAATCTTTTTTTTTACTTTCTCGTTCGATATGTTGATAAAGTTCAATAGAAGGTAAAATATTTAAATGACCTTAATTTTAAAGAAAAGCAACAAAAAAAAGAATATAATCGCAATTTTCGGATCGTGACTTAACAGAATTATCTTTTAATCTTAAACTTGGTCGACAGTTGCAAGTTAAGCTTAACTACATAATCATCAAAATACTTTTGATCACATGCCTTTTTATACTTCTAGTTTCCGCCTGCTGCTACGCCCGCGTGTGAGGTGGAGGAGTTTTTAAGTTCCCTATGATAACTTTTATGTAACCCTGACAACGTGTACGAAAATCATGATGAATTTTTAAAAAAATCACTTGTGTCTTAATGACTCGACAGACTATTATTGGTATAGAGTACCAAATTTTCAATTATTTTGACATATTGCTCGTAAAATTTTCACAAACTACAATAGGATATCACAAAACAAAGTTGTTTTTTTATAAAGATTTCTATAAAGCAATTAATTTATAAATAAAACCATATGAGACGTGAAAGATCAGCGAACGTCGTTCCCGATTAAGGAAGGATGTTGCTCTGTTTGTTAGTTCAACTACTTATATCCATTCGAATGGCCTAATTGTGGCGTAGCGTATCTCGGTGATCGGGCGATAACATTGACTTTATAGTCAAAAACATTGTTTATACGGAACAGCTGCAGACGATGAAACTGTTTGTTTATTAATTTCAACTATTTAGAGTATACAAAATAATACGTCCTAATTTAAATTGATAAAAGTTCAGCATATTTTTTTTCTTTCCCATGACGCGACGCCGTCCGCTTTTTTCCGTAGATCTTCTTTTGCTTAATTTATGTTCTATTCGCCTATTTCGACTAACTTTATAAGTATCATTGTAGGGGTCGACTCATGACTACAAATTTCAAAAATGCTTTTAGATCAATACAATGTAAATGTTATTGACTGAAATCGCTTAGAATTTATATGTCTTCAAATCCAGAGTAAACAGGCTTCTTCTAGGCAAGCGTGCTACATCCTAGACCGTGTCGAAGCTTAACATCGCAAGACAACGGTTAAACGCTGGCCTATTAAGGATAAAAAAAATTATGTCATCATAATCCATACTAATATAATTGTAATTTTTTTACAAACTGCAGGCATAATGTAACTTCTGCTTATCGATGTTCGTATGATTTAAAAATGAATGTTGTTCGTTGTGTGTGCTCGCCCTAAGCTGTAATAAATCTTCTCAAGAAGTGATTTCCGGAAAGTCATTCGAATCAGAATAGCAAGACGGTCGTAAGATGCACCCGTTTGTCGATTTAAAGATTGAAACCGCGATAAATTAATTTAATTTGTCAGTTATGACCATTATCCTTCTTTTAGCTTTTTTATTGTATTGTAAATTGTTTTTAGATTGAAGTGATAAGAATAATGTTACTTTGTTAATCGATCAGAAACCTGTCTCGATATTAAAAGATAATTCGCATTACGCATACCCACAAACCAAATTCCCTTAACGCCCTTAATACAGTTTGAGAACTGTTTATTTTGAAAAGAAAAATGTTTGCGGGAATTTGCAGATTACAAGATATATTGCAATATTGCTTACGGAAAGTAAATGATTATAGTTATAATTCAACGTTTCGCTGATATCTCGCACGTGTGGGGATGCAATACATTTCAAGGCAAATCTTTTGATCCTATTGACGTTCGGTTTACAAGGAGATACGGAGCTCACTCGCGCTATATTGAAACATGATTTATACACATTCAGAACTTGTGATCGCAAGTTTAAGGGAATTAAGCACACACTACGTATATAAACACACGAGCCGATTTGCCCACGACTTCGTTTGCGTGGGAGTCGAACATTTAGATCTGATCCATTCTAAACTAAGCTTGCCCACTTATTTTTAGGTAGGTAGGTACTTGTATTAACATTAAAATACTTTAATATGTTTCTACGTGCCCACACATAAAAATATAATTTTTAAATAAAATGTGTAATGAAATTTGTTTCATGCCTAATAATAATAATATCCAATATAGGTAATATGGAAAATGCTTTACATAATAATTTAATTCAAAAACGTTTTAACCAAAATTACTGTATTTATGTACTTTAGTTATTTTTATATTTACAGCCAATAACAGAAATAAAGGATTAATGAAAATAATTAATCTAAATGATTTAAAAGTAAGTAAATAAATTGTGGTATTTATGCTTCTTATTCATTAAGATGGATGTAATTTGCGCCTTGTACCGAATGCGAATAGATTTTTCTGGTCTAAGAGCCGGCTACGAAAAATAAAATTAAAAGGTGCATGAATAATGTTTTTTGTGAAAACCTTATTATTATGTGACACATAGCGCTACAGCCAATATTCGGTTTCAAAGGTAGAAATATATTTAGTTAATTTCACTTCAAAGTAAAATAATTAAGGACAACTATTCAATTTAGTGTAGCCTAGGTATTGAGGTACAGTTTTCAATCGTAGAATTTGTGACTTGTGTTAATTATCGCCAGAAGTTTGTAAATATAAGTATCTAACTGGGCAACTGATCTTCGCTCGAATAATTATTTATAAATAAATGTTTTTTTTTTGTGAACCTTAATTTAACCTTATATAATTACATAATATAAGCCGAATGGTTCGAGTCGTTTCCGAGCTACACGAAATAAATTTTTATATTATTTTATATAATATTACAAGATATTGCTACTATTATTGAAAACATGAGTTGAAGTCACAAAGTAATTTGATAGAAATATGCACCAAAGTTTCAATTCTTATTTTGCGATTATTTTAACTTATGAGTGATTTTGAGATACAAACACTGCATTGTATGGTAGATCGTGTTGTAGTATTTTATACTGTCTGTCAGAGAAAAGTTGCTTTCTTCCCTACTGTACTGGCCGTCGTCGCGTTTGGACTCTACTACCACTTACCATCAGGTGGAGTAGAGTCATTTGCCATCCCGGGGCATATAAAAAAAAAAAAAGTTGAACAAAGCTTACGAACATTCGATTTATTGATATATAACAAGAACAACACCTTATTCCGTCATACGTATGAATTATAATAATAAGCACTTATTTAATGACATTCGAATCGTAAGTAAATACGTATAGGGGCATAATACGTTCAATTAAGACATAAATTAATAAACTCAAAAAATGTTACATAGCACCTTCATACCCTGATCTCTTCAATTGGAATATATAAATATTTCACTATATTATATTCAATGAATTAATACTAAATTAAGCTTTTCCTAAGTACCAGCTGAAAGAAATGTTAATTTTTTTGTTAAGGCACAGTCCTAGCGATTGTTAAGTAATATCACCTGGGTACTACAACTTAAAACGTTAACAATGTTAAACATGTAATTCATAATAACCTTCTTTATGAAAAAATACAACAACTATCATGGTAATCGGTCCAAACTCTAACGGGCTTGAAATGTATTACTCCCCATACATATCAATTTTATGTAAGTATATCATTTACATATATAAGGTTGATACAGTTACGCTAACTAAAAGCATTAGAATAGTCGATTTGCGTCAGTAAACCTGATTGCTTAAGGAGCTTCGGCAATTTTTTTATGTCAGTTGCTCTACAATACCCAATAGATAAACGTAACTAAGAACCCTTAAGAACCGCATTGTCTTACGTAAAAAATTTGATAAAGAAAACCTATATATACTTAGTCGTACCTCTATATTTCTCGTCTGCATATATATATATATATATATATATATATATATATATATATTTATTGACATTGGCATTGTAAGAAATGTCAACCATCGCTTACATATCCAATGCGCCACCAACCTTGGGAACTAAGATTTTATGTCCCTTGTGCCTGTAATTACACTGGCTTACTCACCCTTCAAACCAGAACACGACAATATCAAGTGCTGCTGTTGCGGTAGAATATCTGATGAGTGGGTGGTACCTACCCAGACGAGCTTGCACAAAGCCCTACCACCAGTAATATGAATGTGACAGTACTGATTGGTTTTCACGGCTGTTCTGATTTTGATGAAATTTTCATGAGTATTGGGGAAAGATGTTATTTTTTTATAAAATGACTCCTAGTTGAGTGAAATGAAACTTAGTAGGTATAGATGAAACTGACTATATCTTCCTGAATGATTTCGTTTAAGGTCAACGAATTCTACTTAACCTGGCTCACCCGCTCCTTGTAAATAAGAGTCTTAATCCTGGGTTTATTTTCTTTCCGTTCATATTAGATTGCCTTCCCGTTGAATTAAAAGGTAAATGAATAGGAGTGACCTGTAGGCATAAGTATTTAGCTAGTCTCAGTTAATACTGGGTGAAATCGATCCGGTTAGGAGGACCCCCACTCGGCTATATGACGTTTCCAGTAGGCAATCTATAGTTACCGCTTGTTTTTTAATTTTAGAAAAAAAAACATTTCAAAAGTTATAAAATTCTGTTGTATATTCTATTGGATTTGTACATTGTCCCATAAAAAATCACTGACATTATAGGTAGAGTCGAGTGCAGACGTAAAAAGTTTCTGCTTGTTTAATTATCTTGTAGTCTTGTAGCAAATATATTACTTCTTTGCTAAATTTATAGTAATGTTTTAATACCATAAATCTACCTACCTAAGTTCATAAAGTAAGGTATCTATTTTATTTATGTACAACAGAGTTTAAAAACTATTATATTTATAATATATTTTAAAATAGGTACATATTTGTTAGTAAGGAAATACTTTTTTATTAGATAAATTTATAAAGCTGTTCGCTTCACCTCCGGTAATTGTATTAGGTAAACAATAGCACGCGGCTCCGCGAGATGTAATGATTGCATCTATATCGGGTGCCGCGGATGGACCGCAGGTGTTTTCTGACAAGCAAAATAAACTGAATCGTAATCGATTTTAGAGTTAGAGCGAACAGTTGTTCTTGAATGGATTAGATTTATCAGAGTTTAAAAAATATACATTATTGTTTTTATAGATAATAAAGAAGCATAAGTATTCCCTGAACTCGGTGAACTAATGACAGATGGCACAAGATCGGTCAGAGTGACGCCAATAAACAGGAGATAAATATATGTCCAGGTTTGAAATCTAATGAATAGAAATGGATTTTAGGGTAAGCAATATTTAATCTTCAAAAAAATTAGAGACCGAGGTATCTATGTATATTACTCAGCTATATATACCTACCTACTTATGTATTAGGTGGTCTAAAAAGATGATTTTTCAAAGTTATTGTGATGGTACGATAGTACAACTAATATCTTGGTACATTCTGTAAGGCTCTTATCTATAGTTTAGGTACTCATAATTTTTCGGGTGGGTTTACCTAGTCAATTAAATTGCATTAACACCGAGCTAAAATGCGCAATGATATATTTGTTATATATTATGCCATTGAAATATTTATTATATGTTTAGAATCAATTACAGTGATACGATTGAATTGTAAGGATATTTATATGTTACATAGAGTATTCAACATACATTACCCCCTCTAACACATGACGTAAGCTTAGGAGTAATAAAATTAAATTGAACTTGCAAAGCCATATAAAACACATTAAGAAGTCAGTTTATTGTAAACAACTGCAGTGTTTGTAACATCAGTCAGTTCAGTGTTCGAAAGCACTCCATTGCGGCGCATACGCAACGCCCAGTGTCGATCAGCCAATCAGATCTTTCCATCGACCTCGACACGCCCATCTCCTGCGCTTGCGCTGCGGTGTGCGTCGATAACGCCACGCAAAGCTCAGTTTTTCAGTTGCGTTCGTAACGGAAGGTACAATCTGCATATTTTTTTAATTAATTTTGTTATGGAGTCATGACGTCTGTCAGTGGGGATGTAAATACGTCCAAGTTGAAGTTTAGTGTGGATAGTATTCTTGGGAACAATGCAACGTCACCGAGTGCCCATGTGTCGGAAGCACGTACACAGGAGCCTCCTTGTGCAGGATGTGTGGCTGCATTATACAGATGCTGTAGAGATGAACCTCCTCTTCTTCAATTACAACTACCCTTACCTTATGCACATTTGCATCCTGCTTTAAGGCCTACATCTGGTAAGATTGTTTCAAATATTATTATGATATGCGTTATTAAAAGTATAAAAGCATGTTTACATGGATTTGTTGTTCGATTAAAATATCACTTGCCTAATCATAAAATGCTAAAAGATCTGTTAATCTTAGGAAAGTGAGCAAACTATTGCACATTGATAGGTATATTTACTATTAGTTATTAAGTTTACCTATTACTTTAGCTTTTAACCTGTAATAAGCATATGGTTATAAAGTATTAAGAATATATTTTAGTAACAAATAATTATTGTAAAAGGATAAGGCTATGCATATGTATATATATAGAAATCTAAACACAGTTGGTTATTGACTCGTATTATAGATTATTGTACCATACTACTACTGGTAGTAGAGCTTTGTGCAAGCTCGTCTGGGTATGTACCACTCATCAGATATTCTACCGCAAAACAGCAGTACTTGAGACATAAAATCTTAGTTCTCAAGGTTGATGGCGCATTGGTGATGTAAGCGATGGTTAAAATTTCTTAAAATGTGACTGTCTATGGGCGTTGGTGACCACTTACCATCAGGTGGGCCATACGCTCGTCCGCTTGCCTATTCTATAAAAAAAAACATTTAAGTACTTAATATATTCTACTTATAATTATCTGTAAAAAAAGTTCGAGACGCCGTATATCTATATGCTACGGCTAACTCACAAATTGATAAATAGATAATAACAAAGATATATTTAAAATAAATTTTAATATACTATAATAATAATTATTGCATAAACTGTTTATGTGCCTCTTTAAGCGCCATAGGCCAGCCGTGGGATATTTGTTGCGCTGTTAATAATAATATCCTTATATGTAACTATTAAATAAATATACCGAGATATAAGAGATTATTCCCTATCTTTATAAACACCTTTACAACTACCACCATGTACCACTTCCATGCTCATGCGTAAAAAAATATATTCAACAATAAGAATATCTAATAATTTTTATCTGAAAAAAATCGCATTTGATCTGTTTTAAATTATATATTAATTATTAGGTACTTAGTAGGTTTTTAATATGTAAAAATAGATTTAGATACTTATTTGATGACGAAGTATATACCTAATTAGGGCGCAATTAATACTATTATAATTTATTTATACATTTGTGTTCAAATTGATCATTATTTCTTACTTTTTTTGATAAAATCATTTCTTGACACAATTATAATTTTATTCTGTTTAAGATAAAAAGTTATTTTTCTTTGAAAGTTTTAATAACTTAGTTATCTTATTATCAATCTCATTCAAAATATACTCGAATGGAGTTAACCTAGTACTTTTATAAATGTTTCAGTAGACAGGGATCATAAAATATAAATTGCTAAAATTTTTATTTATACCTTTACTCTGCATGGTAGTCTACTAAATGTATAATAAATTAACGTAAAAGAACATTTAAGTAAATTGTATTTTAAATTATTTTTTTAAACACTTCGTCGACAAGTTACAATATTAAATTAATTTTATACCTACCATCGGTTGGGAATATAGATTCTACCGAAAGGAACTGGCAACTCAGTAGTTATTTATTGATAAAATAAATGTATGTAAATAAAAATATAAACAAGTATTAAATTATAATAAAATCTGAAGCCATCCATGCGACGTAGGTATACGTTTATTTTATATTTATAACATACCAAAGATCCGGCATCTCTTTTCGCGTGCGTTTATCTAAATAAGTATCTTGTTACAATTATCTCTATAATACAAATGAGAATTACAAAGTGTAAACTACAAATTTATTTTCAGAAAACGCTGAAAATTAATGTGTTATTTATACTAAAATTTCAAATCAAATTTTAAGATAGATATAAGATGTTTCTGACTTATCTATAGGCCTTTTTAAAACATTAAGGCCGTATTACAAAATTTCATGCATCTCTTACGATTTCGTCATTACACACGATCAGTGAATACGATGTTTATAGTGACTTCTGATCGAAATTATATAAATTATTACATATAAACAGTACTCTCAAGATTTTTTTTATATCTCATTTTATTCGATAGGTTAAATTGAAACATGGCTGTTTTTTATACAGATATTTGTGAAAATATTTAAGCACATACTAACGTTCGTAGTTGGATTTTTTGTATCTAAAATAAATTAGTTTCAATTGACTTTACGAATACGGAGATCTAAACAATAATTATGTAGGT
Source organism: Nymphalis io (assembly GCF_905147045.1). Classification (NCBI taxonomy): domain Eukaryota; kingdom Metazoa; phylum Arthropoda; class Insecta; order Lepidoptera; family Nymphalidae; genus Nymphalis; species Nymphalis io. The sequence continues at coordinate 7,886,512 of NC_065894.1, read as the reverse complement.
ATAGGTATACCTAATATGACAGAGAAATTATGTCAATTGCCATCAATCAAATTAATTGCATGCAAATGATTTAATTCGATACCACTATCTTAGCTAATATATGTAAATAGTACCTAAGTCATGGATCAAAATAGCTAACATTTACTATTATAATAATTAAAAAGTTAAAACACTGCTTACAATAACTTATTTTAAACAAATTTTTTATGAATAAATTACCTACACACCGACGCCACAGTAGAATCACCTGGCGTAATAAATTCTAACCAATTTAATGTATTAAGTAGAAACTAAGACACACCAGACGAAGAATATCGTACAGTCTGATAACGATTTACTGATCTTTTACTTTTTAATGAAAGAAGGAAGGCAGATGACCAAACGCGCCACCAGTTGGTAAATGGTCACTTATAATTATAAACGTTACTAGACCCACCTAATATAATTTAGTGTAAATAACACTTCATAATTAAACTAAAATCCTTTATTTTTATCTTATCTATTAAATTTCCAAAGAGATTACCAAAAGAGAAAGCTGTTTTCCTATTTCATTAATTGCAAATTAAATACTAATTGTTGAACGTGGCAATTAATAGGCAGTTATTATAAACTCAAATTTCAATGCATCATATAATTTAATTAAAATTATGAAACATATTGACATTTACATTATGCTATAACTTATCCTGCGTGGGTGGTTTTGTATTAATAAAACATGCATCTTTCAGCTGTATACCGCCTTCCGTTACCAACATCATCACCGACACAATCAACGGCACCGCGTTGCGACGTCTCCTCGAGCGGTAAACGAAAACGTTCATGGTCCCGCGCGGTATTTAGCAATTTACAACGAAAAGGCTTAGAAAGAAGGTTTCAAATACAGAAATATATAACTAAACCAGATAGGCGGCAATTAGCCGCTACGTTAGGCCTTACTGATGCACAGGTAAGTCTACTTAATTTAATTTTTAAAATATCACTATTACATAAATTATCAAACAAGTCAACAGGACAGGCAAAGAAACACCTTTATAAGATCAAAAACTAGAGTAATAGACGTGCTTGAAAAGATAGACCAACTGAAATTAAGATGGACGGAATGGTACTGAATGGTATCCTAGAGACGGTAAAAGGAATAGAGAAAGGCAATGAGATGGGACGGGATGGAAGGATGGATGAGATCAAATTAACAGACGGTCCAAATTGGAGGAGGGTTGCTAGAGATAAACAACAATGGAAGATATTAGAGGAGGCTTATGCCAAGACGCACACTGAACTGAGACAATTTGTGAACACACACAATAACTGCAACAACATTCCAAAAGTTCAGGATAAAAGAGTTATTGATTGATTGATTACATAAAACAAGCAATTTGATAGAAAAATGTAACTTATTTTCATATGTAAAATATAAATACATATTATTATTAAATATATACAATCAGTTAGAGACAGAGACAATAAAAAGGTGTTTACAACTTGACGGAAAATCAATTTTCCGTCAAATGCGTTAAATCCGACACTGAAGTTTTACTTCTATCTATATTTCTAATATATCTAATAAAAATACTTTTTTTAGGTTAAGGTATGGTTTCAAAATCGACGAATGAAATGGCGGCATACGAAAGAGGGTCGGGCGGGACTAGGAGCAGTCACTGCTCGAGATCCTGACTCTACAGCCAATGATGACAACGAGGAAGTAGACGTTGATACATTGAGTGATTAGTAAACAAGGACACATTCTTACCGCTTAAGGTTTAAATGTTAAAAAATAATAATAGTGTATCTTAAGTCTAATAAAGCATATTAGTTATTAGATGCGAATACAGACAATTCAAAATATTTTTATTTTATTATTGACATGTTATGCTAAAAAATCTTTTGTTGTTTACAAAATTCTTATTTCTTATTAAAATGTGATAGTCTATGGACATTAGTCAAAAATATTCTAAGAACCGATTTAACAGCTGAATAGTATTGAGCTGAATATTTAGTTTGTTATTTTGACAGCTTTTTATTAGAAAAATTATCAAAACGGCAATTTTTTCTTTGTGTAAAATTTGGTCGACCTCAAACGAAGGCGGTCAAAAAAATATTTTTTTTGTATAAATGTCAAATTCTGTACACTTTGTAATTATAGACGCGCGATTTTTAATATAAATCATTAATTCATTAGTATTTTTGTAAAAAATATTGGAAGTGTTACTTTTTATACAGATAAATTGAAAGACACATTTTATTGTTATGATAAACTGGAAATCGGCCATAAATGAAATAAATATATAGTCCAATTACTTAAATTAACCATATTGACGGAAAATATAAAGTAAATGATAATTAAATGTACATATGTAGTCTTAAAAAGAAAAACGCATTGTAAGCTTAAATGTTTTATTATATTCTTATGTAATTAATATAAAACAACCATTCGTTTACGTACATTTGGCGTTTAATTTTAATAATCTACGAGTTTTACTTTGCTTCTATTGCTGCTAGAACCTTCACTCTCGTCATCGCGATGGCGGCTTGAAGGACCACCGCCGTAACTTTGTTCAGAATTCCTAACATGTCTAGTTTTACTTCCCCCTCCTTGGGAATAAGGACGTCTCCAACTCGGTCCTTGATGTCTATCGTGTTCGAATCTAGAATCATAGCTATCACGACGGTTATAATTTTCATGGTTTTCATAATTACGACCATATTCACTATTCTGGTATCTGTCATGTCTATTTTGATAGTAATTTGGTTCTCTATCATCATTTCTTCTGTCATCTCTAGTAAATTCTTCTGTATTATCTGCATAGCGTCTTCTAGAATTGGAATAGTATGAACTTTCACCAATTTCGGAGTATTTAGACCTGAAGGGCAGTGGTGGAGGATCTTTATCAGTTTCCCATACTGGTATACGTTTCTCTTCAGGTGGATTACTTTTAGAGCGGCTTCTATTATCTCTCTTCCTTTCTGACATTGGGGAATGTCTGGAACATTTAGTACAATACTAATTATAAATATAACAGTATTAGTTAATTATAAATATAACAATAATATAACAGTAACAGCCTGTGCATGTTCCACTGGTGGGCCCCTTCTCCTTTGTTTTTGAAGAGAAGGTTTTGGAGCTTATTCCACCACACTTCTCCAATGCTGGTTGGTGGAATATACCGTACCGTAACCGTAACCGTAACAGCCTGTAAATGTCCTTCTGCTGGGCTAAAGGCCTCCTCTCCTCTTTTTGAGGAGAAGGTTTGGTGCTTATTCCACCACGCTGCTCCAATGCGGGTTGGTGGAATACACATGTGGCAGAATTTCAGTGAAATTAGACACATGCAGGTTTCCTCACGATGTTTTCCTTCACCTTAAAGCCCGAGATGAATTATAATCACAAATTAAGCACATGAAAATTCAGTGGTGCTTGCCCGGGTTTGAACCCACGATCATCGGTTAAAATTCATGCGCTCTTACCGCTGGGCTATCTCGGTTGGATATATATATAAATATAAATAATAACTATATCATCACGATACTAACAAATGTTTGTTTGATGAATGACAATTCATATTAAAATGTATATTATAAATATATTTTATACCTCGAAGACGAGCCACTTGCACTTCTGTCCGAGTCGTCATCGCTAGAGCGACGGTACCGTTGGTGTCTCATTTCACGTTGTCTGAAAAAATTGTTTGCAAAATAAATTTACAATTAAAATTAATGTTTCAGTATTTTGCAAGTATTTACAAACCTCATCATTAGAGAACTACAGATAATTATATCATAGTTTAATAATTTATACAGTGCCTAGTAAAAAATATATGTTTATATCAACTTTCTTTAATACCAATATTTTTAGAATTGTAGAAGATAAATATTAAAACATATGGATGGAAATAATTAGTAGCTAGACATTTCAGATACATGCCTTTTATTACTTATTCATTTTCAAAGAAATAACTATTACTTGCTTTCTACTAAAATCTGCAAACAGCAAATTGAGGTTGTTTATTCAAAATAACAATAAATGTTTTTAAGTACGACAACTATCACCATTATAGGAAAACTATTTTCATGAATAACCCTAAGTATACATAATATTATTATTTATTAACATATCAGAATTTTATACGACTGAGGTTGTGGGTGTCTTTTCGAAAAATGGTATGTCAAGCATAGCGTACGTAAAAACAGTAAGTGCATAATAATAGCATATTGGGTTATTCGAAAAGGCCTCACTTGCGGCGAAGCTTGATGGCGAGCTCCCGCATCTCCTCGTCTCGCCTCGCTTGTCGCCGACACTCGCGCTCCACCCGCTCCGCTTCAGCGCGCTTATCTGCTCGCACTGAGACAAATAAATATTTTTAAATTTTCAACTTCATTCAACTGACCCGTTTCAAAATACGATATGAACTTCAATTTGCGCAGGCGAGTCGGAGACGGACAGTGTTAGCCTGTGAATGTCTTTGCAAACTTTTATTATAAGATATATACGCCTTATTTATAAACGTTGTTTAACAAGTGATTCGTTATAATATAATGACACAAAGAGATAAATCAGTGTTTAACTAAACAGTTGCTAAGCAACGTTTATAAGTAATGCCGTTTTGTACTTAAACTAAAATACATTTGTCACTTTTATTATATTATTCAACATGTGAAATCGATTACAAATTTTTTATTTAAATCTAGAGCAAAAACTATTCTTATTTTAATGTAATGTAAAATAAACTAATAATAAACATAATACAACCAGGGGTATTGTATTATGAAAACTAAATATTTTTTGCACAGTTCAACTCACACTGCCGCGACAACTGAGCTTGCATTTTCCTCTTCAACCTCTCTTTCATTGTCAGTGTTTCACGCGAAGGACCCTGTAAAGTAAAATATATTAAAAACATTGATAAAAATTGTAAAGCTTATTCTGTGATGAGTACAGCTTTTATCTTCTTTTATATAATTAAGAAAACATACATTTAAATATAAGAAGAATATATTTTGAATCAAGTGAACAAATAGTAATTATAAGTAAATTAGATTGCAAATTAGACTTGCAACGAATAGTACATTCGGCCTCGGACCGAATATTCTGATTAATAATAATAATAATTTATTTATTCAAGTAACAAGACTCAGAGATAAAAATTACAAAAAAAATAAACACTACTATTTATTACTTATATAATTTACTGGTCCAGCTTTACTTTGATTAATGCACGAATTGTCTCTCGAAACGTAATATTGCGAAAATGTCGATTGTTTCCGAACCATAACCTACTTTTTTATAATATTAATAATAAAAAAATAGTAATTTATTTTTCTAGTTAAAAGTCTACAATTTAAATTTACGATATCTTTAAAAAGTTAAATTTATTCATTACCTCTTTGATCTTATAGATAAATTAAGTAATGTTCATGTTTAAAAGTTACATTAATTAACTGTTTTGTTTTTTTATTCTGTTTTAAAGTATTTGGTATTCTAATATAAAAATAATTTTTAAATACGCCAAACACCCAATAGTATCCGAATATTCGTTGCAACTTTAATTGCATCATTTAATATTTAAAATCAATGTATATTTACATAGTCTTTGAACTTATTAAATTTGAAATAACATTCGACATAGATAAATAAAGGATCAGAAATGACAACAGCTAAAAAAAATAATGTAAGCTTATGTAGCTTAAAAAGTAGTATAATTATTATATTTCGTTACATTTTCGAAGTTTTAGAACAAAAATTCCAACAGAAACAAAAACTTCCAATGATCATTTGTTGCCATTTTTTTTAAATATTAGGTAGAATTAAAAAAAATTGAATGCTACATGCAATATAAAAAAATAAAATATTTTAATTGTTGAAGTACTTAAAGTATATTTTATATAAAAACATGATGATTATGCTTTGATTTTGGTGTCATTTTTTGTCAGTCAGTTACTGTTAATTTGTTTTTCTTATTATTTAAACATATGAGTGTGTATGTGTGTGTGTTTAGATGTAAATTTTAAGACTAAAAAATAGTTTTAAAATATTTTTCAAGTCTTCAACATGTGAGGCTCTTTAACTGGTCTTTAACTTTAAAAAGCAAACATTCTTTAAGGGTTTATTGTCAATGAATGTTATAAACAAAAAATAGCACCACAATGATAATCCCGATGAAGCAAAGTATATCTTCATTCCATAAACTAAGGATAACTAACTCAATGTGCTAAAATGTAAGCGTACAATGTAATAATAAATGATTCTTACTGACTTTGGAGCTGGATCCAGTTAATCGTAACTGATTCGGGTTTGCGTTTGATTTATTGCCAACCGCCGATCTGTAATGGAAATATTACAAAGATAACATATGGTTCATGATAAAATATTGTTCTTTTGATACAACAATATTTTGCATGTATTAAGCAAAAATTGTTTTATATTTGTTTGTTGTTTTAGATCAAAAATAACTAGTACATTAGTCAATTTTGAACATAACCAATCAATCCTATGCAAGGTATGAATTAAAAGTATATTCAGTTTTTAATACAAGAATCAACTTTATTATGTAGTAAAATTAACAGTATAACGTTGTGTTGTTGTATAGACAGGAGCTTAACCAAAAAAACAGTGTATTACATTCAAAAAATTTCTAAATCTATTAACACACTCAGAATACAGTGTTTTGCAATTGAATAACAGGTAGTACCGCGGTAGAAACATTTCAGGAGAGTCAATAAGTAGATGTAGAACAATAAATTAAATTTAAAGTAATAATCATTGCGTTTTATATCGATTGTCATTACTTTTGGAGCGCTATTTGTTGCTCATTTAATCCAGCATAAGTTATAGAAAAATAATTCGTATATGTTCTCATAAATTGCACTCAATTAATTTAAGTGGGTTATCGTTTCCAAAAAAAGAATTAACAACACAAAAATATTATCATAGGCAATAATTCAAAATAATTTACCAAATGATACAATTTCTTTTCTTTTATATAATAGAAACAAGTAAAAATGTGACAACTGTAAATGTTCCTCTGCAGAGCTTAGTCCTTCTTTCCCCTTGAAGAGAAGGTTTGTGAAGCTTAGTGGAATAAGCTTTTTTTTTTTTTTTTTTTTTTTTTTTTTTTTTTTTTTTTATAGAATAGGAAGGTGGACGAGCATATGGGCCACCTGATGGTAAGTGGTCACCAAACGCCCTTAGACATTGGCATTCTAAGAAATGTCAACCATCGCTTATAGCCAATGCGCCACCAACCTTGGGAACTAAGATTTTATGTCCCTTGTGCCTGTAATTACACTGGCTCACTCACCCTTCAAACCGGAACACAACAATATCAAGTATTGCTGTTTTGCGGTAGAATATCTGATGAGTGGGTGGTACCTACCCAGACGAGCTTGCACAAAGCCCTACCACCAGTAAACAAAGCCCTACCACCAGTAAACAAAGCCCTACCACCAGTAACAAAGCCCTACCACCAGTAACAAAGCCCTACCACCAGTAACAAAGCCCTACCACCAGTAACAAAGCCCTACCACCAGTAACAAAGCCCTACCACCAGTAACAAAGCCCTACCACCAGTAACAAAGCCCTACCACCAGTAACAAAGCCCTACCACCAGTAGTTCAAATCTGAATTGATGAATGCAAATGTGGCTCACCCTTGACAAATATTTACAAGTCTCCTCACGATTTTTTTACCATACAGTTATAAGAATAAGAAAATAATAAAGATAAAGCTTACTTATTTTTGTCGTCGTCCAACGACTCGCTGGAATCCGAATCCAAAGACAATTCACTAGACGATTTATCTTCTTTACGCCGCCCGTAGTAACGCGGCACGGGCTTGTTCTGAACGGTATTCCTCTCATTACTGGAACATTTAGGCAGTTTTAACAACATAAAATTTAAACCACATTTCCAACATTGTCAGGATATATTTCTGAAAATAATTCATAAATAGTAGTATTCACGCTTTCCTCCGTTACTATGATAAAATAATACAAGCTTACCTTTCATACGACAACGACCTGGATCTATTACGGTTCGCAAACCCACTAGCATTACTGTGAAGAATGAAAATTCAAGTTACATTAATTATATCATAATAAGTACTTCATGTATGATTGTTTATATCTTAATTATATTTTGTTGTATACTTTAATTTAAAATGATAGTTATAAAATGTTAACTAACTTTATAGGACTTTTAGTATGTTTCGCTCGATAGTTCTTCGACTTGGAACGCGACCTCGACCTCGTCCTTTTGTACGAGTTGAAGGATTTAGATCGCGACCTAGATGATTTAGAGCGTGACCTCGACCTCGATCTGGAACCGGAACAGGAGCGTGACATCGACCTTGACCTCGAATTCGGCCCTCGGGGACCGATTTGAGAGCGCATCCTGTCCCTTGATCGAGATCTAAAAATATAATTAAAAAAAAAGTATAATACTGTGTTTAAATTGGATAATAATTTCGATATTCATTTTTTTAACTATCTTATGTAAGCCCATGATGAACATATTCTATTGACCACAAAAAACATTGTAAAGCTATAATTATAACATCACAATTTTTATGCATTTCTATGACCGTTTCATTATCGATGCAAAATGAATTAGAATGCGTACACAAAACATGTCTATGTTATAATTTTATTGTTTTCATTGATAATATGATGGACATGTAATCTATATAAGTTTATAGAGATTTTTTTTATCTTACCGAGGCTTCAATTTTCGGACTGCCTCCGAATACAACATATCCGGTTTTTTCAAGTTTTGTTTCAATTTATCAGCATATAAAGGCTTAGAGAGAAGCGCTGTTAAAACAAAAAAGTACTGTTGAGTTTATCATAAAAAAATTTTTAGGGGATTCATCACTCGAGAAAATTGACTATAATTGTAAATAAATTTTACAAGAAAAACTATTTATACCTGGTTTCTAAAATGTCTGTTTAAATTATTACTATTCATAAAGTGATGCATATGATAACCAAGGGTTGCCTGAATGGACTATCTGGTCAATAGTCCATTCTCTGGTCATTGTCATTCTGGTCAATAGTGGTCTAAGTCTGCTACTATGGGTTTTATCAACAAACAGGTCTTGATTTTTTTTTATCATTGCAATAAGTCATTAATCATTAATACTAGTTTTACAAATAATAAAAAACAAAAGAAAGAAAGAAATAATAAAAAACAGAAGAAAAAAAAGAAAGAAAAAAGAAAAGTAAATGGCTAAAAGAATTATGTTTATAATAATTTGTTATTTATTAGAGACTATAAACTACATCATCACCATCAATTGTCAAATATTTAAAAAGTAAAATTAAATATATTGTTGTTTCGTGGGTGATATTTATTATGATTTATGTTATATCCCTAAATTGAAGTTAAGTGAATTGCCATACATCAAAATACATGTGGTGTAATTGAGCATATGACAACAGTTTTTCATACTTGTGTTGGCTTTGGTTATATAATATAATATTTGGAGCTAAGCTTGTGATCGCTTCCTCACCTAGGGCCAGTATCACGCAACATACGATGTGGCCTCTAACAGTCAGCAACTTTATTTAGTGTTGGCAGATTTATTTACAGAGTATATGAACTGTTTTCTCGAAATATATCGAACATTCTTCGATAAATAACGGGATGCATATATAAAGAAAATATATTATGCAGACTTATTTTTTTTTTACTACTAATCTTACAATTAACATTTTAAAACCGTGTCCAAATAGAGAGAAAGAGAGAGAGTGGAAGAGTCTCTCTCTCTCTCTCTTTCAAGAAAGAAATACTCACGCGGCTTGTCGTCGTCGTCGGGCCCGAAGGAGGTGATAAACTCGATGGTGGCGTGGTCGGGCGACGGCGTGCGCGAGGGCGAGCGCGAGGGTGAGCGGCTGGCGGCGGCGAAGGCGGAGGGCGCGGCGTAGCTCGGCGGGCTCACCACACGCGTCGCCAGCTTCTTGTCCCTGCCGAACATTCGTCTTTACTACGCGACCCCAAACGTCAGCGTGGCCTTGTTTACTAGTATTTATAATCACGTTTACTTCTTTTCGCAAAAACACACCGCACATAAATAAAAGTGTGATATTTATATCTAACGAATATCGTTTAATAAATATAGTGCAAATAGAGGTAAAATAACCTATGGGCACGACGTTCTCTCCTGCTCTTCCGACCAGAGAACATCGCCTTTTCCTTTTCCTCTCGTAATAATTGCTTCTGGTGTTCTGCGTCATCAGCATCTCCAGTCAGGAACGAGAATAGATCACAGCCCGCCATACCATAATGTGGTCCCACTGCATTCAACTCGTGAGCCTGCACTCCATATGATTTTGTTAACAATATATTATATAAGCACTTATATATTTTATTTTATGAATAATAGAATTCTGGCTGGTTAGTTATGAATTTTTAATAATATGAACATCGATAGTTCTAAAATACCCCAAATCAAGAAATAACTATTAATTGTAAGAGCCAAAGTATCTACACTCCATTTTCAATAAGCTTGTAGTGGATAGCATATTACAGAAGTCACTGTAAAATAATTTTTTAAATTAAATTATTTTATATATTGTGATAATAAAGAGCCTATCTTAGATTCTGTTAATGTAACATAGTTACATATACATATCTATGTATATTTTTTAATAAACATCATTTGAATTCAGGATATATGCCATCTTATGCCTACCTAAAAGAAAATTTAAAAGAATATTGTCAAGTTTAAAATATAGAACATATTTTGGAAAAAAAAATGGAAATAATCCCCTGTGATCCATTACTCAGTACTATGAATTGTTTTTCTTTTATTTTGATATGGGTAGGCAGGCAAATGGGTCACCTGATGATAAGTATCCACTCTAAGAATTATTAAGTAAAAAACTAAGGAGCTAATATGTTATGTCCCTTGTGTCTGTAGTTACACATGCTCACTCACCCTTCAAACTGGAACACATATATACTAAGTTGGTTGGGCATAGAACATATTGGCCTTGCCCAGATAGGATTGATGGGGCAAAACTCTACTACTAAGTACAAGCTTTCAAAAACCATAAGATGGCCTAAACTCTGGATTGAAATAAGCAAAATAATAAAAAATAAATACTTATTTGATAAAATTTAATTAATAGCTATGAGGGTTTAAGCATTGTGACATAATATGAAAAGAAAGAAATATGATATGATATAAAGAAAAAATTAAAAAAGGATTATAGAAATAATTTAGGATAATAAATGAATCTCACCTGTGAAGCTTCCATTTTGTTGACATCAATGCTAAGATCCACATCAATGATTTCCAGATCTGAATCGTCATCAGATTCTTTTACATCCGCCTTCTTTACATCTGGGCCTGTAATTAACACCGAATGCCATAAAATGTCCTTAAACATCTTAGAAGGATGCCACTTATCCCCAAACTTTAATCTTCATCACAGCTGGATAAGAAATGCTGTATCTACCGTTAAAGCTGGATGTTTGGGCCCCTGGATCAGTATAAACGTATCCTATAGCAGCACCCGTCCCTTTCTTTTCACTTAACTTCTCCCTTTGCAGTTCCTTCTCTTCAATGGTAACCCCAAACTGCTCTTCAATTGCCAATTGCTGAAGAAACTTGTCCTCACCTACAATAATGTTAGAAAAATATGAAAAACTGATAATTTAAACTAAAAAATGCATTTCATGTATAATGCAAATCCAATGATTGAATGAATGAAATTTTAATGTCTGCATTTAAGGCAATTTATTATATTTAAAAAAATATATATATTACTTATTCCTAAAAAAGCATTCTGGGCCAAGATCCGGTATCTTTCGTAGTTGCATTGTCGCTCTTCCTGGTTCAGTTCTTCAGGTGGCACATCAGGGGCTTTCACATCCGGAATAATGTCCAAATGTGCACGAACATCAAACCTATCTATCATATTGTTTATGTCACCTTGCCAAGGCATCCTGTAATGATAGTATTATTTTTATAAAATTGAGAATTGTTGTTTTGTATAAGACACAATACCAAATATATAAACGTAACGGTGATTATAAAAATTAAACATTTAAAGCGTAATAAATCTTACTAACATAATAGCTGGACCTTCGCCTGCCGCAGCAACAACAGGGTCTAAATGTATTTTACATTGTCTTCCGTGAAGTTGTAGAAACTGAGTTGGTTCCGCTTTCTGCGAAATATAAATAGAATTATATATGAATACTTCCATGTATTACACTACTTACTTGACGAGGTTTTTGAAATTTATTGTTTAGATAATAGCTTATACTTACAATCTTTTCATAAAAATCTTTGCGTCGCTCGGCTCTTCGTCGATAATCAACTATCATGCCGCGAATCATTCGCTCTTGTTTTCTTGCTTCGTGCCACATATTGATCTTAAATTGTGAATTTGGTGTAAATTGTGAACTATATATTCTTATTTAACCAACTTACAGAACGATAGAGTTCTGGAACATCAAAGCCATTATGGATTCGACGCCATTTTAAAAAATTTAATGTCACTTAAATAAATTTCACCTGTCAAAATCTTCTTTCACACTGGGTTACCAGTAGCATTTTAACGAAGTATAATATTTTTGTATTTATATCACCATAAATATATTATATATTTTGTCCTAAAACTTAAAATAATCTATTATGATGCCTATCATGGATTATGACCTCTATTTTCTATAATATGTATAATATGTCAGTAGTGATAAAAATGGTCCTTTGCAGGTCGCAAAAGGACGTTTATAATAACGTTATATACAGCAGGTATATCGGCGGATATAACGGTAGGTATATCAGCAGGCATACCTCTGTATATAAATATATATAGCTGCTTTTGAAAACATCTGCACAGAACCCACCGAACGAGAATTCAAACGTTCATTGTGAATATCATATTATTAATAATAATAGGGATTTTAATTTGACATGAATTTCGCCATATAATCTTATTTTGGTGTGGAAGAGGTAAAAATAATATAATGTTATTTATTCTTTTGAAATTTACCAAGAGAAACTATTTTGACGATTTTGTTAACAATTTTTCATCTTTATGCTATAAGTCGATACATTTGTATGGACTTATAGCCTTACAATAACGAAACAAAAAAATATTGTGTAATTTTATTCTCTTCAAGTTTTTATTTAAGAGTAACAGCCTGTTAATGTCCCACTGCTAGGCTAAGGCCTCCTCTCCCTTTTGAGGAGAAGGCTTGGAGCTTATTCCACCATGCTGCGCCAATGCGGGTTGGTAGAATACACATGTGGCAGAATTTCAATGAAATTAGACACATGCAGGTTTCCTCACGATGTTTTCCTTCGCCTTCAGGCACGAGATGAGTTATAACACAAATTGTATTTGACATTTTTAGGCAAACTTAAGAGACATATTTCAAAATTGTAACTACACCACCTTTTGTAAGGTAAAAATCTCCACTGACTGGACTATTACATTTAAACATTGATAAATTTTGGACTATTGAATAATATTTTTTAATTTTAGATAGATATTATCTATATTGAAAAATTCATTATTAATAATATTATGTGCTCTAGAGTCAATGATATTCTTTTAAATTTCTACTTTTATTACTGTTGTAATCAAGTTGTATTCAAAAATACATTACTGTCTGTTTTGTTTATTGGTTCATTTTAAATTCTTTTTTAAATAATGTGGAGATTGTTTTATTGAAAGAAATCAGCTATGAATTTGTTTTTATTTCTTATTTATTGCATATAAATATAGTTCGCTCTGATCTTCCACATCAAAATATATTTCATTTTCTAACTGATAGGGCTTGCAAATTGTTAACCAGTCCATAAATTCTTCAAATATTTCTAAACCACTTAAGGTTTCAGCCATGCTTCTATTAGTTACTAAATAACTACCATTTTTAATATGCTTTTTAAAAAAATACCACATTTTTTTATGCTTCTCTACATCAACAAAAAAATCTAAAACATTAATTATAAAAATGTCTGTACATTCAACAATGTCAGTTATTTCCATTACATCCGAATGAATTATTTTTATTCTATTAACATCCATCGAGTATTGATTTATTATTATATTTTGAACTTCGCAGCATTCCTTATTTATTTCAACACCCACAATTTTCGATGCATTGGACAAATAATAAGCCTAAAAAAAAAGTAACATACAATATTAACTATTATGATAATGAAAAACTTATTACAATAATGAAAAGCCTTGCTTACTCCATATAAAACAGCTCCTAATCGAGAGCCAACATCCAATAATTCTTTGCTTTCTAGGTCTTTAGGAAGTAAAACTTTAAATATGTATTGTAATGCTTGTCGAGACATAGAGTGTGATATAAATGTTAATTTCTGGAAGTAAAAATACAACTTATAAGATTGATAAACATAATAATAAGACATACAGGTAGATATAGGGAGATATTAAAAATAATAATTTTTTATTTGTTTTCATTATTGGCGACGTAAAGGTTACAAACACCCTCAAGCCTTCACAATTGCATTGAGAGATAGTAGCACAGCACTTTCTATCGACTGTATCATGACGAGTGCTCTCAGGAATTATTCTCTCTAATTCCTGTTTCCCCCTTCCTTCACTAGTCTACACGTACCGGCTCTCGATGTCACCGCCTAACTGTGACATTAATTCCATCACGCACAAAGAAATTTGACAACTCCTTTCATTGTCGCATTTCCAAAAAATGGAATTCTTTACCAGCTCACGTATTCCCCTCATCTTCCAACCCTTCAAACAAGGCGTGAAGAGGCATCTTGCGGGCTGGCAAACTGGGGGCAGCTAATACAGAACATTCTTTCCAACTGGCTGTTGTCGCGTTTGGGCTCTACTACCACTTACCATCAGGTGGAGTAGTCAGTAGCCTTTTGGCAAATATATAAAAAAATCTTTCATTAGGGTATATAATTCGTAAACTCAACATTACCTCAATATTATGAGAGTTGCAATCTAAGCAGTAGTTTCTTTTAACTTTTCCTTTTTTAACCAACACCTCAACCTGGTCTTCATCATAAAGAAACTCATCAATATGGTAAGTGTTATGTTTATTACAATCAGCCTGATCACCAACAACAGGTGGTATAATAGTTTCAGTTGGCATTTCTGCTTCAAATGGCACTAATTTCTTTAAGGAGTCCCCTATCTTTTTTAACAACTTTTCTGAATTTTGAAGTGCCCTTTTATTTTTTAAATCTGTAGGTGTAGAATGAGATTAAATAAATATAAAAAAGAACAGTTTCCAGAGAAAGTATTAAGTGTTCAGTAATAGATACTTAACTTTTTTATATGATTGTGAACATATCCACTTTTCTATTGATGCCAAGTCTGTAACGTCCAGGTCAGAGAAGATTTCTAGTATTCTGAATTTTGCACTAGTTATTCCGTCATCTGACATTTTCTTGTTAGTTTAAATGTATTATTTAATTAGAAATCCAAATTATTGATACAAAAGTAAGGTTACCTCACAGATCAAAAGTATCTCTTAGTGTACTTAGGACGTCTAAATAATAATTAATATAATTTTAATTCATTTCTTACAACAAATTTAATGAAATATTTTATAAATGGAAAGTAACCTAAAATACAATGATTTTATTATTTATCCTTTATTTTTCTCTTTTCTGGCGTGTGTAATGTACATAGATATTTCTCTATTTACGGTGATTTATCTTTGATAATATTACATCAGTTGTCATTTGCATTTTACTGTAATCAATTGTCAATAATCAATTCATCAATGTATTGTTTATGACAATAATTACGATTACCTTGAAAAGCTAATTCGCCAATCAAAATGTTGTTATGCATCTATTTCAATAAATAAAACTTTTAAAGTCGAAGGCGAGTGGCGAGGTAATGATTGTATTATAATATTATTTTGCAAAACCTTGGTATGTACGTGTAGGTAGTGCTTATTGAAATACATAGTTATTTTATTTATAATTTAAATGCTTTATAAAAAACATTAAATGTAAATAGTATATACCCACTACCTGAAATGTTATATTATAAATAATATTCAGACAATTAGAAGAATTTTTGAAAAATAAACTGTCAAAAAAATGTGGTTAACAGTTTGACATTTAATTGTGTTTCGTATTGTCATTTGTCAAATTGTTAATACTCAATAGTAATACCTAAAATACCTATTACTTAATGTACTTAATGTTAAATACCTATGTATATAGTTAACTAATAATGAATATTTCTTATTATAGAGCCAGTGCTGTAAATAAAATGTATTGTGTTCTTACTTCCTAGTGTTTCATTTTTTTTTTTAAATAATGATGTTTTAGTAATGTTGTTAAATGATTTCATAGTGTTTTAAAAACTAAAACAAGATAATATTTTAGTCCTTCTTGTTATTTGTTATTGCTTTTAAAATAATATTAACAACAAAAATATCTACTTATGTATAATCTTTGAAGTATGTTTATGTAAAACATCACCAGAAAAATGAGCGACGATATTTATTATGGTAAAAGTATAGGTCTCTGGATGTCGGAAAAGAAGAGTCAAAAACTTAATTGGAAGGAATTTATCAAAGCTTGTAACTTACATGGTTATAATTTGGTTAAGGTAATTATTAAAAATCATACATTTAAATTATTTAGCATGGTTATATATGATTTGAGAGTTCATATTTTGTGTGCCCCTTATAATTTTTTATATATGCTTATATTGTTTTTATAAGATCTGCTATATATACCACAATAGACACGATTTGAAATGTAGAAAAAACGAAGTTCACACAATTTTTTTTATTTTCAGTTAGATTTAGAGAGGGCATTTGAAGACCAAGGAAGAATAGATGTTTTTTTGCACAAATTAACTGATGTCATAGCAGCAGCTGATCAAGGTGATACGAAGGTAAATCTATCGTTTTTTTCTTTTATAATTTCCTGTTGCTTGCAAATCTTTACCTTGACATGAAAAAACATTAAAAGTAAATTGTATCTTTAGTCATGAAATTAGTCTTTCTTGTGCAACTTTTATATAAATTTTGTGACTCATGAAAAGTTTTATGAAGAGTCATAAAAATTGTCAACATAATATTTATACTATTACATGCAGACCTTTCATGTAAATATTATAATTTGAATATTCAATTTATTTTAAATTTTCAGGCAGCAAATATTATTAATCGTGCGGAACAGTATTTATCGAATCATCCTAATATAACTGTGATTGACCCATTAGATAATGTGAGGATTTTATTGAATAGGTAATTAATAACTATACATATATGTTTACCATAACTTGCCCGTTTATTATACCAATAATTTAATA
Organism: Nymphalis io; assembly: GCF_905147045.1. Lineage (NCBI taxonomy): Eukaryota > Metazoa > Arthropoda > Insecta > Lepidoptera > Nymphalidae > Nymphalis > Nymphalis io. The sequence goes on along the minus strand of NC_065894.1, from coordinate 7,869,221 downwards.
ATTGTATTTAATGTATAAAAAATTAAAGCCTAAAAATTAAATCTCTGTCTTTAAAATCGCTCTAATCATAGAAGCTACTATAAAATTTTTTACTCTGAGTTCACTATCAGTGAAATCAGAATAAAAATTTCCTCGGATCTTGAATATACGTAATAAGACTGACTTATTCATAAAGAGTTGCCAGAGTAGATATAATTAATTTATGCACATTTTGTAGAAATGAGTATAGATACAATGGTATCATTGTATCTTTTGTCATTTAAGTTGGAAGATATTGTACCAACTAAGAGTGTCTGAAGCGTATATAAGAGTATATATGTCTATCAATGCCTAATATTATAAAAGGTGTTTTATGATGTTTATGGTAATTTCAGGTATTGTTATTACACATTATTGCAAAATGAGTCATCATTTCAAAGTCAAGGCATCTTCACACCTGCCTTTGCAGAATTCACGACAAGTAATACAGAACATAACATTGAGATTATGAGGCAGAGGGGTGTGAGATTTCCAGTGATATGCAAACCTACTATAGCCCATGGATCTAAATCAGCTCACGAAATGGTTCTAATATTTAATGAGAGAGGACTTAATGTAGCCAAACCACCTTGTGTTGTTCAAAGTTTTGTTAATCATAATGCTGTTTTGCATAAGGTCTTTGTTGTGGGAAACAGGTTTGTTCTACTTACGTTGTTAATTTTTCTTGTTATGTATTATATTCTTCCTAAAAAATGAATGAATGGATAAAATTAATTCTTGAATTAAATGTACTGGATTTTATACAATTATATATTTAACGAAAACTCATTGCATTCTACCGATAAACAACAATATTATTATTGTGTTGCGGTTTGAAGACTGAGTAAACCAGCCAGGTTTGGTGGTGCAATGAAAGAAATAATTAATACAGCATCAATGTGATGTGATTGTCTCAATTAAATTTAGTTTTTGTTCATCATTTAGAAAAATTGCAATAGAAATAATTCATCATCATTCAGTTACTATAACAAAATATTTGATTACTATTGCAATTAATTACTAATAATTTTTGAAAATTCTTCACAGATATCACATTTGTGAACGACCAAGTCTTAAAAATTTCTATGCCTCAGAAGACTTGGATCCAATATACTACAGCACCGGAGAAGTTTGTAAAGCTGACAGCCAATCCACATTGTCTATATTGGACCCCAATGATAAGGCTGATATAAAGATGTGTCTAAATGAAGACAGAATAAAAGAAATAATCAGAGTAATGAGAAAGAAGATTGGCTTAATATTGGCTGGATTTGATGTAGTCATAGATAATATAACAGGTAACCATGCAGTTATTGATATTAATGTATTCCCTAGTTATGATAATTTTCCAAACTTTTTTGAACATTTATTACAATGTATTCAGGATACTATAAGAAGATCAAATAGTGCTAGTAGTTTAGGAGATAGCGGTAGAATAGATGACTATGGTGGCAATCATAGGCCTAATGGCTTAATTAATATAGGTGGTAGTCATAATTATGGCGTAACAGGTATGAATATAATTTAGGGTAGTAATAGGCATTGATATTATCAGACTATTAGATTATTACATGAGCTATTCAATAAATATGTTAGTTTTTTTTTGTCTACACTCTTTGTTTATTAAACCATACATATAACTTTATTACATGCTAATTATCACTGAGTTAACTGACATAGACCTTACCCATAGCCTTGTGGAGGAATGTCACTACAATCTTGTCAATTATATTGGGATGAGACCATAGACAGTTTAGTACTTTTAAAAGATTTGACAAATTCCTAACAGTTCTGTAATAAATATAGCTCACCTTCCAAACAAAGAAGCAAGTATAATTATTATTCTATTTATGGATTATTATAAAATTTAAATCCAATTAACGGTATATATAAACAATGTGACCTTTTTTTTAATAAATATATGGGATGGATCTTAATAAGGTATACTACCTTATATTTTGTGTACCTTGAATTTTTAAGAAATCAATCATGTTTCATTTATTTAATTTTAATGATTGCTTTTCATATGGTTATTTTCATAAGAAAATCAAAACTTACATGGAAACATAGGTTGAAAGTTACTTTATCTCTTTTTTAATTTTTAATTAATAATTATTATTTATATTGGTATATACGAATTTTAGCCATTTATGCTATTTGTTCTTTTGATAAACAACATATGTTTGTGTAAGCTTATTATATAATAAGTCCAAAATGACAACTACCACACTTCTATAATATTATTAATATTTTATCAGCAATATTGTTTTGTCAATCAGACCAAATATAACCACTGCCACATGATGATTCACGGCATAGTATTGTAATATCCTCGCAGTAATTTGAGGTCATATTTACTACGAAGCAAAAAGAAATATATCCATATACATGAATATAAATGAAGGATAATGAGATTTCAACGAAGACATGCTTTTTATAAAAATATTGTGATGATTTCATCTGATTTTGATTGAACACATTGTTTAGTTTAAAAATAACTTTTGAGATGATTTTGAGATTACTGCCAATATCAATAAGGTTCATTATTATTTGATAAAAAATATCATAATTGATGTAAATATATAATCCTGTTGTGGGCGTATGAATGTGTAATTTAATCAAACATGCTTTGATTGTGACTTAAGTATTAATTTGTAGTTATATCAGTTTAAATTTTTATTTGTTAAAAACCAAATTGTATATTGGTTCTGTTTTTGAAAAATCTCTCTGATTTTTGTGAAGTTATATCTTAAAACGTTTCTCAACTAATAAACTTTCAAAGTATCTTAAAACGTTCAATATGTACATGAAAAGTACAATATACAGTTGAAATCTTAATCTTATGTTGGTATATGTAATCTTTAATATAAATCACATAACTCAAACTACAATACTATATAATTGGCAGTACTGATATTCGAAAGAGATATAATCATCTATTTGTATCAAATACAACCAAAAGTTGTTATTAAAATAGACCAAACATTTATAAAAATCATACTTAATCATACTTAATCATATTTCATATTAAACCTGAGACCAACAACATTACCCTTCCCCGCTACACGCGAGCGAAGCCTTGGGCGGAAACTATAAAATATCATATATTAACAGTAATATCTTATATATTAATAGTAGCTGTCTGTCTGTTAAGTTTCACTGGTGGTAGAGCTTTGTGCAAGCTCGTCTGGGTAGGTACCACCCACTCATCAGATATTCTACCGCAAAACAGCAGTACTTGGTATTATTGTGTTCCAGTTTGAAGGGCAGGTGAGACAGTGTAATTACAGGCAAAAGGGACATAACATCTTAGTTCCCAAGGTTGGTGGCGCATTGGTGATGTAAGCGATGGTTAACATTTCTTACAATGCTAATGTCTATGGGCGTTGGTGACCACATACCATCAGGTGGTCCATATGCTCGTCCGCCTTCCTATTTTATATAAAAAAAAAGTTTTCGCGGCTAAACAACAGAATCGATTTTGATGAAATTTAGTATAAAGCAAGGTTGAACCCCAAGTAAAGACATAGGCTACTGTTTTATACAAATCACAATAACGACAACAATATTTATATATATAAATATATATAGTTACATTGACAACAATTCGATTATTCGTGGCTCTTTTCGAGCCAAGAATTAATGCGTTAAGTTTCAAAAAGAACTTTTTTAAACATATTGCATTATAAATACATGCATTTATATTGCAATTTTTTTTTATTATACATTTATCTATATTAGTTACAATTCAATGTCCTAATTTTTGTATATGTATTAACTGTGTGCCTTTTGAGTATTGCCATAATACTTAAAATTATTAATAATATGAATATTAATAAATTCAGCATTTATATACAATTATTTTGTTTTTGTAAATATAACATCAAAAAAATATTCTATAAATATGAGATTAACAAATTATTTTATTTTTTATAGTTACAATTCCGTATATTAGAACAAAAATATCTCGAAATGTTTTAAGATATAAATTATATTTAACTATAGATAAATTCTCAATAAATTCATTAGAAAGTACTACAATTTATCTGATTAAATTGAATGTCGTACTTAAAACTTGTATTTAAAAACACATTACACAAAATTGTGTACTTTAGCTCAAAAGCGTTAAATTTTACATGAACAAATTAAAACACTTTTCTGAAAATCACAACTGTGTGTAAATGTATATTATGTGTGTAAAAAATCGGCTTTGTAGCCTAATTATAATAACGCGTTCTTAAACGAAGCTATTTTTGGCGCAATTAGAAAAAGATTCAACCTTGATTGCAACGTGTCATTATATATATTTTCATATTATATAATATCTTAGGAAATATGCCAAATTGTCACAACTAAGTTGACTTGCATTATGTAATTATACAGTATACTTTAACAAGTATGTAACATATACATAGAGATACCTTTGCTTATCTTAAATCTACATACCTAAGCTATAACTTTTATGTGAGTCAGCAGCTGCTATTTAGCTTTAGGGTGAATATTTAAAATATGATAGCCTGCTTGCTAGCTTAGGAATCGGATATACAGAATAAGTTTCGTGTGACTAAATTATTAATATTTTCTTTCCTGCTATTTATTCGCTTTTTGGCAGATTTCTAGACTTCTCATCCTTAAATTACTTTTAAATTAAAACAACCTAAAACATATATATTTCATTGTATGAGATATAATTTGTTGGCGCTATAACAAGATGCCGAACTATGTATGTATGAGCTGTCAAAAAACGAATAACCTTGTAGACATTGTTTAAGTACAGAAAAGATTATAGTAAAAGTGTTTTTTTATTTATTTGAAACATATGAATATGCAATGTAATAGTTATAGTTTCTTGATAATTTAATTATCAAGTTTCAAGATATTATCATTCCATGAAGCAATAGTGAAATGTATTACGAAGCGAGACTGATTTATATGACTATTTACTTCGTAGATTTAGTTTAAGTGAACAATGTATCTTTTTACCTGAATTGTTATTAAAATATAAATATCCCAACCTAATAGCATTTTTATTTTTCATCACTAACTGAGGTTAATAATTATATGAATGATTAGAATTTATAAAAACTGAGAACACACATTTCCATCTGCGTGAACAGATCCATGTATGTATGTATATCTTTTTTTTATCATTATAATATAGGTAGGCAGACGAGCATATGGGCCGCCTGATGGTAAGTGGTCACCAACGTCCATTGACACTGGCATTGTAAGAAATTTTAACCATTACTTACATCGCCAATGCGCCACCAATCTTGGGAACTAAGATGTTGTGTCCCTTGTGCCTGTAATTACACTGGCTCACTCACCCTTCAAACCGGAAAACAACAATACCAAGTACCACTGTTTTGCGGTAGAATATCTGATGAATGGTTGATAGCTACCCAGACGAGTTTGCACAAAGCCCTACCACCAGCATGAAATCAAATGGCGCAATAATTTTATCGAAAAAGAATAAAAATTCAATTATTGTTTTTTATGTGAATAATATGCAATGTTTGTCGACGATTACGAATTGAATATACTGTATTGTAAATCTCCCAGGTATCGTAATAACGTGCATCTGGGACCTTAACTTAAGAATTTGGATAGTTAGTTGTTTAATCATGATTTTGTGGACTTTTAATTGGTATTAAGATTACACAATTAATTATATAAAGATTAATTTTATATTAATCTATACTAATATTATAACAAATACGAAAGTAAATCTGTCTGTTACGCCTTCACGGCTAAACCACTGAATCGATTTTGATGAATTATGATGAACTTTTTTATACATATCACAAAAATAAACACGTGGATGAAAACTAGTCTGATATAAGTTAGTGTTGATTTGAGAAACAACGTGCATTCTGTCAGTACCAGTAGTACCATCACGATTCACGGAAAAAGACGAATGTGGCTATCTACACTTAATTACCAATAACAATAATGACTGTTATAAATTAGTTTTACATAAAATATATAATATCGAGATTTTATCCACCTCGTCTCATAACGGTTGTCTAGCCGACGTTACTATAGAAGCGGTAATTGTTAATTCGACACAGTTCCGTGCATAAATCACACCTAGTTGCAGCGAGAGGTAAATCTGTACAATTTATTATACATTACGGTAAGCGACTTCCGCGGTGCTCCCGCGACGTACTGAAAACGCAGGAAGTTAAACCATATTAAAAAGCTAGAAACTGATTTTTTGTCGGTTAACGGGTGGTAATATAGATAGAAAAATTGGAACCGTGTAATTATTGTTGCGGCGTTGTTCCGAATTGCGATTCAGTCAGCTGTCGGCACATGCGGCCAATGCACGTGAGTCGCGCGCGCACTTTCGTCTGTTTTCGCGCTACGAATAACGTCGTTCGATTTTTAAATGTCGCATGTTAGGAAACAGGGAAATACAAAATGTCAAATGAAATATTTTATTTGTAATTATAAAAATGCATCAGTATGTTCGATCTTGTGTGACATGTGAATTTAAAATTAGTTTGATCGATAGTGTATAACGAATATTGTGTTCTTTACGACTTTGTTGCGGTTTCGTTGGTTTGTTAATTTGATGATATAGTGTATCGAAGAATACAAGTTGTGTCGTGTAGTGATGCGCTAATTGGATTTTTCGGTGTTAATTACTACCCGAACAGGTTAGTATAATATCGTATGTAAACATTTAACAAGTTGTTAAATTTTAACTAACAATACATATAATGAACATAAAACTTTGTATATTATTTATATAAATAGTAATGTTATATTAATTGTCATATTAAGTAAAATTAACATGAGATAAAATTAGGTAAAAATCTATTAAAAAATAACCTTTGTTCTCAATTGGTATAATAATCACAATAAAAAATATATTGCTACATCCAAATTTCAATCAAGTAAAACGATCCTAGGAAGTAGGTACTATTTGTAACCTAGTTTTTGACTAAGATACCTAAGACCTTTCTTGACCCTTAGTTCAAATTACGTTATATAAAATTAAATTAAATTGGCTTTTGTTTTACGTTTGGTCAACGTTAGTAAAACAAATATATATACGTAGTGGCCGTAATATTATCTTAGGAGATTAATATGTCAAGTAAACGACTCTACGCGCCTCGTTGATTTCCGTCAACATAAATATAGAATAGAATAAGAAGGCGGACGAGCATATGGGCCACCTGATGGTAAATTGTCACCAACGCCCATAGACATTGGCATTGTAAGAAATGTTAACCATCGCTTACGTCAACAATGTGCCACCAACCTTGGGAACTAAGCTGTTATGTCCCTTTTGCCTGTAATTACACTGGCTCACTCACCCTTCAAATTGGAACACAATAATACCATTTTAGATTAAATTTTTAACGAGTAAATTTTCTTTACAAAAATGTAACAATAAAACGTGAGAATTTAAATGCTATTTCATTGATATGGAAATAAGGTTATTAAATAAAAGGTGTACTAGATTATTTTATGGTGCAGCATCTATACAATTTTATTGTTTAAATATGTTTCCATTCGGGACGACTCCATTTATAACTTATACCTATACATATACTTGAATTTTATGTGAGTTGTTCGTGTATCTTAACTTTACGGTTTTTGCTACTTTAAAATGCATAAAATAAATGTATGCAACAGTTTAGTTTTTATTGTAATAAGATACCCAAATAAATGTTACGAAACCTTACTACTTGGTCCAATTTCGGATTGTGATATTTTCTATTATTTAAAAACGTATTAATTAAGTAATATTAATGTTTTAATCAATTATAATACATTAATAAATTTCTCGCGTACGCATCTCCTCTATCCAGTCACAGTAAGCAATCACTCAGCGGAAATATCTTGTATTTCAATTTATATTAAATATTAATAAGGCTAGACGAGCAAATGGGTGAGAAGATATGGTAGTATCATATACTCTCATATACATTGACAGCCAATGTCAATGATCACGAATGGAATATGTATGTCTCTTATGCAGTAGTGCCTGTAATTATAATAGCCCACTTCAGATGCAAACATATAAGTGTTATATTTTACAGGTAGAATAACTGGTGGGTTTTACCAAAAAGTCCAATAGGATAATATAAACTCCCTATCCTAGGAAGCGAACGCCCGATGCATATTTTTTTATAATATAATAAATGATTTTTGATAACAAAAACTACTTTCATTTTTAAACATATTTTAACAGGTATTTATAATAATTATTGTAAATAATTATTGTATATTGGGCTATTGTTAATATTTTAAAATAATAGCCGTTACTTTGCAATTATAAAACAATACATATTTTATTGTACAGGTATACAAATTCGAAGAATACAATAAAATCAATAGAATAAGCTTCACATATATTTATATTAGTTACTGGCCTCTAGGCACGGCGTAAGAAATATCGTAAAATATTTATTAATATTTAAATATTTATTCCTACCTGTCCAGATTTTTTTTTCTTATTAACCTTTTTTTAGAAAAAAAATCTGGACAGGTCTAACTTTTAAGGGTTTTGGCAATTTAGCCCTCGTCAGGCCGAATCCCTCAGCTTGTGTCCTTATCAGGCCGAGGCGTTCACCACGTGCTCTTTGCGTTAATATAAAAAAAATGATCTATAATAAAACGTCTATTAGAAAATAAAATAACTTGTGATGTGCAACTATTTTATATATTTCATTCGTAAACTTTGTAATATAGAGCGGCGAGTGAGTTATATACTGTATCTTCAATCCTCTGATCGATATTAAACTTGCTGTCAACTTGCTGAACAAATTGTAAATTAGTCCCGCTCGAGTTTCCGCGACCTTCGGCTAAGTATCGTCGCAGAATCAAATCGTCTCGTCTCGTAACTGTAAAGTAAAACTAGTTTGGCTGTCGGCCGTTTCTCTAATAGGATCGGACGTTCCGCACCGTAGGTGCTCTTTCTACACTTTTTCTGGAGCAAGTGCTTAGACGAGATTGCTGAGGACTCGTGGTAGCCCAGACCGGATTCGATCAAGCATCCGCCCCATTTGTTCGCAGTGTTTGTTTTCATATACGTATCTAATTTTTCCACAGATTAATTTAGAGAAAAGTAGTTTAACTTATATAACATGCGTATTTAATAACTGTAATTACATGACATTGTATTGATACAAGCTTAAATATATAAGTAGGGTAAGTAAAAGTTCAGCGACAATGACGAACTATTAATATAGTATTAAAGGAAACACTGATAATAATTATATGAATTTGGCTTCATAGTCGGTTTTAAGTTTTAAGATTTCTACTAAAACATCCATTACGAAGAAAATTTCTAGCCATAATAGCCCCCCGAAATTACCCTTTGTGATTTACACACATAACAATTTAGTTTTATTTTGACATGGATAAGTATTAATTGTTCAATAACCTTTGTCTTTCATTAATTGCTGTTTAGCTGTTTAAAGCAGTTCAAATGTTTTGAAACAAATGATGCAGTAGCAGATACTGGTTATTTATCTAAACTTGTTATATAAAAGAGTACACTTTTCTTCTTCTTATATACTATAAACTATTGTTATCTCATATTTGCTTTTGATTTTTATTTTTATAGTTTTTTATTGCTTTGTTATCGATATCAAATTTATCCATGACAAGACAATAAAAAATATACATAGCTATTTAATGCAAATGAATATATAACAAAGTCAAAAATTTATATAATTATAATCTTAAGTATTCGAAATAAGTATAATTATAAGAAATAAGTATTTTATAAAACTCATATTTGACTAATATTAAAAATGACGATTGTTTTATTTTTCAAGCAAGCAAGTTCAAAATTTCGTCAAATTTCAAATTCAGTTGAGCTAAATCGATTTTTTTCTTTTATCAATTTGCATTAGCATTTACCAGACTTATCTAAAATCCTTACATTGAATATCGAAAATTTACACCAGAATTATAGTAAAGTGACACGACAGAAGAATTGACACGATAACCTTTTTAATAAGCTATTTTTAGACGTCGATATTTCAAGGTATTTTACTTTTAGATATTGTAGATTTTTAGAAAAAAATTGATCATAAAATTCACCTTTCCAAATTGCTACGTGAATGTTTGTAATCAACAGTACAGTACAGTAACAGCCTGTAAATGTCCCACTGCTGGGCTAAGGCCTCCTCTCCCTTTTTTGAGGAGAAGGTTTGGAGCTTATTCTATTATATTATTATTGGAGTTTGTAATCAAGTCGGTATATTATTCGACGGATACGGTATAGTTCTTACGTTCTTTTTTAATGAATTGTGTATCCACAAACAGTGATTACGAACTATGTCCAACTACTTTTTTAAACTTTTACATGGCTTTTCAAGTGGACTTTGGAAATTAAGGCAGTTATTTGGAATTTCATCCATTTTTCATTCCATTCCGTTCCCTTGGAACTCATTACTTCGCTGGGATAAAAGTGTATTGTATCGATCGAGATTGATCCTGAACATAAGTTGTTACTGTGCAAATTGTCGTTGTAATCCAATCTTGTTTATTAAGTATCTGTATTTGTACCTGGGCACCTGGGCGATTGAGCTTCGCTCGTTTCTGATAATAATTAGTTTATTTTAGTAATAAACTTTGTTTTTTAGGACCTACCTATATAGATGAACTTAAAAAGCAAAAACTTATCTAAATATAAAATTTGTTAGTCGTTTTGGAGATACATGAAATAAAATTATAATAGGTATATATATAAATATTTACAAAAACTGTTGATTTTATATTAAATAATATAATAAATACATATGATTTATTTATTAAGAACAACCTATCTTTTTAATAATATGTTTTATTATATATTTATCCATATAATTTATTCACTGTAAAATATTTTAGTTTTTTTAACTTTGTTTGATTTCAGCTTAACTTATGTTTCATAACATTGCGCAGTACTTCGAATATATTTTGATCTGTATTGCTCTTTACAAACACAAATAATTTTAGATTACCATTGAAACAATGAAATTCTTTTCTTTTTCAATATATTTTTGTAGTAGGTACAGTTGAATGACTTACAGAATTTAAAAAAGATTTATGAGTCACAGGTATATGAACTCTTAATTTGCTTTTACATGTATCTGTTTTAACTTTACTCGGAGCGATAAACTCTGGACAGTTTACCAAACCTTGTTTTTACATGCGAATGCTCAAATGTTATCTGAAAGATACATCTATTGTTCTTTTGTTTCATTAATTTTGTCCAATTTATGGGCACGTTTATGTTTATGTCGCATCATATTTAAAATATTATAATACGATTTTAACAATTTTTGTTTAATTGCGTTGATTTTATATTAAAAACGCTTACGTTGCCCGCTTTATTGTTATTTCAAAGTCTGTAATGCTTATTAATTGCTTTTTTTCATGCTACGTGATTTATATAACTTACCTACCAAGTAAAATTTAAAGTTTAAAATTCGTTTATAGTTATTAAACTTTAATTTATAAATTTTGATTTAGAGATATGAAACGGAGAAATATTTGTAAATATCTAACATTAAAGTATTCGTTTTTGACACCAAGTAACGTAAGATTTTAAGTTTTTATATCGTAATGTTCGAGTGCTTAGAGTTTAGAGGCACCTTTCAGGTTGGCTCAAGAGCGTGGAAGAGTAAATATTGACTATCCATTGGTAGCATTTGCTAAATGACGGTACGTATTGCTGAATAAACATAGGCATTTTTACACTAATGTAAAGTGATATTTTCTTTAAATTGTTAGTATAGATTTCGCCATTTTTCAATAAATTGTCCGTTAAAAAATAAAATTTGTACGTCTCATAAGATCTCATAAAATATATATTTAAGTTATAGCTTTAGGATCTATCACCGGTCTCATTGATTTCACTGCATTTTTCGTAACATAAATTAATTTTATTAAAACAGTTTCAGAAATCAATCAATCAATCATCTATTATTTCTCCTATTTTGATGATTATCCTCTCCTGATGGAGACGTAGGTATGTACCTACCTACCTATCTATTCTTCTAACCAAAAATCATATTTAAGTTATAGGTTCATTTAAAAGCACGTTTAATTCATGCTATAAGCTATAATAGTTTTTTTAACCTGTTAATATATGTTGCGTAGGTACATGATAATCTGTTTCCAAAACTCGTTTCAACAAGGTTTGTTGTTCTGACAGGTCAAGGCTGCTGGATGTCGACAATTTGTTCATCTCTTAGCGCTGACAGAGTGACGGACAAACGCGATCCCCTATAACAATGCAAACGTCACCTCGCACTTAGGATTGTTTCGTGACTCAGCATTTCCTTCGCATGATTTTGTACAATTTCTATTTTTATTTAATAGTTTTTCTTACCTACTCGTAAGCATTTTATATCAAATTTAAGTTCGGTAATTTTGACTATACGCTGAGATTGCCAAGTGGCTAAAAACGCGAATCTTAACCGAAGATTGCATGCTTAAACCCGGGCAAACACCATTGAATTTTCATGTGCGTAATTTGTTTTTATAATACATCTCGTGCTTGGCGGTGATGGAAAACATCGAGAGGAAACCGGCATGTGTCAGATGAAAAAACTAACCCATTGGATACATACATTGGAGTAGCGTGTTTGAATAAGCTTCAAACATTCTCCTTAAAAATGAGAATAACGCTTTAGTCCAGCGGTGGGACGTTTATAGGCTTTTACTATAGTTTACTTTTATTTTTTTACTAAAAAAAACTATAACATAAAAGTAATAGACCATTAAATGTGTTTTAGGAGTTAACATGCTAAATGTTTTGTATTTCTATATCAAATTCATCAGGTATAAATTGTAAAACATCGGTCAGTTGTCTTGTTATTCATTTAGTATAAGGTCCTCCAGACCGATTTTGTCCACGTCGGGCAATCTCAAGAGAGATTAGCCAACTGCACAGGAGATATTATAGTGTACAAGTGTGTGAGTACACAAGTACACTCTCTATTCCCTAGCTCTCATAATCCGACTCGACCGGAAAGAATTCAGACGCAGGACGGCTTTAAGTGATTTCTGAGGCACGGGAGTGTATACACTTCTAACTTCCAGACCCTTGGCTGCTACTGAAAATTTTCTGGCAGAAAAACCCAATAACTTTTTGGCCCGACCTGGGAATTGAACCCATCCTGGGTTCAATTCCCAGGTCAGCGGTCTTATATGTAGCCAGTAGATCAACGAGGCAGTCGTTCATGTAGTATACGCAGCAGTGAACAATATTATATATGTAATCTTAAACTTTAATTTAATATAGACAGTGAAACTTAGAAACCCGATCAAAGCCAAATCTATTTATCAACAATGCATTTATTTATTAAAATATAGTTGAATAATAAGGAAGAAAGTGGCTTGGAATTTTGACAAATAATATAATGAGGTGGGGTGCAGTTTGTACATCAATATAATGAATCCTTGATGTTGTACATGATTTCCTTTAATGTTGGCAATTTACCTGATTCTGACGCAAGCTTGAAAAGATCACGTTTCGCCTTCTGATTATAGTGCGGAGTATAGTAAAGAATAATTGCTCTCGTTAAATTATTATAGTTAAAATATTACTCGTACTTGTCAAATAGTCGTGCGTTAATTATACTAAGCTTTCCGCAGTAAATAACTCGACTAAACCAAGATATAGTAATTATCTCATTCAAAAAATCTACTCATACCTGCATTGGGTATTATTTAAGGAAGTATACGAATATTGTTTTTAAATAAAGGACATTGAAATTAGGCTTAAGTTTAAATATTACTTTAACGGTCACAGATTACATATTCCCTATATATCTAATAAATGTATTTATAATAAAGCCATTTTCTCGTTTCGTGACACTTTAAATTTGCATTTTTATCATTTTTCTTTTTATTATAATACTACCTACTAACAATTCTAGTTTTGAGTTATTATGTAAACTCATTATATTTAGCTGTTAGCTGCGACCTCGCGCGCGTTGATTTATGTTAATGTCATGCTAATGATGCATAGTTTTGACGCTTTACTCATTTCTAATGAGGCTTAACAAAATGTCTTTTAAGGCCGAATCACATTATTATTCAAAATATAAATTAAAATATCGCATGCGTTTTTATGATTATTTCAACCTGTTGACAATACTACAAAGAAAATTATAAGTTAGCATTGTTATTATGTGTAACGGAACCTAAAAATATTGATTTTTGAACTTGAAATTTATTACTTAATGTAATGCCTTTTTAATATTCAAATAAAATAATCTGAACATCTTTGATACTTTCATTTTATTTTCATCGACATAGCCAATCAACACCTGAAGCAAGTAAATGCACCTGCTCAGACTCAAAACAATTTAACGCCTAGTGAGTTACCTGAACCTCGCCTGGACGTCAATTATGTGTCATTGCTACTGTGATGTAATTGTCTTTAAACAGGTACAAGCAGCCGTGTATTTGTACTTGATCGACAGGATGGTTTATAAGGTAATGTGTGGGAACGTCATGATCCGTAAGCACTATGAATATGTATATTTTAATTATGATAGAATGTCTTTATAAACCTTGAAATTAGGACCTTTGTGTAATTGTAATTATTCCTCGTTACTGTTTAAAGTAAAGTAAAGTAACAGCCTGTGACTGTCCCACAGCTGGGCTAAGGCCTCCTCTCCCTTTTTGAGGAGAAGGTAACAGTAACAGCCTGTTAATGTCCCACTGCTGGGCTAAGGCCTCCTCTCCCTTTTGAGGAGAAGGTTTGGAGCTTATTCTACCACGCTGCTCCAATGCGGGTTGGTAGAATACACATGTGACAGAATTTCAATGAAATTAGACACATGCAGGTTTCCTCACGATGTTTTCCTTCACGGTCAAGCACGAGATGAATTATAAACACAAATAGAAGAAGAAGGTAACCGTTACTATTTACACAAATGCAATGGGATTGGGATTTTCTATTACTTATTTTTTAGTATTATTACAACATGCTCGTGTAAAGTATTGATTTGTTTCAATGCAAGTGGTGGTTGGCCAGTGGAAAGAATAATGATCGAAGTTTAAAGGTCAAGTTAAATCCGAGCAAGCACCTAGTTTTATTTAGTTCTACTCCCGCTCAACGACGATCGGAACATCTTGCGTCGTGAAGAAACTTACAATATGTGTCAGCAAATCCACCACATTTTTGTGTTTTGTAGAATAAACTCCAATCTTTGTCCAGTAGTGGGAGATCCAGACTTTTATGAAGAGTAGGTATAATATATACTATAATAATTAAGTAATAGTAATTAATGTATAGATATTTAAGAGTTGTTGAGTACAGCTCTTAATTAAAATTAGTAATACCTACATACTTGTATTGGTGTAAAATACTTGTTGTATCTTTTTCATAGATTTTTAGTTATTAGTGTTATTACTGACCTGCTTCAGCTGTATCACCTACCATTACAATACCGTTATTGAGATTAAAAAACAATTTAATCTAAGAACTCTATATGACATTATAATTAGGTATGAAAACAGTAATTTTATTGTGCGTTGCGTGTGACTCGTCTAAATAACGTCAGAGATGAGAGAACGGTAAACTACAAACTGTTTTAATTATAACTTAGTTACTATGACGTAGATTTTCAATTTCAGATATCGCTTCGAAGTTATTGGTGAAGTTGCTGTAATCGTTAATTTCTTATCGAGAATGGAACAGTTGTAAACTATGGCTAAAGTTTTCTTAGAACGCTTCGTTTAAACTATTTTATAATCAAATTTAAATATATGATTGATTTCAAATTAGCACTAGATTTAAATGCGTACAAAATATCGTAGTAGTAGTATCATTTATTCTATTCCAGTACCAATCTACGATTTCCAGATTAAATATATATTAGTTCTACAATTTCGTCGGTTATTAGAGTGAACATAAATAAAATTAGCTTGGAATTTAATGCCATCGCATAATAATGTTGGATTTAAAAATATGGGATTATTTGCACCATAATTCATTATATTGATTAAAAACAATAAATGGTTTTGGCAACTAACAAGCATGATATACATGGCAATTATTGAAAAATATTATAATGGTGTGTTGTAATCTTAGTTTGTTACCTACCCATATATATATAACTAGATTATTATATTACTACTCCTAATTATGGGCTAATTCGCATGTATCCCCCCCCCCTGTATTATACTAATAATTTAAAGTATATTTCTGTACTGTTTTATTCAATTTTAAATTATGACACTTACTTATATAAAATCTTACAATTAAGAGCCAAAGTATAAAATACCACCGATACGGAAAAAAAACCATCTAGATATGAGAAGAACCAGCGAACGAAATTCGGTAACTTTTTTTAAATTTCATTTGAAAAAAATTACAATCGCTTGCCTGAAGGCAATGAAGCCATTGCAATTTGGCATCAACAAAAATGAAAAGATATTTTGTAACTTTTACTAGACTAATCCCCCTCCTTAATAAGTAAAACAGTTTTTACAAGACTATCGACTATATAATTTAGACGTGAAAGCATAACATATAGATAAACATTTTTTTTTATAGAATAGGAAGGCGGACGAGCATATTCTCACTTATAGAGCATAGCTTACCATCAGGTGGCCCACCTGATGGTAAGTGGTCACCAAACGCCCTTAGACATTGGCATTCTAAACGAAATGTCAACCATCGCTTACATAGCCAATGCGCCACCAACCTTGGGAACTAAGATTTTATGTCCCTTGTGCCTGTAATTACACTGGCTCACCCAACCTTCAAATCGGAACACAACAATAACAAGTACTGCTGTTTTGCGGTAGAATATCTGATGAGTGGGTGGTACCTACCCAGACGAGCTTTGCGAAAAGCTCTACCACCAGTAAATATTCGCATTACAATACACCACATTCGCATTTATAATATTAAGATGACTTAAAAGTACTTATTATACAATTGGAGCTTACAGCGTTTAAAGTTTACACTACATTCTCTTCCATTTTCTTTGGTCAATGACTCAGCAACGGTTCGAGAGAAAATAAGGGAATTAGTTGCGAAATTAGAATGTCGGCAAAGATTATTTTTAAAAGCTGAAGTAGCTTCCGTATCAGATTATTTCAGAATTTTTATTAAGTCAATTCGAAGGTACTTTTGACTCTACCAGTTTAATAGTTATAATTTATTAATTATATTTAATCTTTGTGTATTATCTGTCTTACAAAGTTAAAACTAACTTAATTTGTTAATTGTATACAATTTGTAAACATGATACTAATGCATGTTGCCATTAAAACATTTTCTAAGATTTATTTTTCGTTTTATTATATGATTTTAACAAAAAAATATTACTTGTGCACTCGAGTTTTCCAACAAATTCATATTCAATTTATTATAAATAATGATACATTAACTAGGTCCAGACATGCATCCATTAATTACGTGTGATATTTCAACGACCCTTCTCCCTTTGGTTAGATATCGTGAGACTTTGCTCTACACCCTCCCCTCTCCCCTAATCTCACGTGAGATTTTTTAAAATGCGTATTTTTAATTTAAATAAGTTAATCTAAGTTTGTTTGCGTTGGATTTATAAACATACAATAACAGTAGTATTTATGTTTTCTAAGAACAAGTATTGAATCACAGTGAGAAAATCGAAAAATAAAAATACTTAAGTAGGAACTACAAAATTCGTAAAAGAATATTCACTCTAATTCATAAATTAAACACACATTTTTCGATAAAATTTCTAAGAATTCATATAATCCATTAGGCGTCTATAACAATGACATGTTCTTGACTCGAATACATGTAATATCAATATCATTACAATTCAATAACTTATTTTATATTACAATAATTGATAATTAAATTAATTAACATGCTTTTTATAACAGCGCACGGTAACAGAAAAGCGTTTACACTATTAAATTTTATCTATTGATGTAAGAACTTGAATTCTTAGAACTCTTGCGAAAGCAGAAATTAAAAACAACCCTAGTGATCGCTTAAGCGAATCCGCCTGTTTGCTTATCTTTATAATTTCGTACTGCACTATACTATTTAATGTTATTCATAAATATTGGAATAGTGGCTTGAGCGCTGGGTAAATGTATATATAACACTTTTTACCTCGTATAATGAAAGTGCTTGGCCATTGAAAGGGATAGTCCAGCATCGGGTCTGTAACTACCGTCCGTGTGAACAAAGTAAAACATATTGTGATACCTTTCATAGCAAGATTTCAAGATAAATAATCTTATATCGCAATACACGAAGATCATTATAGTAACGTCAGACTAGTTTCCACATAGAGCGATCGCCGTCATCTCTATATTATCTCATTAGGGATGGATCTTTGAAATGACGACAGGTTAGATTGAGAAATCATTACGTTGAAAATTCTAATGAACGGGAAGCGTTATGGGAATAGCGTTTGATTTTTACTTTTAATCTTTTTCATTTGCTATTATTTTTTATTTGCTATATAAAATTGATATTTATTTTTCAATTACATTAAAGTCCTTAAAAATATATTTTCCCGCAAATAAATTATATGAGTAAGTATGTGTACAATAAAAAAAACATAACAAGAAGGAAGCAATATAATCGTCTTTAGATTTGTAGTAAAACGTATGCATGAATTATGTGAATTATTCGAAATGGAGTCGGAAGTTGCGCGGGCGGATTATATGATATGCCGCGTAAATGAGCTAGGTTACTAGGTAAAAGGTGAGTGCTCTGCAAACCCGAAGCGTGTGGGTATGTCGCTTTCTATGCCGATGCCGCACTGAAATGGCGTACGAAGCTCTTGTATTCATGTGCTATAAGTTTATTGCCTACGTTTAAGTTTTTCCTTTACGAAAATCGGAAGAATGTGTCGTTTTATTTAAGATATTCGGAATAAATTTAAGAACAAAAAAAAAAAAAAAAAGCCAAGATGGCCCAGTGGTTACAACGCGTGAATCTTATCCGATGATCGTGGGTTCAAACCCGGGCAAGCACCACTGTATTTTCATGTGCTTAATTTGTGATTATAATTCATCTCGTGCTTAACGGTGAAGGAAAACATCGTGAGGAAACCTGCATGTGTCTAATTTCATTGAAATTCTGCCACATGTGTATTCTATATAAATTGAGTTAGTATATTAAAACAATTAATTTATTAATCATAAAAATATTAAAATTCCATGATTTAATCTATTTTATATTATATTTTAAGCTTTATTTCACTGAATACGTCTCTTTTATTATTTATGCAAATAAATCGTCTATAAGGTTAGCCAAAGATCATTCAATCCAAATATGGTAAACATCGTATATCTTAGGAAGCCACAAGCTGAAATATGGTCAGCTCATTGTTTGAGTATTGCGTTCATTCGACATAGATGCTAAAACATGAAGAAAGTACATGTTACATTGATTTAAATAAGTTAAAATCGTGTAAATATTGTTCACAAGTAAAATCTGTTAGATAATTAAGAATAACCTCTATCTTAAAATAATTTAAGATTACGTTAGGTACTTTCAGTGGACCCTAAACAACAAAATATAATAATGTAATCTAATTCTAACCGCGTCGTATAAGTGCCAAGGGACCTCCTAAGCCAGGGCCCTGGTACTTTATTTCTTAATATTTTCTGTAATTACTTGAATATTTATTTCTATTGAGTTTAGATTTAACTGTAAAGTTTTGATATAAAACATATCTGTTCGAACAATCATTGGTTGCTTTCAGAGGTGAAAGTGGGCTTCGCTAGTTGATAGCTTCTCATTAGTTCCCTCACGAACTAATCAAGTTTGTGATATGTCACATTTGACTATGAGTTATTTGTTAAATTAATTATAAAATAAACCGAATAGATAAACATGTGATATATCTATTAATTTAAATTTTTAATAAAATATAATGGATACATAAAAAAAGAACGTTTATTATTAGTTTGGTCCTCGAAATTATTTCGCCTGATGTTTTAATTTAATTAGGATTTCACCATTTTCATTTGTATTAATAAGTAAAGATGAATAAGATCAATAATAATGTAAGATCATACAAAATGTGATCGGAAATTGAACTGTTATGGCATAACTATGTTTATAAATTTTATTAAATTATTTTAGTAAATTATAAAAGCTTGAAATAAATAAAATTAATCGAATAATGCTTCAATGTTTGTAAAACAAGGAAAAGAAATATATTTTATTTTGAAGTAAAACAAATCATGTATTGATATACCTTTATGTCCATCTAAACTGGACTCGACGGTGTTCATCCATTTATAAAAGATGACTTGTGATGGCTCTGCTTACATATTCATTGGTTGCCCTTAGAAGCGAAAGTGTGCTGGTTCGATCGATACCATCTCGTCTCATTAGCTCCCTCACGATCTAATGAGCGGTAACACCTCACATTGTTGCTCTTTGACTTCTCACGTCTCTTAGAGCCTATGCTGCGGCTTTTTGTTGCGATGTAATCGTGCGTTTTATGAACGCACCGTTGCTTCCTTTAAACTAACGCGCGATTAAAACAGAGTGCTGCGATCGCGTACGCTTTTCTGAAGATTCTATCAAATAACAACTTATGCTATTATTACTTTTTAAAGATAGAAATATTAAATATTTGAGTAAAAATTGGATTTTATAACGTTAGCAAAGAATATTGCAAATGTATAATTAATGTTATTCTATTCAAGTGAGTGAGTATGCGTGGTGTGTAATTATACAACTGTCGCAAAGAATAACGTGGTGGTTTATTGGCGGTGTAAGAATTGGTTTTAATGTGTTATATTACTGGTATCTTTGAGCGGTCGGCCCTTTTGCCCTTTTATGTCCTTTGTGCCTGTAGGAGGTATTACACTAAACTATACTGGCTCACTCAACCGACACAAAAGCACTTAGTATTGTGCATAAAATAGTTTCATAATAATATTAACGCACACCATTTAGCAGCATAAAAATATTAATTTAAAACTCTAATAAATTGATCATATCCTATTATAACGGTCTGTTAGATAACATACGATTGCTTTTACATGTTATACGTGTAATAGTTCGTGATTAAAAGATTGTCTTATTCATAGCGGGCTGCGACGTGATGACGCATGCTCGTAAAGAGTGCTGTTTTGAGAGGAATCGTGATTCGAGATCAGGCTATTATTGAGTATAAAGCACATTTTTTATTATGAATCTATAGGCAAGGTAATCGGTATTACTTTTTTAGTTGTTACTACTAAAGATTAACAAACTAATTTATACATGTTTGTAGTACCTATGTATCCCAATATAAAATATAATAATTGTTGTTTGAACATTTATGTTATAAAAACGATAAACGCTAGGCTGTTTCTTAAAATAAAATAGTATACTTTTTTAAAAATAATAACTAAATACTCGACAAATTTCTTGTTTTAACTATGACTGTCTGTGTCTCTGGAGTATTAATTAACATATTAATTTTATTATTAGTGTTCCGTTAAAAAGTTATGTCTCTTATGTCTATAAGGATCGTAATAAAGGATCGTATTTGTACTGGTTTACGTGATTAAAAAAATTTTAAAAATGTGCAGGCAAGGATAGTGGCAGTGGCTTTTGCCAGCTTCTTATTTTTGCAATTGATTTTAATAAATTTGTTTGTAAAAGATTACTCTTATTGACAAACATTAACCTGATAAGCAAAAATAACATATGAACAACATACATGCAAAAGAATCTAATAAAAAATTGTAATATTATTTAAAATAATATTAC